>NC_058064.1:10632500-11832500 GCF_020085105.1 Siniperca chuatsi
AATCAACAACTTGGTTGTATCCAAACAAAATCAATGATAAGAGTAAATGATGCTCAAAGAAGGTATTAGGCAAAGAAGGCATATCCTTTCTTACTCCCCACTTCTTCCCTCCGTCTCCCATCTTTATTAACTACTGTCTTAGCCTTTAACTCTTTTCACTCACTTTCATGAACCAGTTAGTGTCATACAGCATCCTCCAGTCCTGTCTCTTAGATACATGGCAGCAAAACACACACATGGTGGAATCAGCTGGAAATGTGCAAATGACATGCTGCTCAGTAATGCTAATTGATTAACAGAAAAATCTGCTGATGAAATGTTTCATAAATCGACTGCACACCTTAAAACATGTTAGTAACAATAATCCATCCACAAAGGAAACTCAGGTGTGGGGCTACAGCAACAAAAACCAAGAAACCCTGTCTTCCAGGATTTGAAGAAAAATAGCCAATGAGCCAAGCAGTTACTTAAACCAGCAACTATTGGACCTAACAGCAAGCGGTAAAGAAGTTTAAATATTGTAGATTACTCACCAGGTTGGAGTTGGTGGCGTTTGAGTCATCCTCAGGGAAGGGGATGTAGACGGCTAAGGCCACACAATTGGCGAAAATGGTCATCAGGATGATGATCTCAAATGGTCTGAGAGGAGGGTTAAGGAATATACAAACTGGAACAGAGTACACAAAACAGAAGTGCAGAGACATTTACACAGTAGAGATCATCCCGGGTCAACTTGATTCCTCTTAACAGACATTCGACTGAGGATTGGTCAAAGTAATATTCAGCCTAATTGTGTCCCATTCTATTGCCGCTGGTCTTGTTTGGTTTGTGTAACAAAATGCTTAAAACCTGAGTGGATCTAACTGGACTTTCAGCTATCATTGCAGGAGAAAAAATGACATTTTTGAGGCGAGGCGGAGATTGTGACCTGCTACTCTTTTTGACCATAGCTGTTTGTTAAGTGGTGTTCTCTCTCTGTTTGGGTCTGTTTGGTGAACCACATTTTGGATCAGGTCTAATTACCCTCAGGTCTATTTCACACCAGGTCTGCCTGTCCTCAGGCCCTTTTGTATTGGGTCCCTTTTTTAAAATATGAATCTATACACGTCAGGTTCAGGTAGGTTTTTAATGATCCATGAAAACCTGTAGTACACAGTACAAACTAATACAGACTCAACTGACTTCCTGCATAGAAAAAGTATCAAGCATGTTATTTCAACAAGGAGGTATTTTTAAACAAGCTAATACATCCTTACATAAGCAGAGGTGTATACACACACATAGCAGAGTGCACAAGCAGTGTACACAATGAGAGATCAAAGCTGTTGAGTTTGCCTTTTCATTAACAATAAGACATATTGGGTCACTTAGGAACCTCTGTGTGTGCAAGGGGGGTTAGAGAGACAGTGCATGCCCTAATATGGGTGCAGTGAGGCGCAGTCCTGTCGCGTGGAAGACGGGATGTGGACAGAGAAGAGCGAGATGGAATGAGAGAGAGGAGAGATACAGAGGGTTTTTATATGGAACGGGAGTGACCTCATTATTTTTGGCCTCAGAGAGAGAGAGGGAGAGATACAAAGTACGAGAGAATGGAGAGTAGAAGGACAGCGAGAGAAGGAGTGAGAGAATGTGAAGGAGAGATAAGGGAGGTCTGGTTTTCCTCACTACAATTACTAACTGCCACTGCTGTCACCTCCCTCCACCTCCTTTTGCTCTCCCTCTGCTCTCTTCTTCCATTCTTTCCTTCCTTCCTTCCTTTCTCCCTTCCTTTCTTCCTTCCCTCTTGGCTGCATGTCAAATTAGTCTAGACTAAAGTCAGACCTTGTAGTATAACATAAACAGCAATGTACTCATGAGTTGCGCTGTCAGACCCCCAAATCCAGAAGACAAACCATGAGCAAAATAATACATATACATACATATTTAGCTGACATTCATGTTCAACACATTACATGGCTACATGAATGCAGGCTTTTCAAGCTTGAGAACAAGGTTTAATCGTTTTCTGCACTGAATCTGACTTTGCTGCACTTTCCATCCAACACAAGAGGCAGTTTTAGCAGGTGGGAAGCCAATGAGGGATCATGGCCTTGTTGCTACACTATAACAACAGGTAATGGTTGGCTGGGCTACATGTGCAGAGGACGTTGGATCTGGGTATACTGAAACTTCTGAAACACCATTAGGAGGGCATTAGCAGCAGTACTTGAGAAAGTGACCAAATTGGGAGGAAAAGGGAAAAATGCAAAAATTCATCTGCATTACCATATAGCTATAATGTAACTCTGACAAAAATAAAACATTACACGATGTTCTCAATGATGGATTATTTTATCTATATTTACTCATATTGGAGTAAAAAGAATCGGAACTAATGGCTTACTGCAAGGAAAGATGAATACATCAACACTTTGCTAGGGATAATAGTCTGCACTAAGTGTACATCGCCAACATTGACAAATTTATTTTCATATAGTAACTTTGTTGCTGTAACTTTGATCAATTTGACTCTGGTTGCTTACTTGAAATTCAGGAAGATTTTTATGGCTGCTAAAAGACACCAACGTGAACTTCTCTGCAGCTTCTAAGTTCCAACTTCAAATGTTCATCATCATTGCATTTATAGAGTAAATAGATAGAAACTCTACCCTACCCCACCACAAGGGCTTGAACACTAATGTTTTTAAAGTTGAATGAAAATACTGTCTTAGAATCTCAACGTGAGAAACCATTGTTGTTGGCTAAAACCACACCTGCAATTTATTTCTTAGTACTGACAGACACATTTGTTTGGTGCCTATTAATATTTTGAATGTATCCAGTATGGTTTCTTTGGCGTTTTCTGCTAAATTTGATAGGTACAGTAGAGAGAGACAGGAAAGGCAGGGGAGAGAGAGGGGAGGCAATGCAGCAAAGGGCCCGGGCTAGACTCAAATCCGGCCCGCTGTGGTAAGAGACTCAGCCTTGATACATGGTTCGCGCTCTACCAGGTGAGCTACCGGGGTGCCCTGTGATGGAACTGTCTTGACAAATAAATAATAACATTCAGATGAAGTGAACTTTAACTTTGCAATCTTGTACTACCTATAATCACACTAGTAATCTTGCTGTGTGTGGCCCCTCTAGAAACAGATCTGCTATCCATTTTAGAGCCTTAACTGCTGTTTTAGGAATAGCCCTGCAGACAGAGAAAGAGCGAGAGGGAGAAAAAAATTATTATGGTGGGGCTAATCTTTAGTTTATGTTTGGATTAAGGATTGACCCTTGAACATCATGGGCCACAAGATCATTCAGCTCATTCAGCAAGGGACAAAAATGTGTCACAGTTAATCACTCACCCTTGTACCGGGGGCTCATTAAAACACACTCCAGACATGCAGGGACCCACAGAAAAAAAGGACTGTGACTCATTCTGGGTTCCTGACCCATAATTTAAAAAAACCCCTGCGGTCTGCTTCCATCAACATGATAATAAATCTACTGTCTGCTGAGCTGTTGAGAGCAAAACAACACTTGGGGGAAATGCTGGGGGTCTGAGTGAAGAATCAAACCAAGTACCAAGTTTATTAATAATGTACATTAATCAGCATAACAATAGCAAATATCAATCTTCAACAGCACAGGAGCAAATAAATATTATTGGTAAGGCTAATTGGGGGAATTGACTCTGGCACCTCTAAAAAAAAAAAAAACCCAGCAATAAATAAAATAAAATTGAAATCAGCATCCAGTTAGCTCAGCAGGTTTCACAGCTGACATGATGTAGTATTCACCAGGGTGCTACTGTCTGACGTGTTTTGGAATTTAACATATATACCCAGCATTTTAACAAGCTAACTGTATATGCTTACAACAAATTGTCACACTGGGATTGCATCCAGATACATGCCGGGATGCTGTTATTTTCTGAAATACTAATTCAGCAGTTGCCTCACATAAACACCAAATGCAACTCAGAATAACACAGATAATCTCTTATCTTGATAAACCCAAATAAGAAACCAGGGATATACTGGTATTATCTGGGAGAGCAAGCTCAACACTCTTCTGTGTTATGCTGAGAATATTTATCTCTTTTCCTCACTGAGTTGAAAATGCAAACAAATAGTGTAACCCCTCATGTGACCTGATGCAATTTTTAAGCTCCTAGCCAGGAGTGTGTGTGTGTGTGTGTGTAAATGCACTCAATGAGACCTTTTCATAACTACCACTTAGTATGATTTCATATAGAGAACATAGTAGTTAGACATACACCTGCCACCGCTCTCTCCTCGTCTCTCACGCTGACCTTGCAGTGTACAGGTACTGCTTAAATGCTATAATTACACTGCATGTGAGAGTGCTGGGTCTGTGTGTGTGTGTGTGTGTTTCAGTCCTTTACCATCTGTGTGCAAGTATGTGTGTGCTCTTTAAGAGTGTTTATGTGTGTGTTCTCATGCGTGTTTGCGTGCATGTGTATGTGTGAGCTCAGACAGGCCCCATCGACCTGTTGAGAGCAGTAGCTGTTGTCATGGTAACAGAGGAGGAAGAGAGGAAGATTTTGGATCTACTATCTCTAGAGACAGAGGTACTCACAGAATACAGGACACACACACACACACACCGGCACACACACATACACGTACACAGCAAAGCCTATAGAATAAAAAGCAAACACAGACTAATGTTCAACCACATTTTGCATTTAAACAGGCCCACACTGAAGTTATAAAGGACATCCCAAAGTAGAATGTTTAGATAGACAAGCAGGCAGAAAGATTGACAGAGTGATGGGGATTTCTGAAACAAGTGAAGGACAAAATTTACTGTAATTTTGCTACGTTCTGCTCCTTCCGTGTTTTACTGTTGTGACTCAGACTCCATCTAGTTTACTTCTTCCTCTCTTTCTGGTTTCTCATTTCCCCTAAGAGCCCGTTTTAATGCCCCTCGTCTTTCCTTCACTCATCTCATTCCCTCACCTTTCTCTATCTGTCACTCTGTCTCTCTCTCCCTTCCTTCCCTCCCTTCAGAGCTGTTTAAATGAACGATGCTGGGAATTGTGGGTAATGAACTGAACGCTCATCAGTCATTGGGTGAGATTGTTCCAGTGACCCTGAAGGTTTATGCATGAATTTTTCCATTAATTTTCTTGTTTTTCTTTTTTTTTTTACAACATAAGCACAGCTGGACAGTATAATTTACTATTGTCATTCGATTTTTAATAATTACTATAAATACAAATGGTGATCAGAAGGATAATTTGGTTTCCACTGCTTTACCGCACACAGAGGGAGTTTACACACACTTCAAGGCAGGGCTGTTCCCATGGAAAATTTGGAGTTGTTTTTAAGAAAACATTTTTTGAGTGACATGCATGAAAAAATGCCTACCATGGTGGACTCAAGAGTCTGGCTTTTCACATTAAACTGAGCAAAACTATCAAAACAAATGCAGGACCAAATAGAACCAAATTGTAAATTTGTAGTTCTTTGATAAATATACAGGTTCATAAGAATGTCCCAAAGAATTATGCCGTCATTTATCACTATATATTTTTTTTTAAATATTCCTACTGCTGTGAGAATATGTTGGCTGCAAGCAGACTGGATGTCCAATAGAAAAATATTTTCAATCTATCTTGTTAATACTTACAAATGCTAAATGTAATTCCTCAAAAGTCCAATTAGAAGTACATTTTTGGCTTGAAGAAATCCTGATTAAAACATATTTTGCCCATTTGTATTACTGTGGGGTCGCAAGCCAGTCCTGGAGCTTATGATATGCATGTGGGTAGGACCTATGTGTGGTGTTATAACAAACAGTATTTTTCCATAGTTCATTAACTCATTATAACTTACAATGTTATCAACTCTAAATTGTTATTCTAATTCTAAATTACCTAATGCAAGCCTACTGAAACACACACACTACTTCTAACTCATCTTCTCTTTCCTCACCAATTCGCTCTGCCTTCCGCTTCTCTCCTCTCCTCCCTCATGATCCCCCTATCCTCTCTCTTCTAATCACTCATTATTTGCCCTCCCCCTGCTGTCATTTTTCTTGTTTACCTTTCCATACTCCCCTTGATCCCTCCCTCCCTCCTCAACTACTCAGCTTCATCATCTCTCCTGTCGACATCCATGTCCTGCCCACATCCCTGCCCTTCTAATTTCCCCAACCCCTCCTCTCCCTCTCCTTCTCTCCCTCTCAGGACGATGTGTGACTGTGCTCTTGCTGAGTTCATGCTCATGTGGACCCTCTCCTATTAAAGATCACTTTGACTGTGACACTGACCATTTCTTTTTCTCTCCCTTTCTCCCTCTATCTCACCCTGAGGGAAAACCAAGTCATTATGTTCCGCAGCTTTAAAAAAAGAAAAAGAAAACTCCAGAGGAGAGGAAGGGTAGAAAGGAAGGACGAGTGGAGCAGGGATAAAGGGATTTGGATGGACGATGGGAGGGAGAGACGAATAATAAACGGTAAGAGAGACGCGAAGGAAGCGAAGGAGGAATAGAGGCGTGGATGGACCTGGGGGAGAGAGGATGAATGCAGTTAGAAAGAGCAAGGGGAGAGACATAATGCTGGGGAGAGGTGTGAAGGAGGGATGAAAATGACACAATTTGTTTTATCCTCCTATGAGAAAAGAATGTAAAATGAAAGAGGGAGAGAAAAAAAGAGAGAGCAGAAGGACAGACAGAGGGAGAGGAGAAAGGATTAAGATGAGTAATTGGAGAGCACACTGAGTGAGACTTAGGAGAGAATAAGAGAAATTGATTAAGAAGAGAAGAAGGGACGGTAGAGAGGGAAGAGGGATATTAAACAAAAGACGAAGAGGAAGTATGATACATTCTTAACCTGTTTGTGTCCTGCATCCCTTATGCCCTCCTTTCTTCTCCTTTTTTCTAACTGCATCTATCCATCCAGCATCCATTCCACATTGGAAGGACGCAATGTGGTTGCAACACATACAGTATTACAGTATGTGAGATATGCAGAAAAATATGTGCATTTCTCTGGTTTTAGCTCTTTTTTTTAAATGGATGTAAGCTTTTACAGCAAGTCAAAATCTTTTTTTAGGTGCACAAATATTGTACTGCACTCTGTAAATGAAAAAATGACAAAGCTGTAATTGGTCTTCATATTAAAAACAGATGGATCATCAGATCAGATTTGGACGGTACACTATATGCTTTTAACATCACAATAACATTGCAACATTAAAGATTATAACAATCACATATCTATTCCTCTATTTACTCTATTAAAGGTAGCACCATCCTTTAGCATTTTCTACATTATTCCTCCTAGACTGACTGTTCATTCTCAACTGCATCGTGGTAGGTTTATTTTAAAAGAACTGACTTCCTCATCTGCCTGATTTGAATGTCCCCATCTTGTAAGTTCTAAATGAGGGCAACCCAGAGAAAAACATGTAACTCAGAAAACTAGGAGCTTAAGAGGACAGATTCTGGACAGGTTTCCATCAGGCTATCCAACAAAAGCGAATTAATTAAGAATGTCAGGTGTCAACCTTTAAAATCACGACACTTTCTGGAAAGTGAGAGTGAAACATGTTATTCCGCATTGCAAACAGTATAAAAACAAACCTCCACTCATGGTTAGTTAAAGGATACTTCCACTCTACAATGCTGATGCAGGCCCTGCGGATGGGGTTCTTGAGCGTGAGACAGAGTAGGGCCCGTGGCGGCCTTGTGGCTGTTGTCGTTGTCTGTTTCTTGGGTTTAGAGCTATAGTGTTGTCTCTTCCTTTGCGTGGAGCTGGCCGTGGAGATGGGCCCGCCCCCTCCCGACCCAAGCCCCGCCCCTCCGCTCGATACGACACTGCCCATCATCTTCGCCTGCCGCGCAGCGTCGATGGCCGCTTGCCAGCTCAGGGCCGCGCCCGGTGTGGGGATGTGCTCCGGGGCCAGGCCCACCACGCCCACCCCGTGGTTAACCCCGCCCCCTCCTCCACCATGGTCGCCATGGCTTCCCCCGCCACTGTGCTCATTGGTCAGGCCGGGGGGTGGAGGGCGAGGAAGGGAAGGAGGGGGAGAGTAGTCGGAGCCTGGAGTGGAGAGAAGTGGGAAGGGAAAGAGAAGAGAAAGAAGAAAGAAAGTTAGCAAACAACACAAGTTAACTGTCAGTAAGCTCTTAAATCACTTCCTTCGGTCAGTAAGTGATTCACTTGTTGATTTAATACGTCACAAATGCTTTCTTGAAGCTGATACAGTGTTTCAATTTTCTACAGTTTGGTAGTTTACTTTGGAGGCTTCAAGGCCGGTTATTTGAATTGTTGACATATCAGTTAGTGAGCACTGTATATTTTTCAGACACTGAAGTGTCTCCCTGTAGAAAAGACCGATGACTAATATACTCCCATCTGTCAAGCAAATACAACAGAGCTAACTGTGTGCTGTTTAGTTCCTCAGCATATTGTATAGGTTATGCAGTCCAATCACTTTGTGTCAACACACACACAACACCACTCATGAGAACAGCAACTACTGGCTGGTGTAATGATCATTCTCTGTGCTAACATTACACAATGGTCATTTTATCTCACAACTCTTTATTGCTACATTCTTTAAATTACAGCTTTAAAAAAATCTAAAACAAAAAAAAAATCTGTACCGTTGGCGCAACACCTGTTTTTGTTTTTCACAGTATAGAGGCCGATTTTTCAGATTTCCTTTTCAAAATTTTTAGCATTACAGTTGGAAAACATTTTTAATGTTGCTACATTGCCCTACAACTTTGTTACTTTTTTCATAAACGAAAGGAAGAAAAAATCTCAAATAATATTATTTGAGAAATAAAGAAATTAGTAGTCGAGGACTAGTATGGTATAATGACAGAGGTCCCAGAGTGAAAGACTACACATTCACTCAGTGGAGAAAAATGCAGAGTGTGTTCATGTCTCAGAATAAAATTACAAGACTGCAGGAAACAAATGTACGTAGTGGAATAAAAGAAAAGAGGAATGTTAGACAGAAATGAGAGACAGAATTACAATAATCTCTGTGAGATTACAAAGTTGTATCAACCAGTCAAATTGTAGGAATAAGACTAAGTGAGTGAAAGTACTGTAAGAGAGCGGATCATCCATACTGTATGCTTAGCCAGATTAAAGACAGTTATAATATCCTCTCACATCCACTCTGACATCTGAACAAGGAGTCCACAAATGCTCTCACACTGTAGTAGATTACACACTCTGTGAAATGATATACCCTCTTCAGGTTTATAGTTTATGCTTTATGGAAACTACAGTATATTTCTGAAACTAAGAAGTCCCAGGTACTGATGCTATCAAACCATTTCAACAACATTGACAGAACAGATTTTGTTTTTGAGTAATAACCAAAATTCAAAATCTTGAATTTACTTCAAAAGTTTCTTATTCACACTTTCACTTGAAAAACACAATTGTTTGAGGACAGAATTACTTGTGTTGATTTTTATATAATGTACACAGCTATAAGTTGCATACAGTAATATACAGTACCATTAGCTGGATGTATATGTGGTAGTATACTGTATGTTACAATGCCACTAAATGTCACAACATTTTTACTACAGGTAGCCCCCAGTGAAAACAGAAACCTTAATCTTGGCTGTAACAGTAATATGTGTACAGTATTTGAACCAATGCTTTCAACAAATCATCAATATGCTGATTTCAGTCACATTTGACCAGATGTAATTCCCAATGTCAAATTCACAAATCCCATAAATGCAAAGCCACTTTTGGGAGAAAAAGAATACAAAACTTTAAGAACCCCTGTAAAGTTAATCCAACCTGTGCTGTTACAACAGAGATAAGGAGACAGAAAGAGGAAAAAGTGAGAAGAGATGTGCAGGGGTTAGAGGAAGGAGGCGGACAGAGATAGACTTATCCTGTATGCTTAGTACGATTACAGTGCGGTTATAATATCCGCTGAAATCCCATCCCTCTCACTTCAGAGCTTTAAGTTTCTACGTATTAACTCACAGTGGATGATGGCCTGAGGGAACATTACATCAGATCCTAAGGAGTTGTAACTATATCACACTCAACATACAAACATCCCAGAAGCATCTACCTTCGCATGTTGTGTGTTTACAGTCATATGAACATGCTTTGGAATTCCCTGCCTGAGGCTCTGAGGCTTGCAGAATCAGTGACATCAAATCACTTCTCAAAACTTATCTTTAAAAAATGATTTTTATTATACATATATATTACATATATATATATATATATATATATACACATATATATCACAAGATTTGTATGTGTTTTGGATGAAAATTTTGAATGTGACTAAGTTACAATATTTGTCTCTGAAATGTTAAGTAACAGTATGATTAAAATACTATAAGCTATAAGTAAAGTACATGAACCTCAAAATTGCACTTAAGAACAGTACATGAGTAGCTATATATATAACTATTTATACTTAGGTACATTCCACAACTGACAGGTTTAGAAATAAGTTAGAAAATGAGCAAGCCAAGCTAGCATTGTATTTAGCCATCAGCAGCTAGCTTAGCCCAGGGGACCACCCACAGCGCTACAAAAGTGAAGCAAAAAAGTTATACAACAACGACAACAACTTGAGAGTTACCTTAAGTGTACATAACGTATAAACGGGACAAACTTGAGGTTACCAGAAGGTCTCTTCCTCTTTTGGCGGAGGCTAGCTGACACTCCAGTCTGTGAACCAAGCTAACCATCATGGACCAGTCCTCCCGAGCTAACAGTTAAACATATTTCCCATCCAATGAGACAACAAACAAATGTTACTGGGATTTGTACCTATAATGCAACTGTCAAATTTAAATTGCCATCCCTCACACTATTTCTTATTCTCCTCCTACCCACGTGTGCAGCCCATTGACTGTATATGTCCTATGGTGCCGCCAGACAGGCGCCTGCTTGCTGCTTATATGACCAGGTAAAAGAGAAGAGGGGGCAGCTTGACCTACCTGAGGATTTTGGCCTTTCAATTTTTAGTTCCTTCCTTTATTTTTAGTTCTCAATATTGGTTTTATTTCTCTTCTTTTTTATTTTATGTCAAGCATGTTGTAATATTTGTTTAGATAAGTGCTATATAAATAAACTGTATTGTCTTTTTTACAGCTAAAATAAAACTGGAATGCCCTAAAGGTAATCTTAAAAACAGAGACACCAAACAGCAAAACAAGATCTGTCTGCAAATATTTAGGGGCAGTGTGCTTTGAATACAGCGACAGTGCCCAAGGAGGTGTTCTTTACATTCATCAGTGGTGAAGTCACTTGGTATCAGATGCAGCTGTGCCTTATGGAAAATACCACTGTGGTTTCAATTTGGAGCATCTCATTACTTGGATGGAACTATATTTTCCCCATTTTCTCTAAACTCATGGGTTGATTTTAGAGGGTTTCTGTGATTTTTAAAAGCAGAGAACCTAAAAGTCAATAGTTTTATTACTTTTATCATACACACATACATATAAGCATGAAAACACACACACACATTCGGACTCTACTACGCATCTACTGTAGTACTTTCCCAGACGATTCTCTATACTGGAAAATAGCTTCTCTTTCTTTCCATCAGCGACTCCGGTGTGAGTTTATATCTGCTTCCTGACCACATCATCATCTCTCTCTTTCGCTCACAAACACACACACACACACACACACACACACACAAATAATCACTTTCAGCATATTGTACTGTTGCGTGATCAGTTTATCTCACACTGCCTGCCCCTCTCATAGCGTGTACCCCACTGAGAGTGTGTGCGTTTATAAATATGTGTATGTGCGCGATTGTGTGTGTCCGCTGCATAAGTGAGAGTGTGCCGATTAGAGGAGAGTAAAACTTTAATAATACTGAGCTCACTAATCTGACCGCGTGTCTCTCTGTGTGTCTGTCCTGCCACATGCATATACACAGTCATGTCGTGTGTGTTTATGTGTTGTATGATTGAGACTGTGTGCTAATGTGAGCGTCTATAATTCTTCTTTCTTCCTCAGGAAATAAACAGCAGCCTGTAGAAATATAATTCTGACTGAAGGGAAGAGTGAGGAGAAAGGAAGGATGAAGGGATGGAAGAAGAAAAGGAAAGAGGATGAAGAAGGCGAGATGCAGGAGGGAGGGAGGTGGATATACTGTAGGAGGAGGGAGAAGGATGGTGAGAGGATGGAGAGACAAACAGAGATGATAAAGGGGGAAACAAATACAGACAAGGAAAATAAGGGGAAACAGGAGGAGAAGATAAAAATCTAGAAGGAACAGAAAAAAAAGAGGGAAGATGAGAAAAATGGGTGGAGGGCTAGGGGGCTTAACCACGAATGACAGGACTTAATCCAATAATTTTAGCTATCCATCATGTGACTTTACAGCTGAAAATATTTCATACTAATTCACTCTTATAGTATTACTGTCAACGCAGTCAATGGCTTCCACAGTACTACAGTCAATCAGTGGCTGTTACAGTACTTCAGTCAAGGATTGTAGTTCTACTTCAATCAATGTTATTAGTACTACATTAAATATACAGTATAGGTCTTATAATACAATACAGTAATGCTAATGTTCTTAAAGCAGTGAAGTCAATGGCTATACGTTTGTAGTATGGTACCTTTTATGCATAGTATCCCTTATACATTTTAATTTTTGTGTCATTTTTAAATAGTGCACTAGGCCTTTTTCACTGCAGACATTGTAACATGTCATAGGAAAAGCACAGGTGTTACTAATAACATTAAGCATTGGGGTTTTACATGATGATTTGTGCTGTTGTATACAATGAGTTGAAGCAAAAAGAGAGTAAAGGTGTTTATGTGTATATTAAGGGGTGATCCACACCTGAAGCTAATCAGTCCGTAATTGAGGGATAAAAGAATGGCTGATATGCCATTTTCACAGCAGACATTTTAACTTGCCATAGTAGGAAAAGTACGGGTTGAGACATTAACGGTGGCTCCATTATATTCAAGTATCACAGTAAGCGATAAAAGTCAGCCAGTATGTAAAATGCCAGGGCCCTGAAACTGAAGCTGCTAAATTTTACACGCATGCTTTTCCTACTTTGACAAGACAAAATGTCTTCTGTGAAAAAGGCTCTTCCTAAGGACATTTTCAAGGTCCCCACACAGTTGATTGTAATAATTTTGGCTGACTGGACCTCTTCTCAGGACTGTAGGTGTGTAAAAGAGACTGTGCTTGACTGACATCTAACTTTTTTTGCACCTGTTAGGGTGGGACAAAATAAACTATTATCATTCTAATTAGTACATGTGACCTCGCATGCCCACTGTCAACCTGAGCAGAGGTCTAATCAGCCAGAATAATTGAAAACACCTGTGAGGGCATGCATGGTCTTTTAAATGTGTGGTACTCTTTACAATATGTCTGCAATATGTATATGCATTAGTCTATGCATATGATATACATAATAATAAACTAAAACTGAGTTTTCCATGAATTAAATGTGTGCAAGCTACAGCCAGTGAAAATCACACATGCTGAATTTAAACTCATATGAAGCACAGGGACAGAGCTAAATGAAAATTTTATGAGGCTTTATTCATCAGTCCATATACTGTAAAGACAGCATTCACTCTAACTGAACTTGAAGTGAACCTAACTGAGCCGAACTTCAGTGTGAACTGAACTGCAGACTGTAATGAGCTGTGATACAAACTGAAGTCAGTGGAGCCGTTATCTACTTAATGATAAAGACTGGAGAGAGATGCTATCACTGCAACTCCAAGCACTCTGCCGTAAAATGTCATTGCCACACACACACACACACACACACACACACACATATTCACACAAAGAGTATGCTACAAATTGTTCTGTCTAATATTGCTTACCAACAAAATACAGTTCCAGTACAAATTACAGCAGCAAAAACTGCATCACCGAAGGCTTTAAAAAAATTAATTCAAACTTCCAAAGTCCTTAGTTGCTCTTCTCATTTAATTGGCTCTACCAGATAATGGACTGCAAAGGGGACCAATGAGATTATCCCACCCTCAATCAGTCTCTCACATCATCTCCTCTGAGTGCCCTTCTCTTTTTCTTCATTCACGGCTGTCTCATTTCTCACTCTCTCCCTCCGTCTGCTTTTCCTTCTCCTCCGCTCGTCCCAACAGGCATCTATTTGGGTGGACAGTGATGATGTAATTATCAGTCAATTAACTGATGATGACACCTGATCAGACACTAATTAATGGGGGACACACGCATGCAGCCACACACACTGAGGGCCCTCACCTTGCAGCAGCTCTAATTCAAAATAAAAAGAGAGAAATCTTATTAATAGCCTTTTTGAGGTCCAGAAAATTGGGCCTGACCAATCGTCTTTTTTTCCCCAGCACGTTTGGATCCCACAAGACACACACACACACACTGATACACACACACTCACACACACATAGACAACAGTCCAGTCATCTGCCATCCCTGCTGAATTGTCGTTTCTTTTGAAAGATGACCTTTTGCTATTGTACCTATTTTTCCTCCTCCTCCCCTCTAATTCAGAATCTTCTTTATCCTCCTCTTCCTCTCTGCCTCATCATTGCCCACTCCTTCATCCATCTCTCCCTCCAATCTTCCTTTCCATCTCTTCCTCTCTTTCTTATATCTTTCTCCTCTTCATCCCTCCATACCTATTAACAATCACCCTCCCTCCTCCCCTCACCCCTTCTCTTCTTCTTCCCCCTTGTCTCTCTAATCTATATAGCTGTCACTCCCTCCATTGGTTCTCAAGCAGCGGACAAGTTCATTTTCAGCCGCGCACCCTTCCGCCTTTCCTCCATCAATCTACCCCTCCTCATCTCATCTCTCTTGCTTCGCTGCTTCTCACGCTTTCTCACGTCACTTCCCTCTCTCTCTCTTGCTCTCTCCCTACCATCTCTCTACCATCTATATAGCCAGAAAAAGTATCTTGTCCATCGGCAATCACATGCACAAGACCGTTGCTTTATCACTGCCTTTAACATCCGCTCTCAGACTCTGATTTAGACTAAAACAATAAACATAAAACAGCATTATGAAGGTGAAGTCTTGTTTTATTTTTTCGCCTAGAAATTGTGATTGCCACTGCCTTCATGTTTTTCATGGCTTGTATGACATCCCATCATGCTTAACCCTCATTATCATTGTCGTCATAAATACCGGTTGTAAGCCTAATATTATTTTTATCCAATTTATGTGTCAGCCACTCACTCACACTCACACACATACACGCACAAAGTGTATGCACAAATCCAAAAGCAGACTAAAAGGCTTGTCTGTATCAGTTGTGTACATGTGAAATTTTGTAGGCTACATACCCCGTGTGTGTGTGTGTGTTTGTGTTTGTGCATATGTGTGTGTGTGTTTGTGCATATGTGTGGGTGTCTCTCATTTGTCTCTCTTTCGCTCTGTCCATATGTGCCTATTATCTGGCCGAGTGAGCACACCACACAGACGCACCTGCTCCCTTCGGTGCGCACACATGCACACACATACAAAGGAGGATGCGCGCGCAAACACACACACACACACACACACACACACACACACACCTGCTCCCCTTGAAAGACAAGACACACACACACACACACACCTGCTCCCCTTGATCTGTGACCCCCCCAACAGACGATTACAGTATGCGCAGACACAGAAGTGCGTGTGCATACACACTAAACCCACACAGCATGAGCAGGACATGCATGCAATTCACGAGGAAAACACATGAAGCGGCAAATCACATGCTTGTGGTCAGACCAAAGAGGCTTGCTAAACAAACACGACAACCATACGAACTGCAACTTATCATGCTATACACAATATTCACTATTAATGGACAAAAGGACGGCCTATTGTCAAGGGAAATTCCTGCTCATTCACTAAACATTGAAAATAAAGTGCTTCTCAATCATCTGAATACTACAGAGCGGTAAACACACCCCTGCCTGTTACAATTGAGGTTGTTTGTCCTATTTTACCCTGTCAACAAAGATACGTGATAGCAGGGCATTTCTGTCTGTTATAAATGAGGTCATTCTAACAAGAAAACAGCAACAGGTATTTGTGGTGCTCAACATTTTTTTTTTTGCAAAAGCCTCTGTGCTGTTATTGCACTTTTCGTTGCAGTGAGTGCTTTAAAAACCTTATCATATATAGATTTATTCATTAAACTGTAACATACTACCTGAAGTGGAATGAGACAGTAACATGACAGTAACATGCCAGTGAATACATGTGCATAAAGTATACATTCATGCTCCGTATTCAACAGCACATTGCTCACTGTCATCTGGACTTTCTAGTTTATTACAACCTGGCCCAGCCCTCAAGCTGTGAATCATGGGTCTGAAGCACTGATTGGTTCTTGTTTTCTTACTCCCAGGAGGTCAGGGTGATCGACTGCATGTTTTTGAAGCAAAGGGTAAAAAATGGGACTCTAATGTATGGATTTGTTGTTAGAAGGAGTTTTATATGTTACTTTCTGTCAAAAAATAATGCTACAAAATCAAGGTGGTTTGTGACAAAATTAAAAGTGGAACTGACCAAAGATTCCCACACAACCAAAACCAAATGATGTGTCAAATGGTTGAATTTTTATTGTCTTCTCTGGTTGCATATTCTGTTTCTGTCTGCAGCTTCTGTCCTTTGTTGCAAGAGGATTTTAACACAGTGGGAATCAACTTCATGTAAAAGGAATCGTCAAAATGGCACTTTATTCACATTAAATGCTGGAGCTTCAGGAAATTAATCAAAGTAGCTCACAGGGACTGTAAGATGTGTAAATGTGTAAATTGATATTTATCCCTATTCAAGTGACACTTGTTATAACAATGACATACTCTAGTAAATCAGTGGGCTAACTTTGAGCCAAAGATAAGACTGCATGGTTTTAAACTGTTTAATACTTTGGAAGTCAAGTCAAACCACCCCCTTGGCTGGCTAGTTGAATGGTCTGAGCCAAATCCAACAAGATCTTATTTTTTCACGACATGTGAATTTCCCTCAGATGATTTTTATTGCCTCAGACCAAAACCTAAATACACAACATCTGAATATGATTTTAAAGTTTGATTTTGAAGTTTGATATGTGAAACATACTGTACCTGTTAACTTAGCAAGTTCTACTGATTTTCAAATCCCTGAGCACTGAAAATTTACATTTAAGCAGTTAAGTAACTGTGTTTTCCCAACCCTGTATCCTTGAAATTTAGTTTATATACTACTAATGGGGACCGGGGTCTCCAGTGTCCCCCATCACTGCAAGGTTGCCATGATGTATATAACTCATTTCTATTAGACAGGGTTGCTTTTTCAGAGATGCTGGGTGAGAAAGTTATGATTTGACTTTTTGAGTTATGAGTAAGTGTGCCCACAATTCTGATTGGCTGGATCTGACTGCTAATTGACAGGGTAAAGAGGGGAGAGGTCTCTTTTATGTTGTATTTTTTAACCCAGTGCTGACATAAAAACATGAATGCAACAGTTGAGTACACTTAAAATCTTTGAACCCAATGTTACAAACAGCCAACAGACTGTAAGGATGAAAAGCAGACAGGCAATGTGACAAATGTCATTTAAATGACGTGCAGTATAACCCACTGCAAAAAAAGGATGACTGCAGCAATACTGATTTCATTTCTGATGTCAGTTCTTCGCACAAGCAGCTTAGTACAACAGATACAGAGTCTTGTTCCAATCATTGTTGTCGCTGGATACTAGAATTTAACAATTATTGTACTTTATTGTACAAACAATGACTGACATGATGATACATTTTCTCTTTTAGATAATTCTAATAGAGGAAATTTAACAAATAGCTGACAAATAGCTAAAAAAATATGTCAATCTGCTCTGATTTATGACAAAACCAGTGCCAGAATCGTCATCAGCATCCCTCCTTAAAGCATAAGGAACAGTGATAGATAGGAAGAATAAATGTGGGGGGTGAAGCAAGTGAGAGAGAAAGAAAAAGAAGAAGAGGGGGAGGAAAGATAAGCAAAAAGTGATAGAGATACGGGTTGTGTGGAAGAGGAGAAGAGGGAGGAGAGGCAAGAGGAAGGCTTGTTCACACTGCGCCTCTGTGCCGACCTTGCATACACATATTCACACACAGTGCAGGCAGCAGATATTAATAACTCCTTATTAATATTCATCTGCAGTGGAGAGATGTGAGGCCAGAGTAACCCAGATACCAGCCGTCTCTCTACCTGTCTCTCTCTGTGCGTCGTTCCTTACATCTAATGTTCTTGATCTCTACCAGGTTGTCTGTCTATGTATTGTACATATTGGCCATTTAGCTGACACCAATTTGCTGTGATTGAAACTGTATAAGCAGCTTCTGTTTCTGCATCATGATGGTGACCTGAGCTACGAAGATTGTGGGATAGGTAGGTCAAAAACTCAGGTCTGTAAATTTCCCAGACATTGGGGAAATGATGTATCTGACAACTGTGTTTTTGCTTTTTGAGATAGAAACTCAGGTTAATACAAGTTGACACACAGTATTTGTAAGTGATGTGTCCAGAGGGGACATGCATTGTTTGTTAATCCATGTTAAATGTTGCCTTGTTTAATTTTCTTTCCTTTTGTCATAGTCTTCCTCTTCTCCATACTTCTTATTCAATAATTTCCCTTTTCTTTCTATTCTGTACTATACTCTATGGGCTCCTATATGCCATTCAAACAATGCTTTCATCTAAAGTGCCTTGTAATGCATACATTTTCTATATATGTAGTCCCACTGAATAGAACTCCTAACCTTTGCAAGGTCATTACAATGCAAAACCAACTGAGCTACACATGACCACCTGTATGGTAGAGATTCAAACGTGTGTGGAATACTTATGTGGGATGTTTTAGCCTCTATACGTGTACTGTACGTGTCTGATAGATGTTTTTACGCAGGACAACACAATAAGGTGCAGACAAACAAAGTCAGGAGCAAACACAAAAATATATCTTCTTCTGATTTGTACTGTTAAATGCTTCCACATATTTCATACTGTTATATTTGCACATGTGAAGGCATTGTCGAGTCAATTGTCTTCCCCGCTTACTTGTTTTGTTTTCTGTCTCCATTGTCCTCTCTACAAGAAATCATAAATAGTCAAAAGTAACCTTTAAACAAAAAATATTGATGCTTTTAATTTTTATATTTCTATGTCTGATTGTCGCATTGTTACATTTGTACTGATTCTACAGCCAGGCTTTGAAAATATCACCAGCCAGAATCCAAATGCTGATGGATGTCTGCTTTGGCTGCTAACGCTGACATTTTGGCAGCAAACCAAACCATCACTTGCACGTTCAATCGCTCACTTCCTCAAGTCATCTTGTAAAAACACACCCTTTGACGGTAAAATATGGAAAAATCCAGTCTGAAACTTTTCCAATCTCCCAATTTCTCTGGGCGACCCTGGCATTCATATTGAAATGAACACACTCCAGTGCTCTTTAAATAAACCTTCACAGCGGACTGTTTCAAGGCTCTTGGCTGAACATAGCCACCAGTGGCCTATTTTAAACTAACTTTGAACTAATAGTTGAGCTCATCTAATGTCCACATAAGAAACAAAAATGCTCTTGAAAAAGAAAAGATCCTTTTTATAGAGAAGTTTCCCTCTGAATATACAGTCGGTGTGACTGTGTAGTGTATGACCTGCATATGATCCAATCTTTAAAGAATGAATGCACACTGCAAGCATATTTTCACTTTGGCCATGCTAATACACAGATCAATCTTGTGCAAAATCCCTACTATTGCAGTTCATACATAGCATATGTTGTATTTTTGTCACAAATTAGTGACTGTTCCTCCCATCTTTTGGAACTATGTACTTTTTGTTTGTGGGACCCTGTTTCCATCCCTGTCAAAAAGCTACCTTTTCTTTGTGAAGCAAGAAACAAAGAAACAAGAACAAATGCACTGTAATGTCCTTTAAAATAGAAGACAAAAATCTAAATTGAAGAAAACATCACACTTTCAAGGTTGTTCCTTTGCTTTCCTGCTCTGTTGGCTAGCTTACAGTCTTTGCCAAGCATGCCAGCAGGACTCACAGACCTAAACCTCTGAAAAAGGCTCCAAAACTGAGCAAAGCATGTTTCTACCAACTGTTAAAGCTGCTACAGGGTGAACGAGAGGTTAAAGTGGAGTGTAAAGGACATGGCTTGTCACACACTAAAAATGCAACAAAATACTAGGAAAATCTGCATGGACAAAGTGATTGACTAACACTCTCCCTTCTGCCCTTAAGCAAGGAATGTAACCCTCATTAGCTCCACTGGGATCATCCAGCAGCCAGCAGTAGGAGACTGTGGTTGCACTGGGCAGCTGCCAGGAAGGCAGTGGGGAGCTGTATTAACGTGAAACAGAGCATTGATGAAAATGTAGTAAACATTCTTAAAACTACTTTCCCTTCATAAAAGAGGGGAAGACGATTTAACCCAGGGTAGCCCAAAAAATTAAAATTAATGTTTTCAATCACTTTCATCAGTATTATAGTTTCAGAGGTGTGTTGAGAGAGTAAAGCAGCCCCAAAACAACAATACAATTTGTTAAGTTTGAACAGAGCCTTTGTTGATTTTTATTATAGCATCACTTATAGCATAAACCCTGATGCTTCTGATGTGCTGATGTTTTGATCCCTGCTGAAATATCAGTTCTGCACTGCATTCTAATGACAAAACTAAACTATAGACATGCTGTAGCCATGTCCACGTATGCATGCACAGATATGACATACACACACAGCAGCTGTTTCTGAGAAGCACCTTTGAATGTGTAATATGTATTTCTGTCAGCTTGTTATGATGTTAGCAATATTGACTTGTATTTTTCATGGAACATATTTGGCTGCTTTAACTGTTGACAGATGGTTAAACTGAAGTGTTTATAATGGTATTTCAAAGGGAGATTTATATTTGTTTGGGGAAAAAAGAAACTTCAAACGTTACTGTACTTTGATACACCGAACTGGGGTATTTTTTCAATTTCAACAGCATCCTATGAGATACTTGGCTTTTTGTTAGCCAGGCCAAAACAAGTCAGAAATCTGTACTTTGTATGGGCACAAAAGGGGCAACAAATTAATATAGCATATGTGAATATAGCATTCACATACACACATTCGGTGTGCTATTTTTAATTTTTTTTATTAAGAGTTTTCCACAGATACGCATTTATAAATATAGTGTGTGTAAATTCTGTGAGCTGGTTTGGGAGGCTCAGGATGTCAGAGTCCCTCTGACTGTGAGAGTCTAGACTGCCGGCTCCTGAACTTTAACAGCCCCACTGGAGGAGTCTAAGCCTGATAAACACAGCCACTTATTCAACACAACACCATTAATAAATGATTCTCAACGGAGCCATAATATTATCAACCATACCGTTATAACATAAAGCTATTTTCAAATGAAATGCAAATTTAGACATTAGGCTTTTGTGAGAAAAAAACCCTACAGCAAAATGATTTTGTGTTTGTCCTTTTAATAAGTATACTAAGTCTGTATGCTCTGCTAACAAAAGCCCACCGTGCACAGCTGCTCTACGCAAATCCAAAATGCTCACAACTGGCACAGAAACACCAGATAAAACACAAAACATACAAGAAATGTGATATTTTGATGAAACTGGTGGGATAGAACAGCAAGCAATCAACCAGGACTGCACAATTAGTGTGTTTGAAATATACACCGTATTAACATGAGATGCAAAAAGTGCTTTATAGTAATACTTTTGAGTCTGAAAGGCATCACAATTATATATCCAGGATTTCAAGCAAAAATAAAAGAAAAACCCATTAAGCAACAGAACTAAAGAAGCCTTTTGAGTGGCAATATGTCTCCAGTCTATTTTCAGTGCAGTGAATTCTTAATTTTGTCTTGACATTATGTGGCTTGCATGTGTCCACAGTTTTGAAAGAGCATGTGTAGATTGTTGATGTCTTACTGCAGTTTTGGACAATTACTTAACTCACAAATGTCACAAATTGTCTTACAAAAGAATGTAAAAGGAAACGGCATGAGAATTGATGAGTCATTGACACATTTCTGTTGAATGTACCACTAATGAAAACACTAATGATTGACAAATAAACTTGGCTTTAAAAAGTACTATGATGACCTCAGCTATAATATTGTTGCAAAGACCTGAATCTCCCTTATGGCCTTGTTAATCAACAGTACAGTGTATACATTATCAAATGTGTTGTAGCATCATTTCACCATTGTTGAGTGGATTCTATCCTTATTTTTTTGTATATCCATTCCCTGTCTTGATTTGTATATTTCCTTGTGTTAATAAGAACATTTTTTTAGTACAACAGTGTATACTCACGCAACACCATCTAACAAGAGTCGCCATCAATCAGATGCTCATCTGATCAGACCACAGTATTCACGTCACAGTATTTGTTCTTTGCCTTTTAGCTGGGCTATGCTTGTTCATTAATTAAGCCAACACTCTGAGGTGAATATCCAGAAAATCAAAAATAAGAAAATTCCTTGTATTACATTCCTTTCATGTGTTTCACACTCCTGTTTAAATACCCCACAACGTCTTCACTCGTGTCTGAATCTCCAAAGTTGTTCAAGTCAGCACTAATGCTGGGCCATATGATTAGCCGTTAGCTCCTACGTTATCCTCGCACAACATCATGCATCATGTTTGTTATGTTTGAAGTTTTATTTTAGCCCTACTCATAATAAAGGCACATATTATGGGTTTTTAGCCTCAGGAGTCATGTTCATGCTCCATAATGTTCAGTGTGACCACCTCATGATGTATCGCTGCCATCACTATACTTCTGAACAGCCACAGCCTGTAAATCAGCCCTGCTCTGAAATAAACACAAAGTCCTTTTGTTTTGTCACTTGTGTGTCCGCTCCACTTTTCTATAATTTAACACTTGATTAAAATAAGCCTACAGCACCTTATTCTGAGAGATGGAAAGATTGTGCAACCAGATTAAGAGGAAACAAGGACAAAAAGGCTCATTTATTTATTTGTATCCAAGCCTTTTTTAAATTTGGACACAGGATTGGATTTGAAGGTAGGGTCATGAACACTCGACAGTATAAAAAGTGTTCACGTGGTCTAAAAGCTCTCAGTTAATTTAAGAAAAGAAAAAGGAACAACTGAAACTGCACATAAGTAGCATGAAATGTGAAATTCATTAAGGAAAAAACATTAAGGCAGAATATTGCATTGCAAATCAAAAGTGTTGTAAAATGGTTAATAACTTTGTACTGCTACCAATGTCATTAAGAGGAACACGCCATAAAATCCCTCTTGAAACACTCATTATCAGCAGATCTGCCACAAATATAGATGGCCTTAAAACTATAAATTAAACTTCAATTAACCACTATTAAGATTCCTTCAATAAAACCTTCATCAACACAGAAGAGGAGAGTCGAGGTGACGCCATTTTACTGTTGAGTCAATAAGTGTCCCCACAGGAAGTACAGATACATTATGTGTGTGTGTGTGTGTGTGAGATCATAGAGGAGCAGATATATGGAACCAGAGAGAAGTTGTGGTCTGACATACAACACACCAGGGAGCCATCAAATGAAGCACATGTGTGGTAATGTCTTTGTGTGTTTCAAAGTGAAGACGACACACAATATAAAAAAAAAAAAGAAGTGTGTGCACGTCTGCGAGCGCGCCTGTGATTAACTGACGAGACTACAAAGCAATAAAACGCTAATGAATGTGCTTTCATAGTTTAGCTCGACAGTCTGGCATCGCCACAGTCTCAGAGGGAGACTAAGGTTTATGACTCAGGCCCTACCCACCCTGCACATCCCCCATCAGGAGATGTGGGGCCATGGGAACAGAGGTAGGAACTAAGCACCTATTTAATTTAAGTTGTGCAACAGTCAGTGATATGAAACATCTGAAAAAAAGCAACAGGTAGCTCACAGGTTGACAATATGATTATAGTCTTACTTGATTCTCAGCATGATGTCGTGTTACAAATGTCAGATCTTGGATATTTCTAAAGCTGATAAATACTATTCGGAATACTACTGATTAAATAGACAGCAGTAGCAATCCTAGTTGGATTCTTTGATTCAACAGGTGAATGGTCTTTTTATTAGTGTAAATCAAAAAAGCAATATTGTAGGTTCAATCTGAAATTACTCCCCCTAAAAACCTGGATCCTACACTTCCCATAATGCAACTTGATGCATCAGGGTGATTTTATACAACAATTTTCCTGGCTGAGTAGTTCTACTTTTGTTGAGTAAACTGAACTTCATGTGTTAAAGTACCCCTTTATATTACCAATAGATTAATATTAAATTCTCTTATGTCTTTCATATGTATATAGTTCACTTGCTACCTGTTTGTTTTGTGATTTTAGGTGTTATTAATTATTTTTAGGACATTTCGTGTTCTGGCTTCAGGTTAAAATCAATCTTCTTTTAAACCACTTCTTAAAACTCTCCATATTGTTTTATATACTCTTCCTGTTAGATTTTTATATCTTATGACTTGTTTCAGTTTGTTGGTTTTATATCTGTAATTTTCTTGTATTTTATTTGTGTTTTATGTGAAGCATTTTTAATGTTTGCTTTGATAAGTGCTACATTGATAAACTTTATTATTATTATTGTATTATACTGTATAATACTAATCATTATATTATTATTTTGTTCAGCTTCAATGCTGGGATCAGTCCTATACTGACCCATCTGACCTATACTGACCTCACCATATTCACTCATCCTGTGACCTACAGTAGCACAGATGTCAATTCCTCTCTACAAATGAGAACGCTTGACACAGAGTAGACTGTTTTAAAAACACAGTGAGTGGCAACTGAGTGGATAATGTAATGTAATGACACATAAAAAGTGTTGACACAAACTATGGTCAAAAACATCTATGGATAAGGGACAAAAGCTTTATACTATACATGTTATATCAAGGTACATAGTTACATTTTAAACTGTGAAATATGTAAAACTTTGTGAAAGTCTTCTTTTTCGTCTTAATGTTTCATTCTGGGAACTGAATATATGCAATTTAGTTGGTTGTTTATACTGCTCTTTATGGTAGCGTGCACTATATTAACAGTATCTTACCTACATCATCATCTACAATCAAAAATGGTTTCACGAAATAATAAGAATGTAACAAATGCAGTGAGAAAATAGCAAACTTTTTAAATATTATGTGTACATTAGCTGCATTTCACCAGCAATCAATGCGTATTTCACCAAATCCTGACAAAGTAAAACAGACACATGACAAATCTCCTGTGAAATTCCACAAAAGATTAGCAAAATGTTTGACTGACAAACACAAAGAGTCTAATAGCTTTTTTTTGTGCTGATTTATAGTTCTGAAGCTTAGGGGGTGCTTGGTTTATGGCTCAGCCCCTCCCTGCTCTTTATACCCCCACCCTACTGGGACATGTGGGGCCTGGCCAACAGAAGAAGAAATCAAACACCCCTTTGATGAGAGTTTGGCTGCAGAGTGAAAAAGGCGCGCGCATGTGTGTGTGTGTGTGTGTGTGTGTGTGTTTATGGATATAAATACATCAGAAAGCAGTGAAGTGGAGCACAAAGGGCACTCTGCGACACAAACATGCATACCACCCACATTTATACTCACACAAAAAACTGGTAGAAATTACACAACAAAATATATGATTAGAAGGATTAGGCATGAGGAAGGGAGGAAAGACAGGAGAGGAGAGGAGGACATATGTTGAGTGGGTGGACAAGCAGGGAAGGCAGGGAAGGGGGTAAGACTGGCAAAAACCACACACACAAACGCACATGCAAGTCTCTCTGCCATCTGCAGTGCTCAATACCTTGCCAGTCGTCCCATCCAACCAAAACTCACCAACACTTTTTCGCTTTCTCTCTGTTTCCCCATATTTTTTACGCACTTTTCTTCTTTCTTTCATGCTTGCACATGTATCTCTACCTCTTGTCTGTAAAAATAACTGACTTGCACTTGTGTGTGCCTGCATGTGCCCATACTGTATGTATACAGGATAATCCATCTGTGTTTGCATGCATGCCTGAGTGTGTGTGTTTCTCCTCAGTGCACAGGGACATCTCATGGCTACCATGAGCTAATGAGCTCCATTTAAATCCAGCCCCTCTGATCCTTCCTCTCACCCAGTTTCTCTGCCCCTGGGGCTGTTCCCTGCTCTGGCCTGGAAACTGCGGCGCAGCAGCGGCCATTTTGGCTCATTAGGAACAAGCTGCTGAACCAACACGCATGTCTTAGTGAATCAGTATCAGACTAATGGATGACTGGTGTACTGGTGTATGTACAAATGTGTGTTTGCGTATGTGTTCAAGCATATGACTAAATATTTGTGTGTAGTGTGTGTGTGTCTGAGGATTCACGATTCTGTGTGTACTTGTGTGTGTGTGTCACTAGCTTATGGATGAGTCATACTCAAGCACTACAATAGCATCATCTTTCTTTCGCCACACATCTAACTTTCCCTCACTTTCTCTGATTTTCTCTTTATTTTGCTTTCTCTCTTTTTTTGTTTCTCTTTTTCGTGTCACAATCCATCTTCTTTTTCTTTCCCAAACGGACCCCTCCCACTGTGTAAACTTAAAGGAATAATTCAACATTTTATGAAGTACGCTTATTTGCTTTGTTGCCGAGGGTTATATGCGAAGATCGATACCATTCTCATCTCTGAACAGTAAATATGTCAGCTTAGCTTAACACAGGGTTAAGCAGCTAGCCTGGCTCTGTCCAAAAGTAAAATAAAAAGAAAACCTATCAGCACCTCTAAAGGTCACTAATTAACACGTTATATCTAGTTTGTTTAATCCGTACAAAAAGTGTAAAACTGACAAGTTGCGGTTTTTACGTAAGGTTATGTCAGCGTGAGTTTGCAAGGCAACCAGTGGAGACTACTAGCTAGCTATCTGTTTCCACCTGTTTCCAGCCTTTATGCTAAGCTAAGCAAACTGTCTACTAGATGTATAGGTCAATATTTACCGTACAAATATGAGAATGGTTTCAATCTTCGATCTAACTCTAGGCAAAATGTTAAACTTATGTTCTTTTAAGAACCCAAGTTAACCCTGTATTTACCAGAATTTGTTATAATTTTCAGTTTTTCTCCTTTAGTTAGACATTGTTGGAGACTATAGTTCCAGTTTTGAGAACAGAAGACACAAACACCAGGCCACCAGTGATCCAGTTTGCAAAACTGCAGATTGCATGATCAAACTTGTGTTGTTTTCTCATAATTTCATATGCAAAATCATACAATGGAATCTAAAAAGAAAACACTGTAACAAAAAACTAAGAAAAACAACCTACTCTTTCACCACAGTACTTTAGCTCACAACTGCAGTCATTTAGTGGTGATAAAACAATCTGAAAATAAAATTAACTATTTAAGGTACTGTAGTGTGTTTACTGCTCCTTATCAAGCCTGTCATTTACAATAAGTGATGCTTTCTTAAACTTCAAAACGTCAAAAAATAAACAAGATAAAAAATGAAAAACAAATGCACAAAATACCAGGAGCGGTAAAAGATTACTCACTTCTTTGCAACAAGACACTACTGACCACATAACCACATAACACAGTTTCACATAAACACACACAGAACGCAGAGGGTCTATGCCTGTTTAGAAGAGGCTTGAGCAATCGAATAGTACAGTTATGGGGTGAGCAGATCATCTTGGTATGAATACAGTCTCCTTGGAGCACTTTCAACACACACAGAGTTGGAGGCCAAGGCAAAATACCCCCTGCTTGAAGGAGTATGTGTGTCCCTGATTCTACACATTATCATGACATTCTGGGACAAGAGAAGAAAACCACAATGTGTCAGTATGAGTTGTGTATGTGTGTGTGGTTGGGAGGTTAGATGTTTCAATAAACAACAAGTGACTTCTCATTTACCGCTCATGTGCAAGCCTCGACTGTAACACACACACACACACACACCCACACACACACACACAGAACAATTGTACCTCATGACTGCCAGTACTTCTGAGTCATTAAGCTATTAGATAGCTGGCCACGAATAGGCTTCTTTCTATCCTGCATTCTTCCTGTCATATCCAAAGGGTCCCAACGTAAACATTTAGAGTGAAGTGCCATCTCACACACGCTTTCTTCACTTTGCATGGAGGCCTATGTGCGTGTTTAAGGTTTATGCCACTCTCTGCTTTTGTGTTCTTTCTTCTTCTTTCTTTCTTTCTTTCTTCCTTTCTTTCTTTCTTTCTTTCTACTTGTCATGAGTTTGTCCTGTTTAAGTAATGGGAAAATTGATAAAACACACACACAAGCTAAAGCATTCCCCAGAGGCATTCCTTGACTAAAACCGTAATGAGTATGACCAAGCAGTGTTTCCACTGGAATTCGACACTTCCAGTCGGAAAAATCTGGAATACTGGGAAGCCATGTGGCATTTTGAACTGGAAGTTTTCCCAGAATGACTGTGGGAGAGGGAGAGGAGGGAAATCAGGGAAACCCACAGACTACTGTGGATACTAATGGTTAGAAAAGAAGAGAACTTCAGCTACTCGATGAGATGAAATCAGCTCAATAGAACTGAATAAAACAAAATTGAGAGCAATGATTCACTTGAACACAAAAGCACATAAAAGAAGAAAGTATAAACCTTGCTGTACATCCAACAGCCAAGGTTGAACCGTTGCATAAGTTTTTTTTTACGGCATAATGGCCTTTCCATTCAAGATACTACACAGAGGTCAACCTTCCACCAGTCTTGTATTGCTGCACAATAGTGAATCGATCGAAGAGCTTACTGCCAGAAAAGTTTGGCAATTACTCCAAGGCTTTAAAAGAAGGTTCACATGGGGACAGAGCAGGAAAATGTGTGTGTGTGTGTGTGTGTGTGTGTGTGTGTGTGGTCATCATCATTATGTAACAACATACTGCACTAACTCACAACACTTACAGTGACCTCTGACCTTTAAACCTCAGTCTCCTCTCCTCAGATCAATAATGATGTACTGACTATAACCAGGGGTGTGATAGGAACTGTCTGCCACACACTCACTCACACACACACACACACACACATGATAGAGACCCTATACAAGTAAATGGGACAATACGGTGATACCATTAACATTAATCCAAAAACTACTTAAGTTGTAGATTTGTATTCTTTCTTTCTTTTATTTCTATGGATTGGAAATATTTAGATTTTATTGTGAGAAATCATGACATGAATATTTTGAGTGTTGGCTTCAGAGACAATCACAAGAGGAGCCTGAATTGTATTTTAGTTTGATTAAAGTGTAAAAATTACGATAAAACTGATTTGCTTGATGAAGACTATGAGATATGGTTGAAAGCTCCTGAAAAAGCTTGTAATTGGACCTTGAGTTAAGATTATTTTGTTAATGATCACCTTCATTTTTCAAGTGGACACATTTTTGTTATTTGTGCATTGCATTCTTTGTGTTTAGTGGATAAAAAGGCACAATTTCTATAGCTTTAAATGTATGAATCCTGGTTTAGAGAGACCTGAATATGCTAGCTAGAGTATGCTAGAGTACTTTGATAAAAAAAAAAAAAAAACAGGAAACCGTGGCATGTAAACACCTTGTCCAGGTTTCTGATCATCTCTGTTGGAATAGAAATGAGCGGCTGAAATGTTGAGGAATCAAGACACAACTGCATGCAGATGATCAGAAACCTGGAAACAGTTATGATCATGAATACATGGATACGACTCAAAACCGGGATACTAATATGCATGTAAATGTACTCAATAAGCAGAGCGCGAAAGGGTCGCTTAACGGTTTCACGAGTATGAAAGTGATGTGAATCATATGCTACAGCCCTCACAGTCCCAACCCAACTAAACAACTATGGGAAATTTTGGACTGATGTGTTAGACTGCGCTCTCCACTACCACCATCATCAGATGGTAAATGGACTGCATTTATATAACGGTTAACAGTGCTGTTACAATTTGCCTCTCATTCACCCATTTACACACACACACACTCACACACCGATGGTGGTGGAGCTGCACCAAAACACCAAATGAGGGAATATTGTTTGGAAGAATGGGGTTCATCCCTCGAATAGAGTTCTAAAGACTGTTCTGGAGGCTTATGTGGCTAAAAACCTTACTAAGACCCTTTATGTTGATTTTTCCTTTAATTTGTCACCCATCTGTATAAACATACAAACTCTTGTACTATGTGACCCACATGGCACCCTCAAATGAAACACATTGCATCACCACCACATATTTTAAGTTTAGCTAAAAAAATGCATAATTTCACAGCTTTAGACAGATTTCCTCCAAGTTAATGCTATTATTGTCTTTCCCTGCAGCTAAATTACCGGCTGGACCGCTTGTAAGGTCACTCTTAACGTGTCATTAACAAGCAATAAATATTTAATTTTGTTGTTGTGAGTTATCGATAATTTGTTGGGCCTTTCAGGGCGATTCACCAAATTGGACCGTCACAGCAAATGAAGGCAGAGTGATAGAGAGAGCAGGAGAAAGACAAAAGACAGAAAGAGAGAGGATGACAGACAGGTAGAAACAGAGACAAATCGGATCGGAAGAGCGACAGAACGACTGAAAAGACAGACTAAGTTTAGCTCTCCCCTTAGGACTCCTCTCAGGTTTCTCTGCTCTTTTCATTGTCCTCCTCTCCTCTCTTTCTTCCTCACCTCCTCCTTTTTTCAATCCATCACAAAATAATTAACTTGCTATAAGTGAAATTAATTCCACTAATTGGTTTTAAAGGTATTTTTGGACACTGGCGGAAAAAAAGGGTGAGGAGAGAGAGAGAGAGAGAGAGAGAGAGAGAGAGAGAGAGAGAGAGAGAGAGAGAGAGAGAGAAAGTGTGTGTGTGTGTGTGTGTGTGGTTGTAAGGGAGGATGGTACCTGTTCACCCAAACATGTCACAGCAGGAAGGATGTGACCTCGCCAACCAGGAAGTGAACTTAGTGAACTTCCTGACAGAATGAGGATAAATTGACATCGGACAGAAGGATGCTGACAATGAACAATCTCCTTTATCTCTATGTCTCCTCTGTCTGATTCTTTTTTCCATCCTTTGGTCTTTCCTTTATGCCATTTTTTCCCCATAACAATACGTTGCACATGATTGTGTTTCTGCTTGCTGTGGATTTGCAGTATAGTGCATATCTTTGACTATTCAAGTTCTGAGAAACGGCTTTGATATGATCCTTTAGTGAATAAGGAAGAGAAAATGACAGAGCAGGCTTTTCAAGTGGTTTCAAAGCTAAGGTTAAATGCAAACTGACTGAAATAGCATCTTAAGTTGTCCAAACAGATATTTTTATCTCGTCTTTCCTTTTATATTTGACATTTTATTGATGCATTAAGGACACAAAATTGGAACACAAGCTCAGCAGATCATCCCGAACAGACAAGAAGACCAATCAAAATAGGGGGCAAATTATACTCACTTACTAAAATCCTGGCATGTGAGTCAGTTAGAGGGAATAAAAGATGTCATCGCTGTTTAGCATCATGCCTTCCTCCATGTATTCAACTTTAAACATTTCAGCATTCAGCTCATGCTCATATCCACAATGACTTGCAATGAGTGAGCAGGGAAGCTACAATACTGCTAATATGGACCACTTGCCAATACCAAATATGCATAGTGCATCCGCTAATCGCACCACAAAACAAGCACGAAAGAAGCTCCCAGGTGTGAATGTGTATAACAGTGTGAATGCGAAGCAGGAAAATGAGCCTGTGGGGTTGGCAAACTTTTCTGGGATGAATAAAAGCAAGCAAAAGTGCCACAACTTGACTTGTGGTCACAAATTAAGTTATTCACTTAACTCACTCTAATCTAAAATCCTGTGCCTACCTATATAGGTGTGTCTAACCCTTTTCTCTCTTATTTGTCTCAGTTCTCACAACCCTTCTCCCGACACACTCTTTCCTTCTTTTCTATCATTACCGGAACCACCGTGTGGACGATGAGACCATGAAGCCTGGAGATGTGCCCCCATCTCCCTGTATTCCTCTCTACCACACCTCCTGGCCTGTCATCGACCCTCATCCAATCCTCTGTTCATCCCTTTGTGCTCGATCACATTTTATCCCATTACCATAGCACTGCCATTCCACTGAACAAATTTGTGGTGGTCTTTGTAATTGACTAGGCTACTGAATTTAGAAAACTCACTAACCAGCTACCAAGGTGCTTTTTAAAAGAAAACATTGGTGTGCTACCAGCAGAAACTTATGGCAGATCCAACCAACTACCCTTTCAATAGATGTCTCTTCAATCAAAAGTAGCACTACGGGGCAGGATTTTACTCATTTCCTCCATCTTGATGACTGCGAGAACAACAGAAGAATTAAGCCAATCACAGAAAATTATTTACCAAAAAGGGGAACTTGTATGTGTTTGATTGGCAAATGCAGTGTGTTGCCAGATGATGTTGCATTATGTTGTGGCAAAAGTCATCATCAACGTTTTTTTGCCTGATGGCCTTCTATTTGTGGATCCCCAGCTTTCCCAACGCAGTAGTCTCATGGAAATGAACGAGGATGTTATGTCATTTGATGTTGTGCAAATTCTGATCCAAACACTGACTTCAAAACCTACATGTTAGGCAAGAAAGTGTTTTGTTTGTTTTCCAAGGCTCAAGCATAAAGTGTGACTTAAGAATTCCAAATGCATCCAGCTGCCCAGGTATGACTGTAAATGTGTTCTTTGACAACCATCCAAACATAACTTGCTGGCTCAGTTGCTAATATTCTGAACTATAGCCCTCCCTGTATCTTGGCACTGAGGAAATGGAGAAATTGAATTTTTTGTATTGTTTTTTGTTCCTCCTGGTGACCAGGTTCTGCTGGCTGACCTCGTTCAAGGGTACAAGAGAGAGATTGAAAACTTTGCCTTAATGCTTTCACCTGCACACCTTCACACACAGTACTGCCATATGGTCACTCTATATTTCTGTCCCTCCCTGTATATTGGCGCTCACTTTCATTATTTCTCCAACTGTCTAATGTCGCTTCCTCAGTCCATCTTTTTCATTTTCTCTTTATGCTTTCCATTCCTTTAAACACTCTCTCTGTCTGATTCAGTGCAACATATGCTGCCACTTCCCTCAAACACAGAGACTAATTACGGGAGGAGGAGAAAGGAGGACGAAAAATATGAGAGAGTGAGTCTGGGTGAGAGAGAAGGGGTGAGATAAAGGGCAGCGAAAGAGGGAGAGGGAGGGAAAGACAGAGGGAGGGGCAAGGGGTCCTTGGGGTGAATTATTCATCTTACGCCATGACACTTGAGGGCAAGCTACCTCTCTGTGAGTCACCAAGTTAAAGCGAGAGAGAGAGTAGACTCTATGAGTCAGACCTGCCGAGAGGATATTAACACCTGTGTGTGTGTCTGTGTGTGTCCTGCAGCGTATTGTCCCCTAAGCCGATCATGTGCCGCCTACATACGGAGACCATCTAAAGTGTAACCTGTGGCTGTCACTCACACACACACACACACACACAATCACAGAGTCAGTAATAAGTTAGGTCAGCGCAGCACACAGCGAAAATCTTACTCGTGCTGAGCCACAGCCATAAGCAGAGCTAGCATTAACCAGCAGGTTATACCCACACAAACACACACACACACATGCACACACAATGCACACGGACATACAAAGGATACATGCACACATGATACATACACGCAAACAGCGCTCATGTTCTCAAATACAACACATACACACGCCATCTTTCCATTAGCTGTTATTAAATTAATAACTGCTATCATCCTCTTTGCCTGTAATATAGTACAATCTCCACTCAGGCTCTCAGACCACTCTAACTGTTGACGGGATCACCCACAGTCATTAGCATCAGGCCCGCTTCCAACTGAATTATTAAACACATGCATTTCTTACAACCCAAAGATTGGTGCTATTAAGCAAAAGGAAAAAAAAATTGCAGAGGCGATAAAATTGTTGGAGTTCATTGGAGGCGTTTAATTGACGCTCCTGTCAATTAAACGCCTGTCAATTGCAGTGATTAAGCGGGGTGTCAGTGTCTTGCTCAAGGACACTTTAGCATGTTGCGCAGCAGTTGATGTACTTATTAGCTGATGCTGGGGTTGAAGCTGCCAGGTTGTATAGGGTAGAAACACCAGGCTACCTTGTTGCAACTCTGCTGATTAAGTCATGCTTTCATTTTGGCAAAGGGTCAAAATGTTATGAAATGCTGATAAGAGCCAGATTACATGTGATCAAAGGGCCATTTTTAAAGGTGTTGCTCAAAGTGGAGAGGAGAATTTAACCACATTATTTACCAACAAAAAATTGAAACACACACACACACACAGATATTGGAGACAAAGCTTCAATGCAGTGTCTTGCTGAGAGGCTGAAAAAAGACAAACTTTTTGATGTCTCTGTTTGTCTTTTGGCTTCTTTATATGCGTTCCACTTTCCCTGGCACTGAGCTTGACTTCCTACTGAAATTAACCAGGCAGCCCAAAAATAATCTACCGCAAGAGAGAGAGAGAGAGAGAGAGAGAGAGAGAGAGAGAGAGAGAGAGAGAGAGGGTGAAAGAGAAGGATGATGAGAAGGAAAGAGTAAAGCAAAAGTTGGAATGGATAGAAAGGGAAAGAAAAAAGGAAGGTAGGAAAGAGAGTGACAGAAAGAAGTACAGGAAATAGAAAAACAAAGATGTGCAGACAGACTCTGTCCTATGTGTGAATTTATTAGCATTCCTGTTTACAGTTGCTGCAGTTTTTAATATGGTCTGTCAGCTGATGCATCTGTACCACTGCACAACCAGACAAGACGCAATCAAATGTTCATTCCAGATGAGGTATTCTGGTTTTTAGAGATACTCCTTAGCCATGTGTGAAGTGGTTGAGATGAGGGTGAGCATGTCCAAGTCTGAGGCCATGGTACTTTGCTGGAAAATGGTGGATTGCCACCTTATAGTTTTTGAAAGTGGAGGGGGTCAAGTATCTTGGAGTCGAGACTGTTGAGAAGAGGGAGCTGAGTCTGATGGCAAAATTTGCCATGTGATCTACACCCCAACCCTCTTCTATGGTCACAAGTTTTGGGTTGTGACTGAAAGTGGATACAAGTGGCTGAAATTAGTTTCTTTCACTGTGTGTCTGAGCTTACCCTTGGGGACCGGGTGAGGGCCTCTGAAGACCAGACGAGTGAGATTTGGAGTGGAATATCTGCTCTTCTAAGGGCCATGGTTCGGATGTTTGATACCTTCTGGATGACACTCTGTGGAGGTATTAAGGCCAGGTCCAACTAGGGGAGACCCCAGGGCAGAGCTAGGTCATGCTGAATGTATTGCATATCGTATGTGACCTGGGAAGGGGATCCCCCAGGAAGCACTGGAGGACATGGCTGGGGAGACAGATGTGAGGATGTCTGGGCTACTTTTCTTTGCCTGCTGCTGCTGCTACCCAGACTCAGATAAGCAGCAGAAAATGGAAAGATTGATTATTCTGCTGGTTCAATTATCACACAAAGAATGCAATTGGGGCCCACTCTCTTACTCAATGGGCTGAATATTGAGGACTGAATATTCTCAGGGGGACATGGGAACATTTACCCAACAAATACTACTTGCAGAAATCCCAAAAATTATGAATAGCACATAAACATCCATCCAAAAATGCCAGTTGAGGTTTGATTACTGGTGGAAAATTAACTCCATGCTAACTTAATTATTTCAAATGATTCTAAATGAAGCTTTTATCCTGAACATTGCTATTTTCAACAATTCCTCAGAAGCCTGAAGACAAAAAAAAGTAAAATCAGAGATCATACACCCTCACACACACCTCTTCAGGTGAACTACGGAGATCTGAATGTCACCTTGAGGAACGAGTGGGCCAGCTGTAGTGATTTGTAATGCACAGCTAGGTCTGCCTGCGTGACCACTTTCTATTAGTCCACTGCAAATTATATCCACTCATACTTATACTAATAATGTATTCAGCTCACACACACACACACCCACACACACACACACACACTTGCGATAACATAACTTGTGTAGCTACCAACATTTCTATACATATACGCATAATGTAAGCGTTTATGTAAGCACACACGGTCACATATACAAAAAGTGCACACACTTACGCACATATGCATGGTAAACACATGCACTCAAACACATCCACACACACACACACACACACACACACACACACACACACACACACACACACACACACTCATATTGTTCAGTAACAATTGAACAGAGTTTTCTCATAATTAATGGATTAATCAAGGAGTAATGAGTGTGGAGTGGCTCCACACGGTGCTGATTAACACAGATGATGGAGGGGCATGGGGAAAACTCTGCAAGGTAGAAGCGTCCATGTTTGATTCCTACAGTGTAGCTGAGTGAGTGACAGTGTGATTGAGTGTGTATGTGTGTTTGTATGTTGGGTAACATACAAGCTAACATTGAAAGAGAAAGTAAGTTGTCTTCTGGCTTCTGTTTCCTTTTAATTAAGTGTGTGTGTGTGTGTGTGTGTGTGTGTAATCACAGTGACTTTCTCTTCTCAATTATGGCTTTAATCCATCAGCTGGCTGTTGCTATGGTGTTTCTCTCTCCACCCAATCAAAGCCAAGTAAGTGAGCACGCTCAGAGAGGAGAATCACATAACTTTAGCATAGTCTTTGACATGATGGACAAAAGGAAGTGATTAAAGGGATTAAAAGATAATAAGTGACAACTAATTATAAATAAGAATGAAAAAAGTAAATACAAACAGGGGAGGAAAACAGGTAACTGTACACACTTTGTTCAATCGTTGTACACAGGCGACCACACACACGTAAGAGATATAAATATACTGAATTTAATATTTTCCATATGTGCAAATGGGTAATTATGCTGTGTATATTATTGTGATGGAGTGCTTCAAATTCCCAAAAGCTATTTATAAATCATGACTAAGAACTGAAAATGAATCAAAGTAGCTCTGCTTAACTGAATTGGAATAAATCCACATTGTAATATGTTAATCATTTTGAAATTGCATTCAAAACTACATTTCTTAATTATATAAGACACTTAAAAACACTATTTTACATAAGACACAAAAAAACCTAATCTTTTTTAATGTTTTGTTTTAGTTGTTTGTGCTCATTTGACTTAAACAAACACTTTTCCTTCTCTCTCGGGCTGCTTTTTGTTTTCGTTTTTATATTTATTTAAGCAGGCAGGTCAATTAGGAGAAAATTCAGATTTACTACGACTGCACTGCTAGCACAGCTGCTCTCATTGATCCCAGGAGGGAGCAGCACGATTGGGGGAAGCGGCGTGTGTGTATGTTTTCGTGTGTGTGTCTGTGTGTTTGTATAAGAATGAGCAGACACTGGACAGTACTGTATGTGGTGCGACCAGTTTTTCTTCCATATTGTGCTCCCACAGAGTCCCTCTGGGGATGTCAGCGTGTCTGACTGTGTCGGTCTGTCTGTTTATCTCTGATATAACAGAAGCCTTCAGAACCAAATCAAAGTCCAATACTCACATTGACTTCAGTGATAAAGACTCAAACATTTCTTCATTTGAGAAATCTACCATTTTTTTCTGAAGCCATATATCTGCTACAGTCAGTGTGAAAAGACAGTTTAAAAAAAACTGTGATGAGGTATCTGGCTGCCATGTAAACAATTCAGAACGTACCCATCATACAGACACATACTACACACAGGAGAGCATCTGCACAGCAACATCTGACCAATGAAAGCTTTCACTCTAACTTCACATGATTAACAATTGGAGAAACTTGACATTCATTACACACAATTTCCTGTCACATTGTGCTGCATACTGAAGCACAGAACGAAATATTTAGACCACTCTGTTCCAAGCATGTCTTACACATAATGAGATATCTGCTATTTTTTAACATGAGATTTAATATACTGAAACCACAAAAAGAAAAAGAAGAAAAGAGACCGCATCCTGAATTAAATAAGCCAGAACAATGCACAGTTTGATGCAATAGGTTTACTTATGTATATTATACAGTATTCTTCACAAATTCTCTTGTTGTTGATGTCCTGTGACTACCATGTATCTCCAAAATGTCTCACATCAAACACTGAAACATGATTTTTAACTTTGTGACAATGCATTTTTGAGATATCACAATGAGGTTTTTAATGGTTTATTCATTTTAAACACCAAGCATGTATATGATGATTTCTTAGAGAAAATGAATTTTTGTTTCAGTTCAAGTTCACAAATTAAACTTAATGCTTGAGTTCATCTGAAAAATTCTAAATCACCAAATTTGGAGATTCGTGTTATTCATTGGCCAGCAATGTTATCGTATGTATTTCCATAAAATGTTTGACTAGGCTGTCTTGAGTTCAAACTTGCTGGGATGTGGACACATGTAGACACAAAATATATGAGCTATGCAATAAAAAATACATGACAAAGCATGTGAACTTCCCCCATGTAAACCTCAATACGAGAGAGGGAAATGAAGGACATGGCAGTGAGAAGGATGAAGCTCAAGAAGAAAGAGACGAAAGGAGAGTGTCATAAAGTGAGACAGAGTCAGAAAGAGGGCCAGAAATGTCCAGGTGTCCTGACCTTGTCTATTTGAGAGTAAACAGTTTAGATGGAATACAGCTGTCTTTACTGAGGCTGACAAATCCTCCGTTGCATGGAGCAGCATAGCACGGCTCAGCCTTGCTCACAGCATGGGCAAAGTCACATTACAGCTTTGCTAATCAATAATGGAAAGTTTCATTCTGAACCGAGACAGCCAACGGTGAGCACAAAAGGAGTACAAACAAGAGCCTGACAAAAAGGAAATGTAGGACAAAGGACTTTTTTTCCCAAATGGAAAAGAATGATTTGGAAGAGAATAATTATAAGTGTAGAAACCGTAACATTCAGACGCTTGACCTTTCACCTGCAGTCCACCATCAGCTCACTGTGGCACTGGAAAGCGCTGCACTGCACTCTTTCCTCATAAAGATTACTGTGGTGTAGCTCAGCTCAGAGACTACAGAAGGCAGCAGAGTGTCAGTGGAAAAGAACAGAGCAGAACTGCCTGTCTCCCCTTACCTGTCTTACCTCCATAAGTGGATTTATCATTTCCAGGCCCTGACCTGTCCTCCCCAACAGGACAGCCCTGCCTTGACTCAGCCCTGCAAATTACTGCTAACCCTGACCATGAAAAGTCTTTGTCCAAATCACAGAGCCTATGATATTGGAGGGAACCTGACTTTGACTCTGACCTCTGCATATGGATATTTCTATTGCTGGTTTTTAACCCCAACATGATCAGAATGTGGGGAACTGCATGGCGTATTCGGTCTGAAATTATTACTTTATCAGAGGAAGATGAACGTTGACTCTGCCGTGGGCAGTCTAATGTGTTTGTTTTCATGTGTTTCTACTCTGACTCATTCACCTGCCTCCAGAGCACTAAATGAACACTACTTTTGCTGTCCGGGCATTTCACACCTCCCGTTCACATCTATTTAAGCCATGCAGTGGTGTCATTATCAAGTCCTTCTATTCTTGAATGCCCAAATGTGTGATAGCCTGTTTCACACATCCTGCCACCTTCCTACCCTCCTTTCCACCTTAATTTTCTCCCTCCTCTTATCCGTCATTCTTTCCTTTTTCCCATGGCCTCTCGCTACCCTCCATTTCTTTATACTGCCACTTTGGCCACTGATGTGCTGTCCGTTCTTTCCAACACTGTCTAACGTGCTGTCATGTTCCAAAAAATGCTCTGTGTGTGTGTGTGTGTGTGTGTGTGTGTGTTTGCGTGAGCTTGTGTGACATGGGCAGTTGTAGGAAGCTTGGGTGATTACCTCTGATAGCCACCAGATGCCTGACTTAGAGGTACAGTCACACACACATTGCATGCATGCACACACACAAACACACTAACTTTAAAACAGAGGCAGACGACCGACAGAAAGAGACAGCAGACCATCACAAAGACACGGTGAGTGACAGCAACTGAGCGAAAGCAACAAAAAAAGGGAGTGACATGTAAAGAAGACAGAGTGAGTGTAGGAGAAAAAGAGGTCCAACATGTGTGTACAGTATGTGTTTTGTATGTTTGCACTGTGTGCAGAGTGTGTTACAGAGCGCTGACTTTGTTGTTTAAAAAAAAAGACATGGCTGTGTTTTTCTCCTGAGCTTGATTTTAGGAGAACTAACAACACATGAGTGAGGGCAGATGACTGTCACGTTTCCCCAAAATGGTTGTGATGTGACCTCAGATCAAAGCTTTGATTGGCCAGATGCCGCAGATGTTGTTTCCTCTCTGGTATTTGTGCATGTGTGTGTGAGTGAGTGTGAGAGAGAGAGGAAGAAAGAGATTATAATGCTGATAGTCATTTACCTTAGGTCTGATTATTTGACTGTATTATATATATATATATATATGTGTGTGTGTGTGTGTGTGTGTGTGTGTGTGCGTGCTTGCATGTGTGTTTGTGTGTTCAGTGGAAGCCCATCAGTCAGGCATATCAGACTGGGCAGTCAACAAGCAGCTGGCTCAGACTGTGGGACTGGGGTTGCCTATCTGAACTGCCAAACACCAAAACCCTGGGCTCGCTTGTCACAACAACTGCTGTAGAAAAATCTCAATATTACAGCTATATATACCTCTTCTGTAGTTATAGTTTTGAGTTATATTCAGTGAAGGAGTAGATTCATATTTAGAGAAATGGCTAATAGTTGGATGTCATTATATCACTGGTTGAATGCCGGAATACACATCCATCAAATTTTGCCAGCTGTAGCTAAAACTGGAGCCATTTAAATAATTTAAGGCAGTGTTTAAAACATGGGTCAGGGCCTCAAGTGCTTGTTTCTGGCAGGTCCTCCATATGTCAGAAATACTAGTAGATTAGCTCTGACCAGCAGCTTGAGAAAGTCACTCTGTTCATGTGTCGGTTCCAAATAAATTGAAATAGAATTGAATTATCTTCTTCTGTATGACTGTCTATGTGTGCAGCCTGCTGTTGGCATATATTATTAGGCTACATGCTTTGCTGACCAGCAGTTTAAAGCACTTCCTTTCATGGCCTGGTCCTCCTCAGAGCACCACACTAGTTGCAGCTTATCACAAATGATGTGCTTGTTTTAATGAGGCTGACTCCTACAGTGAAAGTCGACCATATTTAGGCACACAAAATTTTAGATCCCATGGTGAGGATGCTTCAAACACAATAGATTTTTTTCCCTGTTTCAGGTCCCAACCCACTCCAGGAAAACCGGTCAACCAAGTTCCTCAACATCTGGGCTCCAATCAGCCCTACTGTGCTGTGACATAACTACCTGCATCATTAACACTTGGCAACCTGCTGTCACGTCGAGCTGTTAGCACTGGCAATAATTGGCATTAGCATAAGTTAAATGTGGGGAAATTAACATTTATTACACTGCTGCTACACTGGGCTTTTATCTGCATGAGGAAAAAGTTGATTATGATAAAATGCTATGAAAGCTGAGAAACCAGATGCACATTACATGGGGGAACATTAGCATAACAGCTATTTTCAGAAGTACAGTGTTACTGTATGTTTATTTGACATAATATACACTTTCGCACGTAGAACTTCTCCCCAGTGACTGGCAACAAGTAATAGAGGGTTTTTTTAATGCTGTAATGAAAGATGAGAGACTCGAGGGAATGCAAGGCAAGAGTCACATGATCGACAGAAGCAGCTAAAGCAATCAATAAGCTACATTTTGGTAGCCTTGCTAGCAGGCTACTTGTACTGTTCTGTAATCAGTTGCGAAGTGGACTTAATTGTTGAATATCAGTTCAATATCAATCACAGCAAGGGGAAAATGAAGTAAGGCTTGTTAAACAACCTGCTGCATCTCTCTGTTCTTTTTAACTTTATGTAGCTGGTAAAAAATAGGATTATGAAAGAAACAAACTGGGGCTAGGAAAAGACTGGTAGCCGCTGGGACTGTAGCCAGGATTTTAGAAATACTGAGGGGAAAAAAAGAAAATACTGAGGTCATGGCTTCCACCAACATACCACCACCCACCCTCCCTCAGAAAATTTTAAACAATTGTATTTTAATTATTTGTGTGTGTGTGTGTGTGTGTGTGTTCACTTATGCTTTCTGTACATTTTATGTTTCAACATTAAGGTCTAAATGGTGTTTCAAAGATCCACACTGCCAGAAATAACATTTTTGGGGAGAAATGCCCTTATTTATTTATCATTTTGTAGGACAATTATTCATGCGTGACCTATTGGCTCATTCACACAAATATCTGTCACTTTGTGTATATGAGAGACACTGTATGCCTGTGTGCTTGTTGCACATTTATGTGTGTGTGTGTGTGTGTGTGTGTGTGTGTGTGTGTGTGTGTGTGTGTGTGTGTGTGTGTGTGAAAGGTAACAAGAGGGCTGAGCAGTGCGACATGGTTCCCTGTGTCAGTGTTAATAACCCAACCCTGGTAATTGGCATAGAATATTGATAGAGAGGAAAATGGCCCTGAGCAGATCTTTGCTTCATTAGCGAAGACTAGGGGGACGGAAACAGGAGAGTTCGTAGCAGTCGGAGGAGGAGAGAAGAGGGACGGAAGAGAGAAAAGGAAGGGAGGAAAAGGAAAACAAAGTGAACCCAAGAAGACTGCTGCTAACCACACATGAGCAGACAGAAACAGAAAGGAGAAAAGGTGATCCGAAGGATGAGGGATAGCAGGGCATCTTTGTGGATAGATAGAGGGTCAGAGGAAAATGAGGAAGAAGGAAATTGTTTTAAATCATATGTGGGTTTGTAACAGCTTTCAGAAACCAAAGGTTATTCAATCACTCAGTACACGAGTGACCATGAAACAGTTCCAGTAACAAATAGAAAAGCAGTTATGTCATTCTTTTCTGACATGGTAGCAATTCATTATATTTGACTGAGGTGACCCTTTAAAGATCTGAGCTGTATTCTGGCCTCCACGGTTTTTAGAGAACAAGCTATCAGGACATTGCAACAATCACAATGAATCTCCCAGAAAAACATCCTCCTCATCCTTCTCTCTCCTTCACTCTTTCCCTTTTTTCTCTCTCTCTCTGTCCCTGTAGGAACATAGTGTTTGTTTGATCTGGTATCGCCATGGTTACCCGTCTGCCACATTGAGGTAATGTCATTAATCATCAACTTTATCACACTGCAACCCAGACGCATGCACGCAGAAAACCAACTATGACATTTTACATTGTCCACTGCTGAAAACACTGACAGGAGCAACGTTTAAAGGTGTTAAACAGCAACAGTAAACAGGCTGAGGTGTATTTTTAACATGGTTACATTAAGGTAAGTCTGTGTTTTCACAAGCAAAATTAAAACATGAATATTTAAATTCCAACATCTTATATATATATATATATATATATATATATATATATATATCTTATTTCTCTTCTCCATCCCCTCCTTTTATCTGTCTCTCTCTCTTTATGAACGTGTTGAATCTCTTTTGGTTGACATGACAACAGACGATGTCACGCCTCTTGTTCTGATGACATCAGTACAGGCGCCGAGCCAATCCCCAAAAAACCTATCATCTCCTCTTTCCCTCTGTCTCTCTCTTTCTCTCAGACATATTGATCTAGAATACAAATCACAGATGCGAAGAGGAGATGAGTAGGGGTAAAGAGTGGCGAGAGGAGATGAATAAAAAGGAAAGAAGAACATGAGAACAGAGAGGAAAGCAGAGGAAGGGAGAGAGAGAGAAAGAGGAATAGCCACAGTTACATCTGAACTACCACCGCGGCCACTATATCCCTTCAGTCGGCTGAAATGGAGTGTGTGTTCACTCTCATTTCCATACTGGGAGACTTTGGTATAAACCACAGACACACAAATGCAGAATCAATTTTGTGCCAGGACAAAGGCTGACATGAAGTCGTTTTTGCGTTCTGTGTGTATGCGTGTGATTGAGAGGCAGAAAGACTTTCTTCAGTGTGTATGACACGAAATACATGAATAGTAAATGTGCAACAACCTTATAGTACACACAAGAAAAGACACCTTAACATGAAAGGGTATGTTTTGTACTTAAATACTAACATGCTAACAATGGCAATGTTAACACGCAGTAATATGTTAGTACTAAGTTTAGCGTGTTAGCATGCTAACATTTGCTAATTAGCACAAAATACAAAGTATAGTTGAAGGCAACGGGAATGTCATTTGTTTTGCCATATATCAAAGTATTGGGCAAATTATAGATTTGACCTGATGATGGTGCTGGAGTCACTGGATCACCAAAGAATAATTGATCCCCTAGGGACCTTGAATTTCTGTAGTAAATATCATGGGAATACACCCAATAGTTGTCCGGCTATTTCACTCAAAACCACAAATGTCAACCTCATGGTGGCACTAGAGGATCACCAAAAGTATTAGGATACATCCTCTGGGAACCATGAATATGTGTACCAAATTTCTTGCCAATCCATCTGATATATTTCAGTCTGGACCAAAGGGGTGGACTGGCCGACAGACATTACCATTCACAAAACACACACAAAGCTACCCTAAATAGTTAAACCAGCCATTTATAACCCCCGCCTGTTCCTGGAGCTGGTTATACACACAGCTCTGGAGATGAAAACACACACATACTGTAGAAGGAGTCCTGTAACAGGACTGTTTTAGCCATTATGATTCCAGAGTGTGAAAGTGAGTCTGGTCTTTTGGGAAGTGGACTGCTCTATACAGACATACACACTAACTCTTTCCCTCCCTCACACACACATGCAGTATGGTCTGTGGGGAAGTGGTCTATGGAGCACACACATCAAGACTGGCCTAGAAAGATGGGATGGCAGGGGACACACACACACACACACACACACACACACACACACACACACACACACACAGACCAGCCTCTTCTCTTCTACACACATAGACAGTCAAGGACACTCTCGTGGCCTATATAGTTGGGTCATTTCATACCGGAACACCTTACCCTTGTCTTAATAAGAAAATAGGGATGGAGAGAAGAGAGATAAGGAAGGAAGGGAAACAGGAAGTACACACACAACTGGCAAATTTCAGGGAAGACGGACCCAAAGGTAGGAAGCAAAACGACAGAAAGAGAGGAGGGATGAAATCATTTAAAAAATAAAAAAGAAGAGGGAAGAGTGAAAGAAGAGGTAAGGAGGCAGGAATGTAGCCAGACTTGCCTTCTAACCTTAGTTTCATCCTCGAGTCCAGCCCTGTCCCTAGCCAGCAGCTGCAGGGACTTTAAAGGGACACTCTGCCATTTTTACACATGAAGATTAGATTACTTGAGGAGTGGTACTCAGCCTGTGAAACCAATTGTACAATGTCTCTGGAGGGACTTAAAATAACCCTGATGACGTCATCAGGGTTACCTCAGATTGGGGTTGACACTGTGGTTGAAAGCCTGTGGACATGACGTGGACTTTTATTAGACAGGAAACTAATTAATTTAATTTTGGGAACTTAAGGATACAGTGTTTTTGGAGCTTAACTCAAACTAAGGACTAAAAGTCAGGATATCTTAGCCACAGCTGAATTGATTTTGACAGTTATTTTTTAAATCTGTTTCCCATAAGTCTCCTAGCTTTATGAAAGTGTGATACTAAATCACTGGAGTACCGCTTTAAACTTGAGTACATAGTGTTGCTGTTCATTCAGTGGCTTGTCATGAGATACAGCGACCTACGAGATTAACAGAATGATGCCACATCAAACAAATGCATTACGGAGGCCTCCAAGGAAGTATTACTTCCTCTTCAATGTCTTACATGGAAGTAGAGCGCTGCTATAAATGGAAACATCTATTTCTGATCAGAAATGATCAGAGCACAACATACCTGCAGCATTTCTAAAGCAGTCCAGTATCACTTGAAGTTCATGTCCTGTGACTGACGTGCAATTAATGTTTTTATTAGCAATAACCATGAGGTTATTAGTTCATTTGCCATAAACACAATCTTTCCCTAACCTTTCCCATGCCCTAAGTTCCACACGTATTATATTAAATTTGCACTTAATATAATACAGGGTTTGCAGGTGTTCTTGTCTGGCGATAGAGTTGTTCTAAAAAGATGGCATCTTTAGACCAACTGCCCTTCCCTCTCTTATGCTGAAGTGCTACTTAACCTTTTCCTGTCTGGGTGTATAATAAGAAAAGTAACAGAAAGTGCTTGGTGGCCCAGGCTGCACAACAGGCTTTTGTTACCCATGATTCTTAGCCGCAAGAAGTGATTTGACAGCTATCAGCTCCAGAAACACACACAGAAGAAAGTGCCCAAACAAATGCACAGCCACACACACCCAGAGGCAGAAACACACACACAGAGCCGCATCACTCCACTCTCCGTTGCCTGGGTGCTGTCACCCAGCAGGGTGACGTTCACAGCAGAGGGTGTGTGTGAATGTGTGTGTGTGTAAAGGCCTATGGCAACAGACCACCTTCTCTGTAGTGCAGCTATCCATCCATGACAAGCCCACCAGAGGCCCGACTAATAGGACTGCTGGAACTGAGAGCCTGATAGAAACACATGACTGTACATCCTTTGTGCTTCAAACCTCACTTCCTGTGAGACTAGTGCCTAAAAAGGCAGAAGCAAGGTTCTGCAAGATATGTGCGCTTACTAGTAAGCAAGATCACACTTATGGCACGGTTTCTTCAGGGAGCTTGGTGTGACGTTCCTTCCCACAGAGAAAGCAAAACATTTTTACATCTACAAATACAAGCAGCTAAAAAGACACATGTCACACCATTTGAATGTACAAACTGTAGCAGTTTGTTGGGAATAAGAGACTTTATTCCATATCCTTAATTTTACAAAATCCCTCATTCTCTGCTGGGACAACCAGGCTAAAAATATATGCACTCATGGTACTGTAAAGCACTCTGCTGTTCATAAAATAGAATCATTTCTGGTGCTACAATTAGAAAGAAGACACTTGGAGCAACAGGATTCCAACTCTAATCGTCTGCTTTCAATTAGCTGCTCGACAGGTAAGAGCCAAGTGTAGTTGTTAGGACTTATTTACTCTTAAAGAGACAGGTCAGTGTTTATTACAGAAACACAAATGTGCGTGCACAGATATACACACATCTCCTTTGTCGTGAAGAAGTTGGTAGTGTTCCTGCAGAGAGCCTGAGGATAACAAATGTTCCTCCCCCTCATTCCCTCTTGTCCTTTTTCTCCTCTGAATCCATTTTACTCTTGTTCCCGCTACCTCTTCACACTCTGAAATTAGCCTCATGAAAAATAAATTGGGAGAGATGGTATGTCTCATGTCTGGTGAATCATGAGTGTGTGAGTGTTCGTAGAAGGATGTGATGCCGTATGCACCACTGCCCCTACATATACTGCATTGCATGTGATCAGTGTGTATGTGAATGTGTGGGATTAGAGTCACTAATGAGTACGGTGGTTTCATCATTCCTGCAGTTCACACAGTTCACCCCCAACAGCCTGGACACTCAGCTGGAACAAAGGGCAAGCCTGCTCTTATAGAAACAGTTAGGGTGAGACTTTCTGTCATGAGTGGGTGAGAACTATTGACAATCGGTACCTGTACAATGAAGTGTAACGTAGGTCAAAGCTGGGCATGACCTGGCAAGCAGTAGTTAAACTTGTCATTGGGTGCATGCATGGGAGAAATACAGTCAAAGAAAAATGTGGGTACATTTGGGTCCCACTGAACACAACATTTTCTGCCAGAATTGGAGCAGTTTTGGTTATCTCACATGAGAGCTTTACTTTTTCTCACTGGTTTGAAGTGGGTGGAGCTCAGTTGGAAAAAAGTGATGTCATGAACTTCCGAAACACACAGTCCCAATGAAGCAGATTAGTTTTGGGGGGTTTTGTTCCTTATTAAGTCATGAGTAGGCTATTTGATGTTATAGGGATAAAACTTAACTTTAAGCTAACCATTCTGCAAACCATGCTGCTGCTTTAGAATGTTGTAATATATTTAATTACTACATTCATTTCTGCAAGGTAAGAAAATCTAATTAGTAGACTCTTGAAACTCACTTGAGTTATGTAATCTATCACAGTCAAGTCTGTATTTATTTGTGTCAGAATTATTGTCATGAGCTTAAAGCAGTGCCAAGTAAATTGATCTGCACTTATCACGTTTGAGTACAAATAACACAAACTTGTTTAGTGTGATAGAATACAAATGTATAGAAATTTCAAGAGTCAGCTAATTTAATTTCATATTGTACAAAAATGAACAGAGGCCATTGGCTGTCTGGAAGGCAGGGGAAATACATTTAAGACTCAGAAACTCTACAGCATACATTGGAAATTGGTCAGCAGTAATGTAAAGTATACATACATTTGTTGTTAAGGAGATCAAACTTACAAAAACACAAGTATAGCATCAAGTCCTTGACAAACAAGTAAAAGTAAAAGATCAGTCCTTTATATTGTCAGGTGTCAAACTACTGGTTTCAATAGAGTCAAAGTGCTTCTTTGGAGAGGGAACACCTGGGTGATGAATTAATGGCAGCTTTTGACAAATCGACATGTGTCAAGCTTGTTGAGTGCCATCAATACTAAAATGATGTGTCTCAGGCGGACAGTGGACTCAGTGCAACTTTGTGGTGCTGCAGGTTTAAAACATCTCCATCATCTTTGTTGCACGTTATCCCCTCTGTCCTTCCAGTGTAATTATTCAGACTCAGCTAGTTAAGATTCACTGTTACATAACTGATGTGAGACAAGTATTCAGATGCTTTCTGTGCAGCGACAACATACACACCCATCTCTTAAAGTGAAACTTGTAATTATACTATTACAATGAGTTAATTATCTGAATGCTCCAACAATAATATTGCACATCCTTCTTGGTGTTTCAAATGTTTTTATATTTTGTGTTTACTATAAAAAAAGTCCCTATCAAAGAACAGTGATAATGCTTCCTTTTTCTTCAAAAAATCAAAATCACATTTGAATGGCAGCTTTTGTACTGGAAGCACTGGTGCTGAATACATGAAAATGACAGCATTTATTCAAATTGTACCTCAGCCTTATTACCGCAAAACAAGACTATCCCTACTTACACACAGTCACACACAATATGCATGTAGTCAAAATGTGACCTTTACCTAGTTTGGTATCAAAGACTCACAAAACTTGAACAAAGAACACAGAAAAACCATGGTTACCATTTTACAGTATCAAGCTCACATGGTTAAGCATTTCACATAAACATAAACCTAGATTTACTAAGTCTGACCCATTCTAACACACATCCCTAATGCTTATATTGCCTACAAAGTTTTGGGATCAAACCATGCCTGTGCACAGTGTAGGCCAGTAGCTTATAATAGGGTTAACTATATAGGACAACTTCAGCTCTTTCTGCAAATAGCTCACAAGATAAGTTGCTTTTATAAGTGCATGGAGTTGTGGGTCGTCCACTTTGTGTTGTGCAGTGTTTTGTGTGTTGAGCTTATAGTCTGAATTCCCCGTTGGGACAATAAATGGTGTTTTGTATCATGCTTTTCTGTGGTTAGATCTACTTCAAATGCTACAGACTGTTACAGTAAATGCAGGCAGATGGACCGATTAACTCATAGAGGAAAGGAAATGCGGTCTCACTGAATGATAAGGGAAAGAGAAGGGGGCAAAAGAGAGAAAACAAAGCAAATTATCTACAGGGAAAGATGGGTAAAGACACAGCAAGAGAAAGAAGGGAAGAGAGGACAGACAAGATAGAGACAGAGGGGAGGAAATGCATGGCTGGGCATGACTAATATAGACTGCTTTCTACTCTCGTCTCTCTTCATCCCTCAGCTTCTCCTGTAACTTGGGAAACATACACACGCATGCACACAGTTTTTGAGAAGTTTTTTTCTGTGCTCAGAAACAGTAGCATCATTTTAATATAGCAGAATAAGAAGAACACTCTGGACAGCCTCTAAACACGCACGGAGCACTCCTTCGGGGGGGTCACAGGAAACATGTAAACAACATGTAAGACTGAATATTTAACAAGTTTCTATACATCCATGCAAGAGCTTAGGTTTGGTTTCAGAAGTAGGAGGGCAGAATGAAATCAGAAAACCCCCCAGAAAATATGTTAATGCTGTCTATGTATCACATATAGTCCTATTTATATACTAGTAATATAGATGCATAATGCTACATTTATATACATTTATTTCATCCAACAAATAGAACATTATTACATTCTCATGAAAATGGTTATCATGATATACGCTATACGCTAACAAAACAATTAGCAATGCTGTATAAACTGGTGTATTACACATTAAGGCACTAACCCTACTTAAAATTACATTTAGTTGAAAAACCTTTTATCAGGATAAACTTTAAGCTTGTAGCATATAGAAGTATATATGATATATAATATGTTATAACTGATGTTTTTCTTTTGGGTTTATGTATGTGTTAATGGAAGACATCTTGTTACATTTATGATGTTTGAGATGGGGTTAGCTTCTTTTTAGGGAAATATTATAATTACACATTGTCAGCTTTAAGTCAAAACAAATGTATCATTTACCGAAAAACATATAAAGGTGGGGCAGGCGGTTAGTAGCCTGAGAGGTTAAACCCAGGGCAAAAAAGTCCAAAAAGTCCACTCACTCCTCCTCATAAAGCTTATTGCTGTGAGCTCATGGTAGGAAGTGAAGGCGATCTACAACAGAGTATTAATATTTTTATCCATTCAAAGAGAACACTGTTGAGAGAGATTTTTGTTGAGTAAATAAAACGGATACTGTAAAATTGGATGTAAATGATGCCCTTGCATCCATGTGGAGAAATCCTGCAAAATGACTTTGATGAGTCTGCCCTCAACACTATTTTTCTATGATCTTAAGAGGAGTTTTAGGCCATCATTTCAGGGTTACTTGAGGTGAGTGATGAGAAACAGAGAATATGCAGTAAAAAAGTGGGAGAGAGAGTATTAGGTAGAGAAAGAAAGGGAGAGAGGGAGTGTAAAAAAGGATGCTACAAGTCTGGAGTCATTATTTCCACTGGTGGCTTCAGCCAAATCAATAGACTATGAGGGTGTGTGTGTGTGTTAGAGAGGTAGGACATATAAGCACATGCCCAAACTGAGCGGAGATTGGACACACACACGCGCACGCGAACACACGGTGCTGCCGGTGTTAGCGTATTGTCCCACCAGAAATGAAGACTGAGGCCCGATAGTGCTAAGAGCAGAGGACAGCCTCTGGATAGATTTCCAATACGCAACCAGGGGCTTAAGCAAGACAGAGTCATGGATAATCCTCCCTCCTTCTCCTCCTCCTGTGCTCCCTCACCGCTCTCTCTATCCCTCCAGCCCTCCCTCTGTCTCTGTCGCTCACTCTGTTTCTCGCTCATTTCATCCCTTTATTCCTCTCTCTTACAGGTCCCTCTTTTCTCTCTATTGGCTGCCTCCATTTGCTCCTTTCTATCCCTCTGTTTCTTTGCCACCCTGTCTTTTTACTCTGTCCCTCTTTTCTGTCTCCACACCACACATTTTCTCTACTCTCTTCATCTCTCTTCTCCTTTATCTCCTTTAATGCAATCTGTAATCCTGTTCTCCTATTTCTCCTTCGATCCGCCCCTCCCCTCTTTCCTCCTCTCCATGTGTCTCATTTGTCTCTCAGATGGTGTTTTACGTTAAAGAGCAGCTGTTATTGAGTCACACCCTTAAGTTAAAGCCATGACACACTCTTGAGGCGCTGATATACTTATTCAGTGCTTACCTGGCTGTGACTAACACATCTTTAAACACACATACAATAGCTACTGTGTTCTGACCCTATACATGTAGTGTACAGTATAAAGCCTGAAGCACTGACAGTATAAGGCAGTGCTTCACAGCCTTTTTTCCTTGTGACCCCTTAATGCAAAGCAATGTCTACTTGGGACTCCTCGTCACAGGCTCTATGAGTTGAGTGAGTAGTTCAAGTGAGTTATTTTCACTTCTCAGACTGTTCTTTTGAATCATTTTTATATTTCAGAAAGACAAAGATTAGAGAAAAGGTAAAGAAAAGAAAATTGTGTGTCAGAATCTTATTTTCTACCCTGATAATAATCTTGTGACCTGTTAGATTAATTTGCTACCATTTGTAGAGATGCTGAAAACCATACTGGGAGTCACTGGTGTGAGGGATTTTGGGTACTTAAGTCCAGTACTGCATTAAATAAGATTTTGGTATAATTTAAGTGACATTAAATCTACAATAACTGATTTTTTGGCCACTTTGGGGCAGTGGAAGCAAGTTGAAAACACAACACTGACATATTATCACATTTTAAGATGATATGGCGAATAGCAAATAGCAAATAGTTATATAGTTACACATACAGCAGCTACAGAGCAACATTAGCATTTATTTGGCGTCATGTTGCTGGCCACCTGGCGAATATAAGTCCAATATTCACTCTATTAGCTCTTTTTTGGTTTCCACCAATTCCTGAGGGAAATATCTGGCTTTTCAGCTGCTAAATGCTCCATTATGTTCACCAGCTGGTCACTGACTTTGTCTGTCTGCTGAGCAGGTTGTGTACAATAGGTTTATAGAGCTGTTTTGCTGAAAACAGTTGCCCACTGCAGCTGAAAATGAAAGCAGTGAGACTGAACAAAAAATAAAGTACTCCATACAGCTGAGGGGTTACTGCAGAGTCAGGTGATAATTTTCTGTGAGTTTGTCCCTACCAGCATCCCCTTTCACATACAAACGGTCATATGATTGATTGTTAATATAAAAATATTGATTGTAGCTGCTTTAAATTCTAAGTACCATGACTTTCAACCCTTAAACCACACAAAATTAGCTTTGCGTACATGCTCTTTTTTAGCAAGCAGGAGTAAAGTGAAACATAAAAAACAACTTCTGAATTAACAACTACTAAACCCCAATTCCTCTGGTAAAGCAGCTCAGTGGGCAGCAGCAGAAGACTGTGGTTGAATGAATTTGAACACACATGCAACAATTTTGCCTTATTACTTAAGCTTTTCTGCCTCAGCACTGAATTATTAAAGGTGATAACATTCTCTGTAAACCACGGCAAGGAACAATCACTGAAAGGAGACACTGTGTCTCTGTGTTTCTCTGTTACTCACAGACATGGACAGATACAGCCACAAATAAACTAACAGAAATAGATAGACATGCATGCACACACATATTGTACTGTATGCCTCCTTGTGTGTGAAAGCAAATGCAAGTTAATTTGGCTGGCTGTGGTTTGGCGAGTGAGGGTGGAGGTAAAGGGGGATATTGTTTGATCAAAATGGGTCATGTTTGACTGCAACACACTGACAAGGTGGGTTCTTTATTGTTGGATATATAACAAAGTCTATCAGTGTTTGTGTTCACTGACCAAAATGCCAATCTTAAAATTAATGAAGGTTCTTCTTCTTAAGATTGTTTCTTCAAATGCCAGGGTCTTGAAGAAAGGACAGTCACTGGCAATAACATTTGATTACAAAAGGCTTTGGACTCAAATTAAGTTAAGTTAGCTTACTGTTTTTGTCGCCGAGCTCCGGGATCATATGTATACCATGTCAACAAACATTAAGGGACAAGTCAGAGAGTAAATTACTCAATTATGGTGCAAAAAATGGCTCATCAATGTAACATACACAGACCTAAGCTACAATATTAGACAGCAATGTCGGTTTTTTAATATTATTTTGAAAGAAAACCCTCAAAGCTGTAGCCATATTACACTAAACAGTCTGACAAAAGTTATCCAACGCTCCGTTCCAATCTCTTCCACCTCGCCAGGAATTAAGTCCAACCTGATATTGAGCAACAACTGGATTGAGTAACGGTAGATTGGTGCTTAATTGCCCAGATTTCCATCTATGTCAAGCATACTGATAGATGGCTTAGCTCGCTTAGCTATTTCTCTGCCCCTGTGGATTCTAATTAAAACACATTTGAAAGAAATACTTAATTAGTTGTTGCCTTTATTTTTAGAAGGCAACGACTTTGCCACCTGCAGTTTGCCACCTGTTATCACAAAAAATATATTAAATCAATTGGATTCTCTTAATTAAAATAATCTTTGAGTGTGTCGAACAAAACTAAGTCAACCTTAGTCAACTTAAAGTAAATTTTTTAAATATGCTCTTGAAAAGTTGCTTGTGTGAGCATAGCCGCTCTTCTTCAGTGCTGAAAAACCTCTGGCAACAGCTCTATGTGAGAAGCTACATATAAAGTGAACACATCAGTGGTTGTTGCATCATGTCTTTTGAGGTGACTTCAGTGGAATCAATGAGCAAATCAAGTCAGGTTATTAGAGTGAGGTGATTTGGCAGGTAGCCAGTACCCCAGTGTAACCACTGAAAACCAATTAATATCCTTAAAGTAGTTATCATGCCTCTGGCACAATGACCACAGGGAAAATCAACTCACTGATTACACTGCTGAAAACTGCTGCTGTAATGAGTGTGCTTGTATATATGTGTGTGTGTCCCAAAACATTTCCCTGCACTACATGCAATGACATGAGATGCCACAGGTGTGTATTTATTTCAAAGCCACATCAGTTACTCATGTACAGTCTGGATGTGTCTGTGATTCGTGCTCATGTGCGTGCGTTTGAAAGACACAGGCACAACTGTTCATTTGTAAAAAGAACTATGATTATATGAAGATTATGTGGATGCAGTATAATGGGTTCATTCAGTGAACATGAGCATTCAGTGTAATCACGTGTAACATCAACTCTGTTTGAATTACAGAGTAGATGGAAAGATGGAAACTAACTGATAAAGGAGAGAAAATCGAATACCAATGACAAAGTGGGTGTTAAGTATCAGGAACTGTAACAAAAAGCCTCAGAATATTAGTTATCTTCTGCTCTGTTTTTATATGTAGGCTGGACTTTTTGTCCCCGAATCCCTCAAGGAGAAATTTGTCTTTTCTTTTGCCTCCATTGACAGAGAGAAGAGAGCTCAGGGTCAGCTACAGAGCAGCGTCTAAGGAGCTGGTGGGGCTTCATTGTCTTGGCAAACACTGTGGGTTAGAGTTAAAATTGAACTGTTGAAATTTTTGGTCAAAGGATGGTCTCTCTAATAACTACACTACACCAGAATGCCGTATCCACTTCACCACTGCCCTTAATAAATGAAAAAAGAGTAATATAGGCAAATTTAACATAAATAATTTGAGATGTCTGCTATGACTTATATACCATGCAACTGGATGCTTGTAAAGTTGGTGATCTTGTATGCTTTTCCTACTGTTCAGTCACACTCATTATCAGAGATGTGATCGGCTAAATAGCTGAGCTGTAACATATGAAAACAACTATTGGAGCAAAGCAGGATGCAAAGAGTGATACGTCACTGCCAATGTCTGTTTTAGTAACTCTTCAATAGCTGTCATGTAGCTGTCAATAAACCAATGAAGAATGAACTGTCCGTGGTGCTGAAACCACCACCCAAGTAGACTTCATCTTAAATCACAATGATAAGAAAGACATTAAAAAGCTTATTCAGACACCAATCTATCTAAGTCTGGTGTATTGATTCACTTCGACTTGAAGAGTCACTACTCAAGTTTGCATGTATTTTACCACCTCCAATAGACAAATGAGACAAACATTGTGCATCTACAAGCTAATGTTTTAGTGTTTTGTTCTGTAGCCCTGTGCTGCGAACTCACACCTAAGCTGTGACATTTGAATTCATTTATTAGACTTTTGGATCACCTAAGGCAGTAATAACTTCAGAGTGACAGGGATCATCTCATACTGAGCTATAGGGCCACCTAATCTTGAAAGGAATTTTGTGTTGTGCCACAAAAAGCTTTATCAAGTATCTACTTGTGTCTTGGACTAAAAGGCCCTTTTTGATAATAATAGATTAAGATGACATCATGGTATCATGGTGATCAAGGTAACTGTGATATGTCTTACAGACTGTACACACACACACACACACACACACACACACCTGCCCTTCATGATGATGCCATTCTGTTTGAGCTGCCTGTCATCAAACTGTGTTAGCTGGATGAACATGACGGCAGCTTCTGCAGGTAACATCCAGCCTGTGATTAGTTGCTCCTCGGAAACAAACTGTTGGTGAATGTGCCTCGCTGCGACACAGATGCACGCACACACATATACATACATACACACACATACACCGCCACCCCTCTCCTCATCCCCTGTTGCTATGGAACCTGTCGCCAAGGCAGAGAGGTATGTGGTTGTGATGGAAGTGGTGAACGAAGGCGACGACGACAATAATGATGATGGTCATGAAGATGATAATAGTGATCGGATAAATAGCCCCTTGCTGAATTACAAGGTCCGGCCGGCCATAAACCAATGCATTGCTGGGCTTTGCTCTCTGCAACGTGGGTGGAAGGAGCGACGCGTAATACTGCGCAATGCAAACAGACCCTTTCCTCACCATAAAACAAACCACAGCCCCGGATTTCGATTCACTCATCGCATGTGTTGCTTTTTAAACACTTAAAAAGTCGTCACGTTGAACTTCGGTCGTGTCTTCTGCGAAACAACCTACTGTCCTCCGCTGCCTTCCCCAAAAATAGCACACCATCAACCCAATTCTCAGCAGACAAATAAGTCCTGCAGGCCCTCCTACTGCCACCTGTCATCTCTATGCGATTTCTCTCTCGCGCGCTGCTATTAAGGAGCCCTGCGGACATGAAAACTTGGATTAAAACGTGACAAATACGATTATTGATTATAGAAGAAGGGAGGATCGATGGTGATCGAGTGCGCGTATCGGCGGGCGCTGCTCAATTCCCTGCTCCTTAGCGACCACTGTGTGTCCATTTCTGACATATAGCCAACAAAACGTAGGCCTATGTGTGCAGTTTAGTTTATTCCCCCAAACGAAAAGCATTGGGGAGACAATAATAACTTGTGCAGACACGCGTTTGCTGCCATTATCTGTTGGAAATGTGTCTTAAACAATAATGTTCCCCGCCTACAACTGCCTGTTGGCTAAATATGACCACTGCCCACCCATTATGCCACAGTTCTGTTCTCGGCCTGTCAAACCCACAAGTGTGGACTAAACCAAGCAAGGAAAAGGCCTCATCCGTATCTGTCCGCCGCTGTCTGAAGCCTTGTTGCGTGATTATGGCACAAGTTCACTTGCTGCTCAAACTGTACACGGAGGGAAAGTGGAGGAAAGAGAACTGCATCTGTCCATCTGTTGAAAACGAGGAGAGCGCTAACAGCCCTCTCCTTTTCCCCTATTTACCTCCCCTCCATCCACCTCCTCTTTCCCCATCCTATCCCCATTTCGAGATCATCATGCCTCTTTTACTCCCTCCCTCCCTCCCTCCTTCCTTCCCTCTCTCCCTCCCTCCTTCCTTCCCTCTCTCCCTTCTCTCTCTCTCTCTCATGCACAGTTACAATATGTTTGCCAGTTATAAAAAACAAACAAACAAAAAAAAAACAAACACACTACATACCTTGATGGTTCTCAAGGGTGTCCTCCGGGATGTACATGTTTTTGCTTTCATTTACCATAAATGTAGTCCGGCGTTATCCCTATGGGTGAATGGAAGAGAGAGAGGGGAAAAAGCTGGAGAGGAGGAGGGAAAATAAGAGGGAAAAAAGCCCCCCCAAAATAAAGAAATTAAAAAAGGGTAAAAAAGAAGAAAGAACTGTCTGACACGGACAGTTTTGGGTATTCCGTTATTCTTATTTATGGGGAGGGTTTCTTCGGATGGAGTGAATATTACCTAATCCCCATGATGGAGGTGAAGGCGAGAAAAAAGAGAGAGCTTTCGGCGGAACCGGTTGGGAAAACGCACCGGTGCATCTCTCGGTACATCCGGGCCCTAGGCGAGAAACATGAGACCAGCACCGCGTTCAATTCAATTCACACCTCGCTCTCTCTCGCTCTCTCTCTCTCTTTCTTTCTCCCCTCTCCCTTGATGGTGTTAAAAAAATAAGGTTTCAAAAGGTTACGGAGCACGGGCGCTGTCAGTGACGGTCGCAATGGAAGTGCGCAAAAGACGCATTCGTGCGCATCTTCAGCAGCTTGTCAAAATATGAGATGATGAAGAAGAGGAGGTGGTGGAGGTGGTGGAGGTGGTGGAGGACGAGAAGGAGGAGGAAGAGAAGAGAAGAAAAATTAGAAAATGAGAAGAGTGTAAATATTCCATCACGGGTAGCACGGGGTTAAATCTCCCAATAGTCGGTTATTCCACGTAGCCTATCTATAGCAGAGTCCCCCCAAAAAACAGAAGCCAGGCCGTCCTGTCTCATCCGGAGACGGGTTTCTCTGTCCTGATCCAGTCCATGATGGTCCGGCGGTGTCTGTTAGTCAGTCTGTGTGTCTGTCTCTCGGTGTGCCTGTCTGTCTGCCTGTGTCTCACTGATCGGGAGTTAGCGCTCTCTCTTCTCTCTGCCTCTGCTGCCCCTGCAGCTCAGCTCTGCAGTGATACCGAGAAAGAGAGAGAAAGAGAGAGAGAGAGAGGTAGCCCCCCCCTCCCCGTGCATGTAGACGCTTTGACTGTTTCCAGATGTGTGTGTGTGTGTGTGTGTGTGTGTGTGTGTGTGCCAGAGAGAAAGAAGGAGGGAGGGAGACGTATAGGCAACAGTTGAGAACCGGCGGCTGGTATCCAGATGATGATGATGGTGATGATGAAGACAAAGATGATGATGATGTTGATGAAGTGTGTGTGGGGGGGGTGGGGGTCTCCCAACATCTTAAAAGGAACAGAGGGTTGGAGAAAATCCATAAAAAGACAAGAAAGGTGGCCAAAACCCATGCATGTGATACAGACAAGACGATAGAGAGCAAAAGGAAATACAAAGAGAAAGTGTGCGTATTTGTGTGTGTGTGTGTGTGTGTGTGAGAGAGAGAGAGAGAGAGAGAGAGAGAGAGAGAGAGAGAGAGAGAGAGAGAGAGAGAGAGAGAGAGATATGTGGAAGGGGGATAATGATCCATAGCAGGTTCAAGCCTTGCATAGACTCTAATTTCTACATTTCAGCAGGAAGAAACAGAGATCGGAGATGTTGTACCTACATCTGATTTGCCCATAGTCTCTACACATCTGGACTGCCTCAACCCCATTCTTTTCTTTGGCCAAGGCTGTGTTTACACACACACTAAATATCTGGTTTTTCAACTCTTTTATGACTCAAGCTCTGATCTTTTCATGGCTCTCTTAAACAGGGAGAAACCGCAAGGAAGCTGATTTTCAGATCTTTGGATGCTGTGTAAATACAGACTCAAAACTCATGAAGTGGACAGGCTCAGGAAGGTCAGTGCTCAAAGACTGAATGTGAACCTTTTTATGTAGAGGACAATAAAATGATTTTTAGAATTCAATTATGTTTTTTTCTTTTTCTTTTGCCCTCAGGACAGTGCAGTGTGTTTTGACATTGTTCTGCATGGCCAGGAACAAATTTGTCCTGACCTCTAAAGCACACAAAGTCATTTTCTGGAGACATGGGCCCATTTTCTTAGGTAACATAACAATGGATTGAAGATCATTTCGGAGTAAAATGTCAAACAAAGTCAACAACATCAGCTCTTAACTAAATAGCTCTGCAGGCTTTGATGCCACAGCTTGGCTCTATAGTTCTTACTGAGGCTTTTGGATTGAGCTGCTTGCACAAAGCTCAATCCATAACATGTCAGTTCTTAAATTGAGCTGTTTTCTTAAAAGCTCTCCACAAGCTGCTTGATATAAAAGATAAAAAAGAAACATTTTTTCCCATTATCTCCTGAGTCTTCAGAAGCATCTTGACCTTTTGAAAAGTAGTCCCTGTCATTTTATGGATATACTCACAAATATTTTATACACCAATATTTTAAATTAAAGGATGATTTTTAGATGTCAAATGTGGAAAAAGGGTATGGCAATGCTTTACAAAACAGAATAACTGGGCTCAGTAATACATCAGGATGTAGTGAAGGTACTGAGCAGCATTTTCAGATTCTAATTATGGTTCTGGCCATCCCATATAATTGTATTTGACACTGAATACGAACTTCACAATGTGCAGGCCTCATGTCAATCTCACTGCAGGCTATAATCAGGAGGTGAATCTGATGACTCAACCCAGCCTGTATTCATTTGTTCAGTGCCATAGGACAAAATCACCACCCACCACCCTGTAATAGAATAAAGCTTTTTGTCTACATATGTCACTGTAGACATAGTAAAGACAGGGAGACAGCTGATAAATTAGTCTATTGATGACATTTGACAGATGAATTGTCTTTTTCTGAACAATTTATAATGTTTTGTGATGCAGATGTTATGTTGATATACAGTATATTTGGAGGGAAAGTAAGGGTTTTTGAATACCTGCGTTGATGTTTTTGTTGTAGATACTGAATGTATTAGGAAATGCAGCATTTCAGCAGTTAGTAATGTGTTCTGCAGAAAAATGTGACCTGTGACTGACAAATTGCTATATAATACATTATTAGATGGTTAATGCTGGTGCATCGATGCATAGCTAGGTTAACTACTTTATATACAGTGAAGTAGTTTAGTGCACTAGTTACCAACCTAGGGGTCAGGCCCACTCCAAAGGGTCATATGATAAATTTGAGGGGTTGTGAGATGATTAATAGGTTAGGAAAGAATGAAAAACAAAGTTCTGCTACAGAAATATGTATTCATTTGTAGTCATTCAATGTTGGATACTTTTACTACTTTGGGCCTCAAACACTTATTGAAATGAAATGAAAGTTAGACGGTGTAGTCCCTCATTTGTCCAGGAGTGTTCTATCGTAGAAAAGGTTTCAGTCGTAGTCACAATTGAGAATGACTTCCGGATGGGAGCCGAAACGTCTTGATTCTGAAAACAGTGTCCAGATGACTATGACTGAAACCTTTTCTACCATATGAGAAGTTTAGAGAGGAAATCATTCTTTGGTGGAACTAGACACTGGAAACATGACAAGGGGCCCAATCTAGATACTGCTTTTTTGTAAGAGGCCACAATCCAAAAAGGTTGGGTACCACTGGTTTAATCTTAAGTAATGCATTGTCATATGTCTTGTTTTATTTAAAGTCTGAATCTGGAATGTAGCTAGTAACTATGGCTGTCAGATAGACTATCTAGATATCTATCATAGAATATGTCCCACTGAAATGTAGTAAAGCAGAAGTATAAAGCAGCAGCAGAAAATGTAAATCATCAAAGAAAATAAAGTACCTCAAAGTTGTACTCAGTATAGTACTTGAGAAAATGTACTTAGTTACTTTCCATTACTGCAGATGACTACCCTGTGGTGATAATGAGACACGTGGGCATTGAGTGGCATAATGGGGGTCTGAGTAACCAGCCTCTGTTTGATTACACTGGCCAGTGAATGGAAGGATGGACAGAAGGAAGGATTGAAAGAAGGAAGAACGGACGGAGGGCAGGTCGTGGGAACAGACACTTGTGCCCAGGGGACACACAGACTCACATACACAAATGTCCTCTGTAATCCAGCGTGCACATGGAATATCTATTCTATTTATGACTGTTACTATATTTGTAGTTCCCGACCCCTTTGTATGTGTGTGAGTGTGTGTGACTCTAAAGCTCAGCTTGGTCTCTGGGAATCTCTGTACAGACAAACACACTCAAATGTATCCCACGTGGGAAACCAACAATCTGCTGGTCAGTCAAAGGGGGATCCCTCATGACAGAGGGAGTTACTTTATTCAACTGCACAATGTGAGATTCAGGTTTTAGACCTTTATTCATTTATTGCCTTTTCCAACTAAAACCAAAATCTGATAGATTCACGCACTTAATATGAAGCTTTCTCTTAGGATCCATTCCACACTCAAATGAAGACCATAAAAAATATATATTTAAATGTTGGATAAAATGAAATAAATGAAATTACACATTAACATTAACTACCAAAGTAGTAGAACACTTACAAAAGTAGTTTCTGTTTTTCACCAGCTAAGAAAAAATGTGTCTCATGATATGTCTCAGATATTTTGTCTGCACACTGGACATAAGGAAGCAAAAATCTTAGTATTAGGCCTATATACAGAACATGGAAACATTCATTAAGCCTCAAATGTTACTTGTTGAAGAGAGTAAACCATTCTTCCATGCTAAACCATGCTTCTCAGACTATACGCAATCACTTTAAACCTTATACCTCCTCAGAGGATCAGTGATAGCAATGCCTGTTAGAAAGTCTACGTTTATGTGTTCCAATCTGCAAAGGACTAAAACATCAAATGGGTGCCAGTGGGACTGCTCATTGACCATCAGCAAAATGTTGTGGCCAGGCTTCCCTGGTGTGAATATTTCTACACGTGAAAGTATAAAGAGTAGGCTATTGTGAAAAAGGTGTAAAAATAAATAAATAAGTGCAGGTTCTTACAGAGGTGGAAATTTTTTCCCAATGTGGAAACAGAAATTACTATGTTCATCTCCCAGAACAATGTATATCCACCCCTTGGTACATTTTAACGAGCTGCCTGCTAGCTATACCCCATTATCCTTAAACTGTGTGAGCCAATCATCAGCATCTCTTTGCCTATTTCCACCAATCAGAGTCAAGTACTCAATCTAGACTGAATGGTTATTGACAGTATTGACCTGCTGATGGATAACTCATTAGGCTCATCATTGACAAACACCAGATTCCACCCTGACAAACACCTTGAAACACACACATCCACATACAGTACACTACCACCCTGACACAGTCATAGACATACTTGCCAAGAGAAAAACAGGTCCATACTGATTCACAAAGCAGCTATTTTCATGTTAATGGAGGGGGGGGGGGTAGACGTGTCATAGTCTGACCTAGAAGTGCTTCATTCACATTTAAGAGGAGAAGTTGTTTCTGTTTAAAGCAGATGTTTTCATCCAGTGCTGCTTAAACTGAGCGAGCAGTTGGATGGTCATTGTTTTTATCAAGGACACTATGTTGATGGATGCACACCAGCTGTTGCACATCTCAAACTTGTGACAGTATACATCTAATTACTGAAACAGCTATTGCAGTACACTGCAGAGGACAGGAGGAGTGCATATTTTATATATATACAGTAGTGTGAAAAAGTGTTTGCCCTCTTCCTGATTTCTTATTTTATTGCATGTTTGTCACACTTAAATGTTTCAGATCATCAAACAAATTTAAATAGTCAAAGATAACACAAGTAAACACAAAATGCAGTTTTTAAATGAAGGTTGTTATTATTAAGGGAAAACAAAATCCAAACCTACATGGCCCTGTGTGAAATAGTGATTGCCCCCTACACCTAATAACTGGTTGGGCCACCCTTAGCAGCAACAACTGCAATCAAGCATTTGCGATAACTTGCAATGAGTCTTTTACAGCACTGTGGAGGAATTTTGGCCCACTCATCTTTGGAGAGTTGTTGTAATTCAGCCACATTGGAGGGTTTTCGAGCATGAACTGCCTTTTTAAGGACATGCCACAGCATCTCAATAGGATTCAGGTCAGGACTTTGACTAGGCCACTCCAAAGTCTTCATTTCGTGCTTCTTCAGCCATTCAGAGGTGGACTTGCTGGTGTGTTTTGGATCATTGTCCTGCTGCAGAACCCAAGTTTGCTTCAGCTTGAGGTCACGAACAGATGGCCAGACATTCTTCTTCAGGAGTTTTTGGTAGACAGCAGAATTCATAGTTCCATTTATCACAGCAAGTCTTCCAGGTCCTGAAGCAGCAAAACAGCCCCAGACCATCACACTACCACCACCATATTTTACTGTTGGTATGATGTTCTTTTTCTGAAATGCAGTGTTACTTTTATGCCAGATGCAATGGGACACACACCTTCAAAAAAGTTCAACTTTTGTCTCGTCAGTCCACAGAGTATTTTCCCAAAAGTCTTGGGGATCATCAAGATGTTTTCTGGCAAAAATGAGATGAGCCTTAATTTTCTTTTTGCTCAGCAGTGGTTTTCATCTTGGAACTCTGCCATGCAGGCCATTTTTGCCCAGTCTCTTTCTTATGGTGGAGTCATGAACACTGACCTTAACTGAAGCAAGTGAGGCCTGCAGTTCTTTGGATGTTGTTGTGGGGTCTTTTGTGACTTCTTGGATGAGTCGTCGCTGCACTCTTGGGGTAATTTTGGTCAGCCGGCCACTCCTGGGAAGGTTCACCACTGTTCCATGTTTTCGCCGTTTGTGGATAATGGCTCTCACTGTGGTTCGCTGAAGTCCCAAAGCTTTAGAAATGGCTTTATAACCTTTTCCAGACTGATAGAGCTCAATTACGTTCTTTCTCATTTGTTCCTGAATTTCTTTGGATCTCGGCATGATGTCTAGTTATTGAAGATCTTTTGGTCTACTTCACTTTGTCAGGCAGGTCCTATTTAAGTGATTTCTTGATTGAGAACAGGTGTGGCAGTAATCAGGCCTGGGTGTGGCTAGAGAAATTGAACTCAGGTGTGATAAACCACAGTTAAGTTATGTTTTAACAGGAGGGCAATCACTTTTTCCACACAGGGCCATGTAGGTTTGATTTTGTTTTCCCTTAATAATAACAACCTTCTTTTAAAAACTGCATTTTGTGTTCACTTGTGTTATCTTTGACTAATATTTAAATTTGTTTAATGATCTGAAACATTTAAGTGTGACAAACATGCAAAAAAAAAAGAAATCAGGAAAGTGGCAAACACTTTTTCACACCACTGTATATATACAGTACATAATGCTAAATAGTGGTAATTTAGTGATAAAAGAGGAATCCATGTTTTGCCTTTATCAGTGGTTGTCAGGCTAACTGGCTATGATTCTGCTATGAGATGCATACAGAATGAAGGGGCTTATGTATGCCCACTTAAAGAGGTGGTTATGTATGTCCTCTCAAGTACCATTGCAACATTACAGGATATGTTGAACTGAATATGGAGATTCACTGTCTGGTGATCCAACTGATATTGTGTGATATGGGTATGGCTGATATGAATTTCAAGAACTTACAGTCCTGAAAGTTCCTGTATCAGTTACTGTTCTGTCCTTGAGTATTAATTTCAGCAAGGATTTGTCTCATTTCTGAACCCTAGAGCTTGTGCATTATATATAGCTAAAATACTGCATCTGAATTAACCTAGGAACAAGAAGAATACGTTTCTTTACATAACAGCAGAAACACACAGGAACAGCAGCATTGTTGAAGGTGAAAGTAAATATGTATTAACCAGAAAATGTTAAACCATTGAACATGGAGGAAATATAACCTAGACAACAATTTGATAACTGCACCATTGTAAACTGGGTTCAAAATTGCCTTAACTGGGCCCATGGACAAGATACTTAACACTTTCCAAAGAAGATGCTGCTTTTGCTGGTGTGTCCATTCCTTTAGCACCCATTTACAAATAGCTGGAAAACCACCTGCAGTCACTCAGTACAAATAAAAATGTATTTTATGCAGGATGACAGGAGAGTTACAAAATTCTGTGTTTCCTCTTTGCAGGGGAATGAACCCCACTGAAAAAACAGAAGTGCATTTGTATTTCTTTCTATTGGGAGTCTGTGTAACATGGTGTAACTGCTCTTTCATAGGCTTTCCATTAAGACAAAACTCTTGGGGGATACTTATAAACACACACATACATACATGCATTATTGTTTGGGCTTTCAGATAAATTCCAGCCCTTGTAGTAAATGGATAGAGCAGGGATGGTTGTGTTTTATCCATCCCTTTGATGCCCCCTAGTGCATTTTATGGGAAATGTAACTGTGAATTGGGATACATCAGTCAGTGTTTATGTTGCCCAGCAGTCAGATATATACAGAGATGAAAGACAAAAGAGAAACATCAGCTACTTACTTGTATAGGGAGAAGTGACAGGAACATAAAATGCAAACAGAATCAAACAGAATAGCTTTTCGTCCTTACAATACAAAGGGACCCAGCAAAATGTGTGTTACACACACAAAGTGTTCCTAAACATATATACCACTAATACAGAGGATTATAGCCCACACACCCGCTGCCAATACAAAATAAAACAGAAATAAAAACATAGTCCACAAATCATTGGCAATGCAATGAACCTACCTGATGTAAGCAATGATTTAATGATAATTTAAATTAAAATGCAGCTACAGACCTAATGCTACACAGCCATGTTTCTCCTGACATTATCATTAATTGTTTGAAGAGAGTAATACTGAAAATCCTTGCAGTTGATAGCAGTAATTCTCCATCGATTTTTCCAAGTTGATTGATAAGACTGCTCTCCAAGCCTGCTACGCAACTACTCATGTCTAGTTGTTTACAATCTCTCTGGCTAAACATGGCCGTTGACAAACTTACTCATGGCAGTTAGAACTCGATAACTCTTGAAATATTTAAACGTACAAGTCTTAATTTTCAAAATAAGCTACTCTGTAATTAGCGATTCAATTGCATTTTTTATCTTGTTGCTGGTTTGGTTTTTATCTCATCTTGCTGTGACTCGTTAGCCGCTGAAGCTAAGTAGTGAGCTAACTTCTCCATAGGGAACAATGACAGCGACTTCTGCAGGTAGCACCAGCTGCCTCACCGCTAAAGGACTGGACATAAGTCTGGCTGCACTGCAGCGACAAGACCCATACATCAATAACATTGTGGACGTGGCCAGCCAAGTTGCTCTGTATACTTATAACAACAGGGCAAATGAGTGGGTAAGCCTGAACTTTGGTTAAGGATATCATGTGCTAACTTAGCTTAGCTTCGTCATCCTCCCAGGTAGGCGCGCTTTGTCACTGACACAGATTTACCCCAACTAAAGTTATAGTACTGTTAACCAAGCTATGGGCGTTTAGCGTCTAAATAGTTATTTTCCACAAAAATGGAAACGTTTAATTATCTAGGATCTGATTCTCTGGAATATTGTACCACTAGATGATACATATTGATGGATGTTGCCCCCCTAACACGTATTTTCAACAAATTGTTCTCACTCTGTGTTCATCAGCAGACAGTCGAGTTAAATTCGGCTGCTTGGTCTTGTACATAATTATAATTGGAGGGTTTGTTATTAGAAAATATTGGATCTTGCTTGTCCCAGTGGCAGGTCTAACCTTTAAGCAGATCCATAACACACTGACATGTTTCACACAAAAGTACAGAGTGCCACAAATGAATCTTTAAAGAGATTTGGCAGTTATGTCAGGTAAATCAGTTTGCTTGTTTGTGTGTGTGTTTGTTAGGAGAAGACCGAGGTGGAAGGCACCCTTTTTATCTACACAAGGTAATAAAGTTGATGCTTGACTCTGACATCTTGGAGTCTAAAGATTTTCCATGCCAAACTTGACTTAAAGTACAGTTCATATTATATATATTTGTTGAGGAATTCTCAACAAATATATATAATATGAACAGACATATTGAAATTACAGCCATATTTAAATGTTTACATGCAAAATTGTGACCAAATGATAATTGTCTTTGCCCTGTCAATATGGTATTTTTTAGCATTTTTAGCTTTACTAATATTCTGTTTTTTAGCACAACTGTTTCTTTGTAATATATCATGGTTAATACGGCAGGGTATGAGATAGCTGAAGTGCCTCTGGTTTCATACTGTGATTGACTAATTTTTGCATGAATTCTTCTCATGTATTTCTGTGCTGTGGCCTCTGTGTATTTCAGACTTGCATCTCCCAGACATGGTTTCACCATTATGAACAGACTCAGTATGGAGAACTTGACAGAGCCAATCACCAAAGACCTGGACTTCCAGCTCCAGCACCCCTTCCTGCTTTACCGCAATGCTCGATGTATGGAGAAAGACACACACACAGACACACTTCTTATGCTTGTTAATTATTGATACCTTCAGTTTTAGTATGACACATTTTGCTCTCAACACCTGTTGAGCACAGTGTACACACAGACACCTTTAGTGTAGTTTTATACCTATTGCCATTTATTTTAGTGTGATATTCATTGCAGTGAATCATAATTATCAGCGCCAGAGTGATATGTCTTAGCTGACAGTTTTATTGCTCAGTCAGTTTCATTGTAGCCCACTATATGCTGAATATCGACCAACATCTTGACACATTAAAGATTAGAATAAGGAATTAGGATAAGGAAAATTGCAACAGAAAATGTTTTTTAAAGGTGTAAAAAAAAACCTTGGTTATGTAGGGATCAGTAACACTAGAGTTAGACAGACAGTCACAGACTGTACAGACATAGATGGCTAAATACCAGGAGTAGCCACGTAGACTTAATAGTTGAAAAGCAGCCAGACACAGTGAGACAAACTTATTGAAAGGCAGAGACGAAGACAAACAGGAAAAGAGAGAAAGCAAGAGCTAGACCGAGAGAGAAACTGCTTAACCAGAAAAGAGATGGATAAAAAGGCAAATATCAAACAGAGAGAGCATCTTTAGCGTACTGCCCCCCTGTGTATACAGAGAGGTAGATAGTGAGCACTGAGAAGAACATTAAAATAGACAAGAAACAGCTAGAATTGTGCTTCTCATTGTTATTTTTTGGGTCTGATTGAAAAGACTCCCATGTCTTTATCACTATTTGTGATAACTCCCCTGACTCTATAGATTGCTTATATGTATGTAAACTATGCAAATGGTTTGTGTAATTCACCTCAGAATCCACAAGACCAAATCTTTGTGTGACTTTAAAGACCTGATAGAAATGACAGGCATATCTATAGCCACAGGGAGGAAGTAGATAAAAGATTAACAATTTGATAGAGTGACCAAAGTGTGTTGCACGCTGTTCATTTGAGTGGGAAACATTAATTCCATATAAGGAGCAAAGGTACTGTGTTGACTCCAATTCTATCAGCCTGTCTCCCTCTGAGACCTACATCTGGCTTACACATACACACACACACACTCACACACAGAAACACATTGCAGAGTGTGCCTGTGGGAGAAGAGCCTGACAGCACTACAAAACCAGCCAGTAGAGATTAGATACACCACAACAGTCACTGATAATATAAACACACACACACTCAGGAATCGCCGACACACACAGACCTCCCTCCCTCTCTGTCATGGTCTCACACTCTCCTTCAGGCTCAGTAAGAGGCAGGTGGAATGCTGTGTTTAGATACCAGTGGATTCCTTACGCCTGTTTTGATCCCCTTACTTCATTTGTCTTACTGACACTTATACAACATAGACATTATTAAACAGCCTGAATTCTCAGCGAAAAAATGTGGATGACATAAACTTTTCTCTGTGACCTCTTAACACCTTTTACACCAGGTTTAAATGCACTCAGGGTACATGAAAGATGATCTGTGATAGTTCTGGCCTCTAGATGTGGTCAGAGCATCAATAGTGGGGGAATAAATTGCAAGTAACAGCTAACATGTCTGGGGAAGGAAAGAATTTAAAAACACATAAAAACAGTAATCACAGCTCAGTTGATGACTATTTCCTCTGATAAAAAGGAAATATGGGCAGGGGTTATATAAGTTTAAGAGTTGGTGGGTAAGCATAGCAAACCTAATGGTCAGTGGCTCCAGCCGATTACACTGATTGAAGAAGGATAATAAAGCACCAAAAAAAGGAGAGATGCAGTATGGGTTTAATCAAACTGATGTTTATCACCATATCTGCTGTGATTCACTAGGTTTACTGTTGTTGGACCCCAAATGAATTTTTTAGCATGCAGATATGTGACAAACTTGGGCCAGATTTAACTATCAAAACACATATGCACATAACCAGAGAAACAGCACCTCAGATATCAAAATGTCACTTCCCAAGTACAGCATGGGAAAGCCAACAATCACTGAGCGTTTACCGGATGATTGTGTGTGTGGCGGGTGGAGGCATCTTTTTCAGAAAACTGTACAAACAGCAACGTACCTCAGCTCAGAAAATATGTTTTTTCATTGGCTAACATCTGATCTGTATGACTATTTAGGCCCCAGGCTGTTGGTAAAGCTGCCAGTCCCACTGTGTCGTGACCTCTGTGTGCAAGGGTCGTGGAATCTTATCATTAGACAAACATGTAGCTCTCAGTGCTGCCGTTACTTCCTGGAATGGCAGTTGGCACACAGTGGCATCCCAGGCTAAAAATAAACAGTAGAGATATACTACAGAACAGGGCAAGATTCGGGGAAGAGAATTTTAGTCTGAGCAAGTCATTATTCCTCTGGCAAATATCCTAGTGCAAAGGGAGTGAGAAGGCTTTGTACATTCTTTCCTGTAAGCACCTACAATCCCAAGCAGTGTTTCGGTTGCCCCATTATTTGCACATGGAGTTGATCCCCTAACCTTGGCAGTGTTAGTTTCATGACTTTTGGCTGTGGCTGGTGAATTTGTCTGCTCCACTAGATACTTTTACTAGTAACAACTCATTTGAATGTGTTATTTGATTAAAAAAATATTTGGGTGGTAAAATCATGAAGATGTGTACAATATAAAAGTTTTGGTTATGGTATTCTCCATTTGACTCATAGTTTATGTGCAGGGCATTTCTGCTTATATCTGTCTTCCTGTGCCATTGACCTACTCATGCAGATTTTGGATTATATAGTATATATAACATGTATTATACACATAGCAGTTGGGAGCTAAAGGCAATGTGAAGTGTGGTTTTATTGTACTCCTTGTTGAAAGTACTCATAATGAAGCAGAGCCCAAAGGTGTTGAATATTTTTATTTATCGAAGCACTTAAACTCTTAGTTGAATAATCTAATAATCAATGTAAAGGCAACTATTTTGATAATCAATTAATTGTTTAAATATGTTTTAAGCATTAATGCCAAACATTACCTAGTTCCAGCTAGACTGTGATGATTTGCTGCTTTGTCCTATGTGATAGTAAACGGAATATCTTTCTGTTTTGATTGTTGGTCAAACAAAATGAGCAATATGAAGACGTCACCTTGTGTTCTGTATAACAGGTGGACGGACAGTCTTACCTCCAGGTCGGACGTATGTATATCCCAGGTCTCTCTCTGACACCAGCAAGCCTTTAAATCTGACCTCAGGTTCCTCCTCCAGTCTCTCATGTTTAGGTTTCCTCTGAAATAGGCCTCTCAGCATGGCTCCGTTGGTCTCTCAGTAGTCTCACAGTCTGTTAGTAATTGCCTCTTTGAGTCTCTCTAGAACTTAAAGTTGCTCAGACTACACTTGAATTGCAGCTCTAGTAATTCCTTATCTGGTCAAAAGTTCAATGAAGGTAATGCCCAAGTTAATGTGACACTTCCTCTCAGAAGATTTTTCTTCTTCAGGTGCGAAGGATGCACCGATGGTGCACTACTGTAATGGGCAGCACTGTGTAAATGTCCCTTTAGTCAAGTCTGGTAGTGCACATACAGCTGTCACAACAGTTGTGGCAAATCCTCCTTAGAACTGGGCTTCAGTAGTAAAAAAGCAATTTGAACGTACCTGTAGTTAAGCCTCAGGGGGAAGCTGTAAAGGTGAAACCCTAGTAGTAATATCTTCTTAGATAAGAGTTTTGGTAGCTGTAAATCTCAAAATTTACTCCTCCAATGTCATAAATTCCATTCCTACAAACAAAGGAAGTGATGGTTCTTCTCAGACAACAATAATTCCAAGCATAGATGCGTGTTACTGTAAGAACACCTAACCCTGACAGACCTCCAGTAAACTAAAATGATATCAACACTGTTACTCATGACTGATGCACTGAGCTCTCCCCACAAATCTGATCACTTACTGCAGCAAAAGCACACCTAATCCATCTTGGACAACAGTGCTGCTTACAAATATGTCTGAATTTCTAACTATACGAAAGCTAAACCAAACATAAAAAGTATTCTTTGAGTAGTCCCAGTAGTGCAGTTAAGGTTACCGTCAAGCACAGTTACTGTAATGTCAAAATTTAAACCTGGAAAATGCGATGTTGCTGTGCATGTCGACCGAAAACGTATAAATCAGTTACAACTAAAGATGTTGTATTTTAAAAGCAAAGTCCCAACAGAGTAGTTAGAACAGACAATGACAGGTTGAAGTCCTAATAAAATTAAAAATGTCTTTTTATGCATCCAAGTCCCACTGGAGTCCCGTCAAAGAGTTACAGTAGGTCTACAGTAGACACCACACGTGCACCAGTGTTCGCTGTTAGGCTGGTTTGTCGTAGTCACAGAGGGTTTGAAAAGACCACACAGCTTTAGTCCTGGACCGCTTACAAACCTCACTAATGATTATTGCCGAAGTTTCCAATACTCCTTGTTCAAACTGTAAATGGATGTCGTCATATTCAGAATTGACATTTCTCAGTTAGTGACCCGTCCTAATAGTGGTCTCACAATTTGGTCATCTTCTGTTGTAGTTATCTGCCCATGTGACCGTTCAGTGGAGATGTCCGTCTGTCTTTCTTCCTCCCTCTCTCTCTCTCTGTCTCCACTGTTGTTGCCTGGAACCCCTTTCTCTCATTCACCCTGAAAGCTTAACCTTGTGGCAACAGCCACTTATTTGTTGGTGCTACTGGTTGTAGTCCTCTTCCCACTCTTTCTCTCCCTCTCTGACTCTCTCTTGCTCTCTCTCTCTCTCTCTCTCTCTCTCTCTCTCTCTCTCTCTCTCTCTCTGAGGGGTTTTCTATTTTGTGGAGGTTTATACTTTTGGAAGGTCAGGGCAGCTAAAAACATTTGTGATAAATCTTCTCTATTAAACAGTTTCTATTTTGTCCTCTTCCTTTTCTTCTCTTGACTTTCTCTTTTTGAGGGGACACTTCAGTTCAACATTTTTTCATTCATTCCCAACCTGACAGCTAAGGAGCTCTCAGAACTATATCTTTCCCTGCTGATGGACTTGTTGATAATCTTCTCTCTAACACACCTCACTTCTTCCTATTTTATATCCGTCTTACTCATTTTTTCTCAATTTTCCATCTCTCTGACTTTGACTGCGTTGCTCTCTGTCTCTGTCAAACAGTCTCTTCCCCAGTGAGCACTAAGTGGCTCTGGCTCCACCAGACAGTCTCCCACTGCAGTTACTTATTTGGTACTGGGCTGATTTTCCCAGGCTCAACTGAACTCTGTGTGTGTGTGTGTGTGTGTGTGTGTGTGTGTGTGTGTGTGTGTGTGTGTGTGTGTGTGTGTGTGTGTGTGTGTGTGTGTGTGCGTGTGTGTGTGTGTGTGTGTGCGTGTGTGTGTGTGTGTGTGTGTGTGTTCGTGTGTACGTGTGTACGTATATGTCTTTGCCTCTCCCTCTCTGTCTGTTCCCCTCAGCTATATTGACCTCAGTGGCTTGTCCAACCTCATTTCTAACCAAGTGTGCTTGTACGTATTTTTGTGCATGTCTTGCTGTGTAGCAATGTGTGTGTATCTTTGATAGCACTGTGTTGGTAACTTTTTCCACCACATACAGTTGACCCCGCTTTGCTCTCTGTTCTCTGTCTCTCACTCTATTCTGTCTGGTTTTAAATCCTGCCTCTCCACTTCATTCATAAGTGTTTCTCTTTCCTTCTTTTACTTTCTCATGTTTTAAACACCTTTTCCTTTTTGGGATTGGTCTTATCTTTTCTCGAGATCCACTTTAGAAAGTACCTGTGTTGAGGTGTGAGATGATGTCCTGCTGTCTTGATTAGGGCTTGGTATCAAACCTACTTTTTTGGTACTGACTGAAATGTGTTGAGTATGAAACACTGAGTATCGACTGTTAAGTACCAAGATCTGGCGTTCAGATTCGTACTCATTTCATCTTATTTTCTGACAGTTTCTGTCTGTAGTTGTAGTCTGTATCTTATTCAGGTAAAGTTCTCATTCAGCTGCTTGTGTTTAGACAAAATTTTGCATTTGTTAAAAGGAATTTTGTTTTATATTCCTCAAAGTGGGGTATCCAGAAGAAGCACTGTTTAGGTGTTGTTGGTACCTAAATTCAGGTACCTCATTGGCACTAGTATTGAAAAATTCTACACGATAGAAAAGGATAGGATAAAAGGATAAGGATAAATCGAAGGGCCGTGGGATCTGGATGTTTTTTAAGACCACTGTTTTTATTTCCTGGTAGAGTTTCTCCTCACTGACTGGAATGTATGCAACAATGCTGCCTGTTTCAATATGCTTTTAGTAGTCAGTGCAAATGAAAATAACAAAATGAGTCACTGTGTAATGTAATGCAACTTACTTGCTTACTGCTCTGTAATCCTGTGACAAATGGGTATTAGGGTTGCCTTTTTCCTCCCTTGTTGACCTTGTTTATGTAGTTCAGGAGACTCATAATGGCACTGCTGGCTTCTGTTCCCATTGGGAAATTATTCATTTTAAACCCTGGGTTTAGACCCAGCAGGGCTAATAATAAATGGTTTACATGTCCGTCAGGCCTGCACTGATGTCATAGCAGCAGAGTTGTACGACAGCATGTCTGTGCATTCATTTGATTGTAAGGAAATGGCAGGTCAGAAAACTCATTTTGTTGTCTGCTGACCTTACTGACTGGTGCATCTCAAAATTCAACAGGCAGTTTCATTATTTCACCAGCTAACTTGATTTTTAGCATCGACTGGGGTAATTACTCCAGACCAGGTCCTTTTGTTACATTTTAGTTTATGAAACATATTCAAAAGTTCACTTCTCTCTCTCTCTCTCTCTCTTTGTCCCTCTCTTCCTCACTCCCCCAGTGGTTATCCATGGGATTTGGTTCTATGATAAGGAGGACTGTCAGCGCATTGCCCAGAGGATGAAGATGTAAGTGCTTATATAACCACAAACTCTATGTATACAGCACTTAAAGAAAACAAATTCAAATTTGGTTCCCTAAACAGGGACTTGTGAGTTACAGTCCGTTAGCCATTAGCCAGAGAGTTGGTTTCATATCTTAGTCTGCACATGGCAGACACTACATGCCTTTATTTATGGATCTGTGTCTGGGGCTCAGAGCCAACAAATGGCCAACAAATGACAACCAGTTCAGAGTTGAATGAGCTTGGCTCCCAGGGTGAGCAAATATGTTTATTTTACTTTGGTTAAAAACATATACTATGTGTAAAGGTAGTCTTATCCTAACAAAAGTATGCCACTTTACTGCTTGTCTTGTATGGACCTGTATAAATTCTCACATGGACACGCATGTGTGTATGTAGTCTGGCCCAGCAGGAGCAGGTCCTGGTTCAGTCTCAGGGTGGATGGTTGTCCCCAGGAGGAGGAGGAGGGGCAGGACGAGCAGTCGGGGCAGGACGAGCAGTCGGGGGAGGACGAGTAGTCGGAGGAGGAGTAGGAGTCGGTGGAGGAAGTGAAGCGAAGGCAGTTGATATCATCCAGATGTTGACCAAAGCACGGACAGAGTATGACAAGGTAGGGAAACACCAAAGACTCTGCAGGCTTGGGGGGTGGGGGGGTGAAACAAATAGAACATTACAGATTAATATTTTGGATGGCATGAAAAAATGTTGTTCTTGAAAAATATGATCTTTATTTGATCGTTTGAATTTCCATATTCTGACCAGTAGGGGGTACAGAATCATCTAAGATCTTCTTAGGTCACTTAACATACAATTTCTCTGCTGTCTTTCTGACCTTGTATGTCTCACATTCTCCTTGCTTTTTTCCTTATGTCTCTCTAAGGGGCAGTCTACATCAGAGCCAAAGGAGATTGGTGGCAGCAGTGTTCTTTGTGGAAACCCCAACCTGATCAAACCAATACCTGTTAAACCAAATGCTCAGGTAAAACACCCACACCCACTTCCTATTTCATTCCAGGCTTGCATCCAGTACATCATCTTTCCTTGATGAGCCCCTTTGTGATAAAATTTGTGATGTACAGGAAGAGAGCAAAGACAACCAGTAACAGGAAGAGTTACAAACTCATTACTAGTACTATCTAATCCATTCCTCAATCCATTTTACTTTTCTGTCATTTAAAGACCTTTGATGTTATCCTGATTTGTTAAAAATACTTAGAAATAACTGCATCATAGTTAGTTGCTCTAGTTCTCTCTTCTCATGCTTACTGCTCTCCTTCCCTCTTACCCTTTTCTATGTTTGTCTCATCCAGGACAGTGAAGGTGCTGAACCCAAATCTCTCTCTCTGGCCACACTTTTTGGCTCTCAATATCAACATCACCACTCATCCCAACCTGACCCAGTCTCTCCTGTGGCCGCCCCTGGGATAGGGTCATCAACGGCAGCAATCACTCGCCCACCTGTAGCCCGCACACTGACATACGAGGATACAGTGAACTCTGGCAGAAGTGTGACCTCCAAGGGAGGGAATGTTGCCATGGCTGGGTTTTCAGATAGAGGGCTCAGGGCTGTGATTGGAGGACAAACAATCGGGGACAGTGGTGGAAATGTTGTCGTGGGCTTGCTGCCGAGTCCCACTACCGCCCATCAACAGCAGCAGAACCAGCCTCAGCACTGCCCAGCCATCCAGAAGCTCATGCAAGGACAGAGAGCGGTCGGGGGGGTCGGAGGGGTGCTTCAGACTGTGTCCGAGTCCCCCGAGAACAGGCTGTGTGACAACGGGGTACCGCTGGAGCATCACCACCACCATCACCACTTGTACCATCATCATCAGCAGCACCACCACCATCATCATCAACAGCAACAGCTTCAACCTGACCCAATCAAGAGACTTTTCCAGCCACCTCCTTCTTCCTCCAACCCCCCGCTTCCTCCTCTTCTGCAGCAGAACCCCCATCTCTCTTCCCAGCCCATAATGGTGGATTCTGTGTCATGTTCCCACCTTGATGCACAACAAACCCAGCAGCTGTTTTTCAGCCTATCTAAACCTCAACCAGAGGCACAGCACAACAGCCAGTCAGCTTCAACTATACAGGGAACAGGTGGGACATCTTTTATGCTATCAGTATGCCACGAATAAGCAGTATGACCATGTACTGAACAAGTGTACCACATACACTTTTTGCTTACACTATGTAAGAGTGAAGCATTATATAAATAACAATAATACTAATAATTGATAGTATAATGTATACAATAATAAATAATAGCAAATAAATAACGAGTAAAAACTCCCTCATCATTTTTAATGATGTTTTTCCTGCTTTTTACCAGGTTTGCTGCCATCTCAGGTGGCCAATGATCAAGTCCTTCAATCTTCACAAGGTATGATATCAGTTTCCTTAAAATAATTAACAGTCACTTTGTATTTTCTGTTTTCTGTCACACAAAATTGAATACCTCTAATCTGACAAAACTATGTGAGTTTATCATTCATTAAATATTCTCACAGGTATTCGACAATGTATGTATCTATCTGTCTCTATTTCTCTATTTAAACTCTAAAATATCTCCGCCAAGATGCCTATTTTATCTGTGTAAGCGGTTAAAATAATTCTAATCATTGGGTCCCTCATTTTCTCTTGTCAGGTCTGTCTTCCCAGATGCCTGGCGTGGTGTCGCCTCATGAGCTCCTGCAAAAGCTCCAGCTGGTCCAGCAAGAGCAAAGCCTGGCTTCCCATGATCTCCCTCGACTCTGTCCAGGACTGGCCCCTCGATTTCTGGGGCCCAATCAAGGTCAAGGTGCAGGCTCAGTTGTAGGCCCAGTCCCAAACCAGAACACAGCCACTGCAGGTCAAAAGGCTGCGCTGCACTTTCAGGTAAGCACTGTGAACTCTGTTAGTAGCTGACTTGTTTACTATGTGTGTTAATTTTTATCTTTAGGTTGCTTGGTTTGTATCTTGCATAACGATTCACATTATCATTCACCTAATAATATTTGGATAGAAATGTAGCTATTGATAACTTAGAGAATTAAAAAGTAATAAGGTGGAGACAAGAGGGGTTTCTTAAGGAATACTGTCTCTGTCTGTCCAGGTTATCTCCCCCCAGCGAATACCAGCCACTGTGGCCCCCAACCTGCTCCTCTCTCCCAGTGTGTTCACTCAGGCAAAGGCTAGTGGCGGGTTGTCAGCAGTTGCCCAGGAGAGCTGCCCTGGCCCCTCAACCCTGTCCAGACCCCCGCTGCAGGCGGAGATCAGAGTACTGTCCAAAAGCCAGCTTCAAGCCACGCTACTGCATCTGATCCAGGTAAAAAATAATATTACCGGAAGTATCTGCCACTGTCACATCATGTCACATTGTCCATTTATTGTGTTTATGTTTTATTCTAAGCTGAGCACTTCAGTTGTTGGGCATGGCCAAAGCAGAGTATATGTGCAAATAAACATGCATGCACACAACAGTATGATGATCCTTGCTTGTGTGTTTCAGACTGACAGCTCATTCCTGGACACCATCTATGAAGCCTATGTCAGCCACTTTGCTAACGACTCCAGCAGGAAGTACTGATGACTCTTCACGCCCTCTGTCTATGCATTCACCCTGTCCAGAGCAGCGAGGCTGATTCTTACCCTTAATATGGATGTACCACTTCCTCCTCCGAATCCCAGCTTCAATCACACACACACACACACACACTCATTGTATCTCCTCTGCACTGTATAGCCAGTCAACCTGACTCTCTTCACTTCAAGCCAAGTCTCACTAGTTGCAACAAAAAAGCTGTGGCTCCTCTGAAAAAAACAAATTCTCTCAAGCGGAGGAACGCTAATTTTAGGCACAAATGTGGCATAACCATTAACCAGTCTTGACCTCACCTGCAGTTAAGGGCAAAACGTAACCTATACTCTAGTTCATTCTCAGTGAAGACAAAATATGCTGCAACCTCACAGGTGTTTGAATTTAGTAGTAACCTGAACTATTTTGTTTTTCACCAGATGTAGCAGAATTTAATTAAATTTTGTTTTATTATTTAATCACTAGTCTTTACTCTGACTCAGTCGTCTAACACCAGCCAGCCTTCTGGGCTTTAATAAACAAGTCTTCCTACGTCAAACGGACTTGAAGCTGACTTCACTTATAAAATGAAGTGTAAAACATGTTAAACATGTTTTATTTTCTGTACATTTGGAAAAGTAAGTATATTTAAATGTTATCAGAATATTTGGATTTGAATTTACAATTCTTTTAAATTAAGTTCTTACTAGTTTGCTTTCTAAATTAATTTAAAGTAAGTATGTTTTACTATCCAAATTCTTTTAAATCTATTATTAAAGTGATACCTTGTCATTTTGATTTTTTTTCTCGTTTTTCAGCAGACACTAGCTGTGATAAATATATGTATTGGTATTTTAGTGAATGTTGTCACTGAACATTATTATCATGATGAAGAATTCAAAATGACATGGTATCCATCTAACTTGAAGTAACAAGGAAAGTACAGGAGATTGTTAACCTGCACTACCTCACAGAGAACTAGTTCGGAGGTGGACCTGTGTTTTTACTTAGTGGCAGATTGTTAGTTATTTTTAACGGTTAGATAATCCAGTCAGGATTTTTGTTTCAGTTTTACAAAAGGGTTTCCATCATTACAGAAAAAAACAACTTTGACAACCTTTTAACACACTGAAATATCAGAGCTATTGTTGTAACTTGACATGTAGTGATTTTGCATTCATGCCACAGTTGCTGTACATCTCTCTGCCAAATAAAACAACTTAGAGGAATTCCCCTCAGGAATAATAAAACAAGTTATTGATTAAATGCTTTGCTATTGATGGTAAATCCAGTTACATAAATTATTGCTTTGTTAAATGGAGATTTAATGCAATAAAAAGCAGTAGAGAGAGTATATAAATATATCCGATAATAATTGTTTGGAGTTCAAAGTATAGTAGAGAATGTTACAGAAAATGCATTTCCAAAATACTGTTACCCTATATATACTGGATCAAATGTCAACCAACCAAACTAAGTTTCCCACTCAATATCACTCACTTTCTCATTCAGTACAGCAGAGAAGGCACAGTCAATAAAAATGTTTCATTTTGTCAGGGTTTGAAGGTTGTGTTTAGCTCCAGTGCTAAACTCATATATAGCCAGACTATACAGTAGCTACCAGAGAGTACTCAAAAACAGCAGCAACAAAAAAAAAGAGAATACAGACCAGAATATTTTTTTCCTATTTTTGTATTCAAGAAGCAAAATGTATTGTTCTCATAGTACAAATACCAGCACGTTACATTACAATTAAAATGTATAGCTAAGATATAAGTAAAAAATTATACAACATACCTACAGTTATTTGTAATACTGTTTTGTTCCTTTAATTCAAAAGATGTCATCCATAATTTTGTCATTTAAAATAATAGACATTAGAATGTTAATGGAAACAATTTTACACAATTTTTATTTCTTTTTGTCAGGAATGTTTTGCTCTTACATAAAGTGGAATATATTTTAATTCGATATTAAATGTTCTCAAACTGCCTCTGTTGTTGCTTACTGTCTTTTTTGTTGTCTATATGGATCTGCATGGCTGACTGGTATTATTATTATGATTATTCAAGATTGATCCAGCCTCAAGTAACACTAATCACAGTAAAGGTACACTTGTTATTGCTTTAATGTCACATCATCGCTTTCTTTTGCCACAATCAATAGTGTAACATAATGTCTGCAGTGATTAATCAACTGTTTTTTACACACCCAGCAGTATTGAGAGACCTTACCCAATTAACTCTAAATAGACTTTATGCAGCATTACTTTTTTTCCAGTATGAAATCGCTCGCTGTGTCTGTCATGCTTAACTGAGCACTTAGTACAAGCCAATAAAGCAGAGTTGCTGACACAATGGTGTTAATTTGACTGAACAGGGGAGTTGTCATTTATACCAGGACTAAAGAGGAGGGGGCATGTGACCCAGTAGCTTTTACGCTTAGAAAACATCTTTTACCCAGTTCACCCAGATCATGTGATTTGATCCAAGCTCTACAACAACTACTAAACGGACCTTGTGGTAAGATTGTTTTCTCAGCTGCTGTTTCCAAAGTCAAGAATGACTTTAATTAACTTAAAAAACTTAATTTATTACCCAGGTTCAATTCCTGCAACCCCAAAACAGCAGAGTGGAGGACAATAAACCAAAGTTGCTTTCCAATGTCATGTTCTGTTACAAATATTCCAGCAAGAAATAGTAATATTTCCAGGTTGAAATTGAATTGAATTGACCCAATTGAATTCCAGGTGAAACACACAGACTTAAACATAAGATGCATAAAACATATGTATACGATAGAAATATATAAAACAAATGTAAAAACCCACCACGCAAGCTAACCTAAAACAATGTACATCAACATTTTTCATTGATGGTGATATATTTTTCAGGTTACTTAAGTTATTTTCACAGCATCGGTGATGTTGAATTCCACAGCGCAGCTTTGTGTTTTATTCCCAGTGCAACAATGGCACTTGCTGGCTTCACATATAAAAACTGACTGATTCATTGACAGCCTTATTGACTGACTCAGAAAGTGGTCCCTCAGATGAAGTTATCAGCTGGTCTCCCATGGCGACCATAGACTCTCTGGACAATGGTGATATTGACCTGTCACTCACTGTCACCCATACATACATAGGTATGTTTCTTTAGATAAACAGACTGCTTATGGGAAAAGGAATGCAGTGACAAACAGGAGATGTGCCCTGCCCTCCCTGCCTAGTGTTTCATAATATTTTCGGTATCTTCAGGAAACTATGATATTATTTTTGGGTGCACGTGTGTGTCTTCCTGTCTGTGTGAGACAAATTCTATATCAGTCCATTAGTACTGATTAGTGTTGTTGTTATCTGGGCTGTTAATGGCTCCCTAATAACAGCTGGGAATCAAAACACTGGTAGGAAACACGATGTGAAGTGATCGGAGTCCAATCAGTCTGCTGCCCACTTTTTGGTTACACTGTGGGAATTTGGCTGCCTCTCCTTCTCCCTTCCTTCCTACTTCCTCTCCCCAACCAACACTGTGGTGTCATACATGGTAATTAACATCAGTATTTACATTAGTAGATGCTTTATACACAAAACTGGAATTAGCTTCAATTCATATATACAAAAAACGCTGAAAATATATTGAGGAGTGCCATATCAATGCCATAGCACTTTTATAATATTGTTTGGAACTTCAGATTGTCTTATTTTTTCAGGAATCACACACACACATATTTTTTCCTCTGAGACTAGGAGGTTCCAGACCATTGGTTTAGCTGATGGAGCTAAAAGTAAAGGCTGACTATTAGCCCTGGCTTAGAATAATCAATGACTTCTGGTGTGTGTGTGTGTGTGTGTGTGTGTGTGTGTGTGTGTGTGTGTGTGTCCATGCCCAGAGAGGCGGGGTCTTCAGTTTGTACAGGGAGTCCAAACCACTGTATTCTCAGATGGAGGGTGTCGTCTGCATTAACTGGTTTCACTTTGGAAGCCCAAGAGTTGACGAAACTGATTTATAGAGTAATAATGTTTTTGTAATTGGTTTGGGGTTTATGGTTTTGTGTATTTTTTATGGCTTTTAATCTTTGTTCATATACAAAAGAGTTGTCCTACGTTCAGTTGGAATCATAATTAAGCTCTACAGTGTCACAGGTAAGTGATACTGCTCAGAGTTTTCTTTGATATTTAATGCTACAGTGGTGCTTGATGGTGTTTGAGGATTATTATGTTTATGTGATAAAATAGAGATCTCAGGGAAAAAAATATAAAAGTGGTATAAAAACAAAAAAAAGGCCAAACTAGTGCACCTTAAAATTAATTAATTTGGAAAATATGTTAATTTGAAGTAAAATATAGTAACAGAAAAGCCTGTAATGCTGGAAAACCAAAGACATGACTGACCTGGATAGATGAGAATAAATGAAAATAGAACAGAATTATTCCACATCCTCATTTTGGTTCTAGTTTGCAAATTTCAACAACATTTTGTTGTAGAGACGAGAACAGGCTGTGTGACATCCTGTTTTAGAGAGCATTTCTGCAAAACTATAAGGTTATGTTAAATTATATGTTCTTGCAGGGATGGTGCACCACAGCTAAATAAAACATATTTATTTATTGGACTGTTAAAGTGCTTACAAGTGTTCGGTTTATGCCGAAGGATTTTTACCAAGCAGCAACCAGACTGGGCTTGAAGGATCCTTCAGGTGTATTTCAACCTGGTCTCTTGCAAATATATATATAAGTCTTTGTATTTTGCTATACTTGTTCTTTTTTGGAACTAAACCGTTTTAAATGCTTCATTTTCACCACCCACATAATCCAATCCCAGAATGCATCAGAAACGAGATCTAGGGAACCACGATGTACAGGTTCTCAGTCCATTATCTTGCTCACACGAACAGTACTGTATATGGACATACACCCTCTCACATTCACACCTGCAGGCAGCTTAGAGCCTTCAGCCCGACTGACCTGTATGTCTTTGGACTGTGGAAGCCTCATTTATCTGGCAGGTTAGAAATCCTTCTCTTCTATAACTCATCTGTTTCTTTTTATCCACACCTCATCCTTTTGTGATTGGTATAGATTTAATAAAGGAAGTAAATAAAGGATAATAGCTCTTACTTGGATTAATCTCAACAGGGTATTTCAATTGGAGGTTTTAAGGCTGGTGGCAGAACTTTTTGTAGAAGTTGTGCATTCAGAGTAAATTTGGCAGACAACTCCTTTTGCTGATATAGAAAATCAAGAGTTCATCCATGGTGGGGGGGGGATGACTGATAGCTCAGCCCCATCATCAGTGATCTGGGTCAGTGGGGGAGGAGGAGTCCCAAAGCTGTGCATGGATATACATAAGTGGTATGAGCATGCATGACCATTTCTGTTATTAATCTGACCCTTTCTGCATTTACTGCAGTATTATTGCTTTGTGTGTATGTGCCAGATTGTTTTACTGCATTTTAATTTCCATTACAGCATGAGCAGATGTATTACTGTGTGTGTGTGTGTGTGTGTGTGTGTGCGTGTGTGTGTGTATGTGTGGGTGTGTGTACGTGCTTATAATAAGCAAAGTTGCAACTGTGCACGTTAGCTGCATTTACCTCACAATGTATGGTTGTGTGTGTATGTGTGCGAGTGCATGTGTGTGTGTTTATGTGTATGTCTGACTGTGTGTCCCTGGTATTTAGTTAAATGTAGCTTAATGGTCCCAGCAGCAGACTGCCTATTTGAGCTCTAGACGTCATTTCAGCGTCATGTCTCTGCTGTAGCTCTCACACAGTTTACAATGTCATTTGGGCTATGTATTATGCAGTTTTAGTCTAAGCAATAAACACAAGATTACTCATTTAAACAATTCATACAAAGCTGTAAACATGAGTCAAACTGTTTGTAGTCTGTAGTCACACTGGTGGCCCCATGAGGCTATTCATGACACACCAGAATAAAACGTTGCTTAGATTTTTAAATCCTTAGCAATAGTGGGGCAAAACAAGTAAAAAGTTTGCCCTTAATGTGAAATAGAAAATGTTTCTTGAGTGACCAGTCTGTCACAATGCTAACATGGCTGATAATCACATTGCATTACATCCATTTGGCTGACGCTTTTTTCCGAAGCAACTTACAATAAGAGAAAAATATGCATCAGAAAAGTCCATACTGTATGTTCATAGTGTGATCTCATATGTAGTGTAAGCTCCTAAACATTACCATTTAAAGATCTTTCAAAAGGTTTAATATATGCGCTGTGTGTGTTCTGGTTGTAAAATTTGGTTTACATGTGTTTGAGTGTAAGAAATGGGGTGAAGTGATGCAGAGGACATATGCAGTGGTCTTCTGAGCAGGGGAAAAAGTCATATTGCCAGATGAGTTATTCTTCACAAGAATATTGCTACATCATTTCTCAAATTTCTCACAAAACAGGAACAAAATCAGAAAGTAAAAATGATAGACGAGATGAATGTACAGTACATACATTTTTGCAAGTGCTCCAGGGAGATAAACCATTTAACGTTTAAACATGAATTACTCTTGGGGTAATTGAAATGGATAATGAGATAAATGCAAGATTGCAGTTGTCTTCAATTAGCTACAGAAATAGCTTATACTTGATCCTAAATAAATTGGAAAAAGAACTAAAAGAGCAGATTTTTAAACCTACAGTAACAGACTTGGATTTTACAATATGGGACACATTTACAGAGTTGATAGATCGATGTTGCAGTACCCTGTGCGTGTGTGTGTGTGTGTGTGTGTGTGTGAGGCAATGAGAGGCCACTAGGTGTCTCAGTAGGTTCATATTATAAGATTGTGTCCGTCAAGTGCGTTTTCCTTCACAAATCACGACAACTACAACCATCCCACCAGGACTCTCTTCTTTTTCCTCCTCTTTTGCTCTAAATTTCCTTTCCTTCCAATCCAATTTCATCCCATTTTTACAATTTTCTTCTTATTTTTTCGTATTTTTCTTTCCTCCTTCTTTCCTCTTTTCACCCTTCCCCTTCCCATGACAGATTACTACACTTAATTCTTACTACCACCACCTTTCCCTCTGTCCATTCTTTCTCTCAGTAAAAACAGAGTGAGAGAAATATAGCAGAGAAGTACTGTAAGAGAAATGGAGAGAAGAAGGGAGAAATAGCAGATGAGGAAAAGCCTGATGAGCACGATCAAGAGATGAAAGACGGAGAGAGAGTACCAAAGAGAAAACTAGGACTAGAAAGACAGTGGGTCAAAGAGCGTTAGAGAAAAGACAAGGGCAAGATAGAGTTAGAGAGAGATAGTGTTTGTGTTAACGTGTGTGTGTAAGAGAGAGAGCGAGAGGGATGGAGAGAGAAAAGGAGGGATGGAGGGAGGAGGGGTTTAATCCTGCCTGGATTATGGTATAAACTGGTGCTAGAGAGCAGGAAGCGATACGCTGGAGATAGAGAGAAAGTCCCACTATCCCTCCATCCATCACTCCATCCATCTTACTCTCCATCCGGTAGTGTAATCGTGTCCCAGTGCTGCATGATTGTGGTTTGGATCCACCAGAATGTGAGGTCAGCAGCAAGGAATCATTTAGGAAAGGACGGCAGAAAAAACTGAAGTCTCTTTGGGAATATGTGTGGGTGCGTGTCCTGCTTGGGAATACTTTGCTGTCATAACAAGGACTGAACTCGTGTGAAGACAGAAGTTCACCAGGACGACCCAAGTCTTTCATCACTCTCCTTTTTTCCCCCGGCATCCTGTAGATCCAAGAGAGGGAGCATGGAGGAGAGAAGTGGATGATGGGAGGAGTAGAAATAGGATTAAGAGGTGTAGGAATATGGCGGGACTCCATCATGACTCCCGGTGCGCAGAGGTGACCTTTGACATTGGAGACAAGAGCTTTCTAGACTCTATTGTATGCCGGGGTAACCATCTGAGCTGACATCAAATTATCAGACACTGTATTTGTCATCAGTCATATTTGAACTTTCTTTCTACACCCACATGTCTCAAAGGGAATGGTTTTAAAGCTTTGACCACATGACATAGTGAGTAATCTTCAGTACCATTCTGTATATAATGATTTGGGGAAGTATTTGAATCATCCTGCAACCCACTGTGGGGCTCCAGCTTGTGTTTCTTTAAAATTAGCATCATGCGTTTCTGGACAGCACATGGGATTGTTTCAATCTTGTGTCTCCCCAGAAAAGCAGCTCTTAAGTCTTTCCGCTCAAAGACTGTGGATTCTCAGTGTCATTCTTAGAAGTCTTAAATCTGTGACTGCTTTTAGGATGACATGACATTTCTCTGTTGTTGGATGTTGCATCTGAGCTTTCTGGATCCTTTGTTTTTCCTGAGCAGGCCGCGGACAGTCACAGATTCTCTACATGTCACTATGGATCCTTGTATATTTTAGATTGCTCAGTCACAAAGTCTGCCTCTCTTCAAGTCTCTGGAGAGTCTCAAGATTTGAACTATACATGAATGTCTTTGAGAATACTGTGGATTGGATCTTTACATTTTAGTAAATATTACTTTACCAGGCAAGTTTTTTTTTTTTTTTTGCTTATTTGGTCTGAGCAAGTTGTGGATTTGCTCCTGTGTGTGTTAGATTTCCCCTCAGCAGGCTGTTGCTCTTATCACGCCTATGCAGAACAAAAATGCTTGCAAAAAAAGGTTTTGACTTGTTCTATGAAATTTGATTATATTTTTAAATCGATATTTTATTATAAATGTATGCAAGCCAAGTAGTATCCTTTCAGGTTGTTTTAGACACTCTCTAAACCTTCACAGATTGTACTCAAGCCATTATTAGGACTTTACTCCCACTACGATGACAATCACCAGCTACTTCATTGCACCTTTAACGCTTCCCTCATTCTGTGTTTGCATTGTGACCTGAGCATTTCTAATCTCACTTTGCGGTGTCCTAATTCCTTTTCTCTTGGAGCCAGCGTAAAACAACTGGTGGACTGATGCAGATCGCAGCAGCTGCAGGGATGAACTGCTGGAGCTGGGGAAACGCTGGGAATGCCAGTAAATCAGACAGAAGTGGGCCGCACAGAGGGAGGCTGATGACGCTGCTGTGGATTATCCTCTCCAGCTCGCTGTGCCTGATGGTCGACGGCCAGATGAAGATCTCACCAGAAACGTGAGTACAGTTGCACTAGAAAACCCTGACACTGACTTTTTACCCCCCCGGGACTGAACCATCAGGATGAACCATTTCAGTCAGCTCAAGCTCTGATGTCAGTGTAAAAGCTATGTATACACTGAAAATAATGAAAATACACTTTTTTGGTTGTATCCACAGCATGAGACTGACAAAGGAAAAAGTGCAGATCATGCAGGTTTTGAGAGACAAATTTGCACATGTAAATTTAATTAAAATAAAAAAAATCACACATACATTTTTCACTCCATAAAACTTAATTCAAATTCATTCAAAGACTTGATCTCACAACATTAATTCTAAGGATCTTAACTTGACTGAACTGACTTGTCCACCCTTTTCACAAAAGTTTTATCAAGGAAAAATCTTTTCCTTCACTTTATTTGCCCCTGCCCTTTCATCACTACGATACACTGTATTTTTTAGGTGAAATACATGAAAATCTGCAAAGCCTTTACTTGCATTCACCTGACTGCATTATTTTATTCACCAGTCTACTATGATTGCATCCTCACTTACAACGAGACACAATGTGCTGCCATTTAGCGGTAAATACTAGTTAGTAACACATACCTAGTGCTTTATTAAGACATTACATCAACGACTGTACCAGGTAATTTCCCTGTAGACACCCTGGTAAGTCTACATGCAGCGTTATCCTTCTCGAAGCCACACGTCAGATGGATGAGTCAATAGTGTTCTTTCTATTTTGGCTGAGTACTCCACGCAGATACATATGGGCCATATGGGCACCTGTGGGGCTTAGCTGACTGCCAAACTATCCTACAGCCTCTCTACAGGTACAGCCAAATGAATTGAAGTTTACGTACCATTTTCGCAAACATTCTTACTATAGAAATACAATAATAAATGCACAGATATTAATTAAAAAAAACAATAATGTAAAAAAATAGTTGTGAAAAATATGGTATAGATTATGTTTCCTGTTTATTATTTCTGCTTTGCTTAGCTCTACCAATTTTCCAATTTTAGACTAATGGGCATTTTGCCATAGTTAAATTAGGATGTTTCAATTCAGTAATACACACTTATACTTGACTGAAACCATCTTTTCAGTCCACTGATATTATATATGTCAATTTTTAGCCATGTTAGCGGCATGATTCTAGGGATGGCAATGTTGCTCAGTTGGTCGGTCCACCACTTTGGTCCTGACTGAAATATCTCAACAACTGTTGAATGGATTGCCATGAGATTTTGTACAGATATAAGTCTACTGATTTTGGTGATCCTCTGACTTTTCCTCTAGCACCACCACAAGCTTACAGAGATAAAGTACCAAACAACTCATAGGGCCCTTATATCCTTTTATTGTGACACAATATAAATAGCACAGAGAGCTGGTGATAAGCAGCATCCTTGTCTGGTCGATCTCTGAAACCAAATTATATCAGTCAAATTTCCATTTATTTTTCCATTCTAGCAGAGGGCTCTTGATACAGTGTTTTTATCAGTTTTATTGATTTATTGTTGAATCTAAATCGTTCTAATACTTACCATGAAATTTTCCAGTTTACACAATTAAGCACTTTCTCAGCATCAGTACTCACAAAAACAGTACTTTGTCTTTCCTATAGTGCTTGTTCTATTATATGAAGAGTTCTGTTGATATTGTTTGGCGACCTCTTATGAACCCTGTTTGGTCTCTTCATCTATTAGTGCTGCTGTAAAGGTATTTAATCTTTTTGAGATAATTGACGTATACAATTTGTAATCTGTGTAGTAGTGTTGAAATTGGTCTGTAACTCGCACAACTATCCTTATCTGAGATTATTGTTTCTGCTGATGGCAGAGTCCAATTAAAACATGTCTTGAGTAATGGTACCAGCTCCTCCTTAAACATCTTGTACCATTCTGCACTGTAGCCATTTAACTATTTGTTCCTCATCTGCGGCAGGGGGTTGTGTATATAACTTTTCATAGAATCTCTGAAATACTCTTTATATGTCTTCTGGTTTGTATGTTATCTTATTGGCGTGTGGATCTCTAATTTTATGTACGGTATTTAATGCTTGCTGTTTTCGTATACATTTTGCTAGATGTTTTGTAGCTCTGGGGCCCCTCTCATAATAAAAAATGTATTCCATTTTTCAGACATTTGTGATAATATGTCATTTATCATTGTTTTGGTATCCTTAATTTGTTATTTGCACTTCTTGGTCGTTTGTTTTCTTGTACTGCTGCTCTAATTCTCTCAGTCTTTCAGAATAGTTCTTGTATGCCTCTATTTTAACTTAATGGTAATAATGTAGTTTTAGCTATTAGCTTTCCTCAAATGACTGCCTTCAAGGCATCCAAAATGATGGTTTGGTCAACTTCCCATTGTTATTTTCATCTAAATAATATCTGATTTCCTTTTTCATGTCTTCTACCAATCCTTTCTTGTTTAATATTCCCACAATTAGCCTCCAGATTGTCTTTTTCTGACATTCAGATGTATTTTTAAATGCAAGGCGTTGTGATCTGATACATCTACCAATATCTATCACCCATATTCATAAAAAATTCTCTTTTCTTGAGTGAACATGAGAAGTTGCTGAGTAATGAGTGAGAGGGTTAAGACTCCTCCATATGTCTATATCGCTGTCTCTTTTAATGATAGCTTTACAAACTTTGCTGTTTATGTTTCTTATAAGACTTGTATCTAGACTATGGTTCATGACTATGTTGAAGCCCCCCCCCCCCTTCCACTAATACTTATCTTCCTTCTTTGTTCTTAATTTCGATTTCGTAAACAAATTTAGTGAAATCTGAAATTAATATTATAACCCCTCTTCCATGTCCTTGTTTATATGAACTGTAATATGAATTCCTAAAACCATATCTTTTAAATTCTTCATGTTCTACTTGAGATAAGTGGGTCTCTTGTAGGATTATGATTCCTTGGTGTATTTAGACCATTCACATAAATGTAAATGTTTTCCCAAGCAGTTTAAAAATAAACAACCGTGAACCTATTAGAGAGCAATATGAACTAAATGGAATTTCCACACTTTCCCCCCCAAAGTCCTTGTTGGTGGGTGGACAGGAAGTCCTCACTTCCAAAGAGTGCCCATCCCTAGATTCGGAACTATACCCAATAAACAGAGTTCCCCTCAGTCTAGACATTAGTAACCTACTCTTACTCAATCGGCATATAATGGACTGAAATGAATGAATCCATTAAGTTTTAGTAAGCTCCAATAGTGTGTCGAGGTCACAGTCTCATTATCCAATGTATAGGTCCATATAATAGCCGATATTACTCTTTTCTGAGTGAAATACAAAGTTGTCTGTACATCAGGGCTTGTGATTGCCTTTTACTGTGAAAATAATTCAGAAACTAGTGCTGGAAAAACAGTGCTAATCAGAAATGAATCACTCAAGTTTCCCAAATACAAAGATGGCTTGTACACAAGGGACTTACAATAATTCATAATACCTAATGTTTTTATTTTCACACGAACGGTCACTTTGAAAGATAAGTGGTCAGTTTTTCTTTTGGGAATGAAACGCTGCGTTTGTTTGTTCTCCAGAAGCCAGACGAAGCTCTTTCCCCTGAACAGTTTTCAAACCTCCTGCTGACTAAAAACACCAACAGATCGATACAGTGCTGTCAGTCCACAATAGCCCAATAACTGTGTGTGTTAAAGTGAAAGGGGTTGGGAGAAACACAGACAAATACACAGCATTTTGTTAGTATACTCGCACTGACTGGATGCTGTTAATATTTGTGTTTGTATGTGTGTGTCAGTGGCCATACATACTGTAATAGTGAGGTCAATCTAATTTGAATAGATTTATCAACAAAAACCATAAACGGAATGGTTGATTATGCAGTTTCAGGATATATTTTATGTATGTGTGAGTTTTGAAGCTATGCAGATCAGAGAGTGTGTGCTGTCACTAGGCACGCTGGTGTGATGGAGGGAGATTAAAGCTCCAGGGACAGCAGAGTTCAGCAGGCCAACACAGGTCACTGAGCCCAAAGTGCTTCACTCTGCCTGGAGAAGATTTGGCAGCAGGGCCCCTCTGGCTCTGGAAGTTAGCGGGCCATGACCGGAACATTTCAGGCCAAGAAGGTCAAATCTTTAGCCTCTGAGCGAACATTGCTCTGTTGCCACAAGGAAAACAGATAACTGGCAATAAGACATCAACAGCAGTGACACATTTTTAAAGCAACAACTGGAGTGAGCGACTTTTTCTGACTGTGTAACACACCAGACACCCCCATAAAAGGCTGCGATTCTCTCTCAGTCGAAAATGAGATTTTGTAATTTTTCAATTAGGCAAACAAAAATTTACTTTCTTGGTCAGTAAAAGGAAACATGTTTTCTCAGTTTCACAGTTAGCAGTTGCTGCCTTTTGCCCTTTTAGGGTACCATGGAGAGTTACGTACTGTGTTGTATTTGGTCCACATTTGACCCAAGTTTGGCCTGCCTAAATCTCTGTCTTAATCTGACCTTGCTTGGCTAGCCCATTGCTCTTTGACAGAATACAGTCTTAGATGCACTACAGGGAGTGTGCAACAAATGTTTCAACAAGTTATTTAATCATCTAAATGAATCAATTTCTCATTTATCTGTCAAAACATTTTCTTGATACTACCTTAACACCGATACAGTGATCTGACTCATTTCAAGGCAACAGTCAAGAGAGCCCGAACAACAGAAGAATATTTGCAGTACAACAATCTGTTTACTAGCATCTCTAAATTATCAATCCTCACATTTTAGAATTAACTCACACTCATATTTCAGAATCAACATATCAACAAGGCAAAAAATGATCAGCCCCTTTTCAGTACCAAGGCTAGCAGGCTAGTGACAACCATGCCTGCTAACTAGCAGGGAGCTGGCTGACTCCCCATAGGTTGAGCCATCTGTCACATCCTGTCTACTCTCTAACCTCTATTACCTCAGCTGCATTCACATGGAGGATTTGTAGAATTGCTGCATGTTATTGAGCAGAGTAACCCCTTGAACTGGCAGACTGTCAGCTTTTACTGTCACCTTAACAGTAATCTGTTTTAATCTGTTATTGGTGAATGCAGGGCAACCTCTTAACATGATTGGCTGCGTACTTTCTTGGTAACCTTCAATACAGATGGTCTTATTAGCCCTTGTTTTTCAGGCAAGATACAAGTGAAATCATTTGGATGGAGGATGCTTTAGAAACAGGCCTTTTCTTTTTCTCAAATTAGCTGTGTTCCACTTGAGGGAAGTCAGGTACTTTACTTTGCAACTTGAAAAAAGATCAAATATGACTTGTTCCACAGTTGTTTCAGATCTAAAACACAATGAATTATTATTAATGGAGTGAATTGTGAAATTTACCTCAGAGTGCATTTATTCAGTTTATTACAATGCATTTTAACTATTATCTGAATTAGCACGTTAAATTGTGTCAAACAGAAAGGCGACATAGCTATTCTATAATGAATGAAATTTATTTGGCCAAATGTCAGTAATTTAACTGATACCTCTTTCTAATAAGCAACCCTTTATAAAGGGTTTATAAGTTGTAACTAATAGCTTTATTAATGGTTAACAAATAATTTAGTAACACTTTACAAATCCCTTTCACTGATTCCAGAATGTGTGATCCCATACCTTCTGGAAAAGGGTTGCATTTATAAATTAATTATCAGCATTTGTGATTGCATTACTACCAAATAGAAACCTGACAAATATGAGAGGGACAGACATCTTAAGAAATGGCTTGTAATTGATGCATAAAGCTTTATTAAATTATTTATTAACCATTAATTAAGCCATTAGTCCAAATTTATAAACCCTTTTAAAGGGTGGCTTCTTAGTAGTACCTTATCTTAAAGGATAATTCCGGTATTTTTAAACCTGGCCCTATTTTTACATATTTTGGGGTCTAAATGACTAATAGCTACAAAAAGTTTTTGAATTGGTCCAGTAGATCGCCTCCAGCAGAGAAACAGGCAGCAATTGCTGCAACGTAATCCTTGAGGGCAATTGCACCCGTCAAAAGTACATCCACTAAAAGTGCTTGTTTTTAATTTTTTGCATTGTTTTTATGAATATTGATAACAGCTTTGATTATCTGTCACTGATTGTTATTTCTCCATGTCCAGGGTGCAGCAGTGGGCTGTATCCTTTGGCAAAGAGATAGCTGCCCTGTCCGCCAGATACTCTGGAGCCAAACTGCTACAGAAGGTAAGAGATCACACACAAATGCATACGGACACATTAACAAATACAGACACACAGAAATACACACACATGCTGTTAGACAGACACATGAATACACATATGCACATGCCAAAAACAGCTGCAGACACACATACTGTACATATATACACAAAATTCTAATATTTTCCAAGGCATCTCAATTTCATGTGTTTTTAGATGAATTAAGTTACATCATATTGTGTTTCAGTAATTTCCCATTTCAGACAAATCAGTGACGGGGGGGATGGTTGTGGTAGGGATTTAATCCCTTTGATTGATCATCCCTAGCATACAATATATGGCCATAACAGAGAATGTATACATCCCAGTCTCAATATATTAGCAGCTATCTAAAGTTACAGAATACAGTTGGACCTCACAATGATGGCTGATCACAGTCATTTTGCAGAGTATGTCTCTGCAATGCACTTTACAGTAATACAGTTAGTTGGATATAGAACACATGACATCATCACATCAGACTGAAACGGGCGGGGTCTCCCCCTCCCCTCTGCTTCATCGGTCAATAGGAACAAGACTGACTGGCATACAGTTGCTGTACAACATCTGCACATGGCCCAGAGACCAATGTGATGACACACTTTATTCAAAAGCACATAAATACACTAATACACATACACACATTATTTGTTTGCTTGTTTAATTCTACAACATGACTTTTAAAACTGTTATTGTGCTTTACGAATACATACAGTAAAATGTCCTGCTGATATACTGTAGCCCATTGAACTGAGTTGAATGTGACTGAATTGTGTTCATTTTTGTGTGACTCAAGAAGAGTTTATATTTGTGTCTGTGTTTTGTTGTGTGTGTGTGTGTGTGTGTGTGTGTGTGTGTGTGTGTGTGTGTGTGTGTGTGTGTCGTTTAGTAATTAGGATGTGCGGTCTTCCTCTGCATGCCACCCTGTAGAATGGCTAGCAGGCCCATGCACCATCTGCCACACACACACAAACACACACACGCGGTGTGTTCACAGAGACATGCAACTACTGACCATCTCCCTCTACAGTGCATACATATATTTATATATATCTTTATTTTTGTTTTACCACGCAATTTTCTGATGTACAGCACGAAACATCCACCAATGTAGCTGCACAAATAACTAACTTCCACAGATTTCTTCCAAAACAAACAGAGCACTGTGTGTTTGTTGTTTGTGCCTGTATTGTAGAATGGATTAACCTCAGATAACCTCAATGTTTAGTTGGAAGAAAACTATTTTCGAGAGTGAGCACCACGCAGGATGTAAAAAACTGACTAACTTGATCAAGCAGCCCAAAAACAGTTGCAGTAAAAGTGACAGTATTGTAGTAGGAATTGCAGTTGTCATAGTAGTAGCAGTAGAACCAGTTGCTGTGGTAACAGTATCAGTAATTTCTCCTAGTTGCATACTTAATCTTTTTATTTCAAAAAGCACCCAGTGCCGTAGTTTAATCTCAGCAACAAGAAGCCATTAATCACTCACCTCTGTCTAATCGATGGCTTTCTCGTTATCTGTGGAACATTTACTGACTCTGTCTTCTTGCCTGAGTAAACTGAATAGGATAGGATAGGAGTGCTTGATAATTAAAACAAATGTTGTCGCTTTACTTTTGTTGGAAAGGGGTTTTTATGGTTATTTGCAGTAGGCTCTTTATCATCACTTTTTTTCATTTTATATGTCTGTCTCTCTTATCTGTCTAATTCAGGCTTTCTCTCCCCTGTAAAGGAAATTGAAAAGATCATCTGTAAGAGGGAAAATGTATTACATCTTAGTTTGAACGACAAACTGGGCATTTAGTTTTTTTCCCACAATTTTCTAAGTTGTCAGGCTAACACAATATGTAACTGACATGCTAAAGGGCCTTTCCCCACTTGTTTGGGACTCTGGGAACTGGGGATTAACAAGTCTATTTTCTCAACAAATTTTGATAACCTATATCACAGTGTTAAGGGAGGGTAATTATCTTACTGAAGGTAATAGAAAATGAGTCCATCACCAAAACAAACATTTACTAGAAATCTGTCAACAAAACTAATGCTTTTATCATCAGTGCAGGAAATTAACCTTTAAGTCCCCAGGCAACAACAGCACAGGATCCCTTAGATTACATTGATGTGGCTGCTTTAATTTAATAGAATGGTGAACAAACCCACTAGCCAATAGCAGCCAGAAAAATACATTTAGTTCAATGAGATTGATGAAGTATTCTCTGTGTATAAACACCTAATTCTGAAAACTAAATGGGTTTCCATTTCCTTGAGACTTGGTCTGTTCAGTTTGAATTAGAAACAAACACATTGTGTTGAGGATCAATTTCTTTCCAAGTTCTTTGGTGATTTTGCACTGACCAAAGTGATTTTACTGAAAGTGATCCTACACCAGCATAATGGCCACGGAGAAATATGTTGAAGTTTTGGTTATTTGACTGGAGAAACAAAAGATTAAGAAAAAATTGTATTTTCGAATGATCTTTTAAAGCTCATTAAAAGAGTTAATAGGTCATTGTTACCATGTAGTATTATTGTACAATGTATTTGCATCAATGTGAAAATAAGACTTTTTAAATTTAGTTTTATTCATTTATTTAAATATTGATTCATCATTTTGACAAAACCGTTGTCAATATTAGGATCTTTGCTGCCTTCAATGTCAACTTTAATGAAGTGAATTATATGTGAATTATAAACCTATAGGTTTCATGAAACCATCTTAAAACACAATACAGTTATTAAACCATACACAGATGTCAGTCAGGAGGTGCTGTGTGCAGTAGAGGGTTTTCTTGTGACATCACTCTGTAATATTGCAGATTAGAGAGTCTGGGGAGGGGATGAAGTCAGGGCTTGACCCCCATCTGCACTGCAAACTGTAAATGTGTGTGTGTATGTGTGTGTGTGTGTGTAATTGTATAATGCCAGAATCTCTCTTCCATGGTTATGTGTGTGTCTCTGTGTTTTTTATTTTCTATTGTGTATTTGAGCAAGATATTGTACGTAACTTCTAAATGTAAAACTACAGTGGCATCAGATTGTAGTCAGAGGCGATATCTATTAATCCTTACTCTCTGTGTCTTTTGTTTTATTGATTTACATGCTGATCAGTACTTACTTAAAAAAAAAAACTTGTTTCTAATGAGCCAACTGTGTCTGTTTTGAAGAAATACAAGGATATTGAGGGTGTGGTGAAGATAGAGGAGATGGACGGAGAGGAGCTAGTAAAAAAGTTTGCTGAGGAGATGGAGGAAATGCTTGGGAGGAAGATGAAATCTGTGAAGGTAATATTGATACATTCTGTAAAAGCAAACACATTTAACGGTGACCAATTGGACATGAGCTCTTCTGCAGACATGCCCTTGTTTAAACAAAGATTGAAAATTGTTGCAGATTTATTGGCAGAGTGTATCCTTAACCTGCTGTATTTTATCTCAGAGGTTGGCAGAAGCAGCAGAGGATGCTGACCTTTATCACGAGTACAATGAAACACTGAAGGTATGTGACAATATGCTTCAATATGAGAACATTCACCTCTGTGCACAGTTTGTGACTTTTGAGCTCATACAATATATGCAGAGTATGTAACCACTGATTTATACCACCATAGTTTGACTACTATAATTCCATGCTGATCAACACGGTGGATGAGGATGGGAATCCGGTGCCTCTGGGGGGAGAATTCTCACTGGAAACAAATGAGCACTTCAATAAAATGCCAGTCAACACACAACAGAGTAACATACAAGTCCCTACTAATGTCTACAACAGAGGTACAGAAGCATGAACACACACACACACACATGCAGCCTGTATTTCCTTGCACATGCTTATATAACACATCTGATTGCCAGTAGAATATCAATTTCATTCTTTCTCTCTCTTTCTGTAGATCCAGATATTTTGAATGGAGCCTATATGTCCGAAGCTCTGAATGACGTGTTCGTTGATAACTTCCAGAAAGATCCAACTCTCACCTGGCAGTACTTTGGTAGCGCTACAGGCTTCTTCAGGCTGTACCCAGGTGCGTACACATCAGAGTCTCCTACGTTTAGGACAAAATCTCAGTATTCGCCTGTGTTGGCACAGTGTTAAGACGACATGAGCAGAGCTGTAGATAAACATCCAGCTATGCAAGCCAAACAGTATACTTACACCGCAACTGACAATGCAGGAAACTGTGATGAGTCAGTCTCAGCTACAATATGGCTGCTGGTGAATTCTCTCCTGTGTGGGTGTGTATGTGTGTGTGAGAGAGGAGTAATTAGCGGAGGATTTGTGACACAGCTTGTTTTGCTCATCTGCTTCCTCACCCATCTCTTCCTAATTTGACAATCTGTCACTAGCCATCCATGCCTCCATTTGTTCATCCATCCATACATCCAACCAATCAGCCAAGCAGCAGTTTTCCATCTGAGCGTCAGCTTTTGCTAAATCAATCTCTCTCTTTCTCTCTCTCTCCAGGGATCCAGTGGATTCCAGATGAAAATGGTGTGGTCACCTTTGATTGCAGAAACAGAAACTGGTATGACTATATTCATGTCACCATTAGTTCTACTTCCTTATTGATGCCTTTTGAACGGTTGTAGCTCTTTGTGTAGTTTGTAAGTGCAAGATAGAGCTGCTCAGGATGCCTTCCTTCTGCACTGATGGGTGGCAGAAGAACCATGACAACACAGCTCAACCTGAAGCCCCAAACACCAGTTATGGGCCCTTACACTCCAAGTCAGCAGTCATTGAGTGCCATTAGACAATCAGTGTCTATGGCTGACCATCACATGTAGTTTTTTCAGTGTGAGAGAGAGAGACAGAACCAAGGTTTGACAGAGGCACACAGCATTTGATCTGGCCAGAGGCAGGCAACTCTGTTGCAGCACAGTTGGAAATATAGAAAAACAGATGAGTGTGTTAGGACTCTCATGAGCTGTGGCCGAACAAATCAGCTCTTTTCATCAACATTGAAAGTAGTTCTCTAACTCCTATTACCTTAAAGTGCCCCAATTATGGATGCAGCCTGTGTCAAAGACAACTGTGTACAGTACACAGTAATGTTGTAGGAAAGGTAGCAAAAGCACAGGTGTTACCAATAACATTAACGATGGCTCTGTTCTATTCAAGTTTCCCAGTAAACCATGACAGTGTGACAGTGAGCCAGCATGCACAATATCAGGACCCAGAAACTGAAGCAGCTAAAGCATCATTCATTTTATTGCTTACACCTGTGCTTTTCCTACTGTGACAAGTCAAAATGTCTTGCAGAATAAGAGCTGGATTACTGTTGTAATCACTTCCAGTAAATCAAGTTCCAGGAACTCTGTATGGTCCTCAGACAGAACATACTGTATCCTGGAAGGTGGAAATAAAGGAAGGAGCAAGACAGTTTGGATCTGGAATTGCCAATCACAGCTGCTCTAGGGGAAATCTCATTGATGTTAATGAGCTTGGAAAATCAGAGGATGATAATAAGGAGATCAAGAGAAGCATGGACGGAAGAACAGAGGAACAAATAAAAGGATAAGGCTTGAACTCTGCCGGTTCTGTTTGTCTGCCAGACTACTGGTAAAGAACGTACAGTCTAGTCTGTTCATGCCTGAGTGGTATTTGGTTGACATTATAATAAAGTCTTTACTGCTTCCTACCTCAACTCTCTGTCTCTTTCTAGGTATATCCAGGCAGCCACGTCACCAAAAGATGTGGTGATCGTGGTGGATGTCAGTGGCAGTATGAAGGGACTCAGACTGACCATAGCCAAACACACCATCAATACAATCCTGGACACACTGGGAGAAAATGATTTTGTTAACATCATAGCTGTCAGTATATACAAACACACACACACACACACAAACACACACACACACACTCACTTACACAAAACAGACAGATACACACACATGAGCAGACTAAGACTTACCAGAGGCTAAGTCTTAATGAGCATGACTTTGAGATTAACTTTGTGACACACATATACACAGAAAAGCAAATTCACAGGTACAGTATAGAGACTGGGGTAAATACATGGAAATAGACACACAGATGCAAATAGGCACAAATACACACATCAAACATTCACACCAGGCATTCATTTTCAGTAACATCAAAGCTTCAAAATTCATTTTGTTTTTCAGTTTTTCAGGATTTTGGCGGTGTGTAGCCCTACAACTACAAATCGGTGTAATAAGCATGGTTTATCCTGGTATTACTGTGTGTGTAATCATACGTCTGCTGCAAATCCGCTGCCCTTAAGCTGTTTTTACACAGAATTTAAAGCTACACTCCTTTCAATGGAGTGACCATGCAGCAAAATGAAAATCAGTGCTAGAGTTTTATTTAAAAATTAGATATCCTCAGACGGAAAAAGGGTTTAAATCCTGCTTTCTTGTAAGGAATAACATAATGTAATCTGACTTTGACCTTATATATATAGTAAACTACCCACTATAAAATATGAAAACAAAATAACAAAAAATAACATGTTGACATACACACAAATAGCTTCCAGGAATATAAACACCACATCCAAATTTCCACCTTTAACATCTGAAAAACAGCAAACAGTAGAACTGTAGAAAGTAAAAGGGACATGTAATACACATTTCAAATTAGTACAACATCATTAAAATATTTGAACTTTCCTATATTCACATTATTACCTGTTAAATTGTTTCTGTGTTACACAATCAGATGTTGGCTGGAGTAAATAAATGTAATATTGTTAAGGGATATTGTGACATTTTTGGGGGTAGTAAAACTTCAATAACTCTTAATCATCACCTGTTGATTAATCATGTCATGCTGATCATTGATTATAGGTTATATTTTTGGCTTCTCTCTCCAGTACAGTGACTATGTTCGCTATGTGGAGCCCTGCTTCAAGGGCATACTGGTACAAGCTGATCTGGATAACAGAGAGGTAACACACACACACACACACATACACAAACGCTCACAGCTAATTAATTCACTTAACCTCTGCTAACCTATTAATCGGTAGCTGTTATCTCACCAGTCCTCTAAAGACAAAGATTATGCTTTCATCACATCACAGGTAAAACATCACAGTAAATGTGTGTTATCGGGATTTAAACCTGTTTGTTAGAGGATTCAATGGTGAAACCTTCAAGTTCATGTGTGGTAAAAGTTGACTGTTGTGCTCTGACTCTACTAGTGTTTTAAGAATGCAGATATTTCCTGTCTCTTCCACTTCTCTGCATCTTCTCCCCCTCTTTTGTCTTCACTCTCCATCTCTTCTTTTTAATCTCCTCCACAAAGCCACACTTCTCTTCTCTTCTCTCTTCCTTTGCACTTTTTATCTCTCAACATCTCACTCTCTTTTGTGAATTTACATGTAAGACACCATTAACATCTCATTGTTTCACTGCTTTCTTTTCTTTTTTCCTCCTCATACCAGCACCTGCTCAGTCTGCACAGTCTTTGTTTGTGTGTGTGTGTGTGTGTGTGTGTGTGTGTGTGTGTGTGTGCACTGTGTGTTGGATGTATGCCCTATTTTTACTCCCCTTCACATCATCGCAGATCAGGTGAGGTCACTGGCCGCTGACAATTTTAAGTAGGTCACATGACCTGTCAGTAAAGGATTTGATTGCTTGAATGCCTAGAGAGGCAGGCTGCAACAGAATGGGTTTACAGATGTTGGCTGACACACTTACGCATAAACTCATGTTGGAACACATACATACACACACATTTACAGGAAGAAAATCTTCAGTTTTGTGGCTGTTATATAAGAGTTCTTACATTCCCAAACAAATATCTATCTTGTTTACTCCCACTGTAAGTCAGAACGAGTTTGCCCAAACTGTAAAAGAGACCAACGTGTGTTTTTAAAAATCATTTTATTTATCGGTTTTGTCAAATATTGTGCAGGTGACTGGAGATACAAATCACTGTTTTAAGAAAAGGGACACCAGCCATTCGTCATAGTGTGTGCGGGTGTCTGTGTGTGCATGTTGATAAATCCTGATTACCTCCTGGTGTTGTAATGACTATGCCGTAATTGGTCAGTGTGCCAGGGAGCAGGGGATAATCCCTCCTCTACACTCTTTCACTCCCTCATGAACTCTCTCTCCCTCTTTTTCCGTGGTGACTTGCCTTCACCTGCATTTTACCAAAAGGGTAAGATCCATGGCTTAGTGACAATGTCTATTTGTTTATTTGTTGTGTGTCTCTCTGCAGCATTTCAAGCTTTTGGTTAAAGAGCTTCATGTCAAAGGAGAGGGCAAAGTGAAAAATGCAATGAAGGAGTCTTTCAAGATCCTCAACGAGGTTTGTGCCTCAACCACAGCAACTGTTAGGTCTTTACAATATACAGCATTGCTAGTAATGAAAGTACATTGTGTGTGTTTGTTAAGGCTGCAGCGCTGGGCCAGGGCAGCCTGTGTAACCAGGCCATCATGCTGATAACAGACGGAGCCATGGAGGACTTCCAGGATGTTTTTGAAGAGTTCAACTGGCCAGAACGGCGGGTATGACACACGAATACACACACAAGCATGAACAACTAGCACACCATTTATATAAAGCTGTTTGGAGTACCAAATGAGTGGGGTTTATCACATCTCACTATATTTTTTAATATCTCTCCAGGTTCGAGTGTTCACCTATCTGATTGGACGAGAGATGACATTTGCTGACAATGTTAAATGGATTGCCTGCAACAACAAGGGTAAAAACCAAATGGGGATGAATCATTAGCCTAAAGGTCAAAGAATCTGGTTTGTGACATAAAAGTTGCAAGTCTGAATCCCTGGTTCTGCCACAGAATGTGGAATAGGACGTTTGGGTAATTTCAGCAACAAGGCATTGCGTAATAGATGTGAAAACTATTGCAACCCCGCCATGTTGTTCTAAGCAAGAAATGAGGTTTGTTGGCTATCTGTGGTGTTCCCAGGTACTGCTGGATGGAACTGGGTATCAGGTGCTGCCCTCTTGTGAATTACATGCGGTCATGCAGCAGCTCAGGCCTGAAATTAATCACTTTATACTGCTCTGAGCACATCAAAAACCCCTGACTAAATACCTGATTATCAGAACAGATACACTGTAAACACATCCCTGGCCAAAAAAAAAAAAAAAATCATATCTGCATATGTGTGTGTGTGTCTGTCTGAATGTGTAATGGGTAACAGGTGCACTCCCTTCTGTTGCGTACACTGGCAGTTGCTTTTGCCAACAACAAAATATCTGTCATAAACAGACAGCTTATTATTACACTCCTGTAAAAACCTTCTATATACAGTTTCAGTTTTAGTTGAGTGAGCAGGTATACTTAATAATATTCACAGTAGCACTCTTCGTGAAACGTTACAAAGGGGAAAAAGGTTGCACACATTCACATATTCATACCTGGCAGCGCTTCAGTAGCCTGTTGTCACGGATAAGCTTCACTGCAGGTATCCCATTGACGTCATTGTCTCCCACTTGTAGAAATGCCATAAACCTTAGACTAAGCCAAGCATTAAAGAACGTCAAAAGCACATTTTTACTGATGGGAGGTTCAAGCTGTTTTTTCATTAAAAAAAGCTTAGTGTTTTTTGGGAATACAAGGTTTTCTGAAGTCGGATAAATTAGTTTGCTGCTCTAAATTTAATACCCAAAGGCCAGAAGCAGAAAGATAAAAATAATATGGTGAACGTTTTCTTTGCTAAAATTTATGGGTCCTAGTTTTTCCATCTGAGTACAGTAATTTGTGATATACGGTGTGTGTATTTGTGTGTCCTGCAGGTTACTACACACACGTCTCCACACTTGCTGACGTCCAGGAAAACGTTATGGAATACCTCCATGTTCTCAGCCGGCCAATGGTCATCAACCACGATCATGACATCATCTGGACTGAGGCCTATATGGACAGTGTGGTCAGTCTGCTTCTCTCATTATTAGTGTGCTTGCTGGGCAATGCATGCTATTATCTTGCATCAATATAATCTGGCATCCGTAATCAAAATGTCAGACTCATTTAGGGTGTCTGTGCTGTTTTGGTAGTGATCCATTATAGGCTACTGTTTTTTTTTTTTCTGGACAGCAACAAAGATTAACATTAAAATGCAGTCTCTCTGTCTCTCTTCATAAAAGCATTTAAAGCCATAGCAACCATGTACCCACCACCAACTACTGCACTAGCAATAGCTACAAACATTACCTTAGCAACAACCTAGCAACCACCTAGCACTGGCCTACTAACAGCAGAGAACACCTAGGCATTGATCTGAAAACCACTGAGACCATTCTATCGCCCTATAACCAACCTTGTAACACCATGCCAGACACCCTAACAACTACCTAGCAACCATCCTTGCAAACTATAGGAACACTGAAAAAGTATGTAGCAACCACTATTGGGCAAGTTACTTGTACAATGTAATAAATTACTAATTACTCAAAAAGTTACATTACTTTAATGGAGAGCATAATCCTCCACTTTCTGGCAGTAGCCAAGCCCGACCTCCAGCCCCTGCAACAAGCTAGACAGGAAGAATCATGGTAAGACTTCAAAAACGCCCATTTCCTGAAATGATCAAAGTATAACTAACTGTAATGTTATTACTGAATTTTAAATTTTAATCCCTTATTGTATTTGTAACTGAACGAAGTAATCACATTACCGTAACACCTTTAGCAACAAACCATATAGCAATGCTCCAACAACTATTTAGCAACACACCAGCAAAAATCCAGTCCAAGCCAGTTTTGCTTAAGTAGAAATACTAACATTTTCTAAACAATTCTAATTTTTCCTCTTCTAGTGCATCATTTGCTAGTTGCTACCCCACCTCTGCCTGCTTATTTTTGTTTCTGTTTCTGCCTTTATTTTATTATCTTTTCATCCGTACCATATGTGGCATATGTTTTCACATTTCATGCTTGTTGTCTTTCCTCCCATTCATCTCCACCTTCAGTTCCCGAGCACACAAGAGGTAATCATATAACGTTACAGCTTTAGGTTTACCTTACTATGCTTTCTTTTTTAAGTAATGTTAGCCATATAAAATACAGATTATCTGTAACGTCTTGCTTAGCCTTTTATTTACAGTTTACAGCTAACAGTTTCTAGTGGTCTCAAGTAACGTTAGTTTCTAACGTTAGTTAATCTAACTTTCCACCATTGCTTCAAATGCTAATTTCATCTGTTATCTTAGCTCATCCTCTAGTAAACTAGCCTTGTACTTAGCTTTCAATTTTATTTTATTCTTTTGAAACTTTACTACTACTACTTGACTTCACTACTTTACTCTTTATTTAACTCATTTCACAGAAGCATATTTTTTAAAGTTGAGTGAACATTTCATAGCTTCTCTTTGCATGTCCTAACGTTTGTAAGACCTTAGCTCAGTTAATGTTCTTTGGTTCAGACAGATTTAACGTTACTAAATCTTTACTCTTTAAAGTCTTCCAATTCATCTCCATTTCACTTCATTTTCCACCTTTGGTCAACAGGAATTAACTCTACCAACTTGATTTAGACTTACATTTGTTTTCTCATAACTTAGCTAACTACTTTAGTTTGTCAACAAAAACAACGTGGAGTAAGTCATTGTGGCTGTTTTTGTGTATGTGTGTACCACAGCTGTTCAACACTCAGGCCCAGAGCCTGCTCCTTATGACCTCGGTAGCCATGCCTGTGTTCAGCAAGAAGAAAGAGACTGTAAGTTATTAATTTTAATCACCATTACCCTCAACAGACATCACCTGAAACTTTGTATTTATGAACCTGCTGTGTGTTTCCTGTAGTTGTCTCATGGGATTCTGCTCGGAGTGGTAGGAACTGATGTGGCCTTAAGAGAACTGATGAGATTAGCTCCAAGATACAAGGTAAACCATCCACAATATATACTGTTTCTCGAACAAGGATGTAATACTGAAAATATACTCTGTATTGATTCTTCTCTGTGAAAGCCAATGACATTAGATTCATAATGTTAATTATCCACATTAATGATCTGTGTTGGTGCCCTATAGTGTAGTGTGGTGTGTCCAAATCTTTTTCTGTCTCTTCAGCTTGGTGTCCATGGTTACGCGTACCTCATCACCAACAACGGCTACATCCTATCTCATCCTGACCTACGACCTCTGGTACAGACAAAGATCGTATTTTACAGTGAATTATTGCAGCTGAGAAACTGTTTAAACTTTATAACCCTGCTTGACAGATTTGTTGCAATTAACCAAGGATAATAAAATGGGATAGGTTGTGAAAGACCTTTTTGACTGTTTAGTTGTTTGTATGTTTATGTGTGTGTGTGTGACAGTATAAGGAAGGGAAGAAGCTAAAGCCAAAACCCAACTATAACAGTGTTGATCTGTCAGAGGTGGAATGGGAAGACACTGAGGAGAAAGTGAGTAACACACACTCACACACACATTTCTCTCCTTTTCAATTCTCTGTTTTCTCTTTTCTGTTTGTCAGTGTGAGTTGTGTTGTTCAGGATCCATAGCATGGTATGATGAAACAAGTGAAGAGCTGAGTTTTTGATGTCTTTGTTTCAGCTGAGGACAGCCATGGTTAAAGGAGAAACTGGAACGATGTCTTTAGACGTGAGAACTTCAGTGGATAAAGGAGTGAGTACTTTTGGTTTTTGTGAGCGTGCCCGTGTGTCAATATAGCAAGAGGAGCTGTGTTAAATAGTATATCAGCGATCAGATTTTCCTCTCTTTCTTCTTGTGGGGTTTTATTGTCTTTTCTTGTATTATCCAAATTTTGTTTCCTTGTTTTACTAGTCCATTCATAAGTACAAGCTGTCTTTCTTTCTCTCTGTGTTCACTATTGTTTTTATAAACTCTGTCCCTCTCTCTGTCTCTCACAGAGGAGAGTGATGTTCCTGAAGAATGATTACTTCTACACTGTCATCAATGAGACACCATTCAGGTTTTTCTGATCACTTTCAACTTAACAGAATTATTTAAAGTATCAGGTTTTAAAATATTATATCCACCATATCCAACAAAGCAATACCTCTCCCCTGTATGAAATAATGAATAGCAAAAACATAACCTCTATGTAAGTAATATCTCTTCTAGCCTAATATTCTGTCTAGCCTACACATTTGCTCAAGGACAACAAATGCTTATTGTTGGAAATAACAGTTATTATGAGCATGACTCATTCTGAAAATATAAAAAAAGTTTTTGTCACAGTATATTTGCCTTTTTAAAACCTTTACATATAATATAATAGGAAGTAAGATAGCGTTCTCTTCTCTATGTTTGACAGTCTGGGTATAGTGTTGACTAGGGGATATGGAGAGTATATCTTCATCGGAAATGTCTCTGTTGAGGAGGGTAAGTCTTTCCCTTCTGTCTTAGTTTCTCTGTATTTGTGTCTGCCTTTTTTACTCTTTCTCTCTTATGTATTTTTTTCTTTTTTGCTTCAGGTCTCCATGACTTACTGGCCCCAGACCTGACCATAGCCAGTGAATGGTGAGTACTGTATAACTAGCAGAACACAGACATTATGGGAATCCCACCAGTGTTTGTAGCTCTTCATGAAAATATGACTACAGACCATTTTTGTAGATGTACGTGTGTGTGTGTGTGTGTGTGTGTGTGCTTGTAGGACCTACTGTGAGACAGACATTGACCCGGCCCATCGTAAGCTGAGCCAGCTGCAGGCTGTGGTGCTGTACCTCACTGGCAAAGAACCAGATCTGGAGTGTAAGTGGACACTTTAATTTGCCAGATGCCACATGCCAGAAATCCATCCAGAAAATATCACACTCACACCGCATGCAGTATCCTTAAACACACACTGCATCTATGTCAACTTTGTTTTTTTCTGTCTTTTGAGAGACTAGCTTATTTGTAAATCGAATAAATAAATAGTAGCCAAAATATTAGTGCCATAAAAAGTTAAAATGAGATTATTTGTCTGCACATAAACTGCAGATTCAGGTACAAACAACATTGGGATACACACTACAGTCTTGTGATCTTTGAAACAGTTGGCTTCATTTATTGCTTAGTAATTATTTTGTGTCTTCCTCTTTCTTTTCTCCTATGTCTCAGTCATTTATTACCATTAGTGTTAGATTTATTTATTTTTTTCCTTTGGTTTCTCTCTTTCTACAGGTGATGTGCTGTTGTTGCAACAAACTCTATTTGATGCTGTGGTCACAGCTCCTATGGAAGCCTACTGGACCGCCCTCATGCTCAACACTTCTGGGTGAATATTAACACACATACACACCCAAATAAATGCTCTTTTAATTATTAAGACATGGACTTTTTACATGACTACTCGATTTTTATTTTATATGATATTTATTTTTACAAATATTTACCTTGTCCCTCTCTATCTGCTCCAACTCCCTCTTTTTCTGTCTCATTTTCTTTCTCTCTCTCTCTCTGTCAGTATGGACGAGGGGGTAGAAACAGCGTTCTTGGGGACCCGTTCAGGTCTGCTGAGATTCCAGAGATACACTGGTATTGAGAAAAGAACTGCCAAGTGAGTAAGAAAAACATCATTTGGTATATTAAATATCATCACATCAAATTAGTCATACCATAGTGCATAATCAAAAGGTTAAAAACCGGGGGTTTAATAAGGTGTTAAAACTGTTTATGTTAGAGTGATAGCAAAAATTTGAATTGAAGATGACATTACAGTAAGGTGAGAGTTCGCCCTCTGATGGTCAATAAAAGGGCAGCTGGTAATGAGTCTCCAAGTCAAACATTTATTTTGTGAATAGTTTTCTGTAAAAAAAAAAAAAAATTCCAGTGACAGTCTCATTACTCCAGACATGCAACTTTATTACATGCAAAAACAATTAATTTTGCTCATACATACAAACAAACATACAGCATACAGTGTGTATGGTATATTTGGGTTGTGTCTACGTGCAGACATCCAGCTGTTGAGATATAACACCTGCAAACACATTAACAATGCTTCATTTATTTTATCATCCTGTTTGGTAGAATTTGTACGCTTAGATTTGATATTGGACGACTTATAGAAATAAACTTTAATAACCAAAACCAGTAAATCCGTGTCTTTCAGCTACTCTCTAGGATTTCCAAACATCACTGGAGATGAATGAACTACTTCTTTAGCAATGTCTGCCTTAAATTTAACATTTTCACTTCTTCACTCTTGTTAATTTCTTCTTATCCTCCTCCCCCTTTATTTATTTTCCACTTCATCTCACTGCTTTTTTGCTGTTGTGTTTAAATCACATCCTTTCTTAATTTTTTCTCCATATTATGATTTACTCACACTCTTTTTTTCTTTCCTCAACTATCCCCACATCTTTCTGTTGTACTCTTTATCCTATCCTCATTTTCATTCGTCCTTCTTTGCTGTTGTCATAATTTTTAGGCAGTAGATAGTAGGTTTTTCTTTAAGTTTATTTTTGTCTCTCCCCAGGTCTTTCCTGACCTCCACAGACAAGGAGAATATGTTCACATTGGACCATTTCCCAGTGTGGTACCGCAGAGCAGCCGAGTACCCAGCTGGACAGTTTCTATACTACATGCCCAGACAGGAGACTAGAGGTAGAGGACATACCTTTATTGAGCAAACACACACACACACACACACACACGGACACACAAAACACTTTTTGTGCTTTTTTATTTCCAATTTTCTCAGCCACGTTCAGCATGGTTGAGCCAAAAATCTCTCAGTGACAGGTTCATTTCTCTACAGCCTGCAGGCTACAACTGCTCCTTTCTGTTTACTTCATTGTATATTTATGTAGTGTGTATCAAATATAGATTTGGAAAGTTTGAAAAATGTTTTTTCAATGCAAAATGCCAATAAAGTGTCAGTTCAGTCTCGATGGATATTCTGTTTAGGCCTATTCTTCACCATAGTTCATATTCTGGGATTTTTGCTGTTGTGAAGAATAATCAGCAGCTCCAGAGTGACAAAGTTAACAGCTACTGTCATCATGTTTATCATCACATCACACTTAACTCCATCTTTAAATCTAGTGGAGAGATGAAAGTCAGTAAAAAGATGGGATTTTGAGCCCAGCGCTTGTCTGCCTCTGGATTTAATTTTCTTATTTAGCCCTACTGCAATGAAATTTATTTTTAAAGTGCTTTAAAAAAACATGTTTGCCACAAAGTGCTTAAGGCAGCAACAAAGGACGTGAATTTGAATTTAATCTTCATTACATACTGCAGACTTTAAAGCTAGGGTAGATAATGTATGTCAGAAGCATTTTTGTTGAAATTCTCTTTACATCCCGACAGCAATCAATAAATCAAGTGCTCTGAAAAGAAAGAAAGAAACAAATCCGGTATCTGTGGCTGTTGCAGGCCTGTAATAATAAGTCCATCCAATGAGTGGCTGGCCTACCTGCCTCTCTACCTACCTACCTGCCTACCTGCCTGCCTGCGTGCACTCTGCTCGTGCACTCATTGTGCATGAAAATGTGTTTTGGGGGAGTGGCTTTGGAGGAAGGCCTGAAGGGAGGGGGTAATCTAGCTGTCTCTTGCTAGTTTCTCCAACGTTGCCTACCCTAGCTTTAAGGTAATTTTATTGAAATACAGTATATTTAATGAGTATGAGGTTGATAATACTGCCCTTCCTCATGACAGAATACAGGGTGAGTGTACATATCCACTTCCTCACTTACTTAAAGTAAGTATGTACAGTATGTATGTATGTATGTATGTACTAAATCTACAGCTATTTAAAATCTTGATATAAAGGATAGTGGACAGTATAGGATGTTCACACTTTAGAAAGTTTGAAGCTGTATTTCTAAGCCCTATTTTAAGATGGTGATAAATGTTTCATGTTTTGTTTACATTGACATAATGAAACATTTTATCATACCGCCATCATTTTAAAACTAGGCATTAAAGTACAAATGTACAAAAATTGTCTTTTGTGTTTTAGGTTGATGTTAGATATAGTTTGTTGTGTTCAGATAAATTCAGGGACTATGAGGCTGACTATAGCGCCACCTTGAGTGCAGAGGGAGGGAGAAAACGAAGGGAAGCGGATGAGGAGGATGAGGGTAGAGGAAAACTTTTACATATACTTGGCATGCCTCCTCTTTTTATTCATCCCTCGTACTGTTCTTCCTCACCCCTAATTTCAAAGCTGTGGTCTCTGTTTTTTGTTTCTTCACCCTTCTCTTTAACAGTCTGTTGTTTTTTTGTTCTTTTCTAGCTCTGCTCTTTTTCTCTTCTTTTCCGTCTCTGTCTCATTCATCCTCCTCCTTCTCTCTCTCTTTCTCTCACTGCACGAGCATGCAATCAAAGTATGGAACCTTCTCTCCTCTCTTAGGGAGTCAGTAATGTTTCTGGTTCATTTGCATTGTGCTGAGTCGGTATGTCTTCTGTCTTTGATGAATTCCCGTTAAGAAGTAAAAATCTGGTTTCATAGAGTTTGTTGGCTGTATTACTTCTGTCTTTGTGTTACTACATTATGTTACAATATTCAATGGCAAAAAAACAAAGAAATCCCATTCTCATTGAAATTGCTGAATTTTCTGAATGCATGATTGTCATGGAGGCACAGACTGGTTTTGTCTTAAAGGAGTGAATAAGAGAAATATTAACATAGGGCACATGGAAACACATAGTACACACACACACACACACACACCGAGTCCTTCTGTTATGAGTGTATTAGTCTGTTAACTCTCATACTCTGTGTTACATAACGCTTAAACTGTTAATCTGGCTGGAATCTATGGCATGGTGACAGTTGGCATCAGCTGGCGTGAAGACTGTGAATAGACAGACAGAAGATGAATGCATGACTTTTATTCAATATTACCTACTGAGTCCAAGTCAATCTGTCACCCACATATTTTCAAACACATTTAAGTGTTCACAGACTTACAAATGATGTGTTCAGTATGTGAGAAAATAAATATTTCTGGGAACATTTTACTTTTCAGTTCTTGTGCATGCATATACTCATGCATGTGTATATGTTTAGAAGGAGTATTTGTGTGTTTGCGATGTCCATGCATGCACCAATGTTTCTAAATGCATGTATTGATAAAGCACTGTAAATTCTTGCTAATTGTGTGTGTGTTTTTCTACCAGCAGGGAGGATAGTGATTGCTACCACTGCTGTCACTGTTACGGTGAGCAAGAAAACTGCCATCGCTGGAGGTAGGATGACAATTTCTGTTCAGCTACACACTCTTTGTCTGTCTTTTACACACATTTTATTCCACTATTCCCTCTCTGTTTCTCACTCCTTTTTTTTATCTTCTCTTTTCCTCACATACACATGCGATATTTTCTCTCTTTCTAAACTTTCCTTTTCTCTTGCAAAGCACCTTCTCCCTGCATGTTTAAAGCATCTTCTGCTTCTTCATTCTTGGCTCTTTCTCTCTTTTCTCTGTCAGTCTTTTCTTGCAGTTTCATGTGCTAAAATTGGTGGTGACATTTGATGGATGGTGATTGCTGGTAGCATCCCCAACTAATGACAAACTTGGTTGTTTTGTTTTATTGTAACAGATACCAAAAACAGTTGAGCTTGTTTACATTCATAGTTTGGTATTCACTCAAATTTATTCTGCTGTTGTATCCACTGGAAGTTGTTCTGGATAAGATAATAAGGCCTTTTGAGGACAAGAGGATTGTGCGAGCTGTGTGAAATTTGTCTAAGATGTGAAGATCCATAGGTAAATCAATTGGTTACATTTCCAAAGCAGGATGAACTATTTAGAAAGACATTGTGATTAGAACTCGACTTGACCAATACTGAATTTTTGAGGCCAATACTAATATCAGTAGCTGAGGAGGATAAAAACCAAATGACAGTATACTGTCTGATATTTGTTTTTTGATGTAGATGCGTAACTCATTATTTTACAGTTTAACAATAGACTTTTTCAAAGATATCAGTAACAATAAATATAAGCTAATTTGAAATTTAAATTAATTTAAATAACAACTGTAAAGACTCAAAAAAACTATTACATGTGAATTGAGAAGAATTAAGGTCAAATATACACAAAGATGCTGCCATTAAAACATTTATTTGAGAAAACAAACTTACCTCAATGTCCATTTAGTAGATGTTCCAAAGTCATGAATGACCCTCAAAACATTTACTGCTGCAGTTTCTTTTTACACATTTGCCAACATGCACGTACACAGACATACCAATATGTCTGTGAAAACCTGCTATCAGCCAATAGTATCGGCCTGCTGCTATCAGCCCACGTACCTGAGATGCTTGCAGAGTACTGTACCTTTGTTGTGTCTGGTTTCTTCAGTAGCTCCTAATCTCTAATTTAACTTGCTCCTGATGATTATGTGTGTGGTATTTTTTTTCTTAAAGATTTTTCAGATGACTCCATGAGGGAGAGGTTTATGGATTTGTATTTCAGAGTGCCTGTGCTTGAGTGTGTATTTTACACAGAAACATTTTGTCTTATAGTTTATATTCTCTGGCTTTGTTTCACTGCTTCCTGATGCGTGTGTTACTGTGTGTTTTGTGCTAGCAAGCCCATCTGTGACTGACACACTCATCAATCATAATTATCTGAGTGAGACCAAACTCTCTGGAGCTGCATCCTGAGAGCATATGTGTGTGTGTGCATGTCTTAGTGTATACTTGCATGCATTTGGTGTCTCATTACGCTGACAGAAAAACACTTCACACACACAAAACACATGCTTATCTGTATTTCACAGCTTTCGTAGAAATTGTCTCAGGTGTGAAAATCATGTTATATTTGGAAATGGAAAACAGGGAGAGCAGGGAGAAGTGAGAAAGAGTTCAAAATACATGTGTTTCTGTCGCTCTCTTAATCTCACTGCCTCTCATTCTTACTGCTTTTCTCTTTTTTCTCCATTTTGCTTCATTCTTTCTCTCTGTGCTTGTTTGGAAACATTAACGTCAAACAGTCTGTTGAATCCAGAGCTACTGTACCTTTGTAAATTCTCAGTAACATAGAAACTAGAAATGACAAAGCTCTAAAATAACTAATACATCTAAAAACAGCATTTACATGAAAGTAAGAGTATTAAGAAAAATATATTCAAGAAGACGCAAGAAAAAGATTTGGAATAAGTTATGTTAATCGATATAAAGAGGGTTTAGGGCTTTACTGAAAAAGCAACAGAATTTTGTGTTTGTTGATGGTAGATTGTCATACAATCATCAGGTCATAGATTGTCTATGTTTTTATTCACCGCTGCATCACTTGATGTCAAGTGGAACAGCTTTTCTACCAGCTGCCAGGGAAAGGCAATATCAATCTTTCATGGACTTTCGCTCTCTCTGACTTTCTTTAGCACACACACACACACACACACACACACACACACACTCAAACACATGCACACTACTCATCGTATTTCACCCTTTGACACTCTTCCTTACCTTGTTAAACCCTCACATACATCTCTCTTTTCTTAGCCTCACTCTTCCTAAGCTGTCAGACCCATCTCCCTTCCTCACGCTTTTTTCTGTCTTTCTCTTCCCCTCGTTACTCTCTTTTCCCTGTCGTGCCATTCTCTCTCTTATTTCTTTGTTCGCTCACTTCCTCTTCACATCTATTTCTTGCTGCATCTGTGACGGCGAAGGCGGCTTTCTCATCGAGGGTCACGTTTAGCTTCTGAACACAAGCGGATATTCAAAAGCTGCCTCGTCTAGGGGCGCACACATACATACAAGTTCACAAAGCTGTTCTGTACCCACCTTTGGCATGACTAAAATACTTGTATGAGTGTGTATTACCTATGCCTTGATCTAGCAGTTAAATGAGTTTCCATGTATATACTGTAAAATCAGAAAATGCTATATAATGCAAACAATACTGTAGCATTTTGTAGATTAAACACAGTGGATTAAAAGCTGCTATTTAATGCAACAGAGCTGTATTTCATAGGTGAAATTTGATGAGTTTATGTTAAATACAAATAATAATTAATATTTGCATGACCATAAGCAGCTGACAAGATTGTGATTCCATGTCTGACCACTGAGTGTCAGTGTTTGTCTGAACAGAATCTGGTCAGTTTTCCCCCAGTGTCTCTTTGCATTTTGTGTTTAGCTTTCATGCTGATTTGGTGGAAGATTTAATTTCTCCTCCTGTGATGAAGGCCAAGGATTTGGTATTTCAGAGGCTTATCCAAAATCAGTCAACAGTGACTACAAAAACTAATGTGTTTATACTGTTCTAATGCTCAGCAATGGATGAGTATATCACTGTGACAGAAGTGACAGGCTGTATGTAAATAAACCTAATGCGCTCCTATTGACAGAGAAGCAGGCTTAAAGAAAGAGAGATAAGTAGGTAAATAAAAAAAAACAGAGATAGGAGGGAAAAAACAAAAAGGATAGAGAGAGGATATTTGACATGGAGGAGGAGGAGAGGAAGCAGGGAATAAGGATAAAAATGAGGGAGTCAAGGAGGTGAGATGGAGGAGGTGAAACACTGAAAAAAGACACACAATAGACCAGACAGAGCAAAAGATAAAGAGGGCAGGGATGAGAGAAAAGAAGGTGAAAAGACTAAAAAAATGATGGGAGAAGAGGCGACAGAAAGATAAATGGAGACAAGATAAGTGAAAGGAGAAGGGAAGGAGAGAGAAGATGAGAAGTAGAGAAAGGTGAAATGAGATAGAGGGCAAGGGACAGACAAAATTAGATAAGGTACAGCATACAGAGGAGCTGTAATCATGACTGATTTATGCTCTCATTTGACCCTATGTATTTATTCCACTTCAGTTTCTGCCTATATCTCCTAACATATTTTCCAGTTTTCTCTTTCAGACAAAAATTTAATTTGTACACTGCAAATAATTTCCTTCCCTCCATTTTGGATGAGAAAGGCCCCAAAACCACTTGAAACTATATGAAATACACCAAAATATTTAAGTTAGGGTTACTGTCAAATATTATTTGAGTTAATTTCGATGTGTGTAAATCTAAAAAATAATGTTAGGCTACTGTAATTAACCAATGCTGCATGTGTAAAATATCCAGGATCTAGTCCTTAAATTTATTTATTTATTTTATTTTTTTACAAATTTCCTAGCTTACTAATATCGACATTATTTTGTGCTATTGATAATTTTGAAAGAATAGGTAATTGTTGTAGTCTTTCAAAGCTTGTCAGTGGTCTGAATGTAAATTTGACGTACGTGTGATATGTTTTTATTTAAATCAATGCATATTGACCAGGAAATGCTTCATCATCGTCATATCATCATTGTCATAATCACAATCATCATAATAACACAACACACCATAGATTCCTCGGCAATGTAATCTTTGAGGTCCTCAATCATCATGGCTGCTGCAGTTTTACGTAACAAACTATAATTTATTATTCTTTACACACACAGGCTATAGGAATAGGTTTCAGCTAGCTAAGATACTTAGCTACCAACAACACATGACCTGCAGACCGGGGGGTGAGAGGACAATGTTTCTAGATTCATAGACAGAGTTTAGCCATTGCCTTTTTTTCAATTACTGCCTCAGAGTCCCTGTGAAATTCATGGCTATGTTTACACTTGTCATTTAAATCCCTTTAAATATCACTTTACCACATTTTCACACATGCCCTGAAGATGCTAATTATTAATTTAAATCTATATCTAAATTAGTTTTACCTGCTTCTCTATCTCTTTACATTAGTGTGGTGACCATTGTTGCTAAAGTGCATCTAGACTTAATTTGCAATGCAAACTTGATCAGTACTGGACTTTAGGATCAAATAATCATATATCTCCTACAAATAATTTTTATATGCAACTATTCTGATGCAAGACAGAATGCAATGTTCATAAATGCAGCAAAATGTAAGGGTGTGGAGGTCAGGGTGGTGGATAAGAGTTTGTCTTCAACACTGGTTTCTCTGATCTCATGTCCCATCTCATACAAGGCATAAGCCTTGACATTTTTATTATTTAACCAGGACTATAACCTTTCACTAACCCTTTTTCCACTTGGTTTAGTTGCCATATCTTAACGGCTGTTTAACCACACTAGTTATCATGTTTTCAATATTATAGAAACAGTAATCAATTGAAAAATGTTGGAACCCAACATCTTGTAGATGCAAATGTTCTGTCTGTTATCCTGACAACTACAATATGGACAGCATGTTTTTTCCATAAATGCTTGTTATTTCAAATAAGTTGCAAAATGAAAAGTTTTTTGTAAGAGATAAAGTTGGTCCTATAGCACTGCATGTCAATCATATTAAAACAATAACGTTATCGCCTACCTCTATGCCAAATAATGTCACCCAGATACATTTCAGAGGTGAGGCAGCAGTATGGGGCCCTTTTCACTCTCAATGGCCAAACTCTTTCAGTGCCTCTTGCAGAAACTTTACCAACTACTTAACACAAATAAATGAACACGACAAATAAACAAACATTACAGAGATATTAAAACCTAAAACAAAACGTATAAGTCAACACATCAAAAGACATACATCATGAATTAATACAGAAAACAATACAGTTACGTCAAAAAACATTTTGGGAATCGCTGGGCCAACACACCATTTTAGAGACTAATATAATAATATTTATCTGCATCATACCCAGGTATAAGATAACACACTATTAATATAGTTTTTTTTCCAGCCAATTCGAAATTGAGAGGGAAGAATAGTTTTACTGTAGGGGAGCAATATGCAATGAAAGCCAGATTTTGAAATTGTTTATCACTGAAGACACAAATGTAAAATGTTAAAGTTTACATAAATATGTCAGGGCTTAAATAAGGATACTTATGAAAACACTATGTAAAGCAAATAAACTAACCTTTTTTTGTGAATGCAGTGAGAAATAACTAGGAAAGTTTATAACAGAAGGACTCTTTGGCAGTAACACAATTTTCATGTTATGGTGACACAACTTCCATTGCATATTGCTGACCTTTCAGGAAAAACATGAGTCCAACAGTATGGGGGAAGGGATGGTTAAAAAGGAAAGAAAAGGAGGTGGAAGTCTTTAAGGAAGCGTGAAAAACGTTCCATAAATAGCACTGGATGGAAAGATGGATAGAGAGATAAAGGGATGAGAAGGAGGAGGCGGCGGGTGAGGAAATAGCAGCGTCTTTTTGTTTAATCCCTTGTCCGTTATAATCCTTCAGGGCAAATCGTCCATGTTAGAAAGAAAGAAAGAGAGGGAAAGGAGATGGGAGAGGGACCTGGTTAGGGAAATAAAGTGCAGGAGTCTGAGTTTGTAGTCCTTAGATGATTTTTTCTGTAGTCCTTGCCAGGAGACAGGGTTCTCTGAGATAGTGCTTCCGTGCCATAGTAGCAAACATTCACCGCTGAGAGGTGAAATCAGTCTGAAACTTTGCTCTGAACAAAGAATAATTGCTTCAGAGCAAATTCTGTAGTCCTTTAAATCTCAACAACTTCACTAAAACCATTGTGAATACTTTACTGAACCAGCCTAGAAGCATAGTCCAATACCAGAAAATTAGTTTGTCTGCTTTTTCACCATGATAAGAGACTTTTGATCTGTCCAGACACTGATCATAATCATTTAACAAGCATCAAGTAAGCAAGAGCCTTATTCCGATGAAAAGTGACAAATACAGCAAATTCAAATTCCAGTTAAAATGGTTTGTTTCCCATTGAACTGATTGATAAGATTCATTGTAGAATCTCATACACAGCTCAAGTCTGTGACACCTGGAGAATGTTATTGGTCCATAGGAGATCCAGAGAGAAACAGATCTGGTCCAAATAGGGGAGATTATCTAACCGTTGTTCCTGACCTCATGTATTTGAAAGGTCTAGCCATGCATGAATGATCATTTTGTCCATCCAAATGATTTCCTGTTCCATGTTAAACATCCCTAACAACTCTCAAGAGACACGAGACTCAGGAGACTGTGTTTGTTTTCCTATCAACGTATAATCTGTATGTATCCTCAGTATTCTCTCTGCGACAAAGTGCTAGAGAGACGTTAAAGAGAGTCTCTTTATGTTTATCCACAAACGTTCCCTCATTTTGCCCAAGCTTTCCAATGCTGGCTGTTTCTTTGAGACTTGGAGGTCCAAGGGAACGTCAGAGGAGCAGACGAGGGTGAAGGGATCTTGGCTGGGGTCCTGGTTTTTTGGAGGAACTACTTCTACTGCTTTGGAGAGATTGAGGAGGAAAAAGATGCAAACAAAACGAGAGCTGGGCACTACCTAATACCACAAATTCTTCTCATCGTTGTGAATATTGGTCCAATCGACACCATACATACTGTAAATCCCTGAAAATTCAATCCAGTTTTACAAATACAGATCCATGAGTGTCTCGTAACAGCCTAAATGATATGTTTCATACTAGAGAGAGTACCAAATAATTTTTTATCTCAGCCAGTATAATGGTAAATTCAGCAGCAGCCAAGAGCAGCAGTAGGTGGTTGGTAGGCGAGTTGGAGGGAAGATTTGTAACAAATACTGCAGTGAGAAAAGCTCCAAATGGAGGAAAATCAGGGAACAGATAAGGTATGTGTACATGAGGGAGTGTGTTAGAGAGTGGAACACAAAGGGAGAAGGTTAAAAATAGAAAGCGGAAGAAGAAAGGTAGATAAAAAGTGGGAGAAAGGTGTTGGTCTGAGTCAGAGGGAGAGATACCATAACTGTCTGTGTGCATAAAACAAGCTCTTTCATCTCTCTCCTCTTCGAGCCCTTTTAATTTTCGCCCCTTCCAAACTTCACCCTTTGACATGCCAACCCTCCCTCGTCCAATTACTCCTCTAGGCCACAGAGGAGATCTGTTTCTCCTCCCTATCCTCCCCGTCTGCTTCTCCGTCTCCCATCAGTGGCTGCCTCTTCTTCAGCTCTCTCTGGTACTTGGCCATCAGCGAGGCGTAGATGCAGCCGTAAGCCGCGGCTGCAACCATCATGATGCAAACAATGCCACACACCACGCCGGCAATCACCACTGTGCCGATGGCGCGGCGCACGCTCACGGGTCGGTAACGGGCGCGGACACAATCTGACGGGGCCTCTCCGCCTCCTCCTCCACCACCCGTGTTTGAAGAGGAGTCATCACCAGTGTTGCTGTTGTCAGAAATTGGTGTTGCCCCACTGGGGCTGAGAGCGTTCCTGCTGCAGGGAGGAACTCCTCCTTGTCCGGAACGTGAACCCTCACCTCCTCCTCCGCCGTTCTCATCTTCAAGTTGGAGGCAGTAGTTGAACATTTCCACTGGAACGCCTCGGATGTCTCGCCCACGCAGATCCTTCGGTAGCGTGCACTCCAACGCGTCCACCTTTCCCCCTGATGGAAAGAGAAAGAGGTGCAGAGACAGAGGACAGGGAGAGGTCATTTATAAAATGCCTTATGCCTGTAAAGCACCACCAATTATCTGAGAGAGAGGAAAAGACAGAGAGGGGGGTGGTTGTACCAACACTAGGATGAGTCATACATCACTTAACACACACAAAGTTTGCTATGCCCTCCCCACTGAGTTGGAGATAGCCTCAACTAAGCCCTTCTATAATTCATGAGATGACATGCCTAGCTTCAGCAGAGCTCTAGTGTGTGTGTAGAAGAGTGAAATATCTGAGTCACTAATTCCCACAAGCGGCAGGAGGGTGGGGGATCTACTTTGTTATCATCACATCCTGCATTTGTCTCCACACATAGTATTCACGTGTTAGAAAGCCATTGATCTGCGCCCTCAGATACGTAAAGTAACAGAAACATTGAGATAAAGGAGTAGTATAATAGAAAGACAGAATGAGGAAAGTGGTATTTAGCCCCCAGATGCTTTTATCTCGACGTGTGACAAAAGAATCCCTTCTGCAAATAGAGCCCACTCTCCAAATATCTCCAAATATCCCAGCTGTGTGTGCTTAAAGGAGATAGAAGTCAACACAGGCTGCTGTCACCAAGCATTTCACACTTGTTCAGTGCTTTGTCTTACTTTCTAGAACACATATCGTGCATCATCTACCCTTTAAATATCTTCTGTCACGCTTTCATGTTCACCTACGAAATGTCTCCTTGTAATTTTCTCTGCTGCTCCCATGATTATTAAATTATCATGTTCGCTGCGTGTCAGTCTCCGTCTGAAGTGTACCGAACTGAGCTGGAGAGTATTGCCCATCGAAGCAGAAGAGAGCAGAATGAAGCAAACAGGAGAATGGAGCAGAAAAGAGAAGAGATGCTTCATTAGCGGGGCAGCTGAGGCCTGAGGCCTTGAGGTGAATGTAGATTTTTACACATGAAGAGAGAGCGGAGAGCAGCTGTGGTTATCTGATGTATTAACAGCCTCCAAGGCCACGTGGTTAACACACACAGTACACACAATGAGTGTGTTAATGTGCATTCACACGCCGCTGCAGTTCTGTTATATTGCTGAAACGCAGGCATGCACAAATAGGAACACACACCTCTAAGGTAAAATCGCATTCTCTTTTGCCCTCGTCCTATCTCCTAATTTATATCAAATGCACCCTTTCAAAGCTCCTGCAACCTAAATCAAACATCTACCTCTGTACAGCAGCCACTCCATCCAGTGTTTGAAATCGCGGAGGTTGCAGTCACATTCCCAGGGGTTGTGTCCCAGTTCCAGGTGTTGTAGGTTGGCAAGTGGCTCAAATGCTGCCCTCTCCAAACCATGAAGCCTGTTACCCGCTAGAGACAGCCACCTATGAAATATTTAGAAAAAAATGAATTTATTCTCTTAGCTTCAAAAAAAGAGAAGAATTTACCCTTGTGGCACTGATTCAAAAAGCAGCTGATAACAACGGCAGCCACTACGTTTACTCTACTACCACTATTGGGCAATAATTCAATATTATGTCGAATTTGATTGTGATTGTATATTGATTATATGATCATATCATGTTATCATTTTACAAAATTCAGTTGTCCAAGTATTTTTGCATACATTTGCCATATTGTGATATGCTGTATACTGATATTGGAGGAACACTCTCGTTAATAGCAATTTTATGTATTGATTTCAGCCATATCACCCTGGACCTACTACCACTTCTTTAGTTCCAACTAGCCTTTGTACCCGATTTAAAGTTAGGTGGTAAAAGTTCTACTTTTTAAGATCTTCACATTAGCTTCTTGGTAATCAATAAAAGTCGCTCTCTTCTGATCACTCCAGCTAAAAAAAACTGATTTATCTCCTAAGCTTTTATTCTGTAATTTCCCACTATTTCTTACAGAATCATTCTGTGCTACAGGAATATTGCTAGGACACTGATCCCTGACCTCCGACCGTTGACCTCCTCACCGGAGGATGGTAATAATGTTCATACTGTTAACAGTGTTATCTTACACTAGTGTTGCTCTGGGGGTCTGTAAGAGCACTTTTATTTATACATGTGTGTGTTGATGTCTACCTGAGGCTCTGCACCTCGTCCAGTAGCCCCAGAGGAACAGAGGACAGACCGTTCAAGGACAGATCCAGACTCTGAAGACCCCCCAAACCCTGTAGAAACATCAAAACAAGCTCTTTGTTTATCCCTCTTTGCTCATATGCTACAGTACTGCACAGTACACTTTTCCCACAATTCATACTGCATCAATATTATTGGCTTCTTTCACTGTTGCCAAGGGGCACAGCTAGCATCATTTGATGGGCTAATTTCATTTAATTTAGGGTCTCAAGTGAAGTCATGACACAAGCTCATCCTGCAGATTGCTTTGGTTCAGATAAAAGTGGATGAAAGTGTTGAGCAAATGGTTTATTACTAATTTACCACTTGGACGGGAGCCCAGTCAAGTATATCTGCTCAGGTTGGCTCACCTCCTAAACAGAGCCTGTAGAGCCTCACCCAGGAGTTTAAACAGTGTATCAGTAGTGGTGTCAGCTTATTCACATAGTATTTTGGTGGATTGACTGATCTGGTATATCTCACACAGTACATGGCAGACAAACAAGAGTGTTACGTGCATTTTGAGAGGGAATATTTTATGAATTACTGTATAAAATTAAGCACAATGTCCTGTATGATTCTTAAATAAGGCCTTTTCTTGTCTTGTTAGTGAGCTGTACTATATACTGTACCAAGTATGGTGTTGTATGATCTTCAGTGCCTACCTGGAAGAGTTCTCTGTCCATTACTGTTAGTGAGTTGTTGTGGAGAGTCAATCTTGTCAGGTTGGACATGTCTCTGAATAATCCAGCTGGTAAATTATCCAAGTAGTTATTAGAGAGGTCCAGCTCCTAAAATACACAAAAAATTACATTTTCACTTACATACACATTTGCATTTTAGACAAGGAAAGTGAAATAAAAAAAATCAGAAACTCTTTCCAAGAGTATTTATGCATAAGGCCTGGATGAATTTTAAGAAATAGTTAAATGCTATAAAACTTTAACACGTTTTATTCCTTAAGCTGACATTCCTATTCAGAGTAGCTCACACTGAGTGTAATGGGTAGGATAAGTGTAAAAATCTACATCACCAATGTAACAAGCAGTCAGAATGGAGGACAAACTCCAAGTGTGGAAGTAAATTGTCATACAGTTCAGCTAATTAGGGAGTTGACCTTTGGGATACATATATCATATGCAGTGTACTGTATATTTTCTTAAAGGAAATAATTAAGAATTTGACTCTCACAAGTTAACAGATAAATAACAGTTTTACTGTTCATCAAGCATTTATGGCAGCCAGATGTTGTAACTAATGAGGTTGTATTTAACCAGCCCTTTTGACAGGTACAGTAACTAGCAACATTTTTAGCTCTTATATATTACTTGGCTGTGCTTTGCACGCAATATGCTAATGGGGAGTAGCCCTGCAAAACCTTGAAAATGTCAACTTTTCTTAACTTTTCAGACTGAGAGCAGAAGTTGTCTGCAGTTTTCTCAATATGAGACTCACAATATAGTGTCGCTTATTGTCCTGAGGAACATTCAATCTGCAAAGTCAGCGCAGAAAATACTGCACATGCCTCTGTAAACAACAACGTAACAACACAATGGGCTGCAGACCTCCAGGGAGGAGAGGTTAGCGAAGGCAGAGGCTCCCAGCGAGGCAAGCTTGTTGTTGGCTAGCAGGAGGGAGCGGCTTCCCGGAGGCAGGAGGTGTAGGGGAGGCAGGGAGGAGAGACCCCGGCCCCCGCAGTCCACCACCAGGCCATCTGAGTAGCAGAGACAGGGAGGAGGGCAGGATGAGGCTGGTGGCAGCAGCACCGCCAGGAGGCAGAGGACACAGAGGAAGACTTGAGGAGGAAAGAGAGAGAACAAACATGATTATTTAGTTTTTCAAGTCAATAATCTTTGCAGTGTGGAAATCAATTAGGAGGATGAGTAGGGAAGGACTGCAGGAAAGTGAGAGAAATAAGCGGACGAATAAAGAGGAATGAACTGAAAGATGGAGTAGTTTTAAGTGGCAATCATTATTCGAAATTAAGCCGAAGAATCAGTTTGTCATTTGCCCTGTTAGGCTCAGGGTCTACCTAGCTGTCTGTAAAATAGTCTGTCAATCAATCAGTCATTCAGTCAATTTATTGCAGTGCATTTTGTTAGATGTATGGTAGAAGAAGAGGAACAATAGTAAGGAGAACCAGAACTGTCACAGATGCTTTTATAGTTGTCTAAAAAAAATGTAAAAAAGAGAAAAGATTCAAAAGAGACAGGGGAAAAGAAAGGAAAACAGAAAGACTAGGCGATAAAGGAAACAGCAGATCGGGCCTAATGAAATACCTTCCTATGCCTGAGGCGGTTTTGATATGCTATTTAAATGCTGGAATTCCTCAGGAAATTTCCATTTCCACCATTTTGTGCCATAGAACGGATGTTTTCACGAGGTCTGATTCTGCCTGTTTGTGTGATCAAGTTTTTAATTTTGCTGCTTAAGTCATATTCTGCCTGAAAGATCACCGCAGAACCAAAACATGGCCAGACTGGTTTTATTAATTGTCTGTGTGTGTGTGTGTGTGTGTGTGTGTGTGTGTCTAGCCTACTCTGGCTAGTATTTCCATGGCAGCAGTCTATTCTGCAGAGTCAAAGCCACCTCTTTCAAAAAAAGCTGTACTTGTGTGTTTTGTTTTGTGTTTATAAGTGAGTGTGTCTGGCTTTGTCTTTTTCTTTGTCTTTCTGTGTGTTTGTGTTCATCACACAGCAGTCTGAGTGACACTCATGAAGGAAATCCTCTCTGTTTTATTTAATTTTCAACTCATTGTTTTTCTGCAGACTACAGTCATTTCATCATTTCCACTCATTATGGAAATCATTCTGTTTGAAGTTTTTGGCCGTCTGTGTTTTCTAGATAACTTTTTTTTTTCAACTTTAATTTTTTGCTCCTTTTCTGTCTTTATTTGCATTAATTCAGGCCTTTTTATTCATTCTTTTTCATATTACATATTTGTTTCTCTGTCTGTTTGTCTTTGCATATGTCTGTCCCTCTCTCCACTCTGTAATTCTCTCTCTCCTACTTGAGTCTCTTTATCTTTCTCATTCTCTTCCACTTCGAGTCTCTTGGCACTGCTCTGTATTCCCCCAGTGTCTCGTTACAGTGGCTGACTTTGTTTCCACCCAATGGCTTATCAGCACGACTTGTGCTTTATCTTTCTGTGTATGTGTGTGTGTGGGCATATGCTTTTGCGCCTGTGTGTGCGTGTGTGTTAAGCACCAACAAAGCGTGATATTAAGAAAACTACTCTGTCTAAACTCCAGACACAGACACAGCACTTTTTACTTCCTGACAAGACTCTTTGCTTCACCAGCAGATTTCATCACTTGCATCATCTGCATATTATTAGCATCTATTTCTCAGCATGCCATTGCATTTTGTCACACTATGTCTCACCCGCTCCCTGTTGTTGTTTTTTCTCTCTCTGTTAGTCCATCTGTGTTTCTCTAAATTTGCTTTCTTTCTCATTTTCTCTCTCCTTCCTCTCACGCACATTCAAGACTTAATTCCCTTTCACCACACATATTGGCTGTGTGGCTCTGAGTGTGATGAAACTCTGTGAAATAGACCTTTACTGTCCAGTTCATTCTGTGATATGTTTAAAAAAGACGTGATGAATATCAGAAGATATGAAGATTGCGAAATGAAAGTCATATCATTCTTCTAAAGTAACTTGACTCTCCCCAGGGCCTCTGTATCTCATCACTGATAAGCTGTGAAGTTTGTAATGGCGCAGTGAGAAAGAGAGTTGAGTGGATGGTTAATATATCCCATTAAAATTATGTTTCATTCCCTTTAAACTAGTCCTAAATAGATTTCTAATGAGAACAGAATGTAGGACATTACAGTTTCACCCCTCGATAGACAGTGAACTTAAGTCTAATTAATGATAAATGATGAGTAATGCATTCAGAATGGAAAGAAGGGCTTTGAGAAGGATTTGAGAAAAATATCTAGACCACTGTATTTGTGGTCTTCAACTTATTTAAAGTGTTTATTTAGCATAATCACAAACTTATCTTGTTTTTCCATAAAATTAATAATTTTGTCATAGTAGGCAAAGCACAGGTGTTACTAATAACATTAGCTTCCTTTCACTGGCTGCCTGTTGCTTTTAGAATTGATTTAAAGATATTATTGATTAGTTACAAAGCCTTGAGAGACCTAGCCCCAATTTATTTAGCAGATCTTTTAGTGCCCTATGTCCCTTCCCGTTCCCTGAGATCCTCAGATGTGTCCTTCCTGGTTGTTCTAGGTCCAGATTTATACTCGAAGGTGACTTTTAAAAATGGCTTTTCATTGATTTCATTTATGTTTTTTGACATTTTAGTTCATTTTACTCTCATTGTGTTTTATGATGTATTTAATTTTTATTGCTTTTAGTTTGTTTTATTCTCTTTTTCTTTTAAATGTATTCTGTTTTTTATTGTAAAGTACTTTGTAACTGTTTATTAACAATGGCTCTGTTCTATTCAAGTGTCCCCGTTAGCCATGACATTGTGACAGCCAGCACACACAATAAAAATCGGATAAAATAATGCAGTTGTTTCTTGTTGATGTTTTCCTAAGGTTTCTTTTCAGACCAACTACTTTAAACTTCTAAGTAAACCTGGCTTGTTTTCTATAGAAAATCTGACCAATTTAGCTCACATTTACTTACATTTTACATTAGTGGTACGTGATTCATGCTAATTAGCAACAGCTGTGGTAATGCCAGATGTCAATAAAGCTGGTGAAAATGACCTCTTTAAGCTCATCAAAACATTGTTAAAAGAATAGTTTGACACAGCTACCCAGCAGCCTGTTAGCTTAGCTCAGCATAAAGACTAGATGCAAGGAGAAACAGCTAGCCTTCTGGTTGCCTGGCAAACTCACGGTGATGACAGTCTTCAGGAAATGACTGTGCCTGGCCACAAAAAAGTCCTGCCATGCCACAACATCTTGTTTTTACACTTTGTTTTTTGTGAAAGAGCAGTGAAAATCGCAAGAGCAGCTAATTCTTTAAAATCGCAATTTAGAATTAAAAACATATAATTGTTCAGCCATAATGGAAGGCTCACAGTATTTTAATTTCATCTTAATTTAAAGGTTTTTTTGTATGCATCTCAACTCCCCAGGGTAATAATGTGTACATTTTTTAACAGCAAACTTCTGGATGAAGAATTAACATCTAGAGATTAATTTGTTTAAATTCATCTCACTTACCCTTGTTAATTGATTAATTGACATTAGAAATTTTATCACTACATTGTGTAGTTCTGAGAATACACACAAACAACAGTCTAGAAATAGCATCTTTTCTCAGACATTGTTTTACCTGCCAGACAGAACATGACCTCCCTCAACCAGGACACTGTTTAATTTTTCATTCTGAACCAAAAATGTTCTGAAAGTATAGATTGTGGCCTTGTAAGAAACATCAGTGTGTGAACTCTCTCCCGTTCCCGTGTCTGTTATCCTCTCTGCTCCATCCTACAGTATAATCCTAATCTCTGGGAAAAATAACTCCACTTCATAAATGGAAGAAAGAAGAGAAGCGTCCTGTGCCATCTTAGGTTGTGTTGGAAATGCTTCAGAGGGCCAATCTTTCACTGAAGCAGCTCAGTAGAAATCTAGAAGGATTTTGCTGCACAAGTGGCTGTGAATTTCCCATAAGAGGTTTGAAAAGTTACAGTAGTGCAGGAGATTTGTGAGGAAAATGTAGCTCAGAGGTAGAAGCACTGTTATACAACTGATAGAGAGTGAAAGAGAGCCAGGGAAAGAGATACTGTATATTTTGCTGCTTCTCCCTCATATCATGTCAAATTTCAAATTGCGGCCGTCTTTGTGCACCATTCATCTTTCGCAACCTGCGATATGGGCTTTATTTTGCAAAGGTATTCTTTTTCTCCCCTCACTGTTCCTTTCCTCTCTCCCACCACCCATCTCCTCTCTTCATCTTCTCTTACTGTACATTATAACTCCCCCTCACCCCCTCCCACCATTCCTCAGTGCTGCAGCCTATCTTCCAACATTTATGAGTGGTTTTAGCTGCTCTCGTGGAGGAGGTGGATGTTGTTTTTGCTTATTTGAGCTACTCCAAATCCTCTCTGCTGTAGCGCTCCACGCAGCCAAACCAGAAGGAAAATATTCAGCCACAGTCAGAGGAAGACAGGGAGGTTCAGTCCAAATAAGTTTAAGTGGTTCTGTGCAGTTTAATTCAGTCCAAACAGACTTCAGACTGAATCTTTTATAAGAATCCCCAAACACATGCCGTAAAAGTGCTGACCTTTTTGGCAAATGTAGGCTGGCAATGCTCTCAGCGATGGGAAACAAACTAAAACACAGCATTAAAATGCAACAAGATGTTCCTGTTTGACTGAAGCAAGACTTCTGAGGCAACTCTTAGAGCAGTATTGCCCCAGACTCCCAACACCCCCCATCTTGTTGTCAGAAGTGACGTGTGAAAAATTTACTGTCCAAGCAGTGCAAGATGAAGCAATATTAATAATCAGTTGGTTTGGAATTAAAATGTAAAATAAATTATTAGAATTATGGCTGCTCCAATAGTTGACTTTTATATCATCTTTTTTATGTTATTTAAAAGGAAAATAATAATAATTAATCTCTTTGTATTGCTATGGAAGATTCTTAATAGTGAATGAACTGAAGGATTTCTCTTGATAACGATATTTCTTCAACCTCTTTTGTTACTTTCAAATTGCAGATTAATCAATATAATGATGATGAGCTATTATTTAAATATTAACTTTGTCATTGCCTGATTGGAGGATCTTTCTAAGCTTCTAACAGCCCAGCTGTCTTTTAGCTAGCATGGTAACACACCCTTCTACAATCTGTGTATGTGTGTGTGCAAATGGCAAGTGCAAATAACACATTATTCATAGGTAATCTTTGAATTGGTGACAATTGTGTATGTTTGAATGCTCATTTGTGTCTCTGTGTGTGTGTGTGTGTGTGTGTGTGTGTGTGTGTGTATGTGTGTGCAGTCACTTGGCTGTTGCAGGATTGTGGTATTATGCTGATACACAGACAAATCCACACAGGCACATACATCTTTTTTTTAAAATAAATTAATGTAAATGTGAAAAAATTAAACTAATTTCTTGAGTCATATGATTCTTGTTGTCCTGTAAACATGGTGATGTTTGACAGTGTCTCTTAGGCAACACTTCTTGACAATGCCGGGGACCTCAGCTGTCTGTAAGTTTATATCCAGGGGCCCCTGGGTGACACTGGAACCAGCAATGATGTCATCACCACAGGCACTTCTGTTACTGAACCCAGTTGCATGTTACCAGGGGCCAAGCTGTTTTCCATGCAAGCGACAGACTTGCTGCTATCTTATTACTAGAACGACCAGCTGTCCTTTATGCAAGACACTGACTCGCCTGTATTTCTCGACTCTTTAACGTTTCACACGGTCCTCTGTGCAGGAGTCTGACTCAAATCTGTCCTGCTGCTGCAACAGCACAGAGTTTAGATTTGACTCCTGTGACTCTCAATACCAGATAGATTTCCTGATACAGCATTACAGTATGCCTTCACTTAAATATTGATAACAACCCCTGAATATCAGTGGGAATTGTTGTCTAGCATAAAAAACATACAATTAATGGTAGTGCTCAAATGATTCCAGCTTTTCAAATGTACAGATTTCTCTGTTTTATATCATTGTAAAATGAATATCTTTGGGGGGGTTGTTAACTATGGTTATACAAAACAAACAATTTGAAGACATCACCTTGGGCTTTAGAAAACTGGGATGAGCATTTTTCACTATTTTCTGACTTTTTGTAGACTAAACGACTCATCGAATAAATAATTTTCAGATTCACTGGTAATGAAAACAACAAATTTAGTTGCAGTATTAGTCAACTTCTATTTTAGCATTTAGCTGAACTAAGGGGTAGCATAATTCAAAATGTTGTACAATAAAGCACGATTAAAAAAGACCAATATGCATCAGCTGTACACCTGCTGGTCTTCCTCAAGATCAACTAGTGCCTTACGTAATAGCAGTTATGGTGGCATAATGTTGACAACATATATTTTATATATTATTATGTGTTATTATTATTATATATGAATTGTATGCATTGTAGTCACAGTTAACTTTGCCTGCAAGGATCCAGTTTGGTTTTATTGAAGTGATGATACAAAACTTTGAAGGTATTTGTGTAAGCGATAATATGAGACGGTTGGATATGTTATGATGCCTTCACCTAGTATCTTAAAAATTATAATTTGTCATATGATGTGTAATCTCCCATCTATATTATCTCAACACACCGTGTTGCCTGTTCTTCTACAGCAACAGTGTCTGTGTAATTTGTCAGAGGCTTGTACATGTCTGATCTCAACTGTAACCTGAGACCTCATTTAGTTAACAGATGGAAAATAGCCAGCCAGTGTGTGCATGTGCTCGCCTGAAATGTTTGTGTGTGTTTATATCTCTATATACACCATACAGTATACCATCTCACTATATGCTTTTCTGTCTAAGGCTCAATATAAGAGGTATACACTTATAATATCAAGGTCCCAGCAGTACCACCACATTATTTCAACAATGACAAGGTAATGGTGTGTTACCGTAGCAACCAAGTGCTGTAGACGACGTCCAAAGAAGAGAGGAGGCATAGGGAGAGAAGTTTGTAGCTCACATCAAATCCCATCATTTAACCAACATTATGTCTTTTCTCTCACGCACAAAACCTTTCTACTCTTCGGCACAACCGTGTATAATCGCACACACAGGAAGTCTTGGTCACACACACACACCACACACTGACACACACATACAGCAGTTGGGGATGAGCGGGAACAGGGTGTAGGGGTTTAGGCTGTACTCCTGCTGACAATGTGATGAGGAGAGGAGAGATTGTAGTAGTCTTTCTCCAAAACGTTGGTTTTTATACTTCTTATTTCTTAGCCTCTATGGGATTGCTTCCAATATTTCTCTCTATTTCTGTCTTTCTCTTTCTCCCCTCTCTATTTATTCTTGTCCCTCTCTCATCCTCCATTTCTCTCCCACCTGCTCTCTCTCTGTCTCTGTCTCCCCTGTCCATTTCTCCTGTGATGAATTCTGCATCAGTAAGACAGAATCATTATTTTGACTTGGAGGGTTGAGTGGGTTATATGCAGGCTGTTCTGCCACTCTAATTCATGCTATCTGTATCAATTTGTAGTGACGCACGCACACACACATACAAAAGCATGGCCCATGGGAAAGTATGACATGCAATGACATCGTTTTTGTGATAGTGGCTATTAGTTAGCAAGAGTGACAGGTAAGACAAAGAGAGGGAGAGATAAAGGGATATGAACAAAGGGGGGAAAAGTGATGGAAAACAAATTATCAGTAAAGCATAAGCAGTTTCAGCAAATCCACTATAATGGCTACATATTTCACTGTAACATCATCTCTTTGATGGACTTGATGGCATTGTTTTCTACTGACCACTCAACTGGGTCTCTGTCCAAGGCTGAATACATTCAGAATTTGGAAAGAAAATGAAAGACGCTTGGCTTTTCATGTCACATCCACATCAGTGTGACTAGAATAGAATAGATTCTGCATTGGATGTGTGACAGGTCGTCATGTATGCCCACTCATTCCTCACAAGGGATGGATAGACAGATGGTATTGATCCAAAGTGCACGCGCGCACACACACACAGTTTTTAGTTGGCTATTTTGTTGTTTTATGTGCTGTAAACCACATTTGTGATAGATAGATAGATAGATAGATAGATAGATAGATAGATAGATAGATAGATAGATAGATAGATAGATAGATAGATAGATAGAAGTACTAGCTCTAATCCTAATATTAGACTTGGTTGTATAGTGCTTGAGATATCTTATCTTTCTTATTGGATGCCCTTTTCAAAGGCTTGTGGAGTGTTCACTAAGACAAATGGAGCACATCTTAAATGGCTATATTATCCAGGACCATTATCAGCCATTTTTACATGGTGAGTGAAGTACTATTTCTTTTCAGGAATGGGCCTTTCTATGATCATCTTAGCTTATCAGCCTCACACTGGATCCATACTGGACTTGCTTTGAGTGTAATACTGTATCAGTATTGTTACGGCAAAGTGCTGAACTGGAGTGGTGCTGTTTGTGGTGCAGAGGATTATCCAGATTTATCCCTGCCAATGTCCTTTGAAAGTGGGCCAGCACCATGTATTTGTGCATTTCATCACGTCACATTCCTGTACCTGCACCAAACTAAACTGTGGTCAAAAGAAAAGGGTAAATCAACCTGGTGCACTGTGCTTGCAGGCATGTGCACTCAGGTTTCTGCATGCCTCATGCACAGCTGGATCAAGGTCACCTCCGCAGTAGAAATCTTCTAATTCCTACATGGTGCTGGTAGCCAAGATGACGTAAAAAATCACCACAATGACAAACCATACTTTTATTCCTAGACCACAAACATTACAAGCCACTGCCACTAAGGAGGTCAGGGCCACAGTGCCCTGACAGAAGATAATATTTCTATGTTCCTAGATTGATCAATGCTATAAACCATTGTAGAAGAGAGGAAAAATCTAATGTTTGTGGTGAAAAATTAAAGAGTAAAATTGTAAATGTTCAAGTTGTCCCCTGTTGTTTAAAAGTTGAATCTTTGTGGAATTAATGTGTGTACCTGTGATCCCTACTTCTCAAAATACCTATCAATTACATTAAAATAGCTATTGATTACATACTTGAATTTGCCAGATCCTTTGTATAGTTTGCCAACAAGCTGTCATTTCAGTTTCTGTTTAACTCCAAGTCTCACGTAACACTATGTGAAGGGATCAGGCTCCACTCCAAACCTAATGCTACACATACACACACACACACACACACAATTTGAATTTAGTTTGGTGGTATGCTCTCACTGCTGACCAGTCTCTTTAAAGAGTTAAAATCAAACTAGCTTGTTAAACAGGGAATGTAGCCAATCAATTTAACAACCTGATAGCTGCTGCAGGCAGACAAAAAGTTGTTGTGTTACAGTCAGTTCAGCTCTACTGTGGCTCTGTTCCAAACCTTATGCTACTCCCTTAGTCACTGCACTGTATTACAGCTGTACTCCAAGCATAATGCTACAACCTAAGTCACTGTATTATGGCTCCATTCCAAACCAAATGTTTTAACCTCAGTCAGTGTATTAGATCTCCATTCAAAGCCAAATCCTCCCTCTCTCTCTGTCACTCTTCTGATTAGAAGTTATGTGGTCAGTTAATCTGATGGCTTTGTTTGGGACTGCAATAAGGTGCATAAACACATACACACACACAGTTTGATCAGATAAGCTACAGTGTGCGTTTATGTGTGTGGGAATAAATAGGAATGAATTCATGCCTGCGTGTGTGCAAATATGTGTGTGTGTGTTGTGTCAGATGAGACAGTCTGCTGGGATCGTGGAGGCCTGGAGGCACCATATGGTCTCTGTGTCGCTCATAGACCTCTCTGTTCTGCTCTCTCGCCTCTCCTCCTTTCTTTTCCTCACTGTCTTCTCTCTTTCACTACACCTCTTTGATCTTGCATGTCTCTGCCACCTCCTCTCCACTACCCACTGTTTCCATCTTTTCTTCTCGCTTCCTCTGTCTCATTCTTTTTGTCACTCACATTTTATATTCTCCTCTTCTAGTTTGCACGCTTTTTAAGCTCTTATAGTCTTTTTCTGTGGCATTCTCTGTCACTTTTAAACTCTTTTAACCCTGTCATCTTTTGTCTTTTCAGTGTCTGAATTTTAGACTTTATAAAGTCTTAACTACTGGTCTAATGGTTAATACATTATTTACTAATATTTTATCAGTTATAATCCACTAATAAGAACAACTTTGGGGATGCTAGGTTGTGAAAAACTCCCCTGGTGGTGATGCTCCAGCATCCTTGTTTTTTTACCTCTTAAATTCAGGAAGACCCTCTATTGGATCATTTACCTTCTAGGAAAACCTGAAGAGAATCTGGACCAAATTCCATTTTTTACAACTTATTAACACGTTTAACTGCCGATGTGATGGCTTATTCCAAAGAGTGAAAGCCACAAGTATGTATTAATGGATTGGCAACACTATAGCTGCATTATTTCCAAACAGAATGGATAAACACCATCCAGAGGAGACTGCATTTGTAAACCAAGCTTATAAATTCTTTTATACAGGGTAACTTGTGGTTCTGATTTTTAAAAGCAGTATCTTTATTCCATCTGTTCTTTTGTTTTTGGAATTTGCATGGATGAGGAAAACCTGAGTTGAAATGAGAATCTTTCCTGAGAACATGGATATTTTTCCTGAACCATCTAACCATTTGACTAATATAGGTGTTTTTAGTGACAAAGAAATTTTGCAATAAACTGCGATGGAAATGCATTGATTGATCGTTTGGCACAAAAAAATTACTTTGAGTCAGGACGGGTTAAAATTGGCACTCGAAAACACCCATAAAGCATCCTCCACAGCCTTACAGAAATGTCACATCACTCTCTGTTTCATGTAGGTTACAACGTTTCATCATAGTTGTACAGCCATTAGTTGAAAATATGGCCAACACTAGCTGACACTGAAGAATACTAACATTTGAAAGACTATTTTTCTTGTTGATATGTTTTAGGTCACTCAGAGAGTTTAATCCCTATCAATGAAAGCACACCTTTGATTTTTGTAACACTTCAGAAGTTTGCAATATTGGCAAGATATTGGATAGCAACGCATCTTTGTGTGCTCTTTGTCTGTCAAATTCCATTTCTGATTAAACTTCAGCGGCATTCGAAGGAAACACATCCTTGATGATTTAAACTCATTCTCAGTGGTGTACTAGTCTGACATATTCGTTGGCTTTGATTTGATGGGATGCATACCCCTTTCTACTCTTATTATACGCACCTTCCAGTGACTTAGTATGTGGTTGTGTGTGAGTGTGTGTTTGACAGTGTGTGAGGATCTTGAAGAGTAATAGCAGAGATCAGACAGCTTCCAAGCTTTGCAAGAAAAATACAGTGATAATGCACATTTTGTGTCAACAAAGAGAGAGAGAGAGAGAGAGAGAGAGAGAGACTGTTTTGGCAATATTGTGTTACATTCATGCCAATAACGTAATTGCATGGAAGAGACACTAAGACTTAAGAAGAACGTTTTTGATGACTGACAGAGAATAGTTTTGATTCCTATTCCTAAAAGGCTTTAGCAATACTGTTAATGCAATATTTATGGTGGTAAAGCTTAATGAAATACACTAAAAGAGGGAAACTGAGACAAATAATGCAGTTATATTGAACTGAATTGAATGCAGTGATGAATGGAAAGATGAAGAAAAGGTAGAGGACAGACAAAGAAGAGGTATGAAGTGATGGGATGGAGATGGAGGGATGCTGAGCAACTCAGAGGGAGATATATCTTTCGACTTAGAGGTGCTGTGTGGGTGTGTGGATTTTCTGACACACTTGTTGCCCTGTTATTTAGTGTCCCCGGTGTTACACAGTAGTTTGTGGGGGCGTTTTTGCTAGACACCTCTGGAACAATAATACCTCTCCAACAGGAAGACAAATATCCCTGTTTTTATGGTCTCTTTTTTTGTAAAGCCATTTATTTCCTGCAGAGATCGCAGCATGTGTTCATACATGCACGCTTGTGTCATATTAGATGCATAACAAAAGAGAGTAAGAATGCAGAAAGGAGCTTTCATGTTTGCCTATTAGCTGAGGAAGTGTCTGGAATCTCTCAGAGAGCAAGATCCATCCACTCCACTGTCTAATCCGCAACACACGCACACACACACACACACACATGCACACAGCTGTCGTATCTGTTGCTATGCCACCCGACTTCTGATGGATTTTTGTTTTGACTGAGTGTACCCATGGTATAAGATGTGAGATATGTGAGGAAAAGGGTGACGAACGAGAAGAGAAGAATGTGTTGGGGAAAGAAGAAAAAGAAAGGACAGGAGAAGGGAAAGGAAAGGGATGCAAAGAAGGGGTAGAAAGGAAAAGAAAGTAAAAAGGATAGGATAACAAAGGAAAGGCAGACATAACCTGCAGGTCCCTCCCCCATCATTTCCTCCCTGTGCTGTTGTGTTTCTACAGACTGCTGGCTGTATTAATACATACAGTAATGTGGCATTTCACTGGAGGACTTGGCACGTGGCCACAGCATGCTCAATGCCCTCATCCTTTGTGTGAATGTGTGTGTGTCTGGGCATGCTAACATTAGCAGCTGTCAAAACAGACAGTGGTTCCTCCTTTCATGTGATTTCAGGGGTGCAATAGATGGGAATAAAATAGAGCAGAGTTGAGTAGGAATAGACCACTATTTTGTCCTCTTCTTGACAGTTTTTCTCATCTCTCATCTTTTCGATCTGCTTTTTGTTTTGTCGACTCACCAGGTCTGGCCAGGTGGTGAGTAGTAGAGCTGGGCGGGGGCAGGCTGATGCCCCCAGGGGGGTGGGTGTGGGGGGGCATGACACAGAGCTCTATAGCCTTCCTCTGTCAGAGGGGCGGGGCTACGGGGGTGTCAAGCCGGCATGCCTGCAGCCTCCACTAGGGCAGCGACTGCGAAAAGCTACACCAAAACACCTGAGGGGAGAGAGAAAAAAGACAAGTGAGACACATAGATAGATAGATAGATAGATAGATAGATAGATAGATAGATAGATAGATAGATAGATAGATAGATAGATAGATAGATAGAACATGAAAAGCAAAAGTGAAAAGGAGCATTTTTCTTCTATTTGTACCTTCAGACATTAGCAAATCCTAATTCTGAGGAAATATCATATCAATTTGATATCGCACAGGGCTACACAAACTGATGTGCACATCCACACATGCATACACACACCCGTATACGCCAGCAGCAGTGAAGGCTAAAACAGCAGGACGCTGTGTGTGCGCACGCTCATGTTTGGGAGAAGGCTTCCTCGCATACATTAAAAGTGCATTTCCATGTCTGTGCGTATGCGTGTGTTTGCACCTATGCTTGCTTGTGTGCATATGTATGTGTCTGTGTATGTGCATGTGCACAAGCATCACAAACAGCCCCCCCCCCGGTATTTCATAGGCATAAATAAAAGATGTGTGTCTTTGGTGGTTTACACAATCAGTTTGCCTTTCCCATAGACAGACCCCCTATTGCTACTGTCTGGCACTGACATGGAGAGAGAGACAAAGCAAAAGAGAGAGAGAGAGAGAAGAGTAAAGGCATAAACTGGTAAATACAGAGACATATGGAGGGAACAAAAAGAGAACATAGAGTGAAAAGGGAGAGAAAGAAATAATGGGAAGAATAATGAAGAGTCTGTTTGTGTGTGTGATACTGCTAAACTACCCTTGAGCAAGGCAGCAAGGGGCAGGAGATGGTAGAGTGCTGCTGACACTCTTTGAACTCTTCACTGAATAAATAAAGGTAACACAGCAACAGTAAACCTAAACTGATTCTGATGCTCGCTGAGTAAACAGTGACAAATATGTCACCTCAAGAGTACATCAAGTACCTGAAATTCTAAGGTTTTGGGGATGATGGTGTCTAACTGATTCCATGAATTATGAAGCTCTGAAATCTCTGAGGTTATTCATATGGTCCACCTCAGCAAATCTGTTAAAAAATCAACACACTTTTCAATAAAAGAAATGAATTGTACAAGACTATTCACATCAGGCTATTGGACTGAAAGTTTCAGACGAGAGTTCTATAGCCCACAAACCTGCAGAAAACCTTTTTGCCTGTGATCGACTCATCTGAAATGTCATGGAAAATTATGGTGCAAATGAAACAAGTCTTGTTACTATTGTATATATAGTTAGTTTTATAGTTAGTTATATTGGGGGGGGGTTGCAATTTGCATTTTGTTTTCTGCACTAATGTGGTAGTGAGTAAATGGCTTTACTTATGGCGACATGTAGACATAAAAACACTTTTCTCTTGATAAAAAAGTTGAAAAAAGAATGACCCATTACACTTACAGTGTGATGAAACATATCCCACAAAAGATGAGTCTTCTTGTCACTGTTGACTCATTACAGTGAAAATAGGTTTTATGAGTGGGAAATTACCATGGGAGAAAGCTCGTTGGAACCTCAATACCACATGGCTGATGCACGCTGTTGACTTGCACCCCCTGGGCCAATCAGTATAATTTTGAAAATGCTGGAGTGCTGCTGGGAGATGCATCTTTTCCCAAAGTATCATCAAAACCCAATCAGCAGTGTGTGAAATATCGCACTAATCAGATTAGGCTGTTGTTCAATGGTTAGCTGTTTGTGGGGAAAACTCAGAAACACAAGCAGGCTTTTTCCTACACAGCTCATTTTGTCATAAAGTTGAATGGAGGTGACTGTGTTTGCACTCATTTGTGGATGCATGTGCAGTGATTATGTAAATTTGCACCTGTTCCACCTTAAATAGGCATGTTAAGCAAAAATGATCTAGAGTAGTAGGAGGATAAAGTGGATGCATGGAAAGAAAAGAAAGAGGAAAACATGATGCAGTCACCTCCAAAAGTAACACTCATTAATCTGTTCAGTGTCAGTAAGTTATTTACAACTGGTTATATGAGTTAGTGGAAAGTGGAGGAGAGGAGAAGGAAGTGGGGGAAGAGGTGAAATAAGAGAGAGGGTGATGATGAGGAAAAATGAGATAAAAGGAAAATATAGGCGAGGCAGTAAATGCCATAAGGGGAGGGGATGTAAAAATAAGTGCAACAGAGAGAACATTAAAATTCTCCTCCACAACCTCCCGAGTGTTTTGGTGTGTGTGTGTGTGTGTGAGATTGTATATGTGCGCCCCAGTGGTGCTATTTGTGTTATCATTATTGCTATTAGTACCTGCCAGACACTGAACAAAATATAAAACACTTGTCTAATCTATCAGCTTTCTCCCCTCTTTCTTTACATCCCCTCTGCATAACGTGCTTCCTCACTTCCTCCTCTCCTCTCCAACATGTCTTCCTCTGTCTTTCTATTTATTCTCTTTCTTTATGACCTTCATCTTTCAATATTCTCTGTTCCTTTCTCTCCTTTCCATCTCTCTCATTCTATCTCTCCCTCTCTGGCTCTTTTTCTCTCCTTGACAAAGGAACACAGGCATGTAACGAGGATATTCGGCAGATGGATTTCCTGCATGTGATTAAAGTCACATTAGCCAGACTCTACTGGGAAATTTGTGTTGTTCTTTTTAAATGAGCACATGAGCTTCATTCGAAAAATGTAGAAGTACAGATGAGAAATGCAAGGAACTCAGGGAATTTGGGAAGATTCCTCTCTGCTTCAAATGTATTATTTATTATAATTTATTTATTATTATTGATTTCTTTGAAGAATAAAATGGTAGCACTGTGGAGCTGAACATGTAGTGAATATATGATTAGTTACTGTATGTATGCATGTATGTACAATAGCAGAAGTGATATTGACACAGTTCCAGTGTGATTACAGCATCCATACTGTTTATCATTTTACTCACATACTGTAGAACATTTAACAAAACATTCTTCACACATTGAGATGAATGCTATTTTTCCATTGTCGTAGTGATTCATTAAATTATTTCTGCGGCAATTTCAAGCTGTGTAAAAATCAATCTTTAATTCCTGTTTCAGCTTTGGGACTGTAAGTGTTGCCTTGGTTTGCATGTTGGCCATTTGTCAAATGATTCATGGCTTTGTGTGTCTTTATTTTGATTTATTTTGGGGAGGAAAACAGTTTGGCTGGGAAGCAGTGTGTTACTTTACGAGCAGAAAGTAAAATCATTCAGTCATTCTAAATGTCTGCATTGATACAAAATGCTGAACGGAGCTTATATCAGGTTTATAGCCAAATACTGATCTTTGTTTGTTTATTTCTTACTTCTCATTGATTTCTATAGCATTTTGGAAATTAATGGGAGCGGATGAAAAAGAAAAAAGGAAGAAATAATATTTAAGCAATTAAAAATGTCCTAGAAAAATATATATAATTTATCAATATATATAGTGGAGTGTGCTAAAACCTCATAATGTGCGCAATCATGCTGGAATTGTCCTTTAAATGATGTATTGGAAGTGTAGCAGAAGGTCACCTCTGCAGCATCATGTTACTGGTCGCCCATCAGTTCATCATGTTAAATGGGTGTTGTCATGGCAAGCCTGACTGTCAGGCTATTCTCAGAAAGCTTTTTTTGCCAATTTGACCTGGACACAGGGGCAGCCAAAATCCGCACATGCACCCATGCACACATTCACCCACACACGTGTAAATACTTGGGTGCCAAAGTGGCCTGCATGTTAGGGAATCGAGTAACACTTCCTCCCCTCCTCTGGGCTCCTCTGCTCTTTTTCTCTCTCCTCTCCTCTTTCCGTCCTAGTTTTTCACACTTGTTTATTCTACTAACTGTTTCCTGTCCACACTTAAGCCGGATTTATACTCCGTGGGGTGCTGTAGAGGCTTCAGCAGAGCGCCGACGTGCATTTCTTCAAAAAGTTTACCACACACCCTGGGGGATGAGATAACAAGTAGAGACCACCAGCTGTGGTTGGTCAACTTGGGCTGCTTGTGTTTTCTCTCACATGTTTATGATGCCGGTAGAGATTGTTGAGAGTGAAGAACCGAGATGAAGAAAGGCTCAGTAATGTTATTTAAATTCACGCTTGACAAATGTATATTTTGTGATCCAGCAAATCCATTTCCAGTACAAGCATCCCCGCCGTGATCATCACTGTCTATCACAAAGTGAATGAAAGAATGTAAACATGATTATTGTAGGTTGATTGTATGTCTCAGTAATCTACAGGAGCTAGACAAATTTGTATTTCGCCTTTCCCGTCATGTCTCATCTACCCATGACAAAGGGAAAAAAAGAATGTAAATGGGTTACTTAATAAATTAAATTCCTTCCTACATTGGAGACATCTACTACAGAACAACTGAAATACCTTGACAGAGAAGCTTAAACCCTGCTGCACTTGGCACAGGAGTGTGTGTGCTAATGTGTGTGTGTGTGTGAACTTGCATGTGTGCACATCTTTGCCCGATTTGCCCACTTGAGCCTATTTTTCATTCCAGTATTTCATCATTCTGGTGACATGCCTACTTGGCTCGACTAATAGTTTTTAATCAGTATTGCTGGAATTCTGTCCAATTTGCCACCAAATTGAAATCCACCTGCACACAAAAGGACGTCTATCCATGTGTGAAGGCAGGTGTGTGTGTGTGTGTGTGTGTGTGTGTGTGTGCAATGGTATGAGTGTTTGAATGTGGGTGTGTGGCCCTTGAATGAGTGACATCACAGCTGTAAACACAGCCCAATCATTCACCTTCAGCTCTACCCTTTACTCCCTCTTTCCACGCACAGTCACACTCACACACACATTAGCATTTGGCAGTTGGCTGTTGTTTGATTCAAGCCTTGTTTAAGGGATCTATCAATGTGAGATTATTTGATAAAACAAAATTCAATAGAGAGGGAAAAGAAATAAAAAGTCATAATAACTAAAAGGGTTGAGTACATACCTGCTATTGTATGTTCATGTGTTTGTGTGTGTGTGTGTGTGTGTGTGTGTGTGTGTGTGTGTGTGTGTGTGTGTGTGTGTGTGTGTGTGTGTGTGTGTGTGTGTGCTTGTGTAGGTGTGTTTCTCTGGTGCTAACAAAGACAGAGAGAGGCAGCCAAGCTCTCCTAACTCAATTTTTAATGGCTTTCTTACATAGGAGAGAGTAGAGATAGGGGCAACACAACACACATAAACGCACACACACACTCTAAGCACATGCCGACTGATTGACAAATAGAGCCACACATGTGTTGACAGGCACATGGTGCAAAAATATGTGCAGATATATAATTACACATGCATGTAGGTATGCAGACACACACTGTACACAAACACACACACGTTGTAAGAGTGTTCACGTGTCCAAAAACACACACGTTTTGTTTAAGCCTACATGTACATGTAAGCTGGAACACATGCCACATGTGTCACATGCCAGGCACACACTGGTATGAGAGCATATGCTGAAAGAAAATATCATGATTTAGCTTTTGTTTCATTTTTTAAAATAAATCTAAAATTAATCGCAGACTTCACAACTGACAACTAATTTTGTCATTTCGATGTGGCATTTTAATTGTGTACCATGTTATCATACATATTTTAAATTATTGTTTTCAAAATGTATTGTTTGTTATTATTACTATAATTTACCCAAATGTAAATGTACATATTCAGCATTCTAGTCTAGTACCACATTCTAGATTAATTTACAGTGAGTGCTACAGTAAAATACACTTTTTTTCAACACCAACCCAACAATAATCCAGTACTTGGGAGGAAATGGGATATGTATGTGATTTTAAGATTTGTTATTTGTCTAAGTACATCAATAAAATCACCCAGACTGTTCATGTCTGTTGGAAATTATTTGATGAGCAGTTTAACAAGAGTTGCCAGACTGGTCTGCGGTATTAGCCATGTATTTAGTAGACATGTCAGACTACAGCACTGACCATGAAGCTAGTTACTGAAAATAATTTTTTATTCCTGGTTTATTTTAGAATGCACCTACATTTCTTAGCGGTCATTCAGACAATTCCCATTAATTGGTAGCTAATGTAAAGAGGCAGAAAAGCTTTGAGGACATTAGGGTCGATCGCCTCACACCCACTGCATTATCGTATAATCACAGTGCAGCTCTTGCAAGTTAATCACTTTTATATCACACCTGTTTAAAACAAGGTTAGTGTTAGTGTTTTACAGCACGTAAAAAAAACAGCAGCACACTACACAGTGGGCATCAGACTGAGAATTGACGGGACACCATGTAATAGAACCTATCAAGGGTTTCAAATGGGTTATAATTTCATAAGATACTGTGAAGATCAGAGAAACATGCAAGTAAGACAAGACTGACGGCAGCCACATGAAACAATATTACTGCTGTGTATTTGGACATTCGACTATAACTCCATAACTGTAGCTTTCCTTGAGTTAAATTATTTTGTCTATGAAGTTGTCTTCGTAGTTTACATCAAGCCCATAAGGAAAACGTGGCAAATAATATAATAATTGCACTGTAATGCCATACATGTCCATCGCAAAATAAATGGATGTAAAACATTTCCTGAGCATCATGCAGATTGAAAACTTTTTGAGATTCCCAAGATTTAAACTTTTAGGCCTAATATATGGTAGTTAATTAATGGTACTTTTGGTATGTTTGCATTAGCCATGCTAACCTTAGCTAGGCTAGATCTCAACAGATTATGCATCAAGAGGTTTGGTATAAGCAGACAAAGAGTTACCATAAGACTTAAGTTTCTCTTAAAATCAAGTGGCTTGTGGCAGGAATGAAAAATAGCAATGTCATATACTGTTCCCTAATATCATGTTATCATATGTTGTTTAGACCAAACCATTTATTGTTCATGCCCTGCAGGGTATGTTGTTATTTTCAGATATTAGAGCCATAAGTATCTTTACAGCGTATTGTTTCTTTTAAAATGTTCTACACTTTAAACCTTTAACTTGAACCCTTTAATGGTTTACTGCTGCCTGTCTTTGTCTACGTACTTTCGTGCTTAGCTGTAAAATATAAATAACTACAAAATCAAGGAATTCTCCGGTCAAACAGAAATTGAATCATTTGCCTGTACTTGTGTGTGAATACACCACTGATGCTCACCCACTCCCACTGCCCACCTCTGCAAGCTTTGCCCCAAAACCACAGCCCAAAAAGTCCAGTGAATGTGCATATTGTGTGTGTTATGTGTATCCTGGAAACAGCTTAAGGGCTGACATTTTCAGCAGCCACCTCCTCACAGCGTGCACCTTTGGCCCCATCAAAAATGCCCATTTGTTTTTGTGGAAAAAAGGCAAGTCTGTTTCTGTCTGCAGTCTACTTTGTGTGACATAGTACATTTTTAATTCCAACCATAAAATGAGATGAAGAGCAATTACGTTGAAATTAAGTGTGTGTGTGTGTGTGTGTGTGAGAGAGAAAGAGCGAGAGAGAGCGAGAGAGAGTGAGGATCAGAGAACTAACACCACAAACAGACTTACCTTTTGACCAAATATCTCAGACAGCAACAGCCTTATAGCTTTCTGCCATCAGCCATCCCCCCCAAAATGTCCCAAAAATAAAAATAAAAAGATCAAAAATCTCTCACTGGACAAAACATAGAAGAAAAACTGCTTCAGTTAAAGAAATCCATACATTCAAGATCCTGGTCAAATAAATAATGTGAGAATAATCCTTCTTTCTGTGTAGAGACAATCCCCCCAGCTTCCCCTTTAACCCACCAATGATTTGTGAAAAAGGAGGGATTGTAGGATAAAAAATGAGGTGAAGAGAGGCTTAGAGACACAAGAGGAGGGAAGAGAGGAAAAGGTCCGTAGAGGGAGCGGGATGGAGATAGTTAATCCATTTCTTCGGATCTATTCCTTATATGAATGATGCATCCAGCGCCGTCCTGTCCGCTGGCTTGTGCACTGCCGTGTGTGTCTGAGAGGCGTGAGTGTGTGTGAAAAAGAGAGAGACAAAGTGTGTGTGTGAGAGAGAGAGAAAGAGAGACAACAGCATTAGGTTGCTGGCGTCATGCGCTTGCCCTTCTGTGTGTCGCTATGTTTGTGATTCCTGCACTCAGCACGCGTCGGTGTGTGTGTGTATGTGTTTATCCACACATGTACACTTGAGGGCTGTCTTTCCGGTGTGTCTGTGTGTGTTTGTGCCCCCACCTCCCGTTCTTCTTTTCCGTATGTGTGTGCAGTCGTGCATGTGGCAGGAGAATATGTATGTATGTGTGTGTGTGTGTGTGTGTGTGTGTGTGTGTGTGTGTGTGTGTGTGTGTGTGTGTCTTGTCAAATATAGTAACATTAGTGTATGCCTGCTTCTGTCTGCCTGCAGCTCTCCCACTGTGACAGAGAGGATGAGGGAGGTGGAATACAGAGAGAGTGATAATACGAAAGAGTGAAAGCCGAGAGAGATAGAGAGAAAAAGAGGGAGTGGGAGGGAGGGGAGGGCAAGGAGAAAGTAGAGAGAGAGAGGTGGTGAGAAAAATAGAGAAGAGGTTGGTTGAAAAAAGATAAAGGTAGGAGGAAGGAGGAGAAAGAGGTAGGCAGAGGACAGGGAGGGATAGAGGGAGATGGAAAGGGGAGAGACAGAAAGAGAGACGCGAGAAAGAAAGCTGTAGCAGTGGAGGGAGGGAGGAAGAGAGGGAGTGAGGGAGGGATCAGCTGATTTTAGTGAAGATGAGAATCTCCCTCTGCCACATGGGCTTTTCTCCTCCCTCGATTTTTTTCTCTATTTTTTTCTTTTTTTCTCCTTACGTCTCCCTCGCTCGGCTTTCATTTTCATTCTATTCCCTGTGGCAGCTCTCGTAACGGCTGGCTTTGTGTGTATGTGTGTGTAGAGTATGTTTGTGCATATGGCTGTATGTGCACACATATTTAAGAGTGACTGTACTTGTATGACTCACATTGTGGGGACAACATTTGGGGACAAAAAGCTGGTCCTTACCAGGTAAAACAATACATTTTAGGGTAAATGTTGTGATTATGGTTAAAGCTAGGGTAAATCCTCAAGAAATTAATGTAAGTCAATACAATGTCCCACGAGTTAGTGTGTGGTGTGTGTTCATTGGTGGAAGTCATTGTGAGAAAGCAAAAATGTTTCCTTTGGAAGACACCAGTGATCGTTTTTGAGATAGACAGAGGGAGGGTGGGGTAGTAAAGGGATGTGGAGGGGGGATATGAACTGGTGGGGGGGACTGTGTGTTTGTTTGCACACAGCATATAATGACTTGGCTGCTACCTTACATGGACTGAATCATAGTTGACACACACACACACACACATTGTGCTGTTAATGAGCATGTGAATAATTTGGCTCTCCAACGCTAACAAATCTATTGTCAAATCTGTTATCTTTCCTCTCTCTTTCTTATTTGCCAAAAGCATTGTTTTTCAACATTCAGGTAGCCGCTACTGACCATCTCCTTCACAGGTTAAAATGACTAACGTCGCCAGCGACACATTATATGCAGCTGTCACTGATTAACATTAATTCCATGAGTAACTTCAGGACAAAGTTAAACTTCTTGTGAAAACGCTCTCTGCAGCTGGTGAGTATAACACAAAAAACCATGACATCTAACTGGAAGTTCAACCAAACAATCAGTCCACAGTCCAGCCCAGAGTCCAGAATCTCTAACTGGTCATATTGTAATTTATCAAAACAAATAAATAAGAAATGAACCAGCAAAAGACAGGAAATATCATGCATTCATATATTAAACAATTCTTACCAAGATAACTGTAACAATATCATAATATGGATTATGGATATGTCATCCAGCCCTTCTATTTACTAGTCAGCAGCACCTACCTGTACACCTTCCTGAGTTTGCACACATCACTGTTTGTCACCAGCTCCACGGCTTTGCACAGGCCAATTAAAACACTAGACTGGTCAGCTGCCCAACACACACACAAATACAACCTGAACATGACTCCTCTGGTTTACTCTCCAAACGTGGGCGCTGTGCTGGCTTTATTGGTCTTGAATGTACTTCCTGGCAAACAGAAATCTGTTTTAGCTGCCAGTAGCTGCTGCCAGTGCTGGCTATATAGGACACACTCTTCAGTGGTAGTTATGAAAGATGATTGGCTAGAATGACTGGAATAGCAGTGAAGGTCCAATATGCCATTCCACATAGAAGTTTTATTTAGTTGTCTATTATTTATTGTTGAAGGACGTTTTGTAGCAGAAAGAACATGCGCTTTAATGATGGTCATTGCTTTGTGTGTGTGTGTGTGTGTGTTATCCCAAAGGAGTAATTCGTCCTCTAATTAGTCCTGCCCTCTCCTCTTCAGAGTGCAGGTGTCAGTGACCAGGGTGAGCCACAGTGACACAACCTTTCAGCTGCTAAAATTGAAACACTTTGTATCAAATAAAGAAATAAATGCTTAAAGGCTTACATTGTTTAAAATTGCAAAAATTGATTCATTTTACTGTTTACTTTGTTGTGCTATATGTGATTGTTGTAAATTAATGATATGTATTTCTTATGTAACTATGTGATACCTATCTTACACTGCCATTTTGCCCAGGTCTCTCTTGTAAAGGGTTCCTGGTTAAATGAAGGTTAAATAAAAAATAAACATGTCTCAGCACCTGCCATTCTCAATGCCGTTCATAAATCCAGGGGCACACAGTCCCAGCAGGTGATTGCAGTCAGCGCTTCCTTAGTCTCTCTACACATGGTCAGCAGGAAAATTTCTTTGCTTCTGAATGAGCCTTTGCTTTCTTATGGAGAGAGTGGAGACGCCAAACCCCGTGGCAGCACTTGGATTGTATGTCCCGTCGCTGCACTCAAAATTGGATTTGTTTCAACTTTGACTTTTTCGATGACCTTTCAGTGTGCAGCAGATGAAATGACAGCTGTCTGTGATGTAACCTGAAAGCAATCCATGATGGATGAAAAGGACAAAAAAGGTTTCTTGCACACAAGCCCTTCTCGATCATCATGTTCTTACTCTTACTTTTTCTCAAAAGGATATTTGCCACTGCCTTTGCCTTTGGGAAAATGATGAATCTGGAATTACAGTGGTAGTCTAGCATTGCTGTAACCAAAAATGTAGTAAAGTATATACACAAGATGTTAAAAATTGCATACTCACTGGCTAAAAGTTATTTTAATTCTATAAACAACAGTCTATAGACTGTGACTGGCCCAATCTCCTTAGGCAGCTCCTCTGAGACTTTGTTCACTGATTGAGAGGGAAGAGGTTTTTAACACCAGATAAGAACGTGAGGTGAGCTTGATTTATTTGGTCCTCCAAGGGATGTGTCCACTTTTTCGGACTGTTTATGTGTCTGGCAAAGAGGTCTTCTGACGTGAGGATACATTGTTAGTGCCAGCACCTCCTGCCAAGGCAACTTTTATGGCCGGTTCTGTTCCATCAATGATGCAGGAAATACGTGTTATGAAAAATGATTACTGGCAGTGGTTTGGAGCAAGAAAGTGTATTTTTTTCTGCCTGGCTATTATAGTCTCACCCAGCATTTCTCTATCAGATTTATTCATTCCCTAGCTACTGGAATAGTGGTTTATTTATTATCTAGGAGGCATGATTAAATCCCTGCACTACTTGCTGTTCGTTACCTCTAATATTGATGATACATGAATTTAAACCCATTCTGTGGCATTCATTATAAGTTGCTGTGTGAACTATATGGATAGGTATCGTCTTTCTGCAACATCCCTCTTCCTTTTCTCTTTCTCCTCTACCAAATCTGTGTCTTCTCTCATCTCTTTCTCTCTCTCTCTATCTTTTAACACCCCCACCCCCTCCCTCGCTCTGTAATTTACTGTGCTATTGGGTGACTGTCAGTGAAGATGAATTGGCTCTAGTCTTTGTATTAACACCAAGCCTGGCCAGGCACGTTTAGCGCTACAACCACTAGTTCCGCACGGAGCAAGTGACTTCAAGGCACTATCCATCTTAACACACACACACAGGGACAGAGAGATTGCATAGGTCCATGGTTCCATCCCAGGAGTCATTGGTGTCTCTGTTCCCATATATCAGCGTTTTCTATCATCTGTGAATCAGCCTCATATTGACCAGACAGTTTTATGGCCCTCTGGTCAATATGGTCAATGAGGATTGCTCCATTAGAAATCAATCATGTTTTAATTCCTGCTTTGAAAGACATTTTTCCAGACAGGCTTTTATTGAATAGCCCATTGCTTTTTGCCTTTTTTTTAATAATATATGTCTGGTATTTTTGTTTTCCTCCTTAGCTTAAGAGCACTTTTAAACTATTTTGTAAAGCATATTGCATTAAAGAAATAAAATTGGGCTAGATTGAAAGAATATTTCTGGCCTTTCACGGTAAATCATTTCACAAGAGCAGGTACAGTAAGGTAGCATGTACTATATTTTCCAAGTGATTTCAATGGACTAATTTAAAGATCCAATGAAATGGACTCTTAAACTTCCTGGGAAAATGCTGCACTAGTCACAAATCAAATTTTATAACAATCCAGTTTTTTCTGCCTTTCCTATCAAATCAAACTGCCTTTGATTTTTTTTAACTCATAGCCCATTAGTTTACACTTAAGACTGATCACTGTCTGTTTTCCCACCCCAACATCCTGTTTCAAAAGGAAATACATTAAAATGTGTCACCTAAAATCTGGGTAAGGTGATACATTGTGATCAGCAGCCACTCAAGGAGATCAGTTATCAGTTAGAATATCCCAGGTTACACCTTATTTACAGCCTTATTTTTGAGAACCAAAGGCACATTTTAACTGTATTTATATGCATTACTGAATATAATCAACTATCTACCTGCATTATTATAACATTAATCACACTATGTGAACAAAAACTGATATAATGCTATATGTACAATGATTAATGCACTTATAGCATTTGTGTCTCAAAGGTGCACAGTGTTATATACATTATTAATACTAACTGTTTAATTGTATTGTTAAATGTTTAATTATTTTCTTGAAGTAACTGAACAGGTAAAACTGACTGTGATTATTAGCCTTTTATTAGTGAAATTAGTATGCCTCTTTTGGAAACACCATATTTCCTGAGTGCTGCTTCATATCTCCCTATCAGCAGACACAAAGTTGCTTTCCCTCCACCACCACTGGTGCTTCTAGCAATCAGAATGCTAAAATCGTAGCTAGTAGCCTTACATCTTAGTTTTTGAAAAATAAATGTCCACAATGAAAAATGTGGCTGAAAGTGAATGTCTGGGGTCCTGACCTATAATGGTTTAAGAAACTCAATGTGTGCAGCCAGCCTTGTCTGTTATATTTCCCTGTAACGCGCTATCTGTCACTGCAGGATAAATTAAGTGGTAAACTCGACGGATTATGAAATATTTTAGGTGCACGCACTCACTCTCACACACAAACACTTGCACACACACACTCACACAAAGTTTATCCCCTTGGAGAGTCTCATTAATTTGGCCAAGTTGATCTGTTCTGAAAGGCTCTGAATTCATCACAGCCAGACAGATGGTAGAGAGGGATTTCCTAGAGGAGAGGAAGAGGGAGAGAGAGAGAGTGGCGTGGGTCAGAGAGGAGACGAGAGTGAGGGAGGGAAAACAAGAGGAAAGTGGAAGGGAGAGAAGGGGTGAAAGAAAGAGAGAACAAGAGAACAACAGGGGCACAGAGAGCAAAATGAAAAAGAAAGGGAGAGAGTGAAGCAAAAAGAGAGCAAAAGAAGAATGGAGTGAAAAAGAGAGAGGGATAGTTGAGAGATAAATAGGGGAGAGGTGAGCGAGCACCATCTGTCTTCTTAGAGAGAGACAGAAACAGAAGAGTAGAGAGAGGAGAGAGGGAATTTGAAGGAGGAAACATGGAAGTAAAAGAACCAGATGAAAAATGGAGGAGAGAGTTGAAGATGGGTATATTTTTAAATTTCTCTAAGTTCCCAGGTTTTGTCTTTCCTTAATAATAACAATGTCATGTATGTGCATTAAATACAGATCTGTAGTCAGGATTTCTTTAGCCTAGCTTAGCACAAAGATTGGAGGCGGGGGGAAATAGCAATCTTGGCTTTGTCCAAAGTAAAAAAAATACATGTAACACATGCTCATATTGACAAACCCGGAGATAATTATCACCTGACGCTACAGTCAACCTCAGCTCTAGAGAGCCTTATAGCATCTTGTTTATTTAACCTGTACACAAACAGAAATTTAAAAATCTACAAGCTACAGTACATGCCGGAACTAGTTATTGGCGAACAACAGCTGGGCGAAGTGACTGTGCACAGCATCACACAAGTTCACATTTGCCTGTACAAAAATCAGAACCAAAACATGTATTTGGCAACCCGCATTGTAGCTGGAGATGCTGCACAGAAGTATTGGGAAGACATATGAACCCAAAATGTTGAACAATTCCTTTAAAATTCAGATACTTATGTTCTGCCATAATAAAATTGGATTAGGGAGATAATGAAATAGGGGTGATCACACACAAAAAGACACACACAATACCATGTTGATCTCCTTTCACATTATAAAACATTGAGTAGGTAATTGAATTTCACACCAAATTAGTGCCTCAAAATGTCGACACTTTAATTCCTTTTTGATGTGTGACGAAATAGCGCTGTTATGAGCACAAACTACCATGTAAACATTCAGAACAGAAGAAAGAGCATAGCATTTTGCATTCACTCTTTCTTTTTGTCTATCACACACACACACAGGAACATGTTTCTCCCTGTCTCTCCACTATGAATGATTTAGTGAGCGTGCCTCCAACAGGCCTGCTCAAGAAGGCTGTAAAACTAGGTTAACTTAAGGTAGGCTCTGCTGACTTAGAAAGTCCACACACACACATATACCCATTGTCAACAACAATTATTTTCATTTAAAAGAAACAGGTTACCCATTTAACACTATCACTTCTGTTCTGTCACCTTCAAGACAGCTAAACAGGGGTAACCGAATCCTCTGTCCATCCTTTAGCTGTGTCAGTGGGTTTCACAATAAAGGAAACCCATTAACACAGCTCTGTAAACGTATTACTTAATTTTTCTTTATTTTTATAATGTAGTGTTTGTTACTTGCTCCATAGGGAACACAATACCTGCTTGTCAGATTATTTAGAACAATTTTGCAGCCTTATTCAGGTTGTGTGTGTTTGTGTGAGTCCATGTGTTGTGGGTATAATTCAAAGCTAGTTAGTCCCAGCCAACATGTGCCACCCTTTCCATTCTTTTAATTGAAAAATATCATGTGGGTCTGCCCGTGCGTGCGCCTCTGTCTTACTGCATCCTTGACGTTCGAAAAGTTGTGCATGAGAAAGTGAGAGACACTTCTAGAGAGAGCGACAGAGAGAGAGAGAGAGAGAGAGAGAGAGAGAGATTATGGTGAGAGAGAGGAGGAGGACAAGGGAGGGGGGTTGAGTCATCATCCTTTCGTCCAATCCCAGCTCTCTGCCTGTTGCTTTGGTAACGTGATGTCAGTGCAGCCTCTGGCGACTCCTCTGAGGTTAGCGAGCTTCAGCACAGAGGTGTGTATGTCTGTGTTCTTGTGCCACTCTCTTGAAGTTGTCACAAAAAACAACCGTAAATAGACTTTGAAAAGTTTAAAGTCAGAGGTCAGGTTTAAATGTTTATCAGTTGTAATTGTTAAATGACTTAAGGTCAGTAGTAGTCCTAACTTGTGTGTGTGGATGTATGTGCATCCATTTGGGTCTGTGTTTGTGTGTGTATGTCCATACATTTGGTTATGTAAGATTAAACGGTTCTTTTAGTGCACATTTTTGTTTTTTTCTTTATGTGCTGGTGCATCAATTGCCTGTGCATGTGCGGAAGTCTGTGTGTAAGTGCGTGTGTGTGTGTGCTTGTGTGTTCAGACGTCAAGGATTTCTATTCAAAGTGATCATTATAACAACTGTTGCTGAACTTTTTTTTTCTCTGAGGAATCAACCAGAATTTGCCATAACTCCTTTTACTGGCTGGATCAGTGTTTGTTGCCTGGCAACATCCGTTTATTGAACACTCTCCATCAGAAAGTCATGGGATCTGCTCAGGCTTTGTTGAACACAGCACTTCTGCTTTTGGGAAACACAAACAGTAATTTTGGTATTTGAGTTGAAAGGTTACTTGGCTCTGTGTTTGTGGAGTGAGTTTCATTTTTGTCAGGGTCTTGAAAAACAATGTGGGATGGGAGATATTAGTCAGATAAACGATGCCCTGATCCAGAGTAACTTACAACTGTAGGAAAATCTTTAGTTCCTATATTACCAGCATTACAAGAAGAGGTGTTCTGAGGCCAGTTCTTCAGTATGAGATCTACTGCACGTACTGTAACTGCTTATGTTAAATAGACAGACTTTATAAAATATATAGTACAGTACAGCGGTTACTGAATTACCACTCAGTTAACATTTTTGCACAGTAATTGCCTGCTAGCAAATAGTGGCAGTAAAAAAATACTTAATTTGATGGCAATCTACACTAAATTGTGTAAATTGTGTAATATATATGGACTCAACCAACCAAATAAGAGAGTAATAATAATAATAATAATTAGTTTTGCATACTCATGTCAGACCAGCCAGAATACAAGACAATTTCCGGGCAAAATTTCTAAATAAAACCCAAAGTGAGAACCATGTTTTGCAATGTGAAGAATCAACATATAATAGCTAAAAAAAACTCCTGTTCACACTATGTATCTATGCAGCCACGCATTACTGTTTACTTCATTGAGATTAATGTTTTGTCGCTCTGCAGACACTTACCCTTCTGGACCCATGCACAGTTAATTAATTGAATTGAAAGAGTGAAAGTTTTTTTTTTTTACCAATCACACTTGGAACACATTTTTTTTATTTGACAAATACTACAAATAGTATTGAGTCTCCTTATTAGCCAAGGAATGCAGTAGAAACAATGCATAAACAATGGAATGTGCTAAGACAACTTTGTGTTCCTGCAATATTCATTCATCAGCAGCACATCACAGTAATAAAATAATATGCTTATTATATCATTTAAATCATCACAGAAATCCCTTTTTGCCCATGCCATTATTGTCATGTTTGCATTTCTTATACACGCACAGTTCTTCTCAGTATTGAGCTTTAAGTTGTTGTTTCTCTTCTCTTCTCTCGTTTGTTAACAACAATAATTTGTGCATATAAACTAAACCTAAACCCGACATGTCAACCATTAATAGAGCACGGCAAAGGACGGCAAAAGACATGAATAATTATAACTGAAGCAAGATGCAGATTACAATGTGAGGCGTACTGATGACAGATGTCGAGACCTTTGGAAACATTGATGGTTAGGTTAAGATTAGAATCAGGGAGAGATTTAGTTTTCACAGGGTCAAACAGTCTTTTTTTGTTATTTTTGGCCTTTCTGCTTTATTATGATAGTGACAGCTGAAGAGAGAAAGGAAGGGCAGGTGGGGATGACATGCAGCAGAGGGCCCGGGCTGGAATCGAACCCGGGCTGCTGCAGTAAGGACTCAACCTTGATAAGTTGTTACGCGCTCTACCAGGTGAGCTACAGGGGCACCCCAACAGTCACATAATAAAGAGGATAGAAAGAAAGAGAGAGAAGACAGATGTGGTAGAAGTGAGAAGATAAAGGTTCTAAACTGCCTCTCACTCTATTCCATCTTACTGATGAATGTTTGACATTTGTCGATAAAAACTATAATTATGTGTTTGTAAGGGAGACAGAGAGAAAGAGAACACAAGAGAGATTTCTAAGTGAGACAGCTATAATCTCCATGCGTGTTTGTATTGGTCTGATTGTGTCTTTGTCAGTGTTTAAATGTGTGTTTGTGAGTGTACAACACTGAATGTGTGCGTGTGTGTGTGTGTGTGTGTGTGTGTGTGTGTGTGCAAGAAAGTAGAAAAGAGAATAGAAAGAGAGACATGGTAAGTCTTTGATATTTGTTCCGATAAACAGTAATCTTGTTGTCCACAGCCAGTTCAAATACAAAACACACACACGTTTAAGACTTCAAACTAGGCACAAAATGCCTAAAATACAGATTTTGTGAATCGGTTTCTTTTGCTAATATCAAACACACACAAGTTTTAAATGCTATTATTGCACTCTCTACCAAAGTGTAAAATCGTCAGCTGAAATGCAACAAGTTCAGGTGCGTTCTCTGAGTTATTCTGAGTAATCATCAGTCAACTGTAGAAGCAGATGAGGCAGGTTGAGGTACAGGTACAAAATTTTAATTACAGCATGTAACTACAAAATAAGGGTTAGGTTTGCATTGAAGATCAGGGTTTAGTGATATCCTGTAGGTATTTATCTTTTAAAGGAAAATTCCACTTCATTACAACGTCATTTCTATGATAACATGATAACATTGTACTAACCAAAGTTATTGCTGAAATCTGGGAACACAGCAACAATGTTACAACAAAGTTAGACGCTCAATTTGGAGGTAAAACTGAAGTGTCTGTAACAATCCCTTATTGCAGAGGCAAACTGTTAGGGTCATAATTTTACCATTTCCCTTTCTTTTCTCTTCCAAATAAGTTTGGCAAACTTGATGGTTAGCTTAAAACCTGTATGATATCTGACTGCTCGTGTTTCTTGTCCCTTCTAAATTCTTTTTTGTGAGGTCGCCATGTTCACAGATCTCAGAAATGAAAGAGTCGCTTAATACCCCATGAAAATCTTGTTTTTGCCAACCTCCAGTGGTTTTCACCTTGATGCGGTGATGTAGAAGTGTACTCCAGGGTGTGTCAGTACACTGTGACATCACTGTTGGGTGTCATCAGTGATGCTGGGTTTGGTCAGAGGTAAAACAGGCTTGAAACCTTCTCAAAGAGGGCAGTCACTTGGTGAGTACAGTGTTATTATTACCAACAGGAATGATGGCCAAAACTACAAAAATAACACTCAAGCTTTAATTAACCAGAATTATCTCGTAAACGTAGGCGTGAATTTTAAATTAAGAGCTAGTGCTCACACATTCTTAAAAACACACAAACCATCCCTCACTCCTTGTTTCTTGTTTTCCTCTTCTCACCTCCCACCTCCACTTCTTTTGTTGTCTCTATACTCACACACATACACGTGTGTGTGTCCCTCCTGCAGCTCACACTTCTTCTGTTTTTGGTCCATTGTGTGTGTGTGTTTATGTGTGTGTGTGTGTGTGTCTGTCTGTCTGTTTATGTGTGTGTCCTTCATTCCTTTGGTGTTGGACTCTCTTCTCTCTCTTACTTCCTTGCTCTTTTTCCCTTTTTTGTTACTGCTATTCGGTGTGTGTGTGCTTGTGTGTGTATTTGTGTGAAAGAGAAACAGAAAAGAACGAAATGACCTCCTCACTAGTGGCCTTATTTTCAGTGTCCCCTCTGTGCCTAGAGACCAGAGCCATTGTGCCAGTTTAATTTATTGACTCTGTGTGTGTGTGTGTGTGTGTGTGTGTGTGTGTGTGTGTGTGTGTGTGTGTGTGTGTGTGTGTGTGTGTGTGTGTGTTTGTTTGTGTGTTCCTATATATTTAGCCTCGACTCCAGGGTCTTGCTAAGGGAACCATCAACATCGGCTCTGCTCTCTGGTCATTTAACACAAGCTGACCTCCTGTGCCACCTCAGCACAACCCACACACACACGCACACACACACAGTCAAATGCACTAAACAATGTCAGAAATGTGTGAACACACGCAGGCACCCATTTATAGAACTGCATAGTCACTACACTCTGTTTCAACCAAGTAAAGAATACAACTTGAAAATCATAGATAGATAGATAGATAGATAGATAGATAGATAGATAGATAGATAGATAGATAGATAGATAGATAGATAGATAGATAGATAGATAGATAGATAGATAGATAGATAGATAGATAGATAGATATTGCCATCCCTCTCTCTTTTTCCACCATCCTTCTCTTTCTTCACAGGCTGTCAGACACTTGACACTCTCAATGCTCCATTTAGCAAAAGGCCAGCAAACTGGTCACCTTTCCCTGTCTCTTTCTGTCTCTCTGTTCAATTATAGTAAGCTTTGGTGGCAAGACTATGCAGCCCTGGTTCCTAAAAATTACAGCAATCTTTCCATAACCTTAACCAGGTGCTTTAAGTTGCCTAGACATAACTGGAAAAATGTTAATCATGCTTTAGTTGTTACAAGCAGTTATTGTAGGAAAAACAAATAAGATGCACACATTATTAGTGAATGTTTTGCAACTTTGCAGATACGTTTATTAAAAACATTTCCTTATTATGTTGATAAGAAAGTAAGCAGCATTAATTGTCCAAATGTATTTGCTGTTGCAAATTAGTAATATATCAACGTAATTTTTAGGAGACAGGGTCTATCTGTGTTCTAAGGCTGCAAATGCAATGATGCAGTGATCACAACTTAAAATGCATTTGCTTAACTTAATTGTTAATATACAATGTCACCAAAACAGTATAGGATCTGTTTACTCAAATGTTGCACTGTTTGTCCATATGATTATGCCTTAGTCTCCCCTTCACTCTATGTCTATTAGTGTTTGTCATTCTTTTTTTGTTTTTTTTCCTCTGTCCTCCTACCCCTCCATCTTTGTTTCTGTCGTCCTGTTGTCTGTTTACCCTTGTTCCAGTTCCCCTTTTTTTCTCATCCATTCTTTCTTCCTAATCGTTCACATTTCGCATCCCTCCATCTCTCATCCCTCTATCTCATTAGTGTAATAACCAATTAACTCTAGCTCTTGGTTGCTTGAATTTTTTATTTATTTATTTCCTCATTTTTTCATTTGTTGTTGAAAGCGCACTCAACTGTGATTGGCAGCTCACGCTAATTGCAGCTCAAGACTATGAATGTACAAGATACAGTCTCACACGCGCGCACACACACGCACACACACACACAAACACACATTCAAGATCATGAGCACACACAATCTCCACTGCATGCATGCAAGGTTATTCATATCTTTGTGTACACACTTGTATGCAAACAGAACGCATGGGAAAAAAACATCTATTACTGCACACATTCACACACACACACACACACACACACACACACACACACACACACACACACACACACAGGGATCAGTGTGATGGTTTTAATTAGATTTGGCCTATCAGCCTCCAACTCAGAGAGGGAAAGAACGCAGATTACTGCTGCCCTCCATGAAGGCTTTCCAACACTTTCTGTGTTACATCTGAGATCATAGTGGAGGGAAACAACTTCAAGGTCACCAGCACTAGTGAGCAGAGGAGATGTGTGGGAGAGGGTGTTTAAATAGCCGAACAAAAAAATTCACAGATCACATCTAGAATATCACATGGAAGGTCACATGTGCTTTTGGTACAATGAAAGGGCAGTGATTTTGCATCCATACATGTGATATTTTTTCTTCATGGGTGACAAAATGGCAGATCACATATGAAAATGTGTTGCTGGAATTTCCACATATTCACATAACAATCCTCATTATTGAAAACCAACACAGTTCTCTGGTTGTCCATATCTGTCAGTAGATTTTAACACTGGAAATTTTTGAACTGCCGTCGTGGAGCCATATGAGCGACAGATAAACAACTCCCCAATCAGCTAAACAAACTTTTCTGTGTACATGGCTGATTACAGGCTGATTACAGCCACGATTCAGCATCACGACTGATTTTCAAGAGATTGGACGGAATCCATGGCGCACACACACACACACATAAACCAAACGCACATGCAGACACTCACAAACTGAGACACACACCCTCAGACAGAACACGTCATAATATTCAGACTGATCCCCATGAGTACATACAGCTCATGGTTTATTCTTCCCAGTGATCCATAATTTATCACCTAATAGCATTTTACAAGCATAATTGAGTAAGCTGTGTTGAACTTTTTAGCCTATAGCTATGAACTTACATGAAACACTACTGAACATTTACCCTACCAGTGTGTGTAATTTTAGTTCTTTAGCTACAAATTATGCATACATTACATTTTTACTGACCATTTTCACCACCATTTTGCTATACAGTATATTTCTTATGTATTTATTTCTACTCCTCCAGACAGCCACTAATTTTCTTTCATTTCCATTACCTTACAACAATAATGTTCCTCTACTGAAACTTAAACCGGACTCTGGAGCTCTCTTCAACTATCTACTAATGTTACGTAATAACAATGTGAGCACACTGTAACATTGTAGTAGATATTATTGTATGTTTCACAACCACTAACGCTGTATCAGCCACTACCAGTTGCAAGCTAACAAGCTAACAAACAACATAAACAAATAAAAGATGTTAACTACAATTACCATTCCGATACGTCTGCTTGTTGCCGATTCTGGTGCACAATAGACTCCTCATCTGGGTCTGACTGATGCTCAGACATGTATGGCTGAATCTCTCTGATGTTTCCTCTAACTCAAGCCATCTTGACGCTCACACCGCTCTCTCACCCACATCCATGCTCTCACCGGCACCGGTCAACCTAGCAAGCAGCAGTGGTGGGCGGGCCTTCGGAGAGCCAGAATTTCTCAATGAGGGAGAAAGAGTAGATGTGCTTCCAGCTCCTTTTCAGATTTTTTTTTTTTTTTAGGGGATAACCATATTAAACAAAATATTAATCATAGCAGAGTATTTTTAAATACTTTAAAACGTGTCTGGAGGGGTACTTTAAAAATTAAATAAAATGTCAAATTTTCTGATTAGTTTTTTATTACTTTGAAAAAGTTATACTTCGGTTGGTGGCAAGCCCAAAATTTCATAGGTGGTTGGGGTTGTGCTGGGGAAATTTGGACTCATGTCTTTCTAAAATCCTAGCCACGGCCCTGATGATTTGCAAAGTGATTAGCAATTAGGGATGCAATGATCGGACGCACTATCGGTCATGACATAACCAATCCACTTTAAATGTTGTTTCTTTTTCAATGTAGTTATACAATTCACTGTTTCCAATTTAAGTTACATTCATTCAATCATGTCGGGCTGCTAACTAATTTTTTAGTGCCATAGCAATTTGTGGCCTCATGTAACCTTACATGGAAAGGATTCCATTGAGTCCCATGCAATGAGGCACAGACATTGAATATGGAAAAAAGAGAGCACTGGCATTGAATTGGTACTCGGTATCTGGAGATACCCTGAGCTGAGGTATTGAAATTGAAATAGTCCTTTAATGTATGACTAAGGTTTGACCATAAAACACTGAATGTCTCCAAATCTATCTATCTTCAACCAACAAAACAAGTGGCCAGCCCTTTCACTCTGCTCTCTATTTTCCTCCCACTTAAACTGTCCCTTACTCTTCCCCTTACCCCTGGCAACCAGACCTAAAAATGACTAATCCATAAACTAATCTCCTTCATAATAAAGCCCTTTTGCCAGATGACAACATTAAAATAATTATTCTGCTCTGTGTATTTATTATCGTACATGATGTGTGTGGTTGGGTATTAGTGCATGCTGTATACGGTATATGTATGTGCGAGTATGTGTGAGGTGAGGTGGGTGTGTGTGCAAGCATGTTTGTTTATATGTGTTTTGTGTATTGTGAGCGCCATAGAGGCTTCCCCTTCGTGGCTGTACAAAGCACGCTGGGAAAAAAAACGCTGAGTCTTTGATGCTAATATGAAGTGTCATATCTTCCATCGCAGTGTGTGTATATGTGTATTTGCTGTGTGTGTGGTGTGTGCGTGGGTGTATACAGTATGTGTGCACTGAGAACTTATGCAATTACAGTTCCTTTTTGCATTACCACGCTGACTAAAATGCTGATGGACGTACAGCCCTAAGCTGACACAAGCAATCACTCTGCCGCTGTGTGTGTGTGTATGTGAAACATGTACAAACACACACTAATTCTTGGCTTAATGTTTTGTGACTGAGAGTGCTGTGTTGTAGGCAGAGGTTGGGCACGCACATACACGTGTATAGACACACACTGTCTAAGAATAGTCAGTTCACACAGCAGTACTGAGGCTCAGAAGGCCAGTTACTGTAAGTGGATTTTCACAAGTTGAGTTCTGAAGGCAGAACTGATCTGTACAGAAGGTCTTCTTCTACTCCTCCAGCCTGAGAGCCGAGAGAGAGATATAGTCTCTAACCCTGGGCCGTTAATCGGCTCATTAATGTTCTTTCTTCTAAACTGCTGGAATTAAATTTTCCCTATCCATTTTTGGTCTACTATTGCTGCTACAACCGTAACTTCTCAGGGAATCACTACTACTTAAACTGAAAATATTATCACAGCAGTGGTGTCTATGACTACCAATGCTGTTACTAATGCTATTTACATATTCCTACTAGTTCTACTGGTATTATTACTACTACAATATCAAAACTGTTATCACAGTACTGCTGTGCAGTCTTCATATCAGAGAGAAGTGATTGTAGCATTAGGAATCTTATTTTTTCCAGAGTTTTCAACTGTATCACATGGTCTTCATCATCAAACTTCACCTTGACCTTTTGAAATAGAAGTTTGATGAAAAAAACATGAAAAACTAAAAGTCCACTTTTTCAAAAGCTTTCAACTGTATCACATGGACAGCTGCTGAGCTGGAATGTTAACAGATCCATCTCTGTGACAACCTGTTATCCATCTGCTGATGAAGACTGTGTGATTTGGTTGAAAGCTCAGGAAAAAGCTAGTACTATCTCAGAAATCGATCAACTATGCACCTTGAAAACACATGGATACAAAGGTAGAGAGTGCAATAAAAAAAGATTGCTGAAATACTGAAAAGATCATGCTGTTTAGCCACAGGTGGTGTACATTGTTTTCTTCCTGCTTCTATGTCGTTGCCATGACACTATCAGCATGAGCTAATAATGTTTGCAATGGAGAGAAAGGCACTTTGGGATTCAAAGCCCCAGTCTCAGTAGCAGAGGTGTTTCCCTTCCTCTATCCATATGTGCACTACATCTGTCACATCCTCCACTAAGTACTGTAACTATGTAACTATTAAACAAATTGTACTCTCTCTATTTTCCTTTACCCTCCTCATCTTCCTCCTTTTCATTCCACTTACCTTTATCCTCTCTTCGAACTTATCTATTTAACTCATGTTATCTATTTGTTTTATGTTCAGGTTTACTTAATGCACCTCTCTCTCTCTCTCTCTCTCTCTCTCTCTCTCTCTCTCTCTCTCTCTCTCTCTCTCTCTCTCTCTCTCTCTCTCTCTCTCTCTCTCTGCAGCCATCGGTGTCCAGATGACTTTGGAGGTGATTGAGTCCAGATTCTGGGCCATCGCAGCACAAGTAAGTACATACAGGCTCAGTGTGATGCAAGTGTTCCCCACTATAACGGTTCTTGCAAATTTTTGTGAATAGAGACAGATTGTTATCCGGTGGACCTTTCATAGAATGAATCCTTTATGTTTCTGATCTAAGGAGTTTGATTCCAAAATGAGAATCGTGACATTAACAAAAGCATGAATAAAGAAAAACTCACCCTTGAGTATAACTTTAAACTGACTTCTAGCTATTTACAACTTCAACAGTGACATTTAGTGGATGTCACCATCTGAGAAAAAAGAAAAGAAAAAGAATGATGAATGTCAGGTACCACTGTGCACTGTTTGGTACTTAAATCCTGTGATTACTGCATTATTGCTTCAGTTTTTTATAGAGATTTTTAGAGTTTTATACCATTTTGTTTATATTTTATAATGTCCCCTATAAAACAAGTTGATTGTGGTACAATACTTGCACTAATGATAAATCTTTGTTGTATTTATGGTTCTAGCAGCTATTTTGAACAGTGCTTGAAGAATACAAACAACACAATCATGCTGTTCTTCAGTTACTGAAGAATAATACTATCCCCCACCCCCACCCTCCCAAATGATGACTCACCCAGATTTCTTACCGGACCGCTCTCATACAGCAACCTGCAACAGTTTATTTTCATGTCACATTAAAGGATTACATTAAAGTGCTCTGATTTCAGACTCAGTGGACTCAAAAAGGCATTTATCTTTTTAGGCTTGTAGGTTTGATTTTAACCATTGTCAAAGGTTGTGTTCCTGATTTGACATTAAAATTTCACATTTACATTGTGGGCATTTACCGAACACCAAATTCCTGTGATGGAATGACCCGCCGTTCAATATCTTGTTCAGTAGAGGACATGGCCATTGATGAATACAATATCTGCCTCAGAGGTTTAACCCATGGCCTCCGTTCTATATTCAGGAATATCCCTTTAAACCACCAGGCTGTTCTGCTACCAATTACTGTACGACAAGGAGTCAAGGATTATTACAGGTTCTTTTTCTGCTCCATTAGTTGGTAATTACAGCATTTACACTTTGTTTAATTCAACGCTTAATGCAGTGTTTTCCATATTTTGAAGGATTAAATGTCATCATTAGAATTGATTTTGATTTTTTGGATTTTTGTGTGTTGCTCAGAGAATTTCACCACTGTTAGTTTCAGTGGAGGATCTTAGGGTCTTTTGAGTTCTTCCACACTTTCAAGAAAACATTTTGTTCAGGAAAACTTGCTTAATTTGGCGTAACACCTTTGCGGTAGCAGGTGTTGGATAGCTTGGCCGTTCCCCTCCTCTGCTCTCATGGCTGTAAATGACAGCACTTAAAAAAGCATTAAACCTGCTGGCTAGCCATTAAATGATGGATAGCTACCACAGCTCTCAAGTGTATGTTTGTGTGTGTGTGTGTGTGTGTGTGTGTGTGTGTGTGTGTTTCCATGTGTGTATCTGTGTTTGTGGTGTGAGGTATGAAAAATAGAGTACTGTATATGTGTCTGTTAATGTTAATGTGTGTCACATTGACAGGGACCATATGCATGACCATCTGTGCACAAGTGTGTTGTTATGTCCATATTCATCAACTAAGAACTCATTAGCATCATTTGCAGCGGCCTTGTTATCCGCTAGATTTATGCTGTATAGAAAGTCATTCCCATTCTCATTTACAGTGTGCACTTTCAACTCTCTTCTTCTGCCTAAATTCTCAATTTTCTCTCCTCTTCTCTCCCCTCCTCCTTCTCAATTCTTCCCCCCATTTTGCTTTCTCTTCCTTTTCTTCAATGCTGTCTGTCCTCCCCCTTTCTCATGTCCTATACTCCCTCCTTCTTTCCTCATCTACTCTCCTAAACCCTCCCTCTTCTCCTCAGATAGCTTACATAATCATCTTATCTTCCTGTCGTGTACTCACTGTCAAGCAACTTTATTTCATAAGGTTTCTGTGTGCATGCACTCACAGTATGTGCTTGTCCTGCCTGTATATGTGTGTCCAGCCATGCATGGATGTGTATGTGTGTGTGTGAAATCCTCTCTGCAGTCTATTTTAAGTGTTCAGCTCCCTGGGGGTGAAAATACTGTGGCTACTGTAAATCCTAAATGAAATAGGAAGTACAATAACTGGTCACATGGCAGCCACAGCCATCTACCTAAACAGTCATATTGGCTGTAAGTGTTAAGAGAAAGAAAATATCTTGGATTACATTTCATCTTTGACTCTTCATCCATGTTGCCTATGTATTGTGTAGCAGTAAAGATGTTCCGAGCATTTTATTTTATTTTATTTTTTGTGTTTATCCAATGGTAAATATTCATGCATGCCTTAAAAAGTATTGATTTTCCCAGTTTTTCACACTGCTCCATCATTAGGTATTTGTGAGAGAAATATTTTAGTCACAATTAACTAATAATTGGTTTTCTTTAATTGCTAACAACGTCAAATTAGCTTCATCGTTATGTGTTTGAAGTGATCATTGCAAGGAACTCTGTACAAAGTCCTCAGATCTCAGGGGAAGCGTTCCATAAGTGAGGGAAACCCTGTCTGACCTTATAGCTACAGTATAAGGTTGACTACCTTAAAATAAAATGTTATTAGTTGATGAATTATGAATTAGTGAGGGTGGGAATAAAACATGAGCTGCCATCTAATAGGAATCAGTCAGAATGTTAATAGGAAAATGTTCTGACATCTCTGTACAGCACAAACTGCTTTGTCTGATGTCTCAATGTGTGTGTGTGTGTGTGTGTGTGTGTGTGTGTGTGTGTGTGTGTGTGTGTGTGTGTGTGTGTGTGTGTGTGTGTGTCTACATCAATGGTGTTTAAAAGAGAGACAGTGAAAGAGAAAGAAACTAGTATAAATATGAAGGAATAAAAAAGAAAGACTTTGAATATGTGTACTTCATCGCCTTGCTCCACTGACATGTTGTGTTCCCACCTAGGTTAAATCTGTAAAGCCACAATTCTATAAAGATACATCACATTAAAATATACAGTGTGAATCCTACAGTGTAAGGACCCATACGTCTCTCACAGTCCATTGCTGCTATATTTCGTCTGACAGCGAGTAGAGATGCAGTGAGAGGCTCTGAGGTGATAATAATGAGAATGAAAAGATGATAGATTTTTTGCCATTCACATCTTGACGTTCTCTTTATCTCATGGACAAGACTAAGCTGTTTTTCCCTTTCTCTATAATCCCATATTTGTTACTTCTGCATAATGTTTCTGTTTGTGATAGCACTGCACTGCAGCTTTTGAAATATGAAATGAAAGTATACATGTGTAATTAGTGCAATCACAGAAACATAGCTTCAGATATGGAGCAGCTTTCTTCAAAATATATTTATGCGATTTGATAATTTGTAAAAGCAGGCATAATAGCATTGCAAAGCACAGTACAAAATAGAAACTTCTTATTCTGTAATGTGTTGCTTACTTTGAGTTCAAGTGTGTATGTGAGCTGACAGCAGGATCATCAGTTGCAGTGAGAAACTGTTCGATTGAGGTTCAGGGAATGAGCGTGATAAGTGATGCTCTCATCATCACCTTGACTCCCCCTGGAGCTCCCAGACGAGACACATTTACCAACACAGGATCCAGGGAAACAGCCTCTTACATGCTGCCCAGATTTAGAATGGCTCATGGCTCTGAGGGATAAAGAGGCTGGATGAGACATAGAATCGTTGCTTATAGAGGAGATAACATTAAAACAAAGAGAGGGTCCAAGGCAGCTAGCTGAGATGAACAAATTGGCAGTTTTAATATTAATTCATCTGGTGATCCAACAGAGAATAAACTTTTTGTTTTACCTGACTCTCAAGCAACCATTAGGGTAAAAATCCTCTTTGTACACAGGAAATATCATAATGTAACAGGCATTTTTCCATGAAATTTACTATGCATTTCATTCTCCCCTGAGGATGAACCTTTTCCACTTTGGACACTTCATTAGCAGTGGTTCACACAAATAATAATAATCTAATGGGCAGTTTTCCAGTAAATTCTCTGAGCAAATGAATGACACCAAGATAACCCCTTTTTGATTTCAAGGACCCCATGCCTTTTTTTCTAGTGCAACTAATCACAACAAAATTTAAATTATTGGTCCAATTTCTGCCCAAAGCTGCAGGAACAAAAAATCTTCAGTATGTTGTTTGTTAAGTCTAATAAACATTGTGACCTATGGGTTTCACTAGCAGTTCTTTAGACTTAGATTTGTTAGACTTTACATAATTTGCAGAAACATATGATATACTTTCCTAAAACTTTTGTCCCTCATCAAACCATGCTATTTTCCAAAAACATGTGGGGGAGGATCATCATTTCTGTCGGCCCACTCACTGAATTGTAGTTTATTTCAGGAGGCAGCGATGGGAAGCAGAGAGAAAGACTGACACTTTGCTGTAATAGGACTGAAAAGGATGATAGATTGTCTCATTCTCACTTTGACACGCTCCATATAGCTTGACCATGATTCCAAAGACATATTGTCCATAGACACCAAGCCACACATACTGTAGACATGAGATGTGACCATAAAGTCGTGAGGAGAACTATTAACATTTTGACTCATGACCCTTCCACTGATGAAGGAAATTGTTAGGAAGCGAAATGTACAGACAGTGTTGATAGAGAACTTATTGTCCCCCTGCAAAGGCTGATATATAGTAAATACAGTAAATCCTATTATTATGGAAGATGCAGCAAGCACCTATTGCAAGTTTTTCATTTTTTTTACTTTGATTTAAATGTTAATTGATTTGTTACATTTCTTTCCTGCTTGAAAAACGTAATGAAATTGACAAAAATCGGTATTCATGAAAAAGAAAAACTGCAGTCTTTGATCCATTCCTGAAACGTGTGCTCTGAGAAGATGTATGGCTTTGTCAACAGCAAACTAATAGCAACAGAGTGAGACAGTCTAGTCAGTGCATTGACTTACACATCATTAATTGAAGTAATGTTTCTCTCTCTTCTCTCTTTTTTTATCTTTCTTTGTTCCTCTTTTTGTGTCCTCTCAGCCAAGTGACACAGATGTAAGTATGCATAATTTCCCCTCTCCTCATTTTTCAAAACATCACTCTCATTTTTGTACAGAACCACATTTAACACCTTCAGCACCTGCTGAGCTCTGTAAAGTCAGCTTCACACTCTAGTTAAAAAAGACTACACGCACACACACACACACACACACACACACACACACACACAGTCACAGACATGCAGAAATTAAACATGCACAAACTTGCGAACAAGACACTCAGGAGCCCATCACAGGTAGACAAGACATATCACACACGAATTTACACCTTCTCACCAACACAGACACGTTTTTTTCACACTCACACTCACACTCACGCGTACACATGCACTTGTCTACATTGACACATGTTCAAGCATATAACACCTCCACAGACAAACACAGGCAGAGCATGTGTTCAAATCATTCCCTCACATACACAAACATGCCCTGCTCTACATACACATACTCAACAGATAATAACACATATCACACTTCTAATCACTTTCACCTATATTTTTTCAATGAAATCCTTCTTCTGTTTGTTAATGGTGAAGCATATTACAAATAATTACTTTTATTTAATTGGGGTTTTTGTCTGTTCTCCAGTGCTCTAATGTAGAGGGGACTTGTCCTCTTCGGTGTGACAGCTTTGTGAGTATATCTTGCTGTTTGTCTGATATGTAGTGAATATAAAAGCTAGCATGAATTGATGATATTACTACATAATGTCTTGGTATTCAAGCGCCAAAAACTTCAACATGTTTTATCTTTTGCTACTATATGGAGACACAAAAGTAAATTTTTTGTCCTTATTATCCTTGTCAGTGGTGTTTGCCACAGATCTTTTCTTACGTAAGTAATTGCTTTCTCTGTCGCTGTCTCTTTCTTTCATCTCAGGATATCGAGTGCTACGTGATTGACAATAATGGCTTTGTCCTAATTTCCAAACAGCGCAATGATGTGAGTTCACACACACACACACACACACACACACACACACACAATGAGAACATGCGCTTTCTAGTCTTTGACTTGATTATTTGAGAGCGCTTACGCCTGTCAATATTCGTTACCTAACAAGAAAAGAAACACACTCGGAATACAGATTTAAAAAGTGTTGTGCCTGTTATTTAGAAATACATATATAGATCTCGCAATCACTTACATTTTCCTTGTGATTCAATTAGGAGTCCCACCTTTCTGTGAACCACTGTTAACCAGCAGTGCAGATATCGTGGCTGTGGCCAGGACAGTGTCCAACAGGCAAACTAGCTATGAACAGGACTCAAAACCACATAATATATTTGCATTTTCCATTGCCTTATATTCATTTTTAGAATGATTTTCATGACCTTTGGGCCCATATAACACACAGTAACCATCAATAATAAGTGTAAGCAGTAAAATGAATCAGTGTTCATGAATCAGATGACAGAAGACAAAAGTTCATAAACAAGGAATATATTCTCAACAGACATAACTATTTAATATTTATTATGGAAATAAAGGGAGGTTTAGAGGTGTTAGTACACGGATTTGTTACTTCAGACAGGCTAGCTGTTTACCCCTGTTTCCAGTCTTTATGCTAAGCTAAGCGAATTGGCTGCTGGCCAGCGCTTAATTTTCACCGTACAGATACGACAGTGGTATCAATCTTCTCATCTAAAAATAGATGTTCTATAAAAAATAAATATGCATATTTCTCAAAATGTCTATTCCTTTAAAAAGACTCCTGTAGTGGCCCACCTCCACTGAGTGCATGTGAAGGAGACACTACAACAAAATCATGTGTGATAAGATACATTGCTACAATATAACATATTTGGATGAATAATTGATCATACAGTTCACAGTGAGGTGAAAGTGGAAAGGATGAATACCAAGAAGGGGAGCTGATAATCCCTCTGTCAGCTTATCATGATATGAGCTTAATTTGTTCAGCCACACAGATCATTTTTGCCCTTTCTCATTTCTGCTAGGCGGGAAGATTCTTTGGCGAGGTTGACGGATCAGTGATGACCACACTAATCAGAATGGGCATGTTCAAAAGGTAATGTCTGGTTGTCATTGCTTGACTAGCTGACAGGATAGTTGTGCATCTGTCTGCTTCTCTGTCTTGTCTGTCTGTCAAGCATGTTAAACTTCATGTAAGCTTCTCTAAATCTCTAAGAAGCTGCAGTGGCCCCTCATTGCAATGTTACGTGCCATATTATGCATCCCGGTGTGTCATGCTCATAACACCATGCATTTGAATCTGGCTCATGAATTTGATTACATGTCACCCACATGCTGCATCACAAACAGAGGTGGTTGCTGTTGAGTATTGTCTTATGCAGGAAGGTGACTTGCAAATGTTTTTGTTTACTTTTTGGTTCTTATACACCTAAGCTATGCATTAGTATGCATATGAAACCCATAGCCTGGAGGGTGTGCTTTACTGTCATTATAGAGACTCTATAAAAGACTATAGTTTTTATTGCTATATAATGGTAGAGTCTCTGCCCTGTGTTGTACTCTTTACGTGCCGAGGGTAGCTAATTCATCCATCTTTGTATTTGTGGTGTAGATATCCCTGCTTTTCCCTTTTGAGCTTCTTTGACTGCTCTGGAATTTTCTCCCTCTTCTTACCCGTCTTTTATGTTTGAAATCTCATGAGTGATGTGCTATTTTTAAACAGCTAAAAGATTTCATCATGCTTCATTTAACACAGGATATTACATAAGCTTTGAGTATGCATGAACTTCAGCGTCTGTGTGTGTATGTTCTTGTGGTTTTACCTGCATAAAGACAAAATATTGATAGTGTATGAAAACAAGAAAAAGTCAAAACAATGGGTCAAGCCTCTGTTTAAAAAGGAAAGTAATTCTAGCACTGAGATGATTTTGTCTCAGGTTTCTTTCTTTTCCAAGTTAAGTTAGGGATCAGGGTTTCTACAAAGGTTAAGCTCTATACGATGCTGTGTGTAATAGACTCAAAGGGGTCAAGCAATCGATGTAAGCCAGTGAAATACTCCCTGAAGAGCAACACCATGTGCTTTTGTGTGTGTGTGTTTCCTCAGGGTGTCCTTGTTCGACTACCAGGCCATGTGTAAGATGAACTTGCACTCTGTCAGCAGCGCCCGTCCACTTCTCAGTGTACGTACAGTATACTCACTCTGTGTACAATATTATTACCATAATGGTAAATTCTGCAGTAACTATAATATATCTATCTGTCTTTCTATCTATCTATCTATCTATCTATCTATCTATCTATCTATCTATCTATCTATCTATCTATCTATCTATCTATCTATCTATCTATCTCTTCAGCCGTTCTATGGTTTGGCTTCAGCCCTCAAGTGGTTCCTCTCCAACTTCCTGCTGTAAGTGTTGCTAGGGGCAACCAGAATGTCAGTATGTCCAAAATAAAGGGGTTTTCTGTTCACATTTGCTATTATGTATCATTGGTTGACAACACAAAATCATTATAGTCTGACATCTTGCAGAGAATTAGATAAGAAGATCAATACCATTCTCATGTCTGCTGCCGCCAACAGTCAGTTAGCTTAGTACAAAGACTGGAAACAGGGGGACACAGCTAGGCTGGCTCTGTCCCAAGCTAACAAATTCCGCCCACCAGCATCTCTACAGCTCACTAATTAACATTTTATATGGTGTTTGTAAAAAAAAAAACAAAGAATAAAAACAACAACTCGCTTGTTACCTTTGAACAGAGCCTAGCTAGCTTTTTCCCCCTGTTTCTAGTCTTCATGCTAATCTGAGCTACCTGGCTGCTGACGATAGCTTCATATTTACCGTACAGACATGAGAGTGGTCTCAATCTTCTCATTTAACTCTTGACAAAAAAGCGAATAAACATATTTCCCAAAATGTTGAACTATTCCCTTAAAGTTATCAACCCAGATTGGATCATGGGATGTTTATTGACTTCTTTTTATTTAGAAAAACTACTTCATTTTTATTGTAACGACTTGGTAAGGCTAAAGTCACTTGATACATCCAGCAGCTTCACTAAAAAGAACAGGCTGGTTATCCAGTTAAGAAAAAAAAAACAGCTACCAAAGCTACAAATTACTGCTGAATAACTTGAGGACCCATTTTAATATCCCCATGACACAACTTTGGGTCTTAGCCCAGTTTTTGAAAGCTGCATGCAATCTGCTTGCAATCTGCTTTGGTCTATAATGAAGACTGCCTAATTGACTGCCTCTCTCTGTCCACTCTCTCTTCTTCGCAAGGTTTCTCCTGGAGTTTAATATCTGTGGCTTCTGGCACACGGAGCATTTCGCTGATGGTGAGCTATATTAGAAAGAATGTGGCCAGTTAAGGTCAAACTCTATCCATCTTTATGACAAATGTCCCTCTATTTGTACTCAGAAATGTCCATCCATATGTATAAATCATCACAACCTTCAGAGCAGATCTGGATTACTTCAGTATTTGTGTTTTAAACCAGTTAAAATAATAAATAATGCACAGATCATCTACATGGAAAATAAATTCTTAAGGGATCCCAAATCATATTTAAATATTAACATAAATGTCTGGGCTAATAATGCTCACCATCAACCCTTCACTCACTCAAAAAAAAACATTTCATTTTCATCATGTCACTCTGTTCTACCAGTCACCGCAAACATGTTACAGCAATGACACACGTATGTCGTGTCAGTTCAATGCCAGGAGTGTTTACTGTGAGTTGTGTGCAACATTGATCACCAGTTGAGAGGCCATTTTGGAATATCAACTCGTGTTCTCTGATCCTCTCACCTCTCATCTGCCTCTGTCTCTCTGTCGATCACACATTCACCCTCCTCGTTACTCCACTTGTCAATCATCCACTCTTCCTCCTACTCCACATCATCATCATCATCATCCCTCCATTCAGCCAAGCCATCTTTCAGTGTGTGTGAGTATCTGTCTTGTAGTTTTTTTTTTGAGGAAGATCAGTGTTCTGTAAAGCTACCCTTTTTTTTGCATTTTGTGTGTAGTGTAGTGTTTGTAGTATACTTCAAACAAAATGAAATTAGGTGTGTCTGATTATGTAAGTAGCTTTCAGTGGGAACAGGGGCAACTGGCAAGTTGAAAAACAAGAACTAAGCATAGAGTTAGACTCGAACTAGTGTAATTCTGAGGAAATCAGACTGACGAAATTTAGTTCACATCCAAACGTGAAATTTCGACAAGCCATTATGGCTCTTCTTTCTGCTTTTAAACCCATCATTTTATCTGTGCACAGACACCAAATTCAATTTTGTTTGTAGTACACAGCACACTAGAGTATTTCTGGTCATGGTAGAAAGAGCAATAAATGGCTGGAGTGTGGAGCACTTAAATAGTATCCATATTCTCCTGTCACACACTCTAAGCCACCAACAAAACGTCACACATACACTTTCACACACACTTATTCATATCCCCAATATCGAGAAATGACCCATATCTATTTCTCCATTAGCCTCAGCTCAGAAGAAAAAAGGGGACATCCTGCAGCCGTGTGACACCGAGTACCCCAGCTTCGTCTACGAGCCGTCAGTCAAAGAGACCAACAGCATTATTAAGTGTGGACGCTGCCAGAAGTAAGCACACACAAAACTGCAGTGTAGTCCTCCCTAAGCCCTAGACCAGTCATGTAAAATTGTCCTTCCAAAATCCATTTTCCACAGCTTTGCTCTGCTTTGCATACTAAGAGCAGTGTGTGTTTATAAGAGTATCAGGAAGGGGGAAATAAGTAGAAAGGAATGGAATTAGATAAGGGTGCACAAGGTTATAGAGAGACAGAGAAGCATGTGAAGGGAGAGAGAGAGAGAGAGAGAGAGAGAGACTGGAAGACTGAGAGAAGGTATTAAGACAAAACAGAGGGATGGGGGAAAGTGGGTGACAGAAAGAGAGATGGAAAAACAGTGAGAGGCAAGAGGAGAGGGAAGAGGAGAAAGAGAGGGAAGCATCACAGCGTATGTGTTTAAAGATGAGAGAGAAACAGGGAGAGAAGCTGTGGTTCTGCGGTTACTATATTATTTCAGCCGGTTTGTGATCATAGGTTAAGTGTGAATGCCCTCATGAGGCGAAAAGAGGTCTAACGCAGCACAAACACTGCTTACTGTATCACTGCTGGGCAAGGTTCTTAGATTTCAAAGTGTTTAGTTCACTTTTTTTACCCAGTACGACCAACTCATGCAGTCAAGTGACTTTGCAAAATTATTTTTTCCATAGAAATAATCCTATAAATGATTATGTGACATCATTTGGGGTTTTTCATATTATTATTATTTTTTATCAATGTAACAGTCATTGTGGACATTGTATCTGCCTTGGCTTGGCGCCCCCTACTGGACAAAGTGTTTATGCCATACATTTCAATAGAGGTTTTCTTTCTCTGCTTTTGTTTATGTGCACATTTTCACACTTTTTATATGCACGCATTTGTGTGTGTCAGGATGTTTGTGGTGCAACAGATACCAGAGAGCAACCTGTTGATGTTGGTGGTGCAGGCAGACTGTGACTGCTCCAGACAGTACCCACCCATTACCATGGAGCCCAAGGAAGTCAAATATATCCTTTGATATTTTGGAATTCATGGAGTATGCTGGTTCATCTCGAGAAATGATCTCACCTTAACACCCATAATAAATTAGATAATGTTAGAGTGTGCTTGTTTTGATTTATCACAGCACCAACACTGATATTCACACTGGGAGCTACTGAACACAAGCACACTTACCAGATTTGGTAGAGCAGGTAATATTTCACTGCATAACTCACTGCATGTTAGTAGCAGAAGAAAAGGTAGGACAGAGCTGTGGCTTACATGTGTACCTTTAAAAGTACATTATAATTAAATAAACCAAATGTACCTAGAAACATAATCAGTTTGCTGCCCTTTTTGACTTTCCTCCAAATGAATTCCCTTTGTACTGCAGTTTCTGTTGCTGCAAACTCCCACTTTTGCTCTGGAGAGGGTGTAGACAAACCAACAAGCAGGTTGTCACTAATGTTGCAACAAGGACAGGATCTCTTACCAGCTTCTCACTCCTAAACACTGTTTTGATTAAGCTTTTACCCTTGCACCATGTTCCCCCCACTCACTTAAAATTCTGAGGCCCAATGTGTATACATTTGTGAAATATGTCATTTTCAGTGCAAAATTTTTGTATTACTATTTGAATGAGAATTCAAGAGACACCTCTCCTGTTCCTGTTGTTGCTCCTTGACCCCGCTGTACATAATGCCTCAGTGAAGTGTGACAGGATGAGGTCCCAGAAGATTCGCAGACGCCCCGAGTCCTGCCACGCCTACCACCCCCAGGTCAGCTTCTCATTGGTCCACCCCATGAATAACTTTTGCATCAACCAGCATCTGCAGCCAGTGTACAGCAGCTTTCACCAAGTGTCAATTTTTAGAACATTTTGATAATGCAATAATTTTTTCATAACCTAAATTATGATAAAACACACCTCCTCTCATTGTCTTGCTACACTGGTTCTGTGCACCAAATAGTATTTACTACTGTCTTCAACTGTATTGTTGGCATTAATCAAAGCTTCTATATGTGCTATCATATTTAGCTTGATTGCATTGAATAAATATCTAAAGGCTGAAGTCGTGGCAGAAACTTTCCCTTTCTGTTTTGTCCCTGCAGGAGAACGCCAATGATTGTGGAGGAGCTGTTGTTATATCTCTCTCTGCCTCTCTCTTCCTCACCTGTCTCTCCTTCTCGTCACTTGTCTCCTGATGATGGACAACATTGCTGTTTCTCATATAAAGGAGGAGATTGAAATTAATCAAGAAATGTGTTTGGACACAGGACACCTCGAGTGGATTTTTTTAAGTACCTAATACTGCACATTTTGCTCATGACAACCACAAATCTAGTCTCTTAATGATGGACCTTTGATGTGGTTTTTGAGCATTTACTCCTGGAAATTATTACATCTGAACTGAAATCTGCAAAGAAAGCAAGTTAATTGTTGTTGCCATGGATACTTTTCCATTAGTTACTTTCTCATACACCACTTTGCATCTCAAAATGAAAAGGGACTAAATAGATGCAGGTGGTAGCTATGACGTGCATTGATAAAAGGGGATTATGAGTCACAAGATGCAACAAAGTCCAGGGGGGGAAAATATGTCTCTCATTTACCATATCCCACTGAACTGAGTATTGCAGACACAAGTGCATATTATATATGCAGCTGCAAGCATGCACACCTCAAATACTTTATTATCCTGAATGCTTCATCTACAGACTATCATACATGCTCTTTTAAACGCTGAATGAGAGAAGGGAGAGAAGGGCTACAGCAATATACGGTAAGCATTGTTGTGTGATCAGTGTTGCTGCTAGAAGTCATGTTTTACAAGTTTTTTTGCAATATTAATTTCTCTGAATCGTCTGCAAATCTCAGAGGGTGATGGCTCAGTGCCAAGAAAGTAATAGCAAATACAAAAATGTAATAAAGATAATCACAAAATCAGAATGGGAAGTTCCTTCAGGATCTAATGTTTTGAGTTTTTACTTGGTTGACAACCCTAAAAACATTTGTTTCTGTGACATATCTTTTAAAAAAATGTCTGCCTTTCTGTCTTTATCAGCTGTGTCTTTCTGTGTGTTTGTGCATACTGTATGTAATTATGTTTGTCTATTTGGCTGGACATCGTTGTGGAAACAGGGTGTAGATCCACAATCAACATGGATAACACAATGATGAACTTAAATCCAAAATGTGTTTAGATAATATTTTTTCATGCAGTTACATGGTTTCAATGCAAATCTAGTACATATTGTATACCCTGCAAAAGATGCTCATAAATGTTTCTGGAATTAAAACAAAAGGTGTCTTTTGAGGCAGTGACAATGCATTTCGGGGAGACTGTAGTTTTTGGATACTTAGGCCCCAAGGTCATGCAACTGCTACTTATTACTTTGCATAAATAACAATATAATTTTATAAATTCATGATTGAAGCAAAAAAAAGGAATGCGCTCTGGGAAATAAGATTGTCATTATGGAAAAAACTGTTAAATTCTTATTGTGTAATTGCCTAATTTTGGAAATGTCATATACTGTATGTAACTGCAATGTAAATTAACAGTGTAAATCCAATTGCATAGGGTATTTTTGTATTTGCTTGTGTTTCATATTTTGAACTTCAGCATTTCATTGTATTTTGGGCTGTGAGTGTCCCTGTAACTTTTTCTATGCTATTTCTGAATCAACTTACAAAGCATGTCTTTAAGTTGAGCTTACTCTGATGACAAAATTGCCTGAGAATTTGCCTGTTTATGTAATAGACTCAGATACATATTGTGTGTGTGTGCATCATTACAGTATGATCTGTCTTGCTTAGAGTAATTTCATTCATCTGTCTCATTTTTGTTTATAATTTCCACTATACAATATTCTGTATATTATATGGTTGACATATGTCCACGTTGTATGTTGTTTGACTGAAGCCATGATTTGTACCAAGTAAATTAAATTATCCATATAGTTTTTGTACTGTATTTGTTGTCAGTGTGTGTTCTGTTTTGTTTGTCAGTGATTAATGTCAGTGCACATATAAAGATACTAACAATAATACCAGGCTAAAACAGAATCAAGGAATTCTACTAATACTCAAAGAGACTTAAATTTATCAGAAATCAAAGCAAGGTGATCAAATTTCTGACTTCCTTTAATCTGTTCAATAGAGAAGTGGATTAAATCCCAATAATTTCTGTCCGTTGACAACAAACTAACAATTTTTCCATAAAAGTATTGAATCAAACTATCGATAGATAGATAGATAGATAGATAGATAGATAGATAGATAGATAGATAGATAGATAGATAGATAGATAGATAGATAGATAGATAGATAGATAGATAGATAGATAGATAGATAGATAGATAGATAGATAGGACATATTTCCACAAATCCTGAAATCCTTAAACCAAGATCTTTGAATTCTTCAAAGAAAAACTTTCTTTAGATCAGACATTAGACATTGACATTGTATTGAAGCTGAACTAGGGTGTCTAAGTGAGCTCTTATATCCAAATGAGCTTTCATATTGCACCAGAAACAGGAATAATCTAAAGACTTTAAATCATCTCTGCATCTACAAAATACCATAACTAGACACTGCTGCTGTGTGATGCTTTACAGAAAAAGAGTAGGTAGTGTGATGGTTGTTCATCTCTACTCTCTATGTCCAGTTTTACTTCATGCCTTGATTTTATTTACTTTCAACTGAAATTATGAACAGTATCAGGATTTTTTATTTTATTTTCAGATGATGCAGTAGAATATAAATAACAAATGACTCATCTGTCTGTACCATCATCCGGTACAGTTTTTAGATTTCTGTATTCAGGGGTGCTGCTTCATCTGGGCTCCCTGACAGGATGTCAGAGCCCCCCAGCCCAATTTACATAAACAGTAGGCAAAAAACATTGAGACACTTTTTAAGGTATAACCCATAAAAAAGGAAAAAATAGTGCTCTGTGGCTGTAACTATCCCAAAATCATTATCACATCTCTTCTATGTGATCATAAAACAATGCAACACATATCCTATGATGACAATAAACCTACATTTACTTTTCATTTGACATAATTAAAGATCCATCCATCCATCCATCTTCTTCCGCTTATCCGGGGCCGGGTCGCGGGGGCAGCAGTCTAAGCAGGGACTCCCAGACTTCCTTCGCCCCAGACACTTCCTCCAGCTCCTCCGGGGGGATCCCGAGGCGTTCCCAGGCCAGCCGAGAGACATAGTCCCTCCAGCGTGTCCTGGGTCTTCCCCGGGGCCGCCTCCCGGTGGGACATGCCCAGAACACCTCCCGAGGGAGGCGTCCAGGAGGCATCCGGATCAGATGCCCTAGCCACCTCAGCTGGCTCCTCTCGACGTGGAGGAGCAGCGGCTCTACTCCGAGCTCCCCCCGTGTGACTGAGCTCCTCACCCTATCTCTAAGGGAGCGCCCAGCCACTCGGCGGAGGAAGCCCATTTCGGCCGCTTGTATCCGCGATCTTGTCCTTTCGGTCACTACCCAAAGCTCATGACCATAGGTGAGGGCAGGAGCGTAGATTGACCGGTAAATCGAGAGCTTTGTCTTTCGACTCAGCTCCTTCTTTACCACAACGGTCCGATACAGCGCCCGCATCACTGCAGACGCTGCACCGATCCGCCTGTCAATCTCACGCTCCATCCGTCCCTCACTCGTGAACAAGACCCCGAGATACTTAAACTCACTTTGGGGCAAGGACTCCCCACCCACGCGAAGAGAGCAAACCACCTTTTTCCGGTCAAGAACCATGGCCTCAGATTTGGAAGAGCTGATTCTCATCCCAGCTGCTTCACACTCGGCTGCAAACCGTCCCAGTGCATGCTGCAGGTCCTGGTTTGAAGAAGCCATCAGAACGACATCATCTGCAAACAGCAGAGATGAGATCCTGTGGTTCCCAAACCGGACACCCTCCGGCCCCTGACTGCGCCTAGAAATTCTGTCCATATAAATTATGAACAGAACCGGTGACAAAGGGCAGCCCTGGCGGAGTCCAACATGCACCGGGAACAGGTCTGACTTACTGCCGGCAATGCGAACACAGCTCCTGCTCCGGTTATACAGGGACCGGACAGCCCTTAGCAAAGGGCCCCGGACCCCATACTCCCAGAGCACTCCCACAAAGCGCCCGGGGCACACGGTCGAATGCCTTCTCCAGATCCACAAAGCACATGTGGACTGGTTGGGCAAACTCCCATGAACCCTCGAGCACCCGATGGAGAGTATAGAGCTGGTCCAGTGTTCCACGACCGGGACGAAAACCACTCTGCTCCTCCTGAATCCGAGGTTCGACTATCGGACGAATTCTCCTCTCCAGTACCCTGGAATAGACCTTACCGGGAGGCTGAGAAGTGTGATCCCTCTGTGATTGGAACACACCCTCCGGTCCCCTTCTTATACAGAGGACCACCACCCCCGGTCTGCCAGTCCAGAGGCACTGTCCCAGACCGCCACGCGATGTTGCAGAGACGTGTCAGCCAAGACAGTCCCACAACATCCAGAGACTTAAGATACTCAGGACGGATCTCATCCACCCCGAAGCCTTGCCACCAAGGAGCTTGCCAACAACCTCAGTGACTTCGGCCAGGGTGATGGATGAGTCCGCCTCCGGGTCCCCAGCCTCCGCTTCCTCTTCGGAAGACGTGACAGCGGGATTGAGGAGATCCTCAAAGTATTCCTTCCACCGTCCGACAACATCCCCAGTCGAGGTCAACAGCTCTCCACCCGCACAGTACAAGGTGTTGGTGAAGCACTGCTTCCCCTCCTGAGCCGTCGGACGGTTTGCCAGAATTTCTTTGAGGCCGACCGATAGTCCTCCTCCATGGCCTCTCCGAACCTCTCCCAGTCCTGAGTTTTTGCCTCTGTGACGCGCACGGGCTGCAGCACGCTTAGCCTGCCGGTACCTGTCAGCTGCCTCGGGAGTCCCACGAGCCAACAAGGCCCGATAGGACTCCTTCTTCAGCCTGACGGCATCCCTTACTTCCGCGCGTCCACCACCGTGTTCGGGGATTGCCGCGCGACAGGCACCAGAAACCTTGCGACCACAGCTACGAGCCGCCGTGATCGACAATGGAGGTGGAAAACATGGTCCACTCGGACTCAATGTCCCCAACCTCCCGGGATCTGGGAGAAGCTCTCCCGGAGGTGTGAGTTGTAGACCCTGCTGACAGAGGGCTCCGCCAGACGTTCCCAGCAGACCCTCACGATACGCTTGGGCCTGCCAAGTCTGTCCGGCTTCCTCCCCGCCAGCGGATCCAACTCACCACCAGGTGGTGATCGGTTGACAGCTCCGCCCCTCTCTTCACCCGAGTGTCCAAGACACGCGGCGGAGGTCAGATGATACGACAACAAAGTCGATCATCGACCTCCGCCTAGGGTGTCCTGGTGCCACGTGCACTGATGGACACCCTTGTGCTTGAACATGGTGTTAGTTATGGACAAACTGTAACTAGCACAGTCCAACAACTGAACACCGCTCGGGTTCAGATCAGGGGCCGTTCCTTCCGATTACCCCTCTCCAGGTGTCACTGTCGCGTTGCCCACGTGGGCGTTGAAGTCCCCAGTAGAACAACGGAGTCCCCGGGTGGTGCACTGTCTAGTACCCCTCCCAGGGACTCCAAGAAGGCCTGGTACTCTGCACTGCTGTTCGGCCCGTGAGGCCGCCACAACAGTGAGAGACCTGTCCCCACCCGGAGGCGGAGGGACGCGACCCTCTCGTTCGCTGGGGTAAACTCCAACACGTGACGGCTGAGCTGTGGGGCTATGAGCAGGCCCACACCAGCCCGCCGCCTCCCCCGCCCGGCAACGCCAGAGAAATGGAGCGTCCAGCCCCTCTCGAGGAGACGGGTTCCAGAGCCCAGGCTGTGCGTGGAGGCGAGGCCGACTATATCTAGCCGGTAACGCTCAACCTCCCGCACAAGCTCAGGCTCCTTCCCCCAGCGAAGTGACATTCCATGTCCCTAGAGCCAGTTTCTGTGTCCGGAGATCTGGTCGCCGAAGCCCCTGCCTTCGACTGCCGCCCAGATCTCTCTGCACCGGCCCCTTACGGATCCTCCTGCGGGTGGTGGGTCCACGGGGCCCGGCCACCAGGCGCTCGCCGTCGGGCACCCACCCCAGGCCTGACTCCAGGGTGGGGCCCCGGTAGCGCCAATCCGGGCGACGTAACTGGCCTTGATTTTAAATAATCCATAAGGGTCTTCTGAACCGCTCTTGGTCTGACCCGTCACCCTGGACCTGTTTGCCATGGGTGACCCTACCAGGGGCATACAGCCCCAGGCAACATAGCTCCCAGGGTCAAATTAAAGATAATTAAGATTAAAACAGATTTAAAGTTAGGAATAATTAAAAAATATCCATGGTCAAGTCAACATTGAGAAATATTAAGTCAAACTGAGTCAAAAATTGTACCTACTAACTACATAATTACGAGATAAGTCCAAATTTGAACTTTCTACCTCAAAGTTATGAGCAAGTCAATAACATTTAATAATTTTTCTTTGGGCCTCTTTATTATAGACTATAGTGACTAGAATAAATAACTTTTCCTACACGTGTGCTTGTTTGATTGTTATCGTGTGTATATGGTCTACAGCAGGTGTTGTAATTAGTGAGTTAGACCAGCAGGGGCGCTAGTTGTCCGTCTCCGTCTCATTGTTTGTGGCTCACTGTTGCTCTGCACCGCCGGGCGGAGAGAGCGAGCGACGGGTCAGAGGAAAATGGCGGACGGTGTGGATCACATCGACATCTACGCCGACGTAGAGGAGGAATTTAGCCAGGTAATTAATTCATATTCACCACACTTCGACTAATTGTGCTATTTTTTGTATATTTGTGTAATCCTTTCTTGTCATTATGATCGGAGAGTGGCGTGCTCTACTGGTCAAACGAGCTTCTGTGGTATACAGCCCCCCCCCCTTCACCATGCTGCAAGCCTGCATCCTCAGCTTCAGTTACAATTATCGGCTCGAAATGTTGCATCTGTGGTGTTGTCGACATTTACCACGACGTATGCTGCATTTAATAACTGATATGCAATTTGCAAATATAGATTATTTCTTTAGGTAGATACTAAAAGCATCCGCTTTCATTGTTAAGCTTTCACAGTTTTAGGCCTCGGCATGGCCGCCGGAGGCGGGCTACCAAGCCAAACAAACGTAGTTACGTTAGCTAGCTAGCGTTAGCTGGTTTTCAAATAATTATGTTTAGTAAGTTACTTTTTGACTTGTGTATTCAGTTCATACAAGCAAACTTCAAATGCCGTTAAATGCTTAACGCTATATATGAAACGTCAAATGTATGAATTAGAAATGCATTTAATAGACGTATGAATTGTTAACTTTTGGCTGTTAGCTTCGTGTAAGTTAGCATTAATATGTCTGCTGGGTAGATGTTTTCTTCCTCCACACACACCCCTTTTGTCTGTGCAATCAGAAAATGCTGTATCAGCCTAATCTGGGGGTGCAAATAATTAGTTGTTTGTAACGTTAGGTAGTTTAGAGACACCCTTATCTCCATCGTCATCTTAACGAAACAGCTCTCATAATGTTTATGTTGACCCATTGTGCACTCTCAAGATGCTCGGAGTTACGGAAGTAGCACAGCTTGTCGTTTCATTCATGAGCTTTTTCTGTACGTTAATTAAACCTGAGGTCAATAGGGCTGATGTATTAGAACGTTACTCAGATATACTTTATGCTGCAACAACTAAGTTAAAAAAAAAACACACAACAACTTTGAGACAGAAAAAATGTCCCTAAAACTTGCTTATGGCCAGCTTGTGCTATCCTGACATGATCTTCTCAATGAGTATGTACATGCTCCCAATCTACAATTGGGAGGGTCAGCAATACTATTAAAACATTTACACGATGAGTGTGATTTCCTCAATAACATGTTCTACATGCATTCAGTTAACATCAACAGCACATTGTTCTTTGTATTATCTGCATTGCATCTGGTCACATTCACATAAAATATGATTGAGATGTTCACTTACCACAGGCACCTAAATAAATCTACGTATGTTCACAGAGTTACACTTAACTAAGATTCAGTTTACCGTGTTTTAAGACAGCCTAATCAGATTAAAGATTTTAAGAGCAAGCCTATTTAATAGTTTGGCAGTACACAAGCGCTCTGTCAGCTCTAATGGATTTAATGCAATGTAACAACACAATGTAAACAAGTACTTTTGACAAAGTTGATCATTAAGATCTGTCTGTGAGCAGTAAACTTCACTGGAAATTAATTACAATTATAAATATACATTTATCAATGTATTGCTGCAATTTATTGCAATTATTGCCTTTATTTCTATGATCTGCACTGTCAACGTTAAAACTTTGCTGCACACCACTAACCTTGTTGAACTGGTAGAAACATGTGGCTTAGTGAATAAAAATGACAATAACCATTGTCTTTCCTATCCCACCAGATACTGTTACAATTAAATAAAAAAAGAAAACTAAAACACCCCCGCAATGCATTCAGGATGTACTGAAAAATCTATACTTTATTGCTCATTTTGATAATGATGGTCGCTGTACAACTTTCTCAGATTTACACACACTCACAGATAAGACGGGTATAATCAGTGTTGTGGAACTGCTTATAAGGTGTCACACATGTTGGACTGAACTGTTACCATCATGCTTAACAGGAAGCTGACTACCCGGTTCATGAGCAGATCGACCTGTATGATGATGTATTATCCCCATCAGCCAACAATGGTGATGCTCCAGAAGACCGTGACTACCTGGACACACTGCCTGCACCAGGTGGCACAGAGGGAGGGAAGAGTGCCCAACCCAACGTGGTGTACACCTACACAGGCAAAAGGATTGCCCTGTACATAGGAAACCTCACATGGGTGGGTATCAGAGAATTCTGTGCAGGCTGCTTAGATATGTGGAGGAAAGTATTGACCCACAAATGTATATGCAAGTTGTAAAACCTTGCATAATATAAATATACTGATGGTGCTCTTCTCTTATGCAGTGGACGACAGATGAGGACCTGACAGAAGCCATCCGGTCGATAGGCATCACAGATGTGATTGAGATCAAATTTTTTGAAAACAGAGCCAATGGCCAGTCAAAAGGGTAAGGTTTTTATTAGCAATGCATGATGATTGGACTACATCACAGCCTGCTATAGGTTATGATTATTACTACTTGGTACATATTGAGAGTAGTGAGTGGAATCCCATGTAGGATGGGGTAATTTTGTATGTATCTGGTCATATTGCTTTTAAGTTATTGTTAAGGATACTGATGGAAATACGTATGAGTTTAGCTCAAATAATTTTTATTATTTAGAATGTAGTTTTAGTCATTTTCAATACAGGTCCGTTAGAACTGATGCAGTACTGTACTGGTTTGTAGATTGTGAAATGACATTTGGGCAGCCAGGACTTTATAATGTCACATATATTTTGCGAGCTAAAAATTGAAGCAGAAAAAATCTGTCATGCAAAATTACTGAACTCTTTAAATTGAGAAAGTATATCCTTCGAGCACTGACTCTTATGTTTTGCGTGAATCAGATTTGTGTATGTCCTCTGCATTCATCTTAAAGGTTTGCGCTGGTGTGTGTGGGCTCAGAGGCATCATCCAGGAAGTTAATGGAGCTGCTGTCAAAGAGGGATCTCCATGGTCAGAATCCCATTGTCACACCATGCAACAAACAGTCCCTCAGTCAGTTTGAGATGCAGTCACGCAAAAGTAAGTAGGGCAAGTGCACACTTCGCATCTGTTTATTTTAAAATGCACTCAGCAAGAGTTAATTTAACTTGCATGCAAAACTTGAATGGAAAACTTGAGTTACTGTTTTCTCGTCATTTTACAGGTACCCAGTCAGGCCAGATGTCTGGGGAAGGTAAAGCTGGCCCCCCTGGCGCTGGCCTTCGTGGAGGTTTCCCCATGGGTCGAGGCAGAGGCAGGTTCCCTGGACCACCCGGCCCCGGAGGAGACCGCTTCCCTGGTCCCGTTGGGCCTGGAGGGCCGCCACCACACTTCCCTGGTTAGTTTGGTAACAAATGTTTGTGCCAGTATGGTAGGAATAAAGCTCCTCACAGTTCACTTGGTTGAAAGATAATATTTAAAGTGCAGAAATGAAATGGATGGGTAAGTAGATTAAATTAAGGAAAGTTTATTATAGCAGGTCTAATTGAATATCAAACAGTTTTAAAATTTACTTAAGTGATTGACAGCCCGAGTGTAGGAGGTAGCCTGCTGTTAGCCACTCATATTTACTGTAAATTGCAAGCTGTTTCCTAATCTAATTTAGACATTTCAACAATTGTTTTTTACCTAATAAGAGTGGGGTGATCAAGTTATTGGGCCTTGTTAAATGCTCCATTGATCTTGCTGTACCAAACAAGGTGAGTTCATGGTAGAAAAGATGTTTGTGTCCTGATCACATCTCTACTGGAAAACAAGCTGAATTTTCTTAACGTTCTCATTGAAACAGAAAAAATAAATTTCCAGTCTGAGCAGTAGAAGCAAATTCATGGATGGATGCAGTGGGAATACATACACACCATGAATCACACAGTTAGCTCACTGCATGTGTGATCTGTGATGTGTATGGAGCAGTTTATTGGCAATCACCGCTGGCGGTGGTCGTGGTCTATCACCTGTTGAGGTTTATGTGCCAGGGGATTCCTGGTTTAGACTTGGGATTGATGAATGACGCCTTCATATCTAAAATTTTATGTTTTTGTTTTCAGACTTTTGTCATTCATGTGGTGATTTTTTTTTTTTAACAATAATATAGCAGTGCAACAGATTGAAATAATCATCACAGTGTGACAAGTTCCTTGAATACTTAATGTGAGATTAATGAAAATTTTGCTTTCTGTCTGGCAGTGCTGCTATTAGCACAGTCCAGGCTTTGCTACTACTCACACCTGCATGGAACCAAGGCTAGCCTCCTGTAGTGTGTGTTTCTTGTGAGGGATCTTATACCCAGTAAATCTCTCCTGGCAGGGCTGTGTCTTTGCATGTTTCCCTCCCCATCTGGTTTGTTCTTTCTTTGTCCCTCTTCACCTCCAGTTGAACAAAAAAGTCCTTCGCTGGCTGCAGTTTCTGCTCAACACCATTCCTTGACAAGCAGTTTGCTCAAAGCTTTACTTGGCAAGCTACCAACCTTAAATTCCTCGCAAATCTTGGATTGGCCACCTTGCACACGTAGTTGGAGAGAATAGAGTTGCTAGCTTTTCTCTTATTTCCATTTTTGCGTCTTTTTCCCTCCATCCCACCTTTTTCACATCTCTTCTTTCGCTTAGTGGCTGGTGCCCTGTGCTGCTGGGCTGTGACAGGCCTTCAGTTAGTAGGCGGAAGTTTATGAAGGGAAGACTTGTGATTGGTTTGCTTTCTTCCCCATTAGGCTCGGGGATGAGACCAGATCTGATTAGGCATCAAGATGGCCCTCTGATGGATATGAATTTCAATCCCTTCCCGCCGGGGGGCAGGAACGGGAGCTGGCGTGGCAGAGGTGAAATACCTCGATTGATCTGATTGATTTGATCGATCACCTTTTTATCCTAACCCTCGGCTCTTTATTGGTAGGAGTTGTGCCATTGAAACCGTCCGGTTGACTGCCCCAAAAACAGCTGAATTTCTCACCAAACTCTCTAAATCCCTGTAGGGCCTACATGAGGCCAGAGAAAATATTTTGATGTGTTCACACAAAACTAAAACATTTTAGCACACCATTTACAGATGTGCTTTGTTCACAATTAAACAAAATGGTTTATAAAAAAAAAACATCCTCTGCAGAGGCACACAGCAAGTTTTTTTTGAAGGCCACCCTGCATTCTGCCTACTCCTTTTTTTTTTTTTTTTCTCCACGCTTGTATTAAATCTAGTCACAGTACATACAGTACTTCTTTACCTCTTTTGCTCCTCAATCCTCTAAGGATGTGTAATGGCCCAATGTCAAGAAAACACCTTATTTTTAAATAGTTTCTATACAATTCCTTAATGTAGTTGGGTGAAAAGCCTTGTACTCCCCATTTGCCTTAAATGACATCTCATGAGTGTCCCTTGCATAGAAGAATATATTTGCTCACTGCAGTATCGGGGCTCTTGGCAACTTATAGCAGTGCACCCTCTCAATTAAGTGTTGAGGGAAAAGAATGCTTGAAACAATTTGCTATGACCTGTATCTCATCTGTTCTGTTGCCTTCTGATTTCATTTGCAGCATTATTTTGTGGCCTTTTGACATTTGTTGTTCCCTGTAGCTAGCTATGATATGGCTTGCTCTTCCTTATGTTTGTGTCATTATCTCTGCTTTGAACTGCCTTAATAAGTACCTAAGGGTATCTACATTTGAAGGAAAACATGGAAAATACATGCTACTACAGGATATTAAAGTTAGAGCTTGACTGATAAATTGGCCAAGCCTATATGCGTTTTATGTTTTAAACCAACCAATTGCATTTTCAAGTAGAAAAGGTCTTCATGTTTTTTTCCCAGCACACTTATTTCCCCATCATACCCAGAAATGTTGGGGAGAGCACTACCTGCTGTAATATAAACAAAAGATAAAGAGTTCACTAGATCTTACTTTGTCTTATGTGCTTCTGTTTTGTCTCTTGTGTTTTTTTAGGTGGGATGCAGGGACCCCCACGTCCCCCTCCCGGTCCACCTGGTCCCCCTGGCCCTCCAGGACCTCCACCTCCTGGCCAGGGCCTCCCCCCTCCCCTCCCTGGTCCTCCAAATCGTGGTGACAGGCCTCCTCCCCCTGTTCTCTTCCCTGGTCAGTTTGGCCAGCCTCCAATGGGACCCTTGCCCCCAGGCCCCCCTCCTCCAGGTTACGGCCCTCCCCCTGGTCCCCCACCCCCTCAACAGGGCCCACCACCCCCGGGACCCTTCCCTCCTCGTCCCCCAGGCCCCATTGGGCCCCCTATGGCTTTGGCTCCACCTCCACACATGCCAGGTCCACCACCAGGTGGACCACCACCAGCACCCCATGTCAACCCTGCCTTCTTCCCCCCACCTGGCAATAACAACATGCCCCCCAACGACAGCCGAGGCCCCCCTGGACCAAACGACCCATACGGACGGCCACCACCATATGAAAGAGGGGACTACGGTCCTGGAGGCCGGTAAGAAAGGGTGGTGGATGTGGAACAAATAATTGGTACAGAAATTTATATAAAGTTCTCTAACAATATGTTCTCAATACATTGGCACAAAGTATCACTCTTTTTATTAAGTTCAAGAAATGCTGATTTACATTTTAAAGATTTTTTTTTTGTTAAAGTTAGTTTGCATTAGTTGCGTAGATAACAGTAAATACATGCTGTAACTCTTGTGTGTTTGTGTCTATTTGTAGGGAGATGGAGGCGTCACGGACCCCTCTGAGCGAAGCAGAGTTTGAGGAGATCATGAACAGGAACAGAGCCATCTCCTCCAGCGCCATATCTAGAGCGGTGTCTGACGCCAGTGCAGGTAAAACACATAGTAATATAGGATACATATTATGCAAGCACGTACTTACTGCTCAGATTTTACACCAACAAGCCAAAAACTGGGAGCCAATTAAAGCTTAATGCAACCTTGTGTTCTCTTTAGCTGACTACGGCAGTGCTATAGAGACCTTGGTGACAGCCATCAGTCTGATTAAGCAGTCCAAAGTGTCAGCAGATGACCGCTGTAAGGTCCTCATCAGTTCCCTGCAGGACTGTCTCCACGGCATTGAGTCAAAAAGCTATGGTTCCGCCTCCAGGTAAGATTTTAATTTAGTGCAGTAGCCTTTAAATGTTACACTGAAGCTGTTTACAAGCTTTACTAAAAAGACATGTACAACAACTTGTCAGATAAAATATCTTGGGTATATTTTGGATCTAGCACAAAGGAAAAGAGATAAGCCAGCCAGATTTGAAGATGCATGGACTATTGCCTACTTTTTAAAATGTTTTCTAGCCTATATTTGCTGTAATTATGACTGTATCTAAATGATTTCTTCCAAATGGGAATTGGCCCTAGAATATTTGGTATTCAAAACTTTGAAACCCTAGTACACAGTCCAATGATTCTTCTCTATGTCTCTGCCAGGCGAGAGCGTTCCAGGGAACGAGACCACAGCCGCTCCAGAGAAAAGAGCCGGCGCCACAAGTCCCGCAGTCGCGACCGGCATGAGGACTATTACCGAGAACGCAGCCGGGAGCGGGACCGTCATCGTGAGAGGGACAGGGACCGAGACCGGGAGAGAGAGAGGGAGAGGGAGTACCGACACCGCTAGACGAGAAGGGAGGTGGGTACAACTTTTCCTGTGTTATTCTCTTCTGTCATAAACTGTCTTCTGTCTTCCTCATCACTACATTTGTCTTAGACCTGGACTGAGCCAGTCTAGCTCAGGCTCAAACAACCTAAACTACATGGCAGAAGAAGGAAAAACACCAGTGTTGAGTTTTAATGTCTGCTTTGGTTGCTCACCTCCTCTCTTCGTTATTGGATTCAGTTAGCTAACAACCCAAATTTGCTGTTAAGATTTCCTGTGCCCATAACGTATTCTGTCAAAATTTAATCTACTGAGGGTGTGGTGTATTATCACCCACAATAACAAAGTCTTTGTCCTCATGAGTACAGTCTTGTGTAGGCCATCTTTTGAACATTTAAAAAAACCTGATTAAAAACGGGTTAAAGCTTTAAAAGATATGAAGAATTTACAGTATAGAATGACATAAGTGTTAATTTACGTGTCCCTCTATGAATATTTGAGGGAGGGGACAAGGAGAGACAAGGTAAGCAAGGAAAATACTTTTAAAACTCAATCCTTTTGGTTTCAGGTAGGCGTAAGGTAAGTCCACTTTCCTTAAAATTTCATAATTAATGAACATAGTTGTGTTGTGTATTTGGTCCTCCTGTGTAATACACACTTAATGTATTCACTATGCTGCTTTGCACAGAGGGGTTTGTAAGAGTTGTATCTATGATGTGGTTCTCCACAAATCAGAAAATACACTGATAGTAACTGGAAATTGAATTTGTGGATGCATTGTTACTTTTTGGTCTACATGCCTCTGAGGCTGGTAATTAGCAAAATGTGTCAGCCACTTTTTGTATTCTGCCAAATTCAAAATAAGAAATTGAATACTCTTACAGATAGCATGAACCTATGCATGGCAAGAAAGCAGTACTAACCTGCTGCTTGTACATGTTTGGTTGTGGTGGGTAAGATTTTGTACTAGTTCTTCTGCCTTTTTTGGCAGTTTAGACTCTGTATTACACATTTGCTAAACTTTGGCTCATAAAAAATGGAAATGATCAAAATTGTGGTTTTACCAGCAGCTATGGCCAGTGGACCAAAAAAAGTTCAGTTTTTTATGGCTTGAATATCAACATTCAGTACTTAATTGCATATGTGAGTTTAAGCTAATTGAAGTGTATTGTGACTGCTGAGTTGGTTTGTCAGTGTGCTTGTAATAATAGTTCCTTGACTGATTGGCTGGTTTCAGATGTCAAAGTATTCCCCAATCATTTTTTACAGTACTTCGTACAGATTTGACATTTTGTGTGGTCTGTTTGTTCAGATTGGATTGTATTTTAGGGGGGGGGATTACAATGTTTAGCTTGTTGATAGTAGACCAATCTACACTCTGTAAATGGTCCATTCATAGTAATGTTGTATACATATTACCATTTCAATTTAAAAGTTGAATATATGTCATTGTCATGTTATAATTACGAGAAGGTGAAAATTTATTTATCAAAGTGTCTATCTGATGACTTTTGGACACAGAAAATTTTGAGAATGTGATTGTGTCATATTTGCTTGTCGGTAATATTGCCTGACATTTTGCTTTTGTTAAACTCAATGTTTTGCAGCCTAGTGCTTCTCACTTTTGAACCAAAGTACCTCAGTTTAAGATGTTGAGGTGAAGTGAAAAAATATTCATATCTTTTTGATATCATGTTCCGTCAACATAGATGTTAGTGTGATGTCCAGATGTTAATGCCCTTAGTACACATAATGTCATATAGATCATTTTTTCAGGCAAAGGTAAAAGAAAAAACAAAATTTGATATTCTGCTCTGATTGATCAGTAGCTTTGAATTGAAATTATTTGTAATTTATTGATCATCAGAATTGGTTAACATTAAGGATCAGTGCATACATAATTGCAGTATCTTACAAGTATATTATTGACAAGAGTAAATTACATGTAAACATGGAATAAGTGAAATCGAAAGCTAGGATCAGAAAATAAATGTTTTTGTATCCCAGGTTTTTGTGCCTGTCACCAGGCCATCATTACATTTTTTTAGCTGAGTTGCCTGATTCAGTTAAACTGAAGGAAATCATAATTTTATCTCTGAGAACTTTGAAATAATATTGATGGTATACAGTAAATGGAAACTCTTAACAATTTAATTCAATGCAGCAAATCCATGATTATATGCCAATTGTTATTTGACATTGATACATAGAAGACATTTACATTTTAATATTTGGTTTTTATGTGACTTGTATGTACATTGAAATGATTTCCATTTAGGCTGCAGTATTTTGAATTGATGAATCATCATAGGTTGGCATGAGATCATGCAAGTATTTTCAGTATTTCGGCTCATAGTATTGCTGGCTTTTTGGAAGTCATGTTAGGGATGAGTTGTAGATGAATGTCTCAAACTACTTGACATCCGCTTGTATACAACTAATATCGATACCACATTGTCAGTAGTGCGTTGCTCTCAAATTGTTTGAGGTAAATAATTTATAGGCTAATTTTCTGAGACTCGCTGGTGTTTTTCATTGATTCTCGGTGTTAGGCTTTCGCAAATAATTTTGTAATCTTTGTGGGAAGATGCTTTCTTCCATTGCGTCACTTGCGTGTTGAACAGCATGATAATTTTTGTAAAGTTTTGGCACTGTAGTTGAAATATCTGGTTTGAACAATTGTGTCATTTTGATGTCCTTTTGATGTCCAAAGCACTAAGATGTCTGTGGTGTTGTGTATAAACCATTCCTTATCGAGCAGAGTCTTGTAGGTTACATGGACCCTTTAATATCTCTGTACAGTCGCGCATCACCCCAAATAATATTTCTCATAATTTTAAATGAAACAAACTTCATTCACTCTTGACACCTGTCTTAATTTAGTTGTACTCAAGCAGGAAAAATGCTCTATACATTAGACACATTATTTATATATGCACTTTTTCACAAGTGTCTCTGTTTCTCTCCATACTGAGAAATATTAACTGGGGTGGTTTTGCTCATGGAGTTGCTGAATTCTGAAAGCAGGCAAAACTTTTATCTAAAGAATGTAACTTAACTATCTCAATAGTCTGTCATGTGATCTAAATAGGGTAGAGTTGTGCTAATTTTAGCTATCAGCACTAGCTAAGTTTATCTAATCTGTTCCACCCAATTGTCCTATACCTACACAACAGTTTTTACTGAAAAGTAACACTTTGTGTCCACTGGGAACCTCTTTACAAAAGATTACTTTTTCTAATTTAGTTAAAGAGAAAATATATATATATATTTTATCATGTTTCCTTTCATTTACAACATATAATTCAAAGTGGCAAAAGCTAAATGTAAAAAACAAAACCAAAAAAAACTAAGTTTTTTTTTTAATTGTTTTATTTTTTACCAACACTGCATTTTGATCGTAGCATTGCAACATCAATGACTGCAGTCTCCTAACACGTTTTGTTATCTCTGATAGATAAGAGATCCCCAGTGGGCACAAGGCCTAATAACATTTGGTAATATGGAGATGCCAAAAATGCATTCATTAAGTATATTTTTACCAAAATGTTTCTTGCAGTATAAATGAAATGACTAAAGATCAAAATCTGCCTTTGCATTCAGTCTGATATCTTAGAGCATGGTAATCGGGAGGTGGGGAAGAGAATTAAGCATATTGCTTTTATTCCTGGTAGTAGTATGGCTGTTTGTTGTGTCCACAGATATGCTTTAACACTGTTTTATCTGTTCATATTGCCATGGGGGAATGTACACTGTTTGCCCTAGGCTGAAATGACTTTTCATGCTATCTCTTCAGTCTGTCTGTAGGTGTATGTGTGCTTGGAGTCACAGCCCTGTTGTCCTTTTCAATACAAGCATGCTATTTGCTCATGTTAAACCAGGGTCAAACAGAGTTTCAAAGACAGGTCAGTAGTAGGCATTCCTGCCCATTTCCCCAGGGATGAAATAGAATTTATACTTGAAGAGACTTGAATATGTGACTGTGAGAGATGGCTCAGCTAAAGCAACTGTATTGCTTTAATTATGTTTAGTTCTCAAGTTATTATTGTCAACAAATCAGCTATGTAGTTGTCACAGTGAGTAGAATGGCTGGCAGAAGTGTACATTTTCTACACTTTCTTCACTATTAACTATTTCCTGAAATACCAGGAGCTTTCTGAAGACATGATGATTAATGACAATGGAAGCAAAGGTGATACCCACAGGCTTGCTCCAACGTCCAAATGTAATCTGTAAAAAAGGAATTTTTAAATGGTAAGTATCACATTTGTTGAGTATTTCATGGACTGCTTGACCCTGGTTTGACTCTGACCTGTTTCATTTCCATGCTGTATTAGCTGACACACTGCTACTCATTTTAATGTTTTCTATGAATAATAATATTCTATAATGAACGTACGTTCAACAATGTGGCATATTTTTAAATATTGCAAAAGATTTGTTAGTCTGATATATGGATGTAATTTGACCATTGACAAAAGTTCAGTCATGCCCATTCTCACTTGTACTGGATGTTATAGTCCCTTTAAATAATAGTGTGACAAAGAGTACCATTGAATTTGACTACTGTGTTGTGTAAAATATGGTTATTGTCGGCTGAACTGTATTCACCTGTAGCTATGCACCATGTAAAACAAAACCCTTTCTACGGGGGAAAAAAACTATGGAGTTTCAAAATGCATTTGAATCTTTGAACCATATAAAATCATCTGTACTCATTTGACGTGCCTCTAAGTAAGGCCTCTTTGGTGCAGATACCAGTTCTAATTCACCCTGTAAACCTAAACCTGGTGTCATCAAGGCTTAATAGATTTGATTTTAAACTAATAGGAATACCTACCAAATTTGAAATGACTTTCTGTATCGGAATTGTTGTCATTTCATTTGATGAATTTAACATTTCTGTTAAGAGGTGCTTTAAATTGTGTAGAAATGTAATCAGGTCAGTGGACCATTGACAGTCTAATTGACCATTGCTGCTGCCATTTCGGATTATAATGAAGAGGTTGCCTTTCCAGTTTCCTGTACCTTGCATGCTGGACTTTGTCTTTCTAAATTATAAGTACAAAATATTGCAGTTTATTCACTCCCTGGTAGTATGCTTACTAGACCATAAAGGGGTATACTAAATTACATTGGCATGATGCGTGCCTTTCTCTTCGTAGTTTTGTGTTTTTATCTTCGGCTCTTTTTGTCCTTTCTGTGTCTTTTACTCCTGTGTTAATTTCCTGAAAAATTGGTTGTGTCGCAACCAATCATGCACTGTTTTTATGGTATGTCACAGTGGTTTTCAGTGTTTTTAGCTCTGTAACTTATGCCTACCAGTTGGTTTTAAGGAAAAATATGTTCTTGAAATAGCTGAATGACATAGGGTTTTGCAATGCTGCATGAAGTGGCTAATGCAGGGAAAAAAATTACTTGTTAGTTCATGTTTAGTCAAGGTATTAAAATAAAACTACCAATGACCCATGTCTTCAGCAATAAAAAGCTGAATTTTTTAAGCTTACTTTTAAAAGACCTCAGAAAGCTGGTGGTGGGATGTCTTTTTAGAAAACCAGTTGATTGGAAAATTGCAATCTAATAATTGTCACCCCTTGCATAATTGATAAGTTGATTTCCGGTGAGATTTGTTATGATTTTGTCTTTGCTCTGTTGGCTAATGTTAACAGCACAGTACAACATGTAATGTTTTCATTCCACAAATATATTTGACCAATTTACCAAGAAATTTCATAATTTTTGCATCACAAAAGACAGAAGATGCTATGTAGTGCAGAACTGATCCTGTTAAGACAGGTGCACTTTATGACTTCAGGCTCAGTTAAGATATCCACAATTAGAGGATGAGTCTTGTTCAACCCAGCATAGCTTTGCCCTTTAGATCAGCATTTTCCCCCATGTCCATCCCTGAATTTGGAATTCAGTGTGCACTGTAGACCATTCTGTTACAAAAATGTCCAACTTCACTGTCCTGAGTCTTTAAATATACATTTTATATATGGATGTCAATTCTTGTCTGTCAAAAGAGTTACATGTAATGTGCAAGCATTCATATATGAATTTACTTAAAATGCATATAAACAATTTCAAATCCATGTTTCAACAACAGCGATAAATCTAATAGGCATAGACTCGACTGAATATGGTTATATTTTCTGGTGTGTGTACGAACTGGTAGATTTAAAATTTGCTTCTTGGATATTTCCTGTTCAAGTTTGCATGACATGTTTCTCTGTGTCTGTGCTAGGGTTGGGGTCAATGCACAGTCACCTGAGCATTAAGAGAAACAGAAGTTCATGTCCTAACAGGGAATTCTGCCATGCATATGCCTCGTTTTCAGAGACTTCTCTGACCACACGCCCCTTGTCAAAATAAAATGTTCAGTAAGTGGACTTGGGCGAACTCTGACCTTGTGACTCAAAGTGATGGTGAATTGAACCCAGACCTGGTGTGCACTATGTATGTGTAGTCTAGAGGTAAAATGGTGAGGGGGGAAGTGTTCACTGTTGGGCTGGCTCGAAACCAAACTCCACCCTTCGTTTTGACACCTTTCAGCTAACGAGGATCAAGGATGAATGGAAGGAAAAGGAGGAGGAATTTCAGTGCGCCACCACCTCCCCACCCTGCATGACCGGACAGGACTACAACCGCCACCTCTTCCTCCATCTCTCCTCTCCGTCTCCACCCATCCTTCTCTCTGTCTGTTCATCTTGTCTGCCTGACTAAGAGCAGTGGATGGAAGACCCTGACCTGTGTAAGGCTTTGTTATCCAAACATCTTCTATACTCATGGTAACTAAAGATGAAAGAAAAGAAACTTTCCAAACAGCTCTTTTATTTTTATGATGTTTTATTTGACATGACGACTACGTGTGATGCTTTTTTTTTTTTTTGCAAAGAAACAATAAAAATGGCCCACACAATCCCCCAACTAGAAGACACAAACATTGCATCCTATTTTTTATTTTTCCTTGGCTCGCTGTACTGTGTACATTCAGTTTAGAGATCAGTTTTTATAGGGTACATATTTGATGTTTTCTCTCCTCCCCTCCCTCATTCTCATTTATTCTTTTCATGGTTAGTATGTTTGTAAATGTCTCTCTGCTTTTGATTAAAAACTAGATGGTGTTGTAATAAAAAATGTTTACTGAGGTACTCAATGCATTTGGTGAATTCCTCTACATGTTTGGCTCATTTATATTAAATGTATATTTTGGACTTCAAACTGTTTTTCATATTGAATTTGTCTATATTTAGATTATATTTTTTAGCTGTATTAGCAGGTGGCTTTATGTTTTAGAGAATAGATCCTTGTCATTTAGTCCCTTGCTTTGTTTTGTTCTTCAAATGGATAAAACTTTTTTGCAAGGTAAGACAAATTAGATGAATGTACATTTTTGCAATGTGCATTGATGGGTGGATGGGAAGCTATGTAGACCTTGAACAAGTTGAAGGTCAACATGTACCTGCAGCTCTTTGGACAATTTTGGGCAGCGTGGACCCCACACACACACACACACACACACACACACACACACACACACACAGTAAACCATAAAGTGCGTAATACTGTTCGCAAAGTGGTTTCTGTTGTAAGTGCACTGAATAGCCATTACCAATAACTTTTCCAATCCAATTTTTCTTCAGTCTTTGTTTTGTTAATGTGAAATATATTCATTCTTACACTTAGTAATACAGGTTAATTCAGCAGCCATTGTAGTTACATCTAACACGGAGTTGGTCAACCTTCAAATATCAATTAATCCCAATTTCTTGAAAATTTGCTATTTAAATTAAGTGATACATTTTTTGCTCCTATGTTCCACACTTAACATGTTTTTGTATGTACATTTTTAACACTTTACCCTGTCACCATAGCTACACTTTTGAACACATGACCAAATTAATATGCAGTTTAATTATGGAATGTGCACCATAACACTAATGTTGTCATATGCAGTGCAACAGGTTTTTTTCTTTTATTCCACCACCCATCATGTTCATGTCTTGCATTTTTGTTGAATTAGACTGTGATTGTCAACACATTGCGATACAGGGCTTGTAATATTTACAAATACGCACTGAGTTACATGTATCTGTTTTACTGTCTATCGATTGAAATGACAAATTATATTAGTCCTAGATGTCCTAATATTAGACGTTGAACCATAAGGGCAGACGAGTTATTAAATTTCACTACGAAAAAAGAAACCTCAAGGTGCTGCAGCAACAGTATTTCATCAGGGGTGTCATATTGCTGATTGTTCCATTTGTACGCCAAAGGAATAGGGATAAAGTGAGATTAAAAACTAACGTTCTTGCATGAATGCAACAAATGACAAAATCACTGATAAACACGGATTTTAACTTGTTAGCAAACACAACTCCTGTTTAGATGGTCCACAACACCTCCCTCTATTGTTTTTTATCTAAGAATCCTCTTTTGTGTTGATTTTTTTGTTTTACTGGAGGTTATTGATTTACTTGTCAAGATGGTTGTGTTTTTGTTTTGTTTTTCAATCCATGTCGGTTCCAATCCATGACCATCCCCTGAAATATTTCATCTCCAAAGGTATTTGATGAGTTTAAACTGTGGACCCTAACCTCCATCTAGTCATTGTAATGGCTACAGGAATTGCACTGACCTTTGATGAAAAGATGTTAATCAGACTGTAACCGCATCCAAACATTTTTAAAACCCTCACAATGCTCTTGAAATGTCTTCCTGTTCTAAGTTTAAGAAGTGCTTTATGTTTGTGAATGTTAATCCCTTTGCTCCCATAACCCTGTGAACTCTGTAAAAGAGTAATGAAACAAATTGTAAATTGGGTTTTGGTACAAAAAACAATGAAAAGGTGGGGCATTTCACACTTAACGGGGAAAATAGTCTTTATGCCAGTTCTCTTGAACAGTTCCTTTTAAAATGTCAATGCAGTATAACTCCCCTACACACCAGTGTTTAATACTTTTGGCTGACTGGACCTCTCCTCGGGAAGTGTGTTAGGATCATGCTTGATTGAAGTCTCTCTCCCTCTTCTGTTGCACCTATAGATGCTTTAAAACTTGATGAATCTTTCATGTGCATTGACTATTGTGACCTAAGTAAACTCCCTAAACAGTTCCACCCAATGTCATCCTGAGCAGAGGTCTAATCAGCCAGAATAAGAACATCTTTGTTCGGAGCTTTCAGCTTTCGGGTGTCACTTTCTAGTTGTTTTGTGCTGACTTCTCTCCACAGTGCTGAAGGTAAGTGTTTTCAGGTCTTCATCACAGCAGAAGAAGCAGTCGAGAGGAAGTCTGCTGCATCAAGCCAGAACAACACTTTACCTCACACAAGCAGTTGAAAAGTATTTTGTGTGTTTTCAGTATTTGACTTACATGGTTTAATGGTAGGATAATTTTCACTATTAATTTTCTAATCTTAAGCTACTTTTTCATCTTTAACAATATAAAATGTTTAGATATTTAGCTGTGTGTGACTGTAAACTGGGGGAAACATAAGTTAATATATAACTGCTCATTTACAGTTGATATGTTTGTAAATGTAATTGATCATATCGCTATGCAGACCTGCCAGTGAAAAGCAGGACTTCTCAGGGCTACATGACTTTAAAAAGAGTTTTGCAACAGTTAAAGCAATTAACTCAATGTTATTGGTATCTATATTAATGTCACTTGGGTTTATAGATTAATGGGGTCAATTTTAGTTAATCCTGTGCTACTACCAGCAATGTCTTGTAGTAATTAAACATTTCCTGTCAGGGTTAGGCACGTGGTAGCCAAAATGGTCATCGGTCTCAAAAAATAAAACATTTCTAAATTCAGTTTGGTTTTGTGGCTTGACTTTGTACATAATATATATAATTAGTCTCTTCATAGTAGACATCAGATGAGAATGGGCAATATCAATTACTTAAAGCCAATCAATGTAAATAAAAATACATTATCCCAAATTGTTAGTTTTGAACTTTTAAGGTGCATAATCAAAAATATAAAATAAGGATGCTGAAATGTATTGAAAATGTACTGTTTTGTATGTAAAATTACCTTTATGCCAAAAACTAAGTGTAAAAAAAATGATCTAATTAAGAGCCGTTAAATACTATTTCTTTAAATAGCTGTTTCAACTGATCAAACAGCTAACATAGTTGATGTAAACACCCACCACTTTCAATCAAATTCGACCTGACTAGGTTGCGTAAGCGAATTAAGATATCAGACCCAAGAGTAAAGAAGTGAAATTTGTCAAAGTACAGTAATTTGGTCAAATTAATTAGTAATGTTAACAAACTTTCTGAAAGCTAAATTGCGTTTGCAGTGTGTGTGAGTGAGCGAGCAAACAAGGAAATTGTATTACAAATGAATATATATTTTTAAAAAGTTGATACATGCAATATTATACTTGTCTGACGCTATTGCCTTCTTCAGCCGGAACCTTAATGTCTTTATGGCGCACTCCTACCATACAACTTAACGCGTTACACTTGTCGCTTCCGGTGCTTGTTTGGCTGGCAGTTTGAAACCAGGTCGCTGGCTGTATAAAGCATACTTTCAATGCTCAAATGGCAGGTTTATTAAATATGGATACACGCTGTGGAACAAGACGTGTCGTCTAGAGTGTACTACGGGATCAGCTTCACTGTCTTGCCACCGTACTATGTTCAAAAAGATGACTGAATTCGGTCCAGATTCCGGGGGGCGAGTTAAGGTAACGTAACGTTACACTAAAAGCGTCTGGGGTAGTTGAGAACATGGCCTCGTTTTACGTCTTCTAAGTAGTTTCATAATTAAACAAAGAAATGTTAATAAAATCACCAGGAAGGATTCATGTCACGTTACCCACCGTTTCTTTGTTCTGTTTTTTTTATTATTATCATCTTGTATTTGGGAATATGTTAACCGGAACACGTTCATATGCTTCGATATGTCTTCCCTCTGTGATCTGCAGGGAGTAACCATTGTGAAGCCCATCGTGTTTGGGAACGTTGCCCGCTACTTTGGGAAAAAGAGAGAGGAGGATGGACACACACATCAGTGGTCTGTCTACGTGAAGCCTTACAGAAATGAGGTTAGACGTCCAGATCACATCATCATAGACAAACTGTAAATGTTTGAAAAGATAATGACCAACCACTTCTACTGCCACGCAGGTTGAAGGTGTCTTCTTATGTAAATACATAACATTGTTCCTCCAGGATATGTCCGCTTATGTGAAGAAGATCCAGTTCAAGCTACATGAGAGCTATGGTAACCCACTGAGAGGTGAGCAGACCTTTTACATAGCAAGTATGAATGTATGACCAATGCAATAAAAGTAAGAAGAAAATATGATACATCATATGCATATAGGCAGGTGTATAGTGGCTGTACCTGTTATGGTGTTTTACCCAGCTTCAGTCGGGATGCAGACTGAACTCTCTGTGTGTCTAACTCATTGTGTTTCTCTTCCTTCCAGTGGTGACTAAGCCTCCATATGAGATTACGGAGACGGGCTGGGGGGAGTTTGAGATCATCGTCAAGATCTTCTTCATTGACCCCAATGAGAGACCTGTGAGAGCTGCCACTAGTAGACAGTTTCAAAGAATGTGTCCCAGCTCCATACTAAATGCTGAAAATACTGTATATACTGTGTGTTAATCTTCATAGTGTACATTTTTACTAGTATGTTGCTTTAACATATGGTATTCAAAAAGGAAGGCTCTTAACTGATATTTTGAGCTTCTTTGCATCTTAATAGTAAATACTCAACACATGACGATAATTAGTATTTAATTTTGAACTTTACCTCCCTGTGTGTATGCTTATATTAATTTGTGCCTGTGTGTGTCATAGGTGACTCTATACCATCTGTTGAAGTTGTTCCAGTCAGACTCCAGTGCCATGCCTAAGAAGACAGTTGTCTCTGAATTCTATGATGAAATGGTACGCCTGCTTTCATGCTGTAGTTTATAAACACAGTTACTATACTGCATCAATTTCTGTGTTCCTTTACTGTGAAAATGGTAGGTATCTATTAATATTTAATCTTGTCACCATAAATGGTAAATTACATAAAGTTTCCACACACGTAGAAGTTTGATTTGCAAACTGAGATGACCACCTGTTTTCTTTGTAATTTTCAGATCTTCCAGGATCCCACAGCCATGATGCAGCAGCTACTGACCACATCAAGACAACTCACCCTGGGAGCATACAAGCATGAGACAGAGTGTATGTAAACACACAATGAACATAGAAACACAAGTGTTTATATACTGATTAGTTTTGTCACATTACTCCAGTTTTGACTTCAACCTCAGTGCTCCGCATGAGTGGAAAAATCTAGTTTGCGTTGCTGTACAGTACATAGTTTGCTTATGTGTGTGTGCCTGCAGTCAGTGAGCTGGAGCAGAGGACCAAGGAGAAAATGGAAGCAGCAAAGAAGAGAACCAGCCAGGAGATCACAGAGCTGAAAGACAAACTAAAAGCCAGCAGAGAGAACATCAACCACCTGAAGGCAGAGATCAGGAAACTGGAGGAGGACGGAGACCACAAGGAGCACTGAGAAATGGACAAACACATCTCACGCACACACACACAATTGTTCAGTAGGGAACAACCTGCATGTTTTGTGTTCTGACCACATAACTGATTAAAAAACAAGGCATTGTTGTGACATATTTTGTGATTACACAAGATAGTTTTGTGTGGGTTTTTTTTTTTTTCACACGAACACTCAGTATTACACGGCCCAGAGAAGACATAAGAATGATTTTCAAAAATTGTGTGTTCTCCATAGTATAGTATATAACTGAAGTGAACCTGAGCAGAGATCTGATGAGCCAGAATCAGTGAAGCATCCCCATAATATTCACACCTACCTGTAGAGATATCCACATTTGTGTGGACAGTTTTGAATCTGAATAGCTCCATTGTTGTTTTTTTTACTGATCTTATGGTTTTCTATATAAAGTAAATGTGTTAACAGTATTGCATGTATCTGTTTCTTCTGCTGTAACCATTTGGGTTTGATGTGGGTCGATTCATAAAACATTTCAATCTGTGTTTGATAGCTCATGATCTGCCAGGTATGGAGCAAAACATGTTAAACTCTGAGTCTGACCTGCTTCTCAATCCTGGTCCTGCGAGGATTTACTTTGGAGGACCCTCCCTTTCACACTGACAGTCCACATGTGCAGCTGGATAACTAGCAGGGTGTGAAATGGTTTAAACAAGCAGAATGTTTTTTAGTTTAACCATGAAGTTGGTACCCACTGAAATGAAAAGGTCAAGTTTCCTGCCCTGATTCAAGTAACTCCTATAACACCTGATAGTAGAGTCCTCAGGAATAGAGAATCGCTGTTTAAAGATTGGCAAGATTGGGTGTCTATTCTATTGAGCAGCCCCAGAATATAAATAGGCTACAAACATTTCCGGATTCGACAAGACACTTTTTTATGATTTAAAAAAATGAATAAATTAATCATCATCTTCACATAAACGTTTCTGTATCTAAAGAGTTGATTTAAAACTTTTCCTAGGTGTTCAGATTTCCGAGAGTTCATGAAAGCATCTGGCAGGAAGTTCAAACAACTTTTGCTGTCGGGACGCTGAACAACTTCCCTTAAGCTGGACACATATGCAACTTTGTGTCCTCTGGCTGTTCTTTACCAGAACACTCAAGCAAATATGGTCAAATACAAAGAGTTAGAATGGAGACATTGTTCCGGCCTGTACATTTGTTGCCGGCGTATAGCTGTAAGTTTAGTAAATACACTGGGCGACTGAATGCAGTTTGTCTGCTCGGGTTAAGATCCCTCCAGGTTTCCTTCTTTAGGAGGAGGATATCGAGGTAAGTCTATTTCACGTTTTGTATAAATAGTACAAAAACTCAATAGTCCTCAAGGGGGCATATTAGCCTGGCAGAGCTGTGTGTTTGTCTAGGGTTTGTAGAAATGATTATTAAGTTGTCACTAAAACTATTCTAAGACCAAACTAACTCTGTTATCCAAGTAGAAAAGTGTGCCAGCAGCTTTCTCCTGTGACATAGTCAGTGCTGATGACACATGCAAACATAAAATGACTTTAGCAGTGAATGAGAGTGGGTATGAATGAGTAGTTCACTTAAAAATGTAAATTCATGTAACATGGGTATTTCATAGAATATTTCATTTCTAGGTAGATGAAACAATGGATCAAGGACTAAAATTTGAATCTAACCCTAAATTTTAAATATTTAATAAACAGCATAGGCTACACATTTCGTTTTCTGTGCAAATACCTATTTAGACTAGATGGGTCAAAATGATATTAATAAATAAACAATGACATAATTAACAAAGTGATAAAATACATGAATAACAAATTAGATATACAAAAGTATTAATCTCTTTCGCTAAATTAAATTAATAAGGAGATAATGAAATAATGAAATATATATTTAAGGAAATAAATCAGCTACTCACTATACCATATTATTATTATTATTGATCATTTTCTTTGCCAAATTATTATGTATAACAGAATATAACAGAGAATATAATAAACGTAACTGTACTTGTTGCAAGAATAAGTAATAAGTTACACATTTCTACACAATAAGATTCTACAGACGAAGTAAGAATCTTATTATTTTACGATACTAAATAATATATTGCATTTTGTTTCTATTTGAATGCGTTTTTAGTTATTTATTTTAGCCTGCAGTCACAGCGAGTTTGTCGGGCGGTCACGTGATCAGAGGGTTTTTGCACCGACGTCAGAGAACCAGAGCTGGTGCCGACCACTAATGAGCCTCACCGTCCTCCTGCATTTAAACTCCGCGTCTTACCTTTTGAAAGACATCTTTCCAACCGCATTTACTGATTTAATTTTCCACTCGCTAGTTTCTAAAAGAGATGTTATTGTAATGCAAACTGTACGGGAAATGCTCAGGGAACCGTGTAGCTTTTAAATATGTTACCCAGCTCGTATTAACTCAGTATAGGGCTAACGTAAATGCAGCAAACATGTCTCCTCGCTAAGAAAACAACTGGTGGTATTCTGTTGTGTTCAAGTTTTCAGGTAAGTTGGATGAAAATAGTAACAACTGGCATGTTTTGTAGCCTTAACGACGCATGTGGTACTCGACAGTGAGTGTATGGTGGCCTTATTGTTACCCGGTGGCATTTTAATCAGTCTTATGCTATCACTGCTATTTTCCTCAAGGGACACATTTTGCTGGGCTAGTTTTCTGTAAAAAAAAAAATTCTATAACGCTAGCTTCGTATTTCTTGTATTTGGCAAAGAAGTTAATAATGTAGCCTCTGTGGTTCTCAGTTTGTCAATATTGTTGCTGCTGCCTTTCCTGTCTGTGTCAATGTCTGTTAACACATTTTGAACAGGAACCAGTTGAAGATGTCTAAAGATATTAAGACTCTGGTTATCATATGGCTTGGCAGTCAGTATCACATGGACTAGACTAATTCATTCATGTTTAGACTTGTGTGTCATGTACAGTCATGATAATAGCAATGGCAATTTGTTTCCTCATTCTTCGGGACACTGTCTTCAAAGAACATGGAGACAACCCTGTCTCATAACTTAATAAGACTTAATTCAACTTGACTACAGAGAAAGAGAGAAACTCTGACTTCTGGTTGTGTCTCTTGCTTATATGTCTGCATCAGGCACGCTGGCTGGGTATATAGATCTTTGTTTGGTTGTAGTCCACAGAGCTCCATTGTTGTCCTGGTGTCTGTGTGTAGTGTGCAGTTTTAAGTCCATTCATGAAGCTGAGTGCATAGTCAGCACACCAAAGCTTTAATGCATAGAGTTCCCCTAAAAGGGCAGGTGCACTGTGGGGCTTCCATCGCATTACTGCTTTGGTGTGTGTATACCTGGCATAGTCATACATTTCTCCTAGCATGACAGGATCCATCTGTTAGCCTCTCTTCAATATCATGCCTCGAACGGACCACATCATACCCATCTCTTCAATCAATATGGGAAAGCAATGAAGGCCATCCTCAAGTGCATTTTCTCATGAAGTATAAGTGCATGAAGAAATCATTCATGAGTGGATAGTAGTTAGTAAGGGTGTGTACTGCACTGCGATTGCTGTGGATAATAGCAGGATAAGGAAGGGCTGTAATTAGGCTTGCTGGCTTTGGAGTGCGTAGGTGCTAACATCAATTTATGTGCCTAGTAAATGTAGGTGTTTCTTCTCCTACCCCGAAACTAAAATGGCAAATCCACTCTCATATTTTCCAACTTTTCCTACTGAAGGGATTATTCCCTTTAGTCACACATTCAGTCCAGTCCTCACAGTGAAGAAATATATTTTTACCTTTTCTGCTCAGCTGAAAGCAGACCTGTACCTAAGTGTAGGGCTCAACTCAAGGTTTAATATTGCACCACCATGTTTGAGGTGGATATTGTCCAAGAAGGAAGTAAGTAAGATTCCAGTCTGGCCTTATCACTTTGTATCAGTAGTTAATGTGGCCTTTTTTTTAATACGGAAAACCTTTCTTTTTGTATCATGCATGCATCGCCACACCAGTCACTTCCGAATTAGTATTACACAAGAGTAAAAGAGTAAAAAGAGTGCTCTTTGTTTACTTTTATTTCCCACACTCACTAGGCAAGTTGTCATAATCTTTCCAGCCAACAAGATGTTAAGAGATAAAATTAAGGGGAAAACTGAGACACAATATTAGGAAGTGTTGCTAGGATTGGTTTGAAACAAGGGCGAGACTTTGGTGCACTGTGGTAGCACTAAAATGTCACTCCTGATAGTCTCATTTGAATCCAGTGAAGCTGATCTTGCTTTGTGTCTGATTATCATCTTTGTGTCTCATGCAAACTATTATGGTTTAACTGTCAGTTGTTAAATGTGCTCTGTTATCGTTGCAGCAGATTTATGGTCAGTGAAAGGAGCCAACTTGTGACCTGGTTGTTAGTGTGAATGTGTGATGCTGTCGCCATCCTCTGCAGCTTCTGCTGCAACTTTTTAAGCAAGACATGTGACCCCTGGCTGCTTCAGAAGAACAGTTTAAGGGCCGACTGTCGCAACCTGTTCTACTGACTATGAAGCACTTCATAACTGTGTGTGTCTGTACGTGCTAGGTGTGGTGGCGAGCCCATGGAGAAGCTGTCATCTTCAGACAGAGCAGCGCTGGAGGAGAGAAAAGGCCTGGTTGAGGTGAGCAGCTTACTCATCAACTCACAACTAGATGAGAGCAAGACGTAATATATGGTTAATTATAACTTGTTTGAGAGAAACATTTTTCATGAAATGCGTGTTTCCAAACTCATTTTGGAGACTTCTTTTTTGTCTGGGGATATGTGTTCCTGATGTTGTTAGCTGTCCAAATGTGGTCGCACATTTTCTATCAAGCTGAAAATAGACCTTTTTTTCAACCACAATGCAAACCATCACTGTGTGTTTGTGTTTGTACCTTTTACTCCAGGATGGTGGAGTGCTGAGAGGTGGTGAGGGTGGAGAGGTGGGTCCTCAGACCCCGAGGAAGAGCAGCTCCTCTCGCTCCTCCCGCAAGAGCTTCCGCCTGGACTACCGGCTGGAGGTAAAACCTCACTTCCCGTCATCCTCCCGTCCCCTGAAACTACCTCCTCTACTTGAAACACACACATCACCTCTTTGGCCTTCAACTCAAACCTCCTCATTTCCATAAACTCCTTCCCCCTCAACATTCCGTCTCTCCAGTTCTCGACCTGTTGTGTTTGGTGTATTGTGTTTTAACCTGACGTTTGAAATGCCCTATTTAAATCCCAATATAAATGGCTAAAATGTAATAGTTTGATTGTAGGAGGAAGTGACGAAGTCCTGTCGGGACAAACATGGCCGCTGGACCAACCCCTGGCCCACATGGCGGTTCCCTTCCTACACCACCCTGCTCAGGTTCCTATTGTTGGATAAAAATGACAGCAATGTACCAACTAGTAAAGAGGTGGGTAATTATTGGATTAAAATTTGACAGTTTGCTATTGACTACAATTTCAGCTTTGTTCCATAATGTCACATAAGTCCCAATAGGGCTTCACTAAATGATTAGTGTCAGATTGGTAATCTAAAATCAGTAAAAAGATGTTTTTTTAAATGTAACCTTCCCATTTTAATACAGTATATAGTGGATGATATTGAGGACAACTCCACCCTAAACTCGCCCCCTTAGAGTAAATTTTATAGTTTGCAGAGCACAAAACATGTTGATTTTCACACTGTCTGGGTTAAATTGATACTTCACATTTCTGTATTGTCATGTACCAAATTTGTTCAAGCCAATAAATGGTTTCACATGTATTAACCTTATTGTGATCAGTATTTTTATATAATATTATATATATTTCCCACCTCTGTTAGTAGGAACATTGCCCTTTGTCGACTTTTACAACCCACAAAGTATTTATAGCTCCAAGTGGAAACTTTGCTGAGCTCAGTGATAGCTTAACAGGCATCAAAGGCTGCTTTCACACAGCAATAGAAAAATGTTTAACCCTTAATTGCACAGTGTTTTGCTGTTGTATAAAACCTATAAGAATTGATGTAGAAATCAACAACCAGAGAGGTCATAGAGCAAAAGTTTGATGAAGGAAAGGTAGCTCGCAACATTTTGTAAATATATTGTGTGTCTGTTGTAAAAGACGTGCATAAATACTGGGAAGAGATGAAACTCAAGTCACACAAAAGTAAGTTGTTCAAAGAGCTTTTTAGCTGTCTATCATAAATAAATCCTGCAAGCAGCAACAAAGACATGTTAACTCCTGTGTTTAGAGAGGAGCAAACAGTGCAGCACTGTAACATTTGCAGAGTAGAGAGCAGTGACTCTGTTATTAGGGTTAGAGGAGATTACTGTTCATTTTTGAAAAGTATGATCAGATGAAGTCTGACTGAAACATTCTATTCCTCATAATCAGTATGTGGTTGTTTTCTCTCCCTTTTTCCCCTCTGTATCCTTCCCTCTTCCTCTCTCTGCTCATACTTGTGACCCCCCAACTCTTTGCCTCACCTTCTCTGTTGCCATAGGCTCTGGACAGTGAGCTCCCAGTGATGGAACCATACTTCGTCCAGAACCCAGACCTCTCTGACTCAGGTCCAGGTCTGAGAGTCACCTGGCTGGGTCATGCCACGGTTCTGGTCGAAATGGACGGGCTGAATATTCTGACGGACCCAATTTTCAGCCAGAGGGCCTCACCGTTCCAGTTCATGGGGCCCAAAAGGTACCGAGGGCCCCCCTGCACTGTGGAACAGGTTTAGTACTTTTTGTTTATTTTCCAAAGCAAAGACCTCTTCATAATATTTGACCCAGGCCTTGTTTCTGTAGCTGCTTCCTTCATACCTCGGTTTCATTTGTTATCCTCCTGCCAACAGCTTCCCAGGATCGACGCTGTCGTCATCAGCCATTCCCATTATGACCATCTGGATGCTGGATCTGTGGCCAGCCTTAATGCACGCTTTGGAGGGGAGCTACGCTGGTAAGTGTGGTGGATCTGTAGTCAACAACAATGATTTGAGATCCACAGTCTTAATTCTATTCATCAATTGTAGTTCATGTATTCAGTTTACACTCACAAAATCACATGTGCCTTTTTATATCAAGTAAGTCCAAATATGTGTTAATGTGTGTGTTTCACAGGTTTGTGCCCCTGGGTTTGATGGACTGGCTGGCGAAGATGGGCTGCGAGAACGTGATGGAGCTGGACTGGTGGGAGGAGAACTGTGTCCCCGGCCATGACGACGTCACATTTGTCTGCACACCATCTCAGCACTGGAGCAAACGCACCGCGCTGGACGATAACAGGGTAATAAGTCATTACATCGATTACTGAATATTATTTTTTTATTCAATCACTATAAAAGTACAGACAAATGAGACCATATATTGTTTTTATTTTAAGTTCAAAGCATATTCAGCACATAAACACAAGTCTCTTTCTCTCAGTCTTTATGGGGCAGCTGGTCTGTTTTGGGTCCGGACCATCGATTCTTCTTCGCCGGTGATACCGGCTACTGCTCTTCCTTCCAGGAGATCGGACGACGCTTCGGACCGTTTGACCTCGCAGCAATCCCCATCGGAGCTTACCTACCTAGGTTCTGTACATAACATACACACACGCATCCACTCAGTGTCCACTTTATTAGGTACACCTGCACAATCTAATGCAACTGTTCTGCCATAGCCAGCCAAGTCTACCCAGTTTTTGTTGACACTGTCAAAGGTGTTAATTCAATTATGTTTAGGCAGGTAGTGGTGGTGTTCTGGACTGCATTATATTGTGGTGTTTCTAATATTCTTCCCATCTCAAGATGTAGACCAGTACAACACCACCTTTAACTATGAGCTCAGTAATAAACATAGTTTAAATTACAAATTTTGTAAAGGTAGAATTTATGGCAGATGTTGTACTGGATTGAATCAGATTGTACAGGTGTACCTAACGGAGCAGCCACTGAGTGTAAAACACTGTCCTTTCTGTGTGATTTTTAAATTTAAATACTGTACAAATCAAAGTCTTTGTTACTGTATGTATTAATATGAATTAGCATTGAAGGTTTTAAAAAGACCATTCACAGCCTTCGTTACAGAGACAAACATATTGGAATAATCTTTGGTTTTGCAGGGATATGATGCAGGGGCAGCATGTAGATCCAGAAGAGGCTGTTCAGATTCACCAAGACCTTCAGGCCAAACAGTCTGTGGCCATTCACTGGGGGACCTTTGCTCTCGCCTATGAGGTAGGGGTATACAGATATACAGTTACTTAGATATTGACTAATTGATGCTTTATGTGTGGTTTAAAGGAATAGCTTGGTATCTAACTCTTGGCAAGAAAGTGAATTTCCCAAAATGTCAAACTATTCCTTAACACACAAGTATAAACAAATCAAAGCAAGTAGAGGTTCAGCTAATTGTGATAAATAAGGAAATTCTGTAATTAAAGTGTACACGGTCGCCGGTTTGAGGTACACCTAACTAAAACTAATGGCGTGTAATACAACATTCCTGAAATAAATCCTACCTTCATGAAAGTTATTCAATTTTTATTAAAACTGCTTTAAAAAGAGGAGATTCAACTTCATGATCAATTTTGGAGGCTGCAGTTTGTGGCTCTGCTGAATTGGATTGCATTATACTGACAAGTGTTATTTTGTCCACCCCATTTCTATCAATGAGGGTAGGCTAAATAACAAAACACCTCCTGTACAAAGCACCACAAACTGCAGCCTCCAAATGATCAAGTTGAATTAACACCTCTCTGAAACCATTTCAACAAAAACTAAATATTAGAACCTTCATGAAGGGATTTATTGCAGGACTGCTGCATTAGTTTGGCTAGGTGTACCTAAAACTGGCAAATGTTAGGAGGAATCAAATGTTTTAAACATTAGTATTTCAATACTATAATTTTTTTTGTTGGTCACTATTATAAATCACAGTAGCCCGAAGAGTTTGTGTGTCACAGAGGTAAAAAGTGCTGACACTATTATGTTCTGGTAACACAACATAACAAAGGTGTCATTGTTCGTTAAGCTGCATGACTATTTCTGCAGCTAACAGTTTAATGCAACCTCTGGCTCACTGCCGTGGTTGGAAAATTAGAGATGAGTTGACAAAAGCCATAAACACTCAAAAACATGCAGCACTGAACCAGAATCAACCTGTCTGAAGTACGGTGATGCTCAAGGATAGTCTCTAATACTCTTTTTTCTTCTCTGGTCCCTCCATCATCCAGTACTACCTGGAGCCGCCGGTTCGTCTCAGACAGGCCCTGGAACAGAAAGGACTGAAGCCAGAATCCTTCTTCACTTTGCATCACGGGGAGTCTCGCCTTATAGCGACACAGAAAGGAGACGTCTTCGACTGATCCTCCCTGGAGCGTTTTGTGGGCCAAGTTACATTTGTGTCTGTAACAAAGTGCAGAACATTTTGTTAAATCATATATAGATGGACTTCAGTGATTTTAAGTTTGAAATGCATATATGTATGCAGCTTATCCCAACTGAAAATAGGAAATTCAAATGTTCTGCAAAGCCGTTTACATACTGAATGTTTGCCGTGCCATTGTCATGGTGGGCAATGCTGCCTACGTGAGCTGTGACTCATGTAGGCAGCATTCATTAGGTTTACTCGTGTGTGTGTGTGTGTGTGTGTAATTTTAGGCAAAGCTCAGCTGCTTTCATGGCTCATAAAAACAAGGTATTAGATTTTAACTCTGCCGTCAACACTTACTACGGGATGCCCAGTGTTGGTACAGTGTGGTTAGTCTCAAGTAACATAGGATTTATTTGACTAATTCTTTTTCAGACTTTCTGAAAAAATCAACAAATCAGAATTTTAAAAAAAAGTAAAATGCAATGATAATTAAACCCAGATGGAGTAACTGGTGCTGGTGCCACGTTACTATAGTAACCAGTGCTCTTGAATGGAGATAAAGTATGTAGTTGAACCACAAACCTTCGGTTTGAAGCTGGACTGGAGGCAGTGTGATGCAGCTTTATGCTGTGAGCTGTAATATAGAAGAGAAAACAAACTTTTAGGAAGTTATTTAGAGTAGTGATTTTCAAAGATTGGTGCTAGGTAATGCCACATTACAAAGGTTTTGGGGGTTTTTCTGAATGTACTCTGGCCAACCCAAAACTACATGAGATGCAGAAGTTGAGCTGGGTTCAGCTTCATGCACTGCAACCACAGTACAAAGACATTTTCTCTCTCTTTGCTTATCAGTGTGATCATTCATATTTTCACTTGTTAGAACTGAAGTCAACAGATGTATTTGCTCTAGAGAGCAACACTAGAATCATTTTAGTACTCAGTTGTTCAAATGATTTAATTTTTTATTTTTAATGCTGTATCTTTAAAGCCAGAATGTACGAACAGTTGACAGCACAATGTTGAGTTAATTTAGTAGCCTGGTTATAACTACAAGGCCAAACTGTTAACTGTGGTTTGCACTTGACGCATGTCACTGAATTAAATATACTTTGCATTTCAAATGTGTTTGTTTCTTGTTGTCAGCAGCGATTTACAGCAGAAACACAAAGTACCTTACAGTTGTTTTCCATTAGACATCTAGGTATATAAAAAAAACAGTTTAGGTAATCATAGAAGATTACTTTAAAATCAATTTAGTATACAATTCTAACAGTATTTGACTATTTTGTCCTGAGGCAGAATTCCAAAGTTTCCTACTTTGGAGCCCCAAAGTGGACATAAAAAAAAAGACATTGGTAGACATTTTGATTAAATCAGCAACAATTAAGTGGGGATTTTACATTAAACATGAAAATGAGGCATAAAGATATTCTGGTCTTTTGATTCTGCATTTCTATTGGCCTCTTAAACCGTGATGTCTGTAAAGATACAGTGTACACTGCCAAAGTGCACACTGTTCATAATACATGTAATGTGGGCTACATTAACACTGCCACGGTTAGCGGCTGATTCCCACCAGTAATTAAGTACATTTACACAAGTACTGTACTTAAGTACAATCTTCAGGTACTTGTACTTCGAGTATTTCCATTTTATGCTACTTTATACTCCACTACATTTTGGAAGCCAATACTGTACTTTTTAAATGGCACTACATTTATTTGATTAGTTACTTTGCAGATTCAGATTAATAATACAAAATAACTAATAAATTATTATGCATTATTACAGGTTAGGTTTTTCTGGCAGTTTATAAAGTAGGTGAATTTAGCTTTACCAGCTGCAACATTAGTGATGCTGACACATTAATGCATCACTAATTATAATTATATATTATTCTGAAATTGGCCAGTCTGCTTAATGAGTATGTTTGGTTTTGGTACTTTATATGCTGATGCTAATACTTCTGTACTTTTACTCAAGAGTTTGAATGCAGGACTTTTACTTGTAACAGAGTAATTTTACACTGGTATTGCTACTTTTACTTAAGTCTTAAGTAAAATATCTGAGGACTTCTTCCACCACCGATTTCCACTGGGGTCAAATATACTTAATGAATGCACTTCTGATTAAAGGCTCTGCCCATAAATTGAAGAAATAATGAAGAAGTTAAACCTACTTTTATTTTTTTTAAAAAGTCTTCCTTAATCGACTGCATTTTAGGGAGACGTGTAAAAAGTTTTTCAATACAGTTCTTTTCATGTCAAACAGTGTTGAACCTACAGTGTAATGTGTTTTTGTTGATCTATGAATTCAGACACTGACTGGTTTATTCAGTATAACAACAAATTACTGTTTTCTACATGTCTTATCAGCCCCCCTAATTAATGTACATACAGTATAATCTTATTTCATATTATGTGATACACATTATTACTCTAAATGTACAGATATAAAATAAAATATATCAGTACTGCGCATCACTTTTGTTAGTGTTTATGTGCATGAGTACTACAACAAAAGTAATGTTGGTATCTAATGTATTCACATTTGTAGTTTAATAATAAATTACACATTTGTCTTTTCATAAAGATTCAAGTACATTAATTTTTCCTGGGCATAGTTTCTGACATTACTGTCGGTAACAGCAGCTGTTGGTGAGGAAAAGTGTCAAAATAGTAAAGACTGTATAGCGGGACTGCAGACTGGCAACAGGTATAGGTTTGTAGGAGTTAGGGGATTATTATCACACAAGAGAGTTTAACACAAGGTACTGTTTTTGTCTGTCTCATATTTTATTTCCCTTCGCTGTAAATCTAACCATTGCTGTAAAATGTTATCTAACAATTTGCATGACAACAAAGCACCTGGCAGCTCTTTGGGGAAACAAAATAACTTTGAGCAACAGGAACGGAAGGGAGACAAAAATATAAGAAGCTAATTAAGTTGGATCTCTTGTTTTGTTTGGAAAAATACAGTTCTCACAACCTCCCTGAGAAATGAGCAATAATATTACAATAATAATATATGCAATAAAATTGTGGTGTAAAGGTTGGGTGCCACACAGGAGAATAATCATAAACCTGTCACTTTAAAATGTGTTAATATGTGAATTAAAAAAGAACCTGGAGAGCTTTTTACCCTTGCTACAGAGCTACACAACTGACGATTGAATAAAAACACAATTTGATCACCAACAGAGATAAAATCTATTTGCAGAAAACAGAATAATCGTCCACATAAATCCAAAGTAATCAAATAGTGGTTATGGGCATTCATCAAACAGAAACACTTTTTCCCCCCAGTCCATCTTAAATAAATTAAATCAAATGGAAAAACTAATTTCCACTCCAGAGTCTCAATTTGATAATGAATGCACACCAAACAAAAGCAGAGAATATGAGAAGCCTGTTGGAGAAAGAGAATAAAAAAAGATTCATTCAGACCTGCTCTGTCGGTCAGCGCTCAAACAGCAGCACATGGTTCCTCAGGGAAGTCCAGAAAATCCAGCCAGTTCTTGAAAAAACTCCCTCACAACTTTTTATATGTACTTTACTACTGTGCTTATATTGCAGCAGATAGATAAAGTCTTATAGTAAAATATCTCTTTTCTTTTCTCCTCCATACTGCTTCTGTTAGTTTCTCCCCCTCCCCCCGACTCAGGTGTCTCTAATTGATCTCCTCACCTTCCTCTCCTACCAAGGATAAAACACACCTTGCACTGTGAAAAGGACCACACAAGGTGGCAGTGTCTGCAAAGTTTTCTCATCTTGCATTTAAAAATATGGAATTAAATCAAAATATTGCCTGATCTTATTGGTTTAAATCAACGTTCTGAGATTTCATACCAATGTGTTTATGCAGAGTAAATACAGTTCTTAAGGTTCCAAAAAATCCAATCCAATCCAAAAATGTGTATTGATCCTAATGTCTCTGGATTTAAACAAAAATAGCATAAATATTGTTGTTATGCTGTTATGAATGAAGTCTATTTTTTCAATGGAACATCACATTTGATTATTTGGTACGTTGATCTCATTGTTTAGGGACATTAAATTGGGTCCATAATTTGGCAGTAGATACGCATGAGACTTCTTTAAAAGGCTGCATTCATTCAGGAACAGAAAGTGTTTGTGGCCTGGATGTGATTTTCTTCCAGATGTATAAACGAAGAAAACTCACATTAATGGTTGTTTGTCCCTGTTTAGACAGAGTTGGGGAGAACATACTATAGTTGCATGACAGACTCTTTACACGTGGCGTTCTGCTATTTTAAGTGGGTACAGATACAACGTGAGAAGACCTGAGACAAGTACATCTTAGTCTCTGGTTAAACATACATACATAAGTCTGAGAATCAGCAGTAGGTAAAGCTTGGTATGTTCCTGTGAAAATTTTGTCTTTGATTAACATCTGAAAATGTTTTTTGAATGATTACCATTAAAATGATCAAATTAAAACTGTCCCTCGCAGAGGCCTTTGTCAACACAAGTTCAGTTAGATTTTGACTTGTGAAAAAGTCCCCGAATATTTACTTGATTCTAAAGACACTGAATCACTGACTCACACATCCTCTGAGCTGATGCAGAGACGAGTTTCAGTGACGATTTTGATTTGACAAGAAGTGGGAGGAAGAGGTCCAAGGTTTGAAAACAGTTGAATACGGCCAAAACAATGTTTGTTTGCCATTTATAATCACAGCGGTTTCATAGTAATTTCTGAATTAGCACTGGGATCAGCTTTTATTTTGATGGCACCAGGAAAAATGGATTTGCTCAAACTTTAAAGCAGCAGAAAACAATGGGACGTGAAATTTGCCACTGTCACTAATCTTGTGTAGATGAGGCCTAAAAGCAAAAAAAGTGAGATGTATTGGAACCATTTCCAGTCCCTTATTCCCTTGAAACTAACAGGTTTAGACGTAGATTCAGTGCGAGACCAAGTGCAAAATTCAAATGAATATTTTAATCATCAATTAATAAAATAAGTTGAAGTTCAACCATCAATAAAGAAGCTTCACTGGTCAAACTGGAGTTTCTTTTACATTTGAAATGTTAACAGTTTGAATTTGACAGCCAAAGCTATTTAATAGCCCTGGTCTTGAAGAGACATTTGACTATGGTAAAACATTTTCATTTTTCAGCATGTGCGCCTGCCTCTGGGATGTGCTAATCACCTCTGAGAGAGCAAAGCCTGTGACACAACCACTCATCTACAGTTTGAAAGTGATTTATGTGATTAGAGCTTCCCAGAGAGGCCACTGCTGATGTTTCCAACTGGACTACACAAAAAGGCCTAATTGATATTTTTACCAGTCAGCATGAAGTTAGAGTTCTTTCTAGGGATGGGTGACCACATCTTATAAAAATAATTCAGTTTGAAAGAATCCCTGATCATCTAGAGTCTCCATAAAACAGCAGGAGGCGTCACAGGCTGTGAGGAATGTCAGTCGTGGCTTAGCATTGTTTGCACATGTCCCTGCATCAGAGTGTGTCTCCTTAGATGTGTGTGTGTGTGTCATGCCACACTCTGCCTGTTGCTGTCTATGCTGTGCGTCGACGCTCCAGAACAGCGTCGTGAGAAGTCCAGAAAGATGCCGTCGTGCTCCGGCTCCGAGTCCGAAGACTCCAGGACGTTGTCCAACAGGATCTCCGGACTGGACGAAGGACTGGGCCCGGAGCTCGTGTCATGAGCCAGTACTCTGGAGGACGCAGGGGAGTCTGACACCAGTGAGCCTGTGCAGTGTGTGTCCTCTCCTGGGGAAGGATCTGGGAGGATGCAGGGGGTGTAACGCTGTGGCTGGAGAGGGTGGGGACCCGTGGGACGGTCAGCGTCTTTGGGCCGGGGGTCTTGGCTGGAGGTCACAGTGTCTGTGCAGAGGACAGTAGTTTTAGAGTTAAACGAATAAATGATCAGTATGTTAAATGTGATCACAACTCTCTGGGTCGCTAATTGATCAGCTGCCTGCTTTTAGTCTTTCCTGTGGAGAGTACAGTAGCATTAGTGCAAAGAACCATTTTGTGCCAGTATTTGAGTTGAAATGTGACTGCTTTCACACCAAATTTCCAAATATTCTGTGTTTTTCTCTACATTTTAGCCTCTGAAGCACCATGTAGATATGATAAGATATAATAAGTTGATTCATCAATTGACAGAACATTAATCGCCACAATTTTTAATAATCTATTGATCTTTTTTTTTCTCTTTTTCCAACTTTTCCAATGTCATTATTTCTTAGTGCTATATGATTCTGAATACTTTGAGGTTTTGGACTGTTTGTTGGAAATTGCACTGGGCATTTTTCACATTTATAGTCTAAATGATTAATCAATGAATCAATAAAATCATTGGCAGTCTAATTGCTAATGAAAATAATCGAAAAAGTCCCATCTAGGGCTGCAACTCTAGATGGGACACTAAAACTCTCCTTTGATATCCCCGCTGACTTGTTAGTTATTGCAGAATTTACCCACTGAACCCAGAAATAACTTCCTCTGTCATGTGATGTCATGTAAAATCATTTGCATGTAAGAACAACATGGTGTGAAAAATGAAATCACTGCCAACAATGTTTTACAAAGAATTAGTTTCTTTCTTTGTTGTCTGTTGCTCATCTACACTGCCACAAGTGGTTTTTTTATACCTAAAAATATAGAATTATAGCATAAATTATAACTTGTTCAACTTCAACTAAACTTTAACATCATAACCCATACAGCTTTTTGAGACCTTTTATGACAGTTTGCTCTATTTAATTAATTTTTTCAGACACTTAAAGATAAATGTGCAATGTTCGGTAAGATGCAAAACGTTTTTCTTGGACAGTCTTAAACTTAGAGAGTTAGATTTAAAGGTCGGGGATTCAGCACCAAAACACACTGTTTAAAAAGTCAGTGATTTGTTATATTTTTTGTCACCAGTGTAGCCGTACCTGAAAATGCAGGAGAGTGGTTGGCGAGGCTGGATTTGCCGGTGTTGTTGGTGTTGTTGGTGTTGTTGGTGGCAGTGGTCGTGGATTCAGCCATGGAGCTGCTCTCCTCCAAGCAGGAAGTTATCTCAGAGACGGAGTGTCGCCTGATGCCTGTGCCACCTCCTGTCAAGGAGTCGACGTCATACTCCACCACAGGGGTCAGCATGGGAACGTTGTAACTCTTAGAGCGTACCACTGGGTTCTTGGCGATGGGGGAGTTGCCTGGTTTGGAGGGCCAGGAGCGGTGCAAACGCTTTTCTGGAGATAGAATAAGAGAGTGAGAAGAATGCTTTAGATTTTTGATTACTTTATAATTGAAAACATGCAAAAACATGTGTGTACACGTACAAGAGATCATATAAGGGATCACTTCAATTATACATTAGCTGTACACACATACACACATACCTAATACGCAGGAGGAGCAGTGCAAATTGGAGGATCCATCTCTGGAATATAACCCATGAGTGCCGAGGTAGGGAGAGACCACCTTCTGGATGAGAGACTCCAGACGAAGGTAGTCGTCTGTTACACCTTTGGATTCATGGACTCCCTGCATCAGACACACAAACACACACACACACATACACACTAGTTTGTGTTAGCCAGTAATTGCTGCTTGTTGGCTGGTGGTAATGGAAACTTTTAAAAGCCATGAACACATTTCCAGGGGAAAAAGAAAGAAAGAAAGAGTTCAATTTGGCTTTCTGTGATTTTATCAAACATTCAGCCAGTAACTGTGAGTAGAATCAAAGGTTTGCTGAATTTCAAGATTGTTTTAAACATAAGGGGGTGACAGCTGCCAATAGGAGACACTATGCTTTTATGGACTCGGCCGGAAGACAACATGAATAAAACAGCTGAGTGTTGAGTAAATTTGGTCCCAATCTTAGACTTGTATAAACACGTATAAACATACTCAGATATAAAAAAAACATCAACAGCATCGGTCAATTTAGATAGAGAGCAACAGACAAAAGAAACCCATGAACCTGGTTTAATATAGACAGAATTTCTGGATGGATGTAAATGTAATAATGTAACCCACTGCAAAGAATGTAAACTTTGAATTGGCATTATCTTTGTCATTATTAGATTCAACTTTCCGATTTCAACAAGCAAAAGAAGCTGTTGCCTAGTAACAGCTGACATGACTAGCCTTCCAATTTTGCGTATTAAGTTAGAATGATGATTGTATGAACCAAATAAAGCTGTTGGAGGGGTAAAAAAAAGTTACGATGAGTCTGTTACATCAGAACTGTGCGGTTATCTGAAAATGATGCACATCCTCAGACTAAACAGAACTTGACTGCGTCTTTCTGTCTATTTGTTTCATGTGTTGCAAGTAGATTCGCAATGCCCAGTGGGAAGAGAGAAAGAGACAGTGTGAAGTCAGTGGATAAGGATTATTCTGGGGTCATGTATCTGTAAATCTAACATTCACTCTCCTTTTAGCCCTGTTTTGGTCTCCACCAACCACAGATGGAAATATCTGTTTCTTTAGCTGCTAACGAAACTATGTACTATCACTATGTTCACCAGCTAGTTGCTAACTTTGTCTGCTGTTTGGTGCTAAGCAGGTAGCCTAAAGTGGGTTTATCAGAGCTTTTTCGCAGAAAACACCTGCCTGCTGCGTCTGGAGATGTGAGACTGAACTACAACAGTAAAAGGAAGGTTGCAACTTTGCAGGCATCCCGCTTCTCCACTCTTCATATGTGGAGTCCTTGTTGCCCTGTTTATTGGGGCATCTTGTTTCATGGGGCCCAAGTAATTGTTTCTGCATTGTCACCAGGAAACACAGGCATTACAGCTTTCATCTCAAACCCACTGATGTGCACTTGATGTTAGTGTGTTTTTAAGTACATCAGTGGCAAACAAATTACCCTCATAATCAACATGGTGCTGTTTTATGAACTCAAGCAAAATAATTTTCTTTCTAGTGAAAGCTACCACCTCCTGATGGCATATTTCCAAGCTTGGTGACCTCATTCTTTGCATGCCTTTACACAATTTAAAGACTAAAATAATAGTCTTTATTTTCCTTTTAAAAGTTGGATTCAGTTTGAGCTACTTCCACAATTTTGGCTGAGGGGTGCAATACATATGGACCCAGACCTCACGCCAAATTCTTCAAATAACAAAGGAGAGATCAATCAATTTCAGTACTCTGAATCATTGAGCCCATGCATCAAAACCACAGCACAGAAACAAACCACATAAATAGACCAGACTTCGGTGAATTGGCGTCACAGAGCGAAAGGGAAATTACTAACAGATGAAACAAGAAGTAGCAAAACAGCAACATTCAGTACTGAATTTGATCTCTCTTACACTCAACCCCTGCTTTCCTGTCTGCATTTATATCTGACTCTACTTGTTTTTCTGTTCATCTTTCTCTGCTTTCTGTCGATTTAATATTTATTGCGGGCAAACAAAAACAGATCAATTAAAATTACTCTGCAGGATATATCTGTACACAATGGATAAAACAGGAAAATAAATATATCCTGTTTTCTATTCTTGTGTTTACTCTCCATACCTTCCTCTCTCTTGCTGTCTTGCCCTCCCTCTGTCTGAGTCTGGAAGCAGCAGATTTGGGTCAATGAGTCACTACAATGATGTCCAAAGTAACCCACACAGAAGCAGACTCTCACAGACTCATAGTTCATACTCCCAGACACACTTGCATTCACTCACTGACCCACATCTTACCTCTGACCAATAAATGCCCAAGGAATATAAAAGGTATTTAGAAGATTGGCCAACAGGATAACTGTTAGCTGGTTGGTCAAAATTATCCATAAATCTTTGATTGGTTTCTCTAGTGATCAATACACTGTACAGACTGCCACTTTTAACTTTGATCCTTCAGGAGCCAAATGTTGCTAACTAATGCTAGCTAAGCTAATATCCATTTGGAAACCATCACTGATAAATGTTTTTTAGAGTCACTGCTACATAGTTCCTGAAAGAGCCCGAATCCTTCTAAGGTTATTCAACAAACCCCAATAGGTTCTTCAAGGAGCGTTGAAATCCTTCCTTATGTTAAGCATACGGATGGTTCTTGTACCACTGCTAAAATCTCTCAGAGGTTCATAGAAGAGCCATTTTATCAGCTGTGGTATCTAGAGGAAGCCTCAGTTAATTAGTTTAGTTTTAAGTGATAAAAAAGATAAGCTTGGGGCGCATGTAAATTCTAGTCACAAAAGTTTATTCTTTGCTTTCAAAGCCAAAAGAAGTTGTTTCGTAAAATATTTAGATATTACATGAAATTTGTTCGAAGAAACGTGAGTGTCTAAATTCACAGCAATCTCATTTCTCTAAGGTTGTTTTACTTTGTTGAATATTATATACAATAAGAAAAAATCCAAGATTAGAGAAAAAAATGAAAATAATTTTGTGTAGCAGAACTTTGTTTCTTCTTTTTCGTTTATTTTTACCCCTTGCAACCCATTGTCCTGACGTCCAGGTTGGAAAACACTGCCTCTATACACTCAGGAGAAGAAGCTAAATTATCAATGTATCCCTCAATAGTAAAATATGGATGGGCTCAACAATGACTGAAAATGCAGGAGATGAAAAAACTGGTGTGAATTTTATGAAACGAGCAACGTCTTAACTTGAAAATCCAGTACCTGTTGTCTGCATGAGGAGTAAAGCAACACCACAGTTACATGATAAGTAAACAGCTCTCTGGATATCAAGGTAATGGACAATTAACTGTGTGTAGCTAGAAGTCACTGTACAATGGATTAATAATTAAACCAAATAAAACTGCTTCAGCTATATATAAAAAAAATATAAACGTTAAAGGTACAAAACTTATAACTCTAAAGGTCAGGCTTCTTACTTTGGGGCGATATCAGTCAGCTAATGTTACTAACTATAGTTTATGTTTAAATGTTTACGAACTGAAAATTATCCACAGAGGACAATGAATGTATTCCTTTCACCCTTTGCTTTTTTGTCAGCAGTTTTTGCTAATGAGGTCTGAAACACTCTGCTGCTCTTGCTGATTTTTTTTCTGTTTTTGTGAGGACATGAGGGTCTTAAAAGGACAGTGCAAAACATTGGACAATTCACACAGACAAACGTTGACACAAATATTCAGACACAGGGAGGGTGCAGAGGGCACTGAGTGGTCATGGGAAGATTATTGTGCTTTCTGTTCACACTGAGATTACTTCCTGTGAGATCCCTTTGCAAGAAAAAACAAACTCTACAGCTCTCTGTACCCTCTGCTCCTCTTTCCCCATCTGTTGTCATTTACCCTCTTCCCTCACCCTACATCAGTCGTGGATGTTTGTCTGTGCAAGCCATGTGACAGAGATAGCGTGAGAGATTTTAAGACAAAGAGGGTGAAGCAGAAATGAAAAGATAAAGGTCTTGTGTGTGTGTGTGTGTGTGTGTGTGTACCTGTAACATTAGCAGCATCTGTATGATAGAAGGAGGAACTCTGGCTCGGGGTCGAGACAGAGCCTCGTCCAGTTTCAGGTTGAGGGTGATGATGTTCCTGAAGTGGAGCAGAGCCAACTGGCGCACTGACGGCTCCTTTCCCTGAGGGCACATACGTGTCAACACACAGTTTTGTAAGGAAAATTCTATGCATGTGAGTGTGTGTGTGTGAGTGTGTGTGTCTGTCTGTCTGTCTGTCTGTCTGTCTGTCTGTCTGTCTGTCTGTCTGTCTGTGTGAGTGTGTGGTTATGTATGTACTGTACCTGTACAGGATAGAAGATGGCCTGCAGCATGGACAGAACATCACAGAAGAAGAAGTCCCATGTGTCGGCCAGGGAGTCCAGCAACTTTTGACCTATAACATACAAGCAGAAAGACAAACAACCAATCAGGCGATAACCACAAAGTCAAAGAAATTACAGCAAGACGACTTTCTGGCACATGCAGTCAGCAAGAGATAGATCGATCTATCTATCTATCTATCTATCTATCTATCTATCTATCTATCTATCTATCTATCTATCTATCTATCTATCTATCTATCTATCTATCTATCTATCTATCTATCTATCTATCTATCTATCTATCTATTATTGCAGATACTGTTGGTGTTCTTAATTTGTTGCAAATCTTACATGTAAAGTAATGTTGGACATGAAAGAGTCTGTGATTTGTTAAGTAAAAAATCTGATGCAAATTAGAGACCATATTTAACCAAATATTGGTCCCATGTCAGTTGGCATCTTGTATTTTTCCTGTGTTTTTATGAAGTGGTAATGACAGTATTAAAGATAGCTTTAGTAGCAGTTTGGATTCAAATTTGGGAGGCTCAGGTGCATCAGCAAGGTGACCCACTCGAAAGACACAGCTCAACATCAACGGTGTCAAATTGTGAAACATAATAAAATGGATGATGCATGAGAATTTGATATGAAATGGTTTATCGTACAACAAACGTCTTGGGGCTACTTGTTGCTTATGTAATGTTATATTTCAATCATCTCTCAATGATCTTTGTTATTTGGTCAGAAAAAAACAGACACTTTGTTCACGTGACACAAATGCCTCACATGAAACACAGACTTGAGAGGATAAATTCCTAAATGTCACAAGGTCCACAGCTAATTCTAGTCCTGAGAATGTGAAGCTTCATACACACACACACACACACACACACACACACACCAGAGACACACACAAACTACTATTGATTAAGCCAGAACAATGGGTCTGTAAGTTAATATATGTACTACAGTGATTGTCTTACCTTTAATTTTTCACTTGATGTCGTGTAATTGACGCAAAGCATCACTTCCTGTCTGATTGCTGTGACGACAGCACTGTCACAGTCAGTGTGCGTGCATGTGCATATGTGTTTGATCATTTGAAAGGTGCTTCAAATAAAGGTCACACATTTACCACAACAGAGAGAACCAATTACTTTCAGTGTCTTATTCTCACCTCTTCAATGGCTCGCTCCCACTCTGTGTGTGTGTGTGTGTGCGATGGTGTAGAGATAAAGCCATGTTCTCACAGCTCAAACTAATAGTTCAAGGGTTAACTTAGCATCTGGAATTTTAGTCAATTATTATTTTTCCCTCCTTGACTTATGACTGTTGTCACATTGAGATAAAAACTCTAACATTTATCTCTGACTCACTGGCACTGTGAACATTCCTCTCCAAAGCCAGTAGGCACCGTTAGTTAATGAATGAGTGAAATCCAGATTCTAGGGCACAACAAACAAAATAAGGGACTTGATAGTTTTTACAGCGCTTACATTATGTTGTAGAATACCTTACTCTCAAATATGATTATTTTTTAATTAAATTGGAAAATTTTCTCTTAAAGGTTAATCAAATGACATCTCTTTGAGATGGCAAATTGTTTAATTTATTTTTTCACAACTTACATTTTCTTCCCTCCTGTTAATATGTATGTATGTCTGTTCGAAACCCCAATAGTCCGAAAAATGTCCTATAGGACAGAAAGCCCATTTGTCCGACAGCCCGTTATCCTGAAAACAAATGCCCATTGCTCCGAAAATACACACTGTCCCTGTAGTTGTTAGTTCAGTGACTTGCGACCCTGTCCATGGTGCTGAATCGGCGGGGGGTTTATCCAGTGGGATCACACCAACTGAGGTAAAACTCTCATGATTTTATTTCGACATTAGAAATTTGTCTGCGACAGTAAAATCGCTTGAAATGTCATTTGGTGTAAGGCCAGAAAAACAGCCTATTAAGGGCAAAACCCCTGCCGACACAGGACTGTCAGAAGCAGAGTGGGAGTCTTAAGAGTTCAAAACTCCAGCAACACTTGTAGTTTATAGAACAACTTTATTATTTACCTCTGTTTGTGTCCCGTGTGAAACCAAAAGTCAACGTTGACTTATTATTTTGACCCAAACTATGAACTTTTTTTAAACCTAACCAATTAGTTTTGGTGCCTAAGCCTAACCAAACTGAGAAGGTTTCACAAGGTTAACCACGTGTTAACTGGCAGAAAGGCAAGAGGGCAAACTTCTCCCATGTACATACATTCATGTCCCCCTCATGGTGAATTGTAATAACTTTGGTGATCCCTGACTTTTCATCTAGCTCCATTATCAGATCAAAAGTTCACTTTGTCCAATACTTTGGTTTATTACCAAATACGTGCAGAACTAATGACATTCTCATCAGGCTCAGCTGTAGTTTGTGTTGTGCTAATTAGCTAATGTTAGCATCCTAACACGCTAAACTAAGATGGTGAACATGGCAAACATTATACCTGCTAAACATTAGCATAACATTGTCATTGTGTGCATGTTTGTATGCTGAAAATATTACACAGTCTGCATTCCTGCTCCCATCATTGAATATGTGTGCATGCAGTATGTTTTGTTAACATTTATGTGTTTTTGTGTACCTTCATAGAAGCGGATCTTGTCTCTCAGTATGACCATGCCTTTAGTGAGCAGCTGGTTCTGAAGGTACTCAGTGAAAAAGGAGCCCAGCTCCGTCTTCAGCAGCTGCCTGCAAAAAACATGAGCATACATGATGATATGTGGGCACAGACACACCACACACGTGAACCAAAACTAATTAGTTCTCATGCACTGGAGAGCCGCAGTGTTTAAACAGCAACAGATTCAGGAAATGAGAAAAGATGTTGTTCACACTGAAGACAAAGGCTACAGCAACATCTGAACATTTCAACAACAGGATTTACCACTGATAAAACACAGGTACAGATTAGTATGACAGCTGGCTTGCTGTTATTACAGGAAGAGAAAATTTGACTTTTAATCTTTGTGGCACTCAAAACATCACTGGGAAAACAGTTTATGTTTGGACACATAAGAATCTAATTTTACAAAGCTTGTTGGCCTAAACACAGAGAGAGTCATAACCACTGTTGTGTTTCTGCAACGTAATGTGATGCTTTTATTTTGTTCAATTTTAGATACAGCAGCTCGAGTCCATTCACAACCCCCAGCCATGTTAGACTGGTACTCTCTGGAAAGATCAACCATCACTCTTGAACCAAGTAATGTGTGTGCATGTATATGTGTATACTGTATACATTGTAGGTGCTTGTACAGTATGTATGTGTGTGTGCAGTGTAATATTTACTGTACATGACTGAAGTCAGTTTTGACAACCATGTCTCAACTGCCCTCAGCTACACTGTAATTAAACACGCAGCAGTGACCCCTCTGTAACCTCGACCTGTCATTGCCCCTTTTAAACAACTTTAAGGTGTTTCTGATTCAGTGGACAGTATATGGTCGAGAACAGCAGGAGCAAAAACATTACCCATGATGCAGCTGAGAGTGACGCAATAACAGTAACAGTTACTGGGCATGTGTTAATGGTTCAGTAAAGACTAAATTTTGCATGCTGAAGCTGCCATTTATGTGTATATGAGTGTCTCTGCCGGCAAGAAATCCAACACTACAGCAAGGAAAGTGGGAAATTACAGAAGAAAACACCATAATTTAGTCTCTTCCTCAAATACAAACCAGCTCAAACTCAACATTCAGCATGCTTGTGTGAAAGTCAGCGAGAGAGTCAGAAAAACAGACAAATTAAAACACAAAGACACGGATAGATAAAGAGACAGACTGCTAACCTGACACCTTCATTCAGAGTGTAGAGTTCATTTTCCCCAAGATCCTTCCTCTGGAAAACTGATATCACTGCGTTGTGGATGCTGAGAAGAAACACACATAGAAGCATTTAGTGGACACATATTCACAAAGACTAATGACTAATGTGCAGGACAATAAAATAATATGCAATACATGATCACTACATGCATATTGTTGTTAAAATCTATATTATAAATGATTATCATCCCTTCAAACTGAGATATATTTTAGATTTGCCTAAATCATTTTCTGGTGGTCAAGTGACAAACTTTAGAAAGCAATAGAGAAGGTCTCAGACTGAACGCTCCATCCAGAGATAGTTGGACTCATAGAGGTTAATTTTATTTTCTTCTCTCATCTATTGTGTAGTGAAGTATCACAGACTGTCCAGGTTGATCAGCTTGAGTGTTTGTAGTTGATTATTTGGGTAATACATTTTTTTTTTAAATGGGGCTATCTGTTGCTGCAATTTGGAGTCACCAACATTTAAATAACTAGCTTTAACCCTGATCCTTATTCAGGGTTAACAGTAAACCCCCAAGCAGGTTCAAGGCTCACACACAAGCACACATACATACATAAATGCAAACGCATACAGAAGATACACCGATACACCTCAGGGAGTCTGCTACTACACCAAATACAGTAGAACAGAAACTGTTTACATTTGATTTTGTACAGCAGCAGCATGCTGACCATGAACACATTCACAAGTTCACACATACAGGCACACTGTGCTTCTGCACAATAACCTTGAGCAAACTGTGTTCAAGCCATACAATCCAAAATGTAAACAAAGTAAAAGACAGCCGAAAACAAAAAAGGAGAGTAAAGCATAAAAAGTCTCGACGTGCATGAACTTGTTTCACTGTAGGTTCCAGTGCAGCACATGTCGTTCATGCAGACTTCCACATCCAACTTCCCCCCCAGCAAACTGAGAGCTCAGGCTTTCCACTCTCCGCTGTCTCGTGTCAAATAAAGCTGAAACACCATAAAGATAACCAGAGAAATGAGAGAGGACCAAAGAAGAAAAAGATCTATGAGGCAGAATGAGATGAAAAGAGGAGTGAGGGATGGATGGAGATAAAAAGAAGTCATGATGGACCCTGAGGGAAGAGAGGCCGATAGAGTTGATGCTTATGTGCATGCATGTTGTAAAAAAAGGTGTGTATTCATAGCATGAATAATGGCCCCAACAGAGCTTTCTGCTAGTGGTCTTTATTCAAACATGGTACTGCCAAGGCAAAAAGGCACACGCACACACACACACACACACAAATATGTCTGTGTGTGTACACGTACAGGCATGCCAGTTTGATTAGGGTTGCACACTTGACCAAAAAATACATATTTTCACATTCAGTCAAATATGAAAAGTAAACAAACAGCTCACACTCAGCTCAGATTAAGAATATACAGATCAATCTCTCACACACTAACCTGTTCCAGGTGGCATTGGCCCCGGCCCTCCTGTGCTGGGTACCTCTGTCCTTGCTACACTCCTCTGCCAGTCCTCCAGTTGTTCCTCCCTTATCCCCACTCCCTCCTCCTCCTCCTCCTCCTGGGGTTTTTGCCTGCGAGAGGTCAGTCAGACTGGAGGACGAGCTGCTTCCCAACCTCAGCTTGCTCTGGAGACTCCTTGAAATGCAAAAGATAGACAGTGAGAAATATTAATAGTCCACTTTCCACATATGCTATATGCTAGTGGAACCCCAATGAAAGTACATAAAGCATTAAAGTCATCCAAAGACAATAATGGGTGTTTTTTTTTTTTACCTCAAAAGCTATACGTTTTAGTTGGTGAAATGTAAGTACAGTGGATTTGGTTTGAGAAACTTCCAAATCTATCAAAAATGTTCTCTTGCAGGATGTGTTCTCTTCATGGTCTATGCAATATTAACAATCAAGGCACCATACTGAACAGATACAATACAGAACAACACCTGCAAGAACTCAAAATCAGCAGAAAATCCAAAGAGAAAAGGTACTATGAGGTACAACTGCTGTGCACAAACACCACTGTAATTCTTCTTGATTTTAATGGCTGACAACATTAGCATTTATTGATGGGTGATTACTTTTTATTAGCCATCTGTTAATGTTTACACAAGCTGATGTACTATACCGCTTTGGAAACATACAGCAGAGAGACAAGTAGGTACAGGGAGAGCGATCAGGAAAAGAGTAAAGTCAGTCAACCTGAAGGAGGAAAATGGAGAGAGGAGAAAACTGGAGAGATGCACTAAATATTCATAGGTTGGTCCATGGAAAAGAAACAAATATCAACAGTGAGTTCAGTTTCAGCAGTTAAAGGCAGAGAGGTTTAGTTAAGGCAGTTTTTATCCTAAAATAAACTCACCTACTGAATCTGTAGATTTAATCATATGCAAATTCAGTAACTTATTGTGTGTGTGTGCTCTTATATCTTATATGTTAAAGTGAGGACATACAGTATTTAGAAAGGGAAAAATGAGGACATTTAGGCCTGTCCTCACATCTTCATAGAGCTGGTAAGGTTAGAATTGTTAGAAAAAAATGTTCTCTCCTATGTACAGTATCTGTGTGTGTATATACAGTATGTGTATTCATATTATTTGCACTGTATATATGCATGCAAGTACAAATATACACACTGCAAACCCAAGTTCTTTATATTACTGTTGCATTGTCTCGACTGTCCAAAGAATGAACACTTTCACATTCATTTAAACAACCAAACCAGTAATTTCTGCAATAATTGAAAACATACAATGTATCTCCCTACACACACACACCTGCACATTATGTACTTACTCTAGTAACTGAAAAGGTACCACATATCCCCACTCCATGAGTGTGTGTGTGTCACACTGAACAGAACCACAGGTGGACGAAAGAAAGGATGGAGATCGTGGAGGAGAAAAGGTGTCTCTGTCCTCATGGGTCTCTATCCCACTCTTTCACATGCCCTTTTGATCATTTCTTTCTCTCCTGTTTCATTACCCTCGCTTCCACCTCTCCCTTCTTATTCTTCTACCTTAACTGTTTCTATTCTGCTATACCCTCTTCTCTCTTTCTCGCTTTGCCACTGTGCCAGTCGGTGACCATGTGATCCTGTGAGCTTTTGTGCCAGGCGAACAAAGGAACCCTTTGAGGTTCAAGAGGTGCCAAGTAGGAGGGGAAGGATTTAAAGGTGACACACATTTCAATTCCTCCTCCTCTCTTTCTGTCTGTGTGTGGCCCAGGACAGATAGAAGTTGTATTCAAACTGTTATCGTTATCACATGTTGGCAGAATTCACTGATCACTGTTCAATATATCTTTTTTTGTCACACTGATTTGCTGATTTCTGCTTTTTACTGCCATCTGCTGTTACTTGCTGTTATTTACTTTTCTTCTTTGTTTTCAATACATTTGTAATGCCCAATGAACATTGTTCACATGGACGGAATTAAACTGAATTGAATTTGAATGAATTTGGACACAAAAAGCAGAAGAAAGAGAAAAAGAAGGGGCTAAGAGGAAAGATAGAGAGTGGGAAAGAGAAAAAAAGAGAGGATGGAAAATCAGAGGCATGGAAAAGAATATGGCAGGGAAGAGGAGAGAAGGTGTGTGTGTGCATGTGTGTGTTGTAGGTCCGTCTGTCAACCTGGATGTTAGTTCAACGCCACATAAATAGGTCAGTGTGAGAAACAGAAGCCCTGGGCTCAGACACACACACAAGGAGACTCTCTCTCTCTCCCTCTCTCACACACACACACACACACACACACACATCCTTGTACATCTATCTTTGTGAGGACCATCATTGATATAATGCATTCCCTAGCCCCTTACCCTAACCTTAACCATCACAACTAAATGCCTTACCCTAACCCTTACCCCCACCCTAACCATAACCTAATTCTAACCTAACCCTAAAAACCAAGTCTTAACCTACAAACAGCCCTTTGAAGTTGTGAGGACCGGCCAAAATGTCCTCACTTTCCAAAAATATCCTCACTCTGTCGGTAAAAAACGTGTTTCAGTCCTCACTATGTAGCAAGTTCAAATACACACACACACTTCTTGTGTCAAAGTGAAGATGAGTTTCCAAATTCTCTCAGAAAAGGTGCAGTGTTGAACCTCGTGCCACTGAATTGTGACACTTCAGTCAAAAGTTTTCTCCTGAAGAATAGATGATGCAGAGCATTAAACAGAAGCAGAGAATACAGAGACTCGGAGTAAACACTGAGTTGCAAAACGTGTATAGGGGCAGTCCCACTGCTGATGTAAAGGGGCATATATTTCTACATTTGAGTAAATTAAAGGATGCTAACCCGGAAGATAGATACTTTTTGTTTTTGGCTCTGAAACAGGAAGGAGTTGAGAGAGAAAATGCTGCGGTCTAATTACTAAACAAAGGATAAGGGGGATGTTTGCATGAATGAAAGAATGAATGAGGTCATTCAGGAATGTGTGTGAGTGTATGTGTGGGGACAAAGAGAGAAAAAGGAAAAGAAAAAGTATTGAAGCTGCAGTGAAACTCTGCACACTACTGCTGACTGAAGTGTGTGTGTGCGTGTGTGTGTACGCGTGTGCGTGTCCTTACCTCTTAAACGAACCCTCTCGTTCCATATTAGCCTTAACAGACAGCTGCGACCTAGCGACCGCCCTGCAACCAGCACCAATGAATCAGCATCTGAAAAAGAAAACAAGCAGAATCACTGGTAGAGAAGATCATCTGACTTCAAACAAAATGATCACCTGACATAACAAGCTTAATGGACTTTTGATGAGTTGATTTTCTAGTTTGAAGCCCAAGTGAATAAGCCTTTTCCCCGGAAGATATTTTGACATGTCACAGTAGGAAAAGCACAGGTGTAAATAAGAAAACTAATAATGGCTGAATTAGATTTAGCTGCTTCAGTTTCAGGTTCCTGGTATGCTGGCTTACTGTCATGGCTTACTGGGACACTTGAACAGAACCTCCATCGTTAATATCGTTAGTAACACCTGTGCTTTTACTACTATGACAAAACGTCAACATGGCTACTGTGAAAAAAGCCTATGACATGTTCACTGCATATTTTAAGAAAACAAACCTCAATCAATTAACTTTGAGCAACCTGGAGAAAATCAACATCTTGATTATATTTATTATTTCTTTTTTGCATGAAAGAATATACCGTTAAGAATAATAGTGTAAAAGTAAAACCACAAACACCTGATTATCAGTATCATCAGTGAGTGTATGTGTATTATCAAATGTAATATAGCTATGAAATAGTAACAATACTGGTGTATTATCAGTACGTATCTACATTACTACATCAGCTGAATCCCACCTTTACAAAGAACAAGATTTACATATGCTCTCGACAGATCAAGGAACTGAGGCTTTTTTCAAAACAAGGAGGGTAACAAAAAATGGGATTATATGTGTTACTACTCACCGTCTAGCTAATAAGACGCAGTATTCTAATCAAATTACAGCAAAGTGGTTGAGACGGACATTTGATCCTACCATGAACTCAAATGCCCTTACTCACCCACTCACACACTCACATACACACACATAACTCACAGACACACATTCACACACACACACCCAGATAGAATGACACATATATCGGGCAAGTTTGTAGTACAAGGCCAAACAGGATAAAGCTGAGGCTTCCTCATGACCTATATCACTGTCTTAACCAAAATAATTTGCTGTTCAAGTTTCAGTGAATTACTTTACAGTTCCAGTGATGGTTTTAGACTTTTGGTTGCAAAGTATGCGTGCAAGCAAAGTTACATCACTCAAAGCTTTGAGTTATTAAAACAGTTTTATTTTCAAATGCACTGTGGGTGGGGTTTAGGTATGAGGGCCCTGGTGTGGTCATGATCAGGGTAATCTAAGTCTGTTTAGATGAAAACTGCAATGTCTGCTTGGCTAGTAATGACTCTCCAGCAGTACAAGCTTTACTTCCTGGAAATTATATTTGTCACTATGCCATATGAACCATGACCTGCTGTTGTCTGGCGGCTACAGTTATACGCATTACCTTGTCTATCCTACAATATATATTTATTTCATTTTTATTATCTAGTTCTAGTTTTCTTGGTAATTTCTCTGTGAAGCACATTTACACTGACCAAAGTGCTCTTGACATAAATTTACTTGACCTCACAACATGAAACAGATTTTAACCTTCTATTTGAATCAGGACTCTGCAGAAGTCAAGCTGAATCCAGAGAAGCTGATTTGAGACCAGAAAGGCACCACTTTCAAGAAATATGTGGTTTTGGGTATGGTTAAAAAAAAAAGAAAAAGCAAATGATATTATAGCCATATCCTTGTTTAGATGGATGTCTGTGGCTCAATGTGGCTCTCATGACACACGCTTAATCCTGGTGCTGCAAGTACTGCCGCCTGTCTCTGACCAACACTTTCTTAAGCCACACTTCAGTGCTTCAGTGGGGTTTAATGCCTTGCTTAAGGGCTCTTAAACTGTAGTTACGTGGATTGTGATTATGGGAGCTTGAGAGTGTTTCTCATTCAGACTATGGACAGATTTTCATGAGCGGTCCAGAGAATAAAACCAGCAAGCTCCCACTTATTTAAAATCCTGACTTCTCTGAGTGTAAACCCTCCTCCTCCTCCTCCTCCTCCTCCTCCTCCTCTTCCTCTTCCTCCTCCTCCTCCTGCCTCTCTCTCAGCAGCAGACAGTTTACATTGTAAGTAGATATCAGGGACTCCACTGCTGAAAATTAACACCCATAATCTACTTCAACTGGAACACACAACACACACACCACACCATTCTGCGGACTGACAGCACAACGGGGAAATTACCACCCTGCACCAGATAAGTGCTAAAATAAGTGTTTGTTGTGTCTTGCAGCAGGTGTGTCTGCTCTACCAGCCTCTGGCAGAAAACCAAACCACAAGTTCGAGGTCCTTCTTCACAAATCATTGGTGTCTGTTTTAAGAGCTATCCTACCCTGACAACAGTCCTCAAGTGTCCTTCTTGTCTACCTGAGGGCAACTCCTGTGCAATACAACAATTTCAAAGTATGCAATGCTCAGAAATCCTGGAGTATGATGCATGAAGATAGCCTACATAGGAGAGAAAATTCCCTTTAGGACAAATCATAATCCTATAGAGATAAAATGGAAGAAGTATTAGGTTACTTTTAGGTATTTAAGGCAATAATAAGCTATTATTTTATGGTAGGAGTTAATAGTTTTGCTTTATATTTTTCTGTCTGTATAAAACTGACGAGAGGACAGTTGCGTTTCTCACGTTTGTTGAGTTGATCGATTGTCATACAGTATACTCACTTTTTCTGAAGTCTCCCTCGCTCCCTTCAACAGCAAGTGTTCTCTATGTTAAAATCCAGCAAGAAAGCCAAAAATAACTCCTGTATTTCTGTGAAGGCTGGAGGTCTACACGGTGGTAAATAGTCCACCGTCGCAGCTCTTTAGCGCAGATAACAGCGCGCGAGGCTGTGCACGTTCTCCTGAAAAGATATGTGGACCTGACCCCGCGTGAGCTGCGAGCTGTCAGCGCGGCTTTCAGGACTCTCCGCGAGCGTCAGAGATAGAGGGAGGAAGTGGGAGAGAGAGAGAGAGAGAGAGAGAGCTACAGTCTGACAGTGTATGTGCGTACATGACGTTTTGTATGTGCAGGGGTCGGTCGCTGAGAGATGTACCCTATGGAAAGTGTTTGTGGTTCAGTATGTGGGGAGCGTGAAAGTATGAGGTAATACAAATGACATGTTAAAAGATAGATAATATGCAAAGAATAAAGAGAGCAATTCTTTTGTCTACTTTTATAGTACTTTGGCTCTCTGCTACTTTTTAGTTGTTATTTATGTGTTACTCCTACACCTAATGCCAGTGGTGTAAAGCAACTAAGTACATTTACTCCAGTACTTAAGTACAATTTTGAGGTACTTGAAGTTTAAATGAGTATGTCCATTTTATGCTACTTTCAGTGGCAGATCTGGAAAACTTTGCAAGGTGTGGCAAAGGGGTTTTGGCAGGGTGATGCAACCACTTCTGTGGGGAAATGGCAACAGAAAATAGACAATAACTAAATATAACTAAAGTTATTTTACTTAGTGAAATGGTATGCACTAGAATGTATATGAACAAAGAGAAAACCTACAGCACCATGATGTCCAGCTGGATTTGTGGCATGTGGTTAATATAGTAAGCTATACGATCAAACAATCAAATTAATAAACAGGAGTGATACTTAGATTATGGCTAAAATATTTGCAGTCTGGCAGTGAAAAATGAAGCCTGTATGCGTGCTCACATTAACAGATGGATGTTAGGGATAGGCTCCTTTTAAAGATATTTATTTGCTGATCAAATAAAAATAATCGATCTGTTGACATGTACACTGCTGTTTTAATAATATGGTCTCAACCAAAACCACTTACGAATGAACTGTCAAGCTCCACAAAACATTGATTGTTACTGGCTCAAATGAAGGGATCACCAAAATTATTACAGTTTATCCTAAAGGGGGCAAGAATGTATGTACCAAACTTCATGGCAATCCATCCAATAGTTGTCGAGACATTTCACTCAAAGCCAAAACCTGCTGGTGGCGTTAGAGGAAAAGTCAGGGGATAACCAAGGTCAGTAGGATTTGTAGGATTTGTAGGATTTCCTCTATGGACCGTGAATGTACAACATTTCATGGCAATTCATCCAATAGTTGTTGAGATATTTCAGTCTGAGCCAAAGAGGTGGACTGACAGACCAACCAATGGACTGATATTGCCATCCCTAGAGCCAAGCTGCTATCATGGCTGAAAAGAAAGAAAGAAAGAATGAATGAATGAATGAAGGAGTCTCCTCCTCAATTCAAAGTCCTGCCTGAATGTGACTTTTTAATGCAGATTGGAGGCAGCTTTGTCAGCAGGTTGAAAACACTGGGAGTCTTTGTTGTCAGCAGATTGGACTCCCATCATGTTTAATTCGTAGTGAAATAATTCATAGCCAAACCAATACAACAGCAGCCCACTCAAAACACTGGACATTACACTGAGTGCTTTTACTGCTGACAGAGAAGGCCACTCAGCAGCTACACAGGCTTCTGTGTGTGTTTTTATGTGTGTGTTTTCACTTTAGAGCCTAATGTACAGATCACTACATTTACCACAGAGCTCACTGTGTCCCATCAGACAAACTGCACTCTGTCGGCAGAGACCGCATAAATATGCAACTGTACTCCTCTGTTACTAGATCACACACACACACACACACGTACACACACGTACACACACGTACACACACGTACACACACACACACACACACACACTACACTGTCCCTCCCACTGTAATAAGGAACAGGTTTATAATAGCAAAGTTTACTGGTCAAGGCCAGATTGTATCTTAAAAGTTCTCAGGACCATAACACAACCACACACACACAAGCACCTGGAAAAATTCAGCTCGCCCAGAGTTCACTAATCACTTAACATTATGTAAACAGAGTGTTACTAATGTGTTACACACACACACACACACACATCTTGCATACACACTGTATTTTGGCATGTACAGATACATTAGACATGTTCACAAAACACAAACATATTTAATACAGACTGGCACTCAATACACCACATATCAATCAGTTTCAAGACTATGAGGATGTGTGTGTGTGTGAGTGTGTGTGTGTGTGTGTGTGTGTGTTTGATAAACCATGTGACCACCAAAAACCTGCAGTAAACAAGTGATGTGAGTTTTTCCTGCAGTTAGCGAGGGTTTGCTTACAACTAGTGTGGGCATGTGTGTGTGCATTTGTGTGTGTGGGTGTGTGTGTGTTTGGATAATGTATACCTGTATGCAAGTGTGTATTGTATCTTGATATCAGGAAGTACAGGATGAACCTGCATTCCCTGTGTAACTGAACACCCCATCATCTTGAACATACTTAATTTTTTCTGTAATTTATTCAATGATAGTTAGCTAGTAAAACCAAAATTTCAATATTATGCCTTTTATTAGCCTAATTGTTGGAATTACAGTCCATTCCTAGCTATACTTTCATGGCAAGAAAGGTTAGCTCCAAAAGTGGAAAAGACAGTTCATTTGAATTCTGATGCTCATTTATTTCTGCAGTATAGCGGCGGTGACACTGCTTTTCTGTTTCTCTTTCACAACCTCTTTCAGATAAACTTTATGGCTGGCAATTTGCACTTTTACAGCACACTTTGAAGTTGATTTAAACAAGGAAGCTGTAGGTTCAAAAACCACAAAGCACGTACTAAGAGTGTACAAGCCCGTACATGATAACATGAGATGCATTCTGTTTAGTTCCTAAGAGAAAAGCTTTTTCAGTGTAATATCATTAGATAATCAAATGTGGGCGTTTGGGGTCATTAAAAAAATCTTGTAGTCTCTAAAAACTTCAGTAGTTAGGTGATTTCATATGGTGAGGGGCTTCCCCTTCCTGGTTACCGTTGCCATGGCAAGTGGATTGAAGAATTGTAAAAAAAGAGAGAAAACTAAAATTTCTGAACGTTTACAATGCTTTGCAAGTGAAATCTTTTTCACGACATTACACACTTTACAACTGAAAATGTGGGATGTTACAACAGCCTAGAAAGGCAATAACCTGACTAATTAAAAATTACAAGTGACATACAGTGAAGAAATTTCACTGATCTACCCAAATGTTTTAAACCAGATCACTATAACAGCATTTCCAAGAGCTGGAAAGCAGTTTTCTTTCATCACGTGTACACCTGAACTCACTTCTCCACATCATATCAAATATATAATGAAATCATACAAGTTTGTGATGCTCTGACTTATATCTTTTTCCACTGTGGGAGCAGGTAGAGGTGCAGTGCCTTGCTCAAGGACACTAGCAGGACAAAGTATCTGTTCCAGGGACTAAACTGGTGACCTTTTGGTAGCTGGACTGATACTCTGTATAGAGATACACAGTGTTTGTTTGTGCTCAGTTACACTCCACCTCCTCCAGTCTATTTAAAACACACATAAACTCACATTAGGCTGACACAAACAAACACACACAGAAGACACGAACACACTGTGAAGACCACATGTGGACAGGAAAAGCAATTAAAGCACAGGTGAACAAGCACTTTTACCAAAAACTGTACTGAAATACACATGTATACAGACAAATGCACACACACTCTGTCCGCAGACAAACTGGCGCACCATTTAAAACTCTGTGCCATGTTAATCTGGGCTGCGTAAACAGACGAGGGGAGAAAAGCTGCTCTCAGGCCAAAGGAAACAGCAGCAGGAACCTGTAATGACTCCACTCAGGAGCCCACATCGCCAAGCGCAAACCTGTAGCCTCTGCTTACACAGCTACGCAGTTACAATAAACACGGCAATGTTGCAACATCATCGCTTCTGCGTAGTGGAAGGATGGGATTTTCCTTCAAACTGATTTCACTGTAAACATTCAGGTCATTATTTTGTGTTTTATGTCAATGTCAGAACAAAATTAAAACAATGTAACACCATTTTAACCAAACATTTTCACAATAAAATGCACTTAATCTTAAACTAAAAGAACATTTTTACTCCCTGACATGCACAATCTACAGTACATCTCAGTTCTTTCAGAACGTCACAGTACTTCTGTAATTCATTGGATTCTTCTTATCTCCTCCTTTGTGATTATAATATAACAGCAGATAATGACTTTTACCTCGATTCAGCACCTCAGAGTGATTTAGAAAAAGAGAAAATTATATATTTTAGTCGGACAGTCTATCAATTTGGTGGAGAAATTGAGATTACAAAAGAAAGTCAAGCAACAGCCCTGCCTTCCTTAAACCACCACCAGTGCTGATGAGGAACCACTGAGCAAACTCAGTACTAATCTGTATTTACCCAGATCATAAGTCGCCATAAGTGTTCCATTTCATCCTGGTCCACACTGGTCACAGTCCGGCTGCAGTTAAAGGTTAAAGGCTTCATTCAAGGGCAGCTGAAGGTAGCTGGAAAGCAACAAATATATGCATGAGTAAATGAATGAGTAAATTAGTAAGAAGAAAAAGGAGGGGGATTCATTTACTTAGGATGTCACAAATTTTATATATTAAAAGATATCAAAATTGTATGTGATTTCCATGACTTTTATGGAATATATGGCAATCGGGTATAGAAGTCACTGCTTACATTTAGTGGGATATGAGATTTTTGCCATCAGATGGTCATTTTAAAGCCACAACTATACAAACTATCAGAGACAGAGACTTGATTCCAGATCCTAAGGGTGTGTTTGCAGGGACAAGAAATGGGTGACCACTGTTTAGTAAACACACACACAGTCCTTCATTAGGCCCATATGGAAACTCTCAGTCAGCTAAAAAGGTTATGTAATAGGTATTTATCTATGTTTATATGTATTAGAACAATCAGTGGTTGGTCCCGCCACTGAAATAACAACCAGTTCAGACATATGATATCAATGTAGTGAATGTTACCATGTTATGATAATATTACTATTACTCAGTCTCATGCTATTTCTGTTTAGCTGACAATGGAGCTTACAGTGGAGATAAAAAGTAAAAAGTAATGGTGTAGTGATGCTCAGGCTGACTTATATGTGGTCCCTGTGGTTCACCTGTGGTTCAGATAGGTCAAGTTATAAACAGTTATTTAAAAAAAGCTTGCCTGCCATAGACAAGTGAATAAAATAATTACTTAGATTCACACAAAAATCGTGCTTAAGTTTTATTTTTATTGTGGCTCTATGGATGGCAATGTTGGTCTGTTTGACAGTAACTGTTAATTGCTTGAATTAGCTTGTCGTTTCAGTGTGATTCTTACCTTTAAATATTTGTTTAGTAGAGCATTTGACCGAATTAGTGTTGTGGCAGCTGAATGGTGATGATTGATGACAACATGCAGTTTCAGGTTATATCATTGTTGAACCACACGTCTCTACAGTGTGGAGACAGGATACCAAGCTTCTTGGCCATGCTTTTATGTGACCTACTAATGCTAAAACACTACACATGGCAGCTTCAGTGTTCTCAAGTCACTTACAAAGACATAAAAAAATATGAACAGGAGAGAAAAGATCCAATACAAAGCTACTAATTTTCTGTCTTTTTCTAAATATTCTGAATGTCAAGATAAGACGTTTTCTATGCATATATAGATTCATACAGGAAAATGGTTTCTACAGCTTATTTTTGTAACATTTACATAAACTGAAGAATAGAACTGGCTGTTCTTTCCATCTGCAGTCTGTGCATTTGTACCTTCTCCCACACACATGGCATCTGAAGACCCCCCGCTTATCTTTCTCTCTCTCCCTCACCATCATTTCTCTCCCCTCCCTCTCTTTCTCTCTCAGAGTGTCCTTTCATTTCATTCTGTCATAGAAAAAAAGGCCACTCTCATGTAAGTCTACCAATTGGTCACGACAACAGGATGAAAAGATGGAGGTGACACGCACTATACACACGCAAAAAAAAAAAATCCTTTTTAAGCTGATTTTCTAGTTTGATTCACGTCCTGTTTATTCATCTCTGCTTTCCTCTTAAAAAAAACAACTGAATTTGCTCAGTTACTTCTTTTATTCCCACATCTGTGTGGTTTCTACAGTAATCTTACATCCCCTTAAGTAATATCTATGTCAATTAATAGTACACCTCTGTCAACTAAGGACCAGGGCTGATTAAGTGCTCAGTGGTGCTTGGATTGACTGTTACTTAATTATTCACCTGTTTCTGGTATAAGCAAGGTCATTCTTGTCCTGGGGCCATAGTGAAGGGTAACTCTCAAAATTCACTAGCCACTCAGCCAAACAGGACCTTAAATGTCTGCAGTTTTCCTGCAAGATTGGGAAGCCAAAAAGGAATATCCATAAATGAATCAGCAAAGCATCGTACTATTATTGGTTGTAGTCACAGTCAAAATGTAATTGTTTCTCACTCTGCGTCTGCCTCTTGGGGAAGTTCACACATAAAAAAAAATATAAGAAATATCAATTGCACTTATCCATATGCATTCATTTGGCTTATACACAAGCTTAAAAAAGCCAAATATGTGTGGGAGATCTATATAGAAGGGGGAATGTGAGACCCTGTAGTTTATGCTGTAAACAGCTTTTGTGTATGTGAAGTTGTAGGTTTGGTTTCCCCTCGTGACTGTCACATTTTACCTCCATCCTCTCTGATCTTTACCCTGCCATGAATCTAAAAAAACAGAGAAGCATTTATAATCATAAAAAAATAAATTGTGGTCATGTACTGTGGATAATGGAAGTTTGTTTTTTTTCTAAAGCATGACCCTAACAGCAACAACTGTAAACTAAATATGAAAAAATTTGAGAAATCTCACCTTTACATCTTGTGTGAGTTCACCCTGCACCTGGCTGTGGTTTACAGTAGGCTGAAAACAAGAGCTTCATAAAAATATACCTACACTGCAAAAAATGTGTTTTATATTCAGGCTCATCAAGCTCATTACATGCCATGTAAGTCCTAAATATCTTCCTACCATTAGCCAGGATGAGTAAAAGTTTCATTCCTCAAAGTAAAAAAAATCAGAACAAATAGATTTATATTTAGGAGCATATATATATATATCCACCAAATTTGACGAGGATCAATGCAGATAAAAATCCTAATCTCAAAGTGTGCAATTTTTTTGCAGCGCAGTATTCATATCATAGCAGGAAAACTGCTATTTATTGTTATAATGTACCACTAAGTCTCATTTTCCTTCCTCCCTTCCTTCCTCGAGCCTCTTTTTTCTCTGGGCTGACCTTGTCATTTTCATTGTATCCATGGTGACAGATAGTAAGCACAGATTCACACCTCACAACAAGCTGTTTCCTGATTGGCATTGAAGCAAGAATCTGTTTAATATGGTCTGCATAACAGGAAGAAGGCCAGTATGTACAGTAAATCCTGCAGGTTATGCAGTTAAAATAAGTGCTGCAGCCGTGTGGAGAAGACAGGTACTGCAACAAAATGGGACCTTTAGTCGAGTCGATTCGATTGAATATAACATTTTACACTGTTGTCATTATGATACATTTAATATTTTTATATTGTATATTTGTTGACATTATTTGGTTGGGACTTTCATTCAATGAAGATTTTGAAAAAGTCTCCACACACATCTAAAAAATGCAGAGTAACTTGCAAAACAAAATCATGAAACTTTATCAGTGCTGTGCTCTTAGCAGCTTTGACTGTTTGTTCATGTCATTGTGTACTTGTCTATCCATCTGTCTTTTATTGAAGTTGTTCTGGTTCACTGTGACCCGAAGGCCTGTTAAAAATGATTATGTATTGTGGATATTAAAACAAAGAAATCATGTCCAGCAGAGACATGATTTCATTTCGTTCTTATCTTCATACTGATTTAAAGTCCAGTCACTCCAATTAATTTAAACAACTTTTATTTATTAAGTTTTTACAAATAAAGTAACAAATTTCATTGTATTGTAGCGCAAAGCGCAGTTTCTTTTTAATATGAAGCTTGAACACTCTATACTTAGTGCAAAACATACCTTTAAAGGCTGCCGATGACTCCTGACATGTATTTTTTGTTTTTTCTTTCATTCATTCATCCATGTGTTTATTTTAATCCAACCACTTTGTACAATGTCAAACACGATACAGAAAAATGAAACCACTGAATTAAGTTAGGTGCCGCTAGAGACATTAAAACAGCTGATAAAACAAGTGAGAAAAATAAAACATGAGAGCATCAGTGAGACCAGAAACATAATCAACATGTTGAGAAAAATGTAACAGTCTATAGAAGAAACTGTTGCTGTGCTCGAGACTCGACATTATTCCACAGGAGCAAGCTACATGAAACTGCAAGGAGATGCACTGAATGAATCTGTATGTGTTTGTGTGTTCTGTTGGTGCACTGAAAGGCATTTTGTACATGTGGGCACTTTTACAGTAAAAAGCATAAAAGGTTAGCTGAACAGGAGTCCTGAACAGGCAAAGAACTGCGAAAACAGAAACCGAATCTAATGCGAGCAAGTTAAAAACAGCTATCGCTACACTGTATGTGTGTCACCAGAAAAAGAATCCTACTTTTCCACTTTAACTTCAGCAAACTTCACAATAAGAGTGCCTGCACACTGAATAACTCTCAAGCCTTTCACGGTAAGAGTTCTCCACTGCAACTCTAAAAAACTTAGTGATGTTTGACTCTACAGCTTTAAAAAAACAAGAGTCCTCCAGCAGGGGTGTAACTGTCAAACGCAACCTCAGAGCTTGATGGCATACTGTAACTTTAAATAATATTGCATTGCAGTAGGCATTCCATAGTAATTATGTAGAGACACAGCAAAATATTATCAAACTTCTACTGTGGAAATCATTTGAGGCTCGAGCAACTGCAAAGTGAATATTCAGGATGTTACCTGGCAACCATAACAGCTCCAGTGAGTAAAAGCAGGTAAATACACTCAATTTTCTTTTTGAATTCTTTACCTCTGATGTTTCCACTCCACTGACAAAAAGTCAAATGGCACTGAGTTGGTGGCTTCATTAAAGGTTTGACTTCTTTTAAAAGATCATGATAAACAGGATGCTCATAACCAGAACTAAAGCAAAGTGGCTCAATGATTATTCACAGCTTCAACCAAACTTGCCTAGTAGTAAAAAATGTTGCATTATTATTCATGAGAAATGGAAAATATCCCAAAAAAACAAACAGGCAAAAGCAATGTTGTTGTTTTTTTTACAAAGTAACCTTTTCATGTTTTTATGTGAATCCAGAACACCCATTCTCAGCACACAAAAAAACAAACAACACATAAGATGTTAGGTTTTTAAGTGAATGTCAAAGTTTGTACCAGATATGTTTCATTTGCACCGACAAATGAAAAGAGAAAGGAGGACAGGGTGTCAAAGGCCTTGAATCTAAAACCTCCATAACTCCATTATCACTATCACTTCCATCATTTTAACCACCATCATCACTACCAGTACAGTCATTCTAACCACCACTGCTGTTATCACCACCACCAACACCAGCTCTAGCACTGTGATGCCCTTATGTTAAAACATATTTCTTTACATTTTTGGTTTACATAGTCATTTCTGTGAATAAACACTGTTGAACCCCAATGGTGCAGCTTCAGAAACATACAGTGGGAATAGGAGTGGATGAGACAATATTCATACTTTTTGCAGACATGCTTTTTTGCCCAATAGCAGCAATTCTCAGATGAGGAGGCATTCCCAACCAAATCTGTTAAAAAGACAGTATAGTTCTGCTGGCCTCATAATTGCTTGTTGATTATAAAAAGGTAAGATAACCAACATCTTTCCTAGTGGGATAAGAATTAGATAACAATAGGCTACACTAGAGGAGCAAGATGGCTCCTATAATGTGCATATTTGGAGTCTATTGGAGTATATTTTTATGCTGCTCTTGACACTTAAAAGGCCCTGAAAACTTATTTTCTCAATCTACTTCTTACTGTGAGTGATGGGTTTCTACATGAAAACACTGTTATGCCAAAGTTTGGACAGTTTTGGTTATTTTATATGAGAGATTTTTGCATTTCTTTGTTTCTCAGTGTTCTTGTCACTGGTTTGAAGTGGGCGGGGTACTTCCGTGCACCAATCAGGATTCAGCATCATTTGATTCAGAATTGGTTGGTGGGTTTTTTGGTTACTGTCAATCAAATCTGATTCAAACCACACCCACACAGTCCTGATAAAGCAGATTAGCTGAGTTTTTGACTGTTAAACTCTTAATAAATAATAACCAAACATGTTTGTTTTTTTTACTTTGATTGCTGCTTATTTAGCCATAAATATGTAATGTGGGAAAAAGGTTTTTAGGGGCTTTTAAGTCTGTAAATGCATAGTAACTGTTTGGTAAATATTCTATTTGGGCATGTGGTCATGGCTCTTTAATCAGTCTGCTCAGTTTGAGGCTGGCCTTTCCACTATGTTGTGGTAATTTCACTGCAAATCTATGTAAAGTTTATAGTAGATGTGCCTTATATAGTATAGTCAGAGAAACAAAACAGAGTGCACTGTTTCTCTGTTGCAAATGTCTGCACTCACTATTCTATACTATACTGAATAATAATAAAGTTGTGCTCAAAACCAGGGCAGGAGACTTCATCATCAGCATCATCATTAGTTTTGGTAATTAAAAGAACAACAGAAGAAAGTAACTTTAGTTCACTGAACCAATGTGTCCTCTGCTGACTGTATGCTGCACCTGGGCCAGTGCCTCTAAAGTACAGAGTGGTCCAAGCTTCAAATTCAACCTTCAACAACTCCCTCCTTAAAACTGAAAAAAATATTCCCCAATATCTACATTTAAAACCCTGAAAAAAATGGCACTGATAAACTTTTATGTTCTCTTCATCTTTCATCATGTTGGTGGTGTAACCGGGCCTTAGACACAGTCAGGCCTCATGTGTAAGTAAAGCACAGCAATGGGCCTCACTTCACAGAAACAACACTGACTTCAAACGGTGGCCTTTTTCAATCTTAAGTGGTCAATCTCATTGGCTTAAATGGCAGCAGAGTTAGGGTCAATTTATCTTTCTATCAATTCAAAAAGCCAAGTTATATGGTAAATAGTTATGGTTTTCATTTTTTAAATCCAACATGGGGAAACATTCTTTCTTTTTGGGGAAAATACACTCTCAATTAGTTGAAATCAAAGAGAATTAACCATAAACCAGCTATAGCGCACACAGCAGCAGCTAACAACTAAACAGCTATTATTACTGCATCTCCACCAATCTACTACATGCCTGCTCCACTAACACCAGGTCCAATCATCACCACTGACTTCAAAGTGACACCCCCAAAGCTCTCCACACATACTGTCAAGTCAAGTGTGCTTACTTTAACTCAAGTCCTCAACCCCCCAACGAAACAAGCAACAGGAAGGATGCAAGGCACTAGTAAGTACCTCCAGTATTCACCGGAGGCTCGGGGGGGGGGGGAATAAAAGACAGACTTTTTTTCAAGTACATTAAAATGGACACCATTGGTTTATACATTCACATTCATCTAACAAAACCAGGGAGAAAGGGAAGAGGAGGGCTATTTAAAGTGTCTGATATATAAGTACTGTATTAGGAAAAAAAATAGCTAGCATTACTTTATTATCTAAATATCAACTATCCTGCCGTTCATCCCAGTTTGTCTTTATAAATCGGGCTTGGAGGTCAGTTTTGACTTTCAATTCAATCAGTCACAAAGATAAACTGAAACTGCAGTTGATTAGTTGGCGGTAAGGCATTTATTTTGGATCATATCCTCAGTAACTGGATGTGAGGACGATTATTGAAAAGAGGGATTTTCAATTTTCACATTTTGATGAGAATCCATTTGCTGTAAGCAGTGAATTGAAAGTGAAAGGACCCCAAACCGTTCTCTGTATGTGTTTGTTTTTTTATTTGTGACATTTCACCCTAAAACTAATGTTTTCCAACAACATTTGCTAATAATAAACAGCAATAATCACAGTGTTTCCACATCGTACACCGATGTGCACGTATAACAGGTCCATCGACAGAACACGTTCTTGTTTTTGTTTCTTTTTAAATAGAATTATAATCACTAACAACAATACTTATGACAATAATGTACATTGCAATCATTTCAACACAAATGTTGAAACCAACCTAATGATGAAACTAAGAACTGAGCCATTAGTCTGTGAATCTGTCTGTTAAACGGCTGCTATGCCTCCAACAATTTACGTGTATTTACATGAGTCTGTGCATGACTGTGTGTGTATGTAGGTGTTTGTATTTATATGAATGTCTCATGCATTGTGTGTGTGTGTGTGTGTGTGTGTGTGTGAGAGTGAGTGCTAGCTGGGGGCAGCAAGCTAAACAAACCCAACAAAACAAAATCAAACAACAAAATGGAATCATCATAGCTGACATTCTAAAAAATAAACAGAGACACAAACTGTACAGGAACTCTATTATTCTGATAACAAGGCCACTTTTTCACGCTGAGTTCTCTCATGTTTGGGCTTTTTTCCCCTCTGAAAGGTTTCTGCTGTTATTGCTTCAAATGGCAACAGAGAGGCAGAGAGAGGGATGGAGGAAGAGGTGGAGTCGTGATCGTGAAGAGGTGTTTGGTGTGCAGAAACATCTGCCATGTCCATTCAGTACTTTAGCAATGGTGCACACAGCCAGTATGTTCCTAAAGTAAGCAGTGGAACACGAAGCAGATGAGGTGTTTGACTGTTATTTAACACAAACACTCCTTGCTGCTCTCCCTCTTCATCTACTTTCTCTCCTCCATCTCTCTCCATCTGTTTGAATTCTTTGTCAGAACAAGGGAGGAACAAGACACAGAAGGTAACAGAGGAGAAGCTGTCGCGACTTTTCTCAAGCTGATGAGTCATAACCCCACCAAGTGCTGGACTATACCTACTCTAAACCAGGCTCGAGGTCAGCTCAGCTCCAGACGTTCAAACTCTGAATGTGCATTCAATTTGTTTTGGATTTTGTTGTGCTTTGAAGAAAAATGTCCAAATTCTGAATAATAAAGAAAAACCACTTCCTGAACTTGAGATAAACTCAGATGTGGTTCTAAACATCTCTCCATTCTGCTCTCACCTGATATCAAAGCTTTTATTGGCTGTTATGTGCAGCCTTCCTTGTAGATGATGCAAACTGCCACTGCTTGATTTCAGAGTGATAGAGCCTCTTCTGCATCGTTTTATGTTGACACTGAACGCTAAGAAAGACAACCTTAATGCGATGGCCAGCCATGCTCTCCTCTGTATCCACCAGTTACCTCTTTAGAGAGTGCCAATGTCATTTCTGTATCAAATTTGGAAAAACCGCATTGTTGCATGTTTCTATCTTCTTTGAGAGCTTGAGGATTCTTTTAATGCTCAATCTGAGGAGCTAAAAGTTTGACATATTTAAGCAGCTACAGCATTAGAAGCTATTAAGAGGTGCTGTGTGGACACAAGGACTAACTGGCCTAGCTAGCTGCCCCCCCCCCCAACCTGATGTAACATCTCCCCTTCACTGGCTCACAAGGGTGATTGTGTGACCTGGCTTGTAAAGACATGTTTCATTCAATTTAGAGCATGAAATGGAACAAGTGTAATAGAGCCATAACTGCCTATACGCAATACCTCATATACAATCCCACACCCTGTCAGAACCTCTTTGGCCTTTTAACATTGCACTCATGAGTCTTTTCCTTTATGCTTGAGCATTTGGCTGGCTGTCACAAGCCCACAGTCTAACACAGCAGAGGTGGAGATTGTGTGACAAACTGAGGAGATGGCCACATCGCATTCCTGATTTCTCCTCTCCGTTTCCTTTTTTCTTTTCTTCTCTTCAACAGGTCAGCTTCTGTCATTTCAAACTCATTGCTCTCCATACTCCTCCAGTTCTTCCATCCTCTCCGGCCAATCAAGCCCATAACACTCTGTTCCACACCAGTCCAGTTCAGTCCAGTCGGGCCGTGATTCAAACCAGCCCTCACCCCCAGCCCTACGTGGTCCTCAGGTTGGGTCCCCCTGGGTTGCTGACCGACTTCTGCAGAGTGTTGGTCAGATGGAAAGCCTGGAGCGGCCCCTGTCCGGGAATCTGGCCCTGTCCACCAACTGTGGTGGGGTAGGGGCCCAGGGGCAGGGAGGTGCTGACCAGCAGAGGCCCAGGCTGTGCTGGGGCCTGGTGTTGGGTCGACAGGCTGTGAGCCGGACCGGACCATTGTGCGCTGTAGGCGGCGGTGGGCGTGTAGTGGATGAACTGGGGAGGTTGGGGTTGAGATGGAGTGGAGGAGGCAGGGGGGTGGCACAGGGAGCCCTTGCGGACGGCCATAGAGGTAGCGGTGGTGGGGTTTGTAGGGAGGTGGGCTGAACCTCCAATGCTGCTGGTACACAGCTGGCTGGGAGCAGAGTACTTCCTGCTCAGACTGGCTGACTGGATAACCTGGAGAGGTGGATATTTCACATGAAGAAAGCAAAAAGTTTATCCATGCTGACAGTTAATTTTATCACAACCAACAACATGTGTATTTTTTAATGGCCTCTTTTCTTTTTTCCATTTCATTTGGTAGATACCTGCATGTCCCTTAAAGAGTAATTTGGAAATCTGTTTAGGAATTTGCACCACTAAAATGAATATAAAATTAGGCAGGTACTGAATTATTAGCTCAACCTGTAGTCCTGTATTGTAGAGGGACCGTGTGTTAAATCTAGTTTTAAGACCTTTATCATTTTAGTTTATATTGAGCTCACATGGTGCCGTTCTAAAATGAAGCTGTCTTTAATCAAATTACCCCAAACTAACTGAGACACATAAACCTGGGGCCTGTTGATATTATTACAGCATAGAAGCACTGGATGATCTGGCCATGATGTGATGTGGTGTATTTTCAAACTAACCTCGTAGCTGTGTCCCTGTAGTGGGGCCTGCTGCAGCTGTTTGGCACTCCTCTTCCCCTGAAAAAGTTTCATATTTAGTTCAGTTTACTCACCTGTACATTACATTATTAAACACTAAACCTCAAGGATCAATAAATAAAGACCAAGAAATGTTACTTCAGGAGGGTTCAAAGCCCTAACTAACAAAATGCTGCATTTATTAAAAGCAGCCTGGAACAATATACACTGTGCAACCTTATCTACTACTGGATGTTCCCAGAGTTTGACTTATAATAAAGGAAGACCAAGCATTTGCTCTCGTTGCTCTTAAACTTTGGAATAGTTTACCTCTCACTATTAGATTATCCAATTTTTTTTTCTATAACACTTCTCAAGTCTAACTTATATTCCATCTCTTTTCTTAACTGGTGTTTTGGTCAATATAAACAGTCATAAAGTACCAAATGGATACAGAACAAACATATCATCAGCCAAATGCCAGTAGGTTTTGGTTGAGGTTTGTTTACTCTAGCAAGCACTTTGGCTTTTAACAAACTACCATTTAGAGTTTAGTTTCTTCCCTATAACTGTCTTCTTGTCTGGTAAACTAAATACAGGAACTGGTGAGTCACTGAACATTTTCTGTGTCAAAACAGCGTCTGCTACAGTAATAGGAATCATAAAACAGCAGTAAACCTGTGAGAGGTTCATGGCATCTCTGGCCCAGTTGTCCACCAGTTTATGGAGGTCATCGGTGAAGGTTCCTTTCCTCTGGTGGGGGGCTGACATGTTGGGGGGCAGACACTGAGAACCCCCCTGGCTATGACCCAAGCCACCTGAACCGCTCACTGCATTGGTGCTATTAGTCCCTGTGGAGGGAGACGGAGAGAGAGGAGGAGAAGAGCGAAGGATGTGAGATATTGTTCAAACTAGAAGATGATAATATACGTTAGCCGAATGAATGAGAATGCACTTCCTGTCCTGACTATGAAAAGGGCAGTTACATGGTGACAGAGGCTGGTCGGGACAGAGTTTTAGGGTAGGTCAGCATGTTGACATGGTCATAGAATTATATTGTTTAGTTGTAATGGTGGAAATAATGATGACAGATGGGATCATGAGAAAATCTATGATACTAGAGCAACATTTTAAAACAGAACATGGGCACTTTTGCTGACAAATATGACAAATACTGAACCTGTTTCAGAATATATCATATTAAATATTGTCAATCTAGGTTCTCTCAAGAGTCCCATAGCTTCAGGTTAGTGATAAACTGGGCAACCTGTAAAGTTGACATGCCCAGCATCATTCACCCACAAGATGCTCCAACACCAAACAAGCAGCGCTGAGCCAGTCCTGCTGTTGCTCACAGTTGCCCTGTGTACCACTGATTTATTTTTTGACCATTAGATGGCAATCAAGCTCTGTAACAGCTGATTGTTTGCTTTTTGCCAACCCTGAGCATCAACTTCATCAGAGCAAATTCATTGCAGGACAAAAAAAGAAAAGAAAGAAGCACACACTGCAAACTGGCCAGGGTGTCTGCATGTAAGTGCTGTGCTATCGTCGCATATAGCCTCTGTTCAAGTTAACATGAACTATTATATCATACCAGTGCCATAATTATAGCATGTTCCAAGACCGCACTTCTTTATGTTAGTGACTCTCTACCAAGCCAAGAGGAAACTAAATAAGTATATGCTGAGGGGTGAGAGGAGGAAGATTATAAAATACCTCAGCTCTTTGCTTTGCTACACACTCTGCTAGTTCAGATATTGTCACAGAATTTCAGAATTAAAAGGTTTCACTTCAATCAAATCTAGATCCCCAATATTACACACACAGCCCTGACGTGTATTTTTCACAAATATACAGTTTTAACATATTATTCAGGCCAGTGAAAGATAACATCAGGATTAATACATTTTCTTTCTTTATTATCATTCCTTTACTATGCCTTAAATCCAGTTACATTACAAGACTCTGATGCATTTCATTTGTAGAAAACAGGGATCCCAAAGCCATGCTGACAAAATGAGCTTGGCTATGAGATCTTTATATGATCTGTTCAGATATTAGACGAGAGAAGACATAATATGCAGGGATTAGCCAGTAAAAACTAATCATATAGTTGGGTCTGACAAAAACTGTCATGTCATGCTAAATAAAATGGAGGAAAATAAGAATGAGAAGACGCTGAGTCATGACTGACTGCAGAAAAATGGAATTCTGGGCAATGTAGTCAAGACCACAAGCCATGACGAGGGAGGAGAGAGAGGAAAGGGAGGGGGCAGAGTGGCTAACAGCTGTTCAGGTATGTTAGTGTGTGTGTGTGTGTGTGAGCTTGCGGGTGCATGCACTGTCAGTTTGAAGCTGTGATGGCTGGTCAATTCAGTCATTTCAGTCCTCAAACTGGGTGTTCTTTGATCCTTTATTATCAAAAACATCTTTATATCAAAATTGAAAATATGCTTCTGTGAGTCACAGTAGCTGAAATAACTGAATTGAACTGATCTCAAATCTGGCAGAGGATCAAAGTTTGAAGGGACAGTTCACCCCAAAATAATAAATAATAACATGTTTTTCCTCTTAGCTGTAGTGCTGTTTATCCATCTAGCTTGTTTTGGTGTGAGTTGCAGAGTTTTGGAGATATCGGCCGTAGAGATGTCTGTATTTTGTTTTTTTAATATAATGGAACTATATGGCACTTGGCTTGTGGTGCTCAAAGCACCAAAAAAATACATTTGAAAAACTCAACAGCAATATCTCTTTCTAGAAATCATGATCCGGTTACTTAAGATAATCCACAGACTTTGTTGTGAGCAGTTTCACATAGGAACTATTTTCTTTCTACTGATAGTTCCATATAGTCCCATTATATTCAAAAAAGGCACACATCTCTACGGCAGATATCTCCAAAACTCTGAAACTCACACACTGGATAAATAGCACAACAAGTAAGAGGAAAAATATGTATTTTTGATTTTGGGGTGAACTCTCCCTTTAAATCTAAAGGACATTAGAGAACAGGAGGAAGCGTGGGAGAGCAAGTGCAAGGATGGAAGAGGGGATGGATGGAGGGTAGACCAAAAAGAGAGATAGTTACTACAGAGCTGGTTGCAGGGGCAGACTTTTTTCACCATCTTCCCTGTGCGGCCGGAAGACAACGATTGGAGGATTGGGAGAGAGTCAGAGTTAAACCCCGCCCACAACACCCGACAACCAAACACAATGCATCCGAGTATGATTATTTGAACTTGAAAGTAGTCAATAAACAATACTTTGGGGTTGAGTTGCCCAATAACATCTTAACACTGAGATCAGTACCTGTCACACAGTGCACTGGGATTCAAACCCTGGACAGTGAAGTTAGAAGTAGATGTTAAAGGTTTATGTGCAGCTTTTAAATGTGTAAATTAAAGGCATGTGTCTGGTGTGTGTTCTGTACTCTGCACTGTGAGAAAGGCTGACCACAGATGTCAAGTCACAATGCTGCCATCTTTATACACATCAACAACTGAGTAAAGATGCTTTTTCTGACAATGCCAAGATATGTAGGCAACCTTTTGAGGAAGTGCAGACACCACCTCTAAGCACACATGGTTGACAGTTACGGCAGTAGCAACAGACCAGTTAATACTGGAATATAAATATTGTGTAACCAAAGCTCTTGAAGATAATACTTGTGTTTAACAGTAAACTAAACTGAGGCCCTGCACACTGCCTCAAAGTCTTGCCTATCTACTGTGGCTTGAAGACGCTTTTGGGTAACCAACCCCTTGTTCTGAGTCCTCTCTACAGCTCACAGGGCCACACCAGAACTGGGTCCAAATTAGGATTCATATATATCAAAGTACCCTGTTTCCAGACCTCTGAATCACTGCACACATCTCTGATTTGGTCAACAATTTAAATAGAATGAAGTGGGGGCAAAAAAGGCAATTCAGTCTTACTTTCAGGCTAATATCAAAGGTCATTTACATGAATGAATAAATTAATTTAATGCCAATGTTACATCAATTTTATTCCAGTCAAGTTATGATCAAAAAGACCCAGGTCTGTCTCTCTCCCCTCCTGGCTGTGCAGTGATAGGGGAACAGGTGAGAGAGAGTGAGAGAGAGAAAGAGAGAGAGAGAAGGGGAGAGGAAAGGGAGTGAGGGAAAGAAGTAAGGAAGGGAGAGAGAGGGTTTGAGCTGCAGAGGGTTCAGAGGCATTCATAAACATCCCTTCATCAAGCACAAAACATTGGACCAACGCTACATATTATGATTATAATATGATTGGAGAAAAACAATAAAAAAATAGAAATAAACGAAGACTGATGCACAGTATTTCAACAGAACTGTGCTTAAATGAATGAGTCATTGCAATTAATCAAGTTTAATAAAAAAAATAAAAAAAACATTTCCTATTAAAAACAAAACTGTATGGCAGAAATCTCAAGTCCTCAGGTCTCAACTTGTCTTTCCTTGTTAGTCTGCTTGTTCTCACAGAGGCGAAGGTTAGAAATGAAGGCAGCCAGGATTTGAAATTCAAATTGACACACAAACAAAACTGTATCATCTATCTCTAACTTATTAGGACTACAGATGAAATAGACTGTATGTTGTATGCCTGTAGTGCTGCTGGCTGCTTACAATGCTAGTTATGATGGACTTGAAGCTTATTTGACTGTTAACAGGTTGCCATGGAGCATTAGCTAAATGGCTAAAATGGAAACACAATGAAGCTACTGGCATAATCCATGTGCATTTTAGCTGCTGTTTAGTGCCTTTTCCACCAGCCACTTTCCCAGGGAAATAACTTGTGTTCATGCAATCATTTCTGGTTATACTGCACTAAGGCCTAGGAAATTAAAGTTATAATCCTTGAGATTTTCATGAAATCAAACCTAATTTTTGATACTATTTAAGGTCAGCATTTTTTTTTTTAGAAATAGTTATTCAAGATATTTACATTCTTTAATCATTTCTTTATATATTAGTTTTCATTGTTAGTGGCGGAGTCTGCCAACCAAGCTGCCTACCTACGCATTTTTTAACAACTGATCACTTTCAAATATTGCAGGGAGTAATATAACAAGATAGAGCAGCCACAGTGAGCTGGCAGATGAAGAGCTGCAGGCGACAGGCTGGCAAGGTAACCAACTTTACTGTGTCCTGCTGTCGTGTGGAAAACTACTTGCTTTGTGTGCAGCATGAAATCAGATCACGGTTGCTCATAGCATGATGGAAAAAGATTGATTATTAACGGACTTCTTTATCAAAACAATGTGAGTTTGCTTGGTTGCAGTGTAAACAGATACACCAGTTGCACTTCTGTTGTTGAATTTTGGGACCTGTAGTATTAAACAGCACTTGCTGTTACCACCAGCAACCCTGGGCGTGGCCAAATCAACCAGGACTGAAATCGTAAGGGATTATAACTTTAAACAGACTAGTGAAACTCAGTTCTCTGTCACTAATGTTGCTGGTTGATAGAAGTTTGTCATGTCATGAAATCACAGTTGCTGATTTGTGATTTGGCTGGTACACTTCACATGGCCTCTAGAAAGCTAACGGGTAATAATGAAAATGGCAGTACAATTTGTCCTGTTGACAGCCTTTTAAAGTGTAACTTTAAACAGTAAACACTTTGCTGTGTCCTTTCTTTCAATTATAATGCTATCATTTTATTTTTGACAATGCTGTTATTCCCTGCAGCCTAAAGTGCACAAGGTTGGCACCGAATGTGAAGTTACGAGATGACTTGTTTGTCAAGGAAGACTATGTCAAAGGAAAGAAAGAAAGAAAGAAATAATACTGACTAAAAGATAGAGAGAGTGGGGAAAAAGCAGATTAAAAATAAAGTAAATATGACTATGGAAAGCTCAGGGATGTATGAAAGACTACATTTGACATTGTGCTACCTTTCTGTGTCCTGCAGTAAGCTCTTATCTCTGATTTTCCCTTTTTCTTCTGTACCTAAATCTTTTTATGTTCTTCAACATACACAATAAGGATGTTTGTAAGGTAGTAGTTAAAATAAACAGTAATAAGCAGCTAACTGGTAATTTTATCTGCAGAAGGCTGTAAACCTAGTTTAAAAGCTCTGATTTAAGCTAGAAAGTTAGTTTGGTTGGTCACTCTGAGCAAAGTACTTAGACCCAACCTGCTGCAGTGAGAAAGCTCTCAGGTGTGAAAGTGTGTTAAAGTATAAGCCTGCTTGCTCAGCTGATTTCACCTGGGTGAATACATGTTTTCTACTAATGCCTGAAAAGCTGACTTTTTTGGAGACACCGATTTTCTGTAGGACACTGATTATAGAAGCAGAGGGTCTTCCTCCATCAAAGAAGGAAACCCATGGGAAGACAGGACGACCGTGACTTGACAGATATAGGAGTAATAAAATCAGAACAAAAGTAAGTAAGGACGACGGGTAAAAAGAGAAGAGCAAAGAAATAAAGCGTTACACACAAAGAGCCAAGCAGGGCGTACTCAGAAAGCGCGTCCTCCTGCCGCCAGGCTTGAAGGCCAAACGCTCCGAACCCCAGCTGAACTTTACACAGCCTGAAGAGAGGGAGGAGGAAAGGAAAAGGAAGAGAGAAGAAAATGAAGAAACAGAAAAGGAGAGTGCAGAGAAGGGAGATGCAGAGAGAAAGAGAGGTGAAGAAGATAAAGGGAGAGAGAATGAGAGGAGAGGAGAGCAACAAAGAGACAGAAGACAGAGAAAAACCGGGAGAAGGAAACAGACAGACAAGACGAGAAAAGCAGAAAAGGTATAGATGAGAGGGAAGGAAAGAGACACAGGTGAAGAAATACAAAGAATGTAACAGTTAGCCATCACACTGCTTAACACAGAGAGAGAAACAGAGAAAGATAGAAAAAGATGTGAGAAGTGTCTTGTTGTGAGGGAGTGAAGACAAACCAACTGCATGCATTTGTGTTTGTCTGTATGCTAAGTATTTTCTCATGTTGTGGGGAAGCTGATGAGGTCTGCTACAGACTGGGATTCACAGTCGCATGCCTACCTGGGGTGGGAGCACACAGGCTGGGCACAGAGAGTGCCGCCTCGCTGGTGTAGGCCGAACACAGGTTGTTGCTGGAGGGAGAGGGTTTGAGTGGCTGGAGCAAAGTACTGCTGCCCGAATCGGTTAATCCTCCTGGGGCTAACAGAGCCAGCTGGCCGGGGTACATGGTGGGGACGCTCTGGGCGGATAAAGTGCTGCCTGGGGATAGCACAAGGCACAGGCAGGAGAGGACAGGGCAGGAACAACACACCACAGAGACCAGAGACACGCAAACACACACGCGCACACACGCGCACACACACACACACACACACACACACACACAAAGATAACGGACAGATGAGACACCCGTCACCCCAGACATTTACATAGACACCACCACACATCCATCCACACAGAGAAAGACAGACAGGGAAAGCAGTCAGAAATGTTAAAGCTCTGAGCCTGCTCCAGCGTACACCCACATGCACGTGTAACCAAGCAGATAAACACACACACATATATGTGCACACGGATGCATAAACACAGAGATGGTGTAACGTTAGGGTAAAAGTTTTTGACCATACTGTCGTGTAGTGGACTTCAAGATTAAGGTGAATATTTTGGTGGTTTAGAGGTTCAGGGTTAAATGGTCAGTTCAACCAAATTACAAAAAAACTAATTTTCTCACCTTCCTCTGGTGGTATCTAGCTATGCTGTTATTGTTGGTTTAATTTGTCCAGGTTTTGGTGAGGTGAATGGAATTTCAGTTGTGTTGCTCACAACATTCAACAATTAAATTCAGAATTCAGCAATTCTAGCATTCAGCGTGAGGCTGTACTTTCTGCAGGTACAGCGGGCGGTGCTTGAGCTAAATGCTAATGTCAACGTGCTAACATGCTCACAATGCCAATGCTAACATGCTGATGTTTAGCAGGTAATGTTGAATGTGGTTAGCATGTTAGCATGCTAATTAGCACAAATACCACATGAGCATTAGTTTTGCAGGTTTTTGGTCAAATAAAATTTTTGACCTGAAGATGGGACTAAATGAAAAGTGCCAATGTCCGCTGTTTTCAGCAAGGTGTGTGGGTTATCCAAGACATTGTTTCTGAAAAGAGATGCTGCTGGTGTATTTCTTTAGTGTTGGGGTGGAGGCAGAAATCTTAGGAGGTGGATACGTGGACAAATACAACCAACCACTGCATTAGTTACCACTAGAAGTAAGTAAGGAATTATGTTTCTTTGGACTTTGGGTGAACCAACACTTTAACATAAATGTTTAAACAAGAGCCTACCTGGCTGTAACGGACTCTTGCTGCCGTGCGTGGAGCTGGTTCTGGATGATTTAGAGGATTTGCTTTTGGTAGGTCGTCTCCTCCTGCCAGTCAAGGCTATAACTGGAGGGAGCACTGTAGCTGGAGGAACCTACACCAAGACCAAAGGACGAATGACTGTTACGTACTGTATGTGATGCCGTTTATAGTGTCTTCACTGATGTAACCAAGGTGAGTTACCTTTCCCAGCTTGGTAAAGAGACTGTCTATTTCCTCCTTCTGGCGGGAGTGGAGGGCCTGAATCTCACGCATGTGCCTGGTGGTAGAAAGAGGAGATGAAAAATATGAGGAATAAAATATTGACAGGCAAACGAAAGAAAGAGAAAATGAGGGTGAGGAAGCAAGGAGAGAGGAGGAGGGCCTAGTTTTCTAGGAAGCGCTGAACATCCCTTTTCAAGAAAAAAAGGAAAGAGCAAGTGAAAGAAGCAATGAAGGAAAGTGGGTGGTTAACCTCATTCTAGAGGGTGAGGAAAGAGGAAGAGGAGAAAAGAGAAGCAGCCTACTATTTTTGGGGGCACAGAGGGAGAAGTAAAAGAAGAAGCAGTTCATAAAGAAGAGGTGATGGAGAGGTGAAAGAAGAGAGTGTTGATAGGACAACAGAACTGTCTTTTCTCTGAGATTTCTGAGAAGAGAGGAAGGGATGACTTACTTTTCTCTGAGGCGGCTGACTTCCCGTTTGAAGTCTTCATCCTCAAATTCAGAGTCGTTGTCACTGCTGATGTAGGAGTTATTGAATGAGTTGTTGTTTAGACTCGGCAGCGAGGCTTTATGAGTGGAGTCTGGACTCAAAATCGGACCAGGATCACTGGGTCCGTTAGCAGCCCGGGCAGCGGGGGGAGGCTTCTGCCTGGACTCAAGGCTCTGCTCCTGGGCACGACTGACTGAGAATCTACCAACACGGGCCTCGGGGTTGGTGGTAACCTGAAATAAAAAAACAAAATATTGGATGAAGTAATCAATGAATGGAAGGTGGGACAAAAAGGATGGGAGCACTGGTTGTTTTTTAGTTTGTGTAGTACCTGTAGCAAAGATACCCCTCACTCATTACACTTCAAGATCAAAAACAGGAAACAGGAAATACCTGGAAGCGTCCAATAGTAGTGGTGGGCTTAGGGGAGGGGCAGGGTGAAGTGAGGGGGGAGGGGTGGTGGGACCCTCCCAGAAACCTTTGGGGGAGTCCATCCACAACATCTCCTCGTTGTCCTCCTCCCCCTCTCAGAGGAGACGAGGAGTCCTTGTGCAGTGTATTCTCCGGGCTGGAGAGACTGGATGAGGACGAGGAGGAAGAAGATGAGGAGGAGGAGGTGGTGGAGGAAGATTCGGTGCAGGCCGGGCGTTTGACAGGAAGCTCTTCAGCAGCCAATGACACCTAAACAGGGGAAAAGGGACAATGCAACGGAGAGAAAGAGACAGGCATACAGTATTACTTAGCTGTTACCCATAAACTGTTCAATTTTTCTTCCTCATTAAAATTCCATGACTTTTCCATGATCTTCCCAACCATCCCCTTTTGCCCCTAGGTTGTGTAAAATTCCAGATTTTTTATGTTTTCCCTATGTAATTTAACAGATTCTCAGCCTAATACTGTATGTAATATACTTCTCAAACTTTCATGATACAGTATTTCAAAAATTGTGTAATAAGTTTGAAAAATTTTAAATGTACAGTCTGGGGGAATTAACTTCAATCAAGGCAACAGATCCAGGCAAAGAAATGTTCACAACCTGAAATGAAAATTTATAATAAGGCTTTTTCAGCCTGTGAGCCAGGCTACATTTATTATGTCAGCCTTAGACCCATGGCAAAGGAAATGCGTAGGTATTCATGTATGGTCTGTAGTGTGAGGTAAATCTTACCTGAAATCTTCCCAGTTTAATTCCAGGACCAGGAGAGGACACAGTGTCTTCCTCCAGAGAGAAGGGAACTGAAAGACAATATGTTACAAATATTAGACAGACAGGTAAAACACACATATAGAGACAGATAGATAGATTCATAGATTTATTAATATACATACTCTGTCCCACTGAAGGTATGCCACTGTGAGAGGCCTGGGGTTAGCATGGAGAGTAAAGAAAATATGTTAGTATTGAGTAGTGTCACTGAATCAGAAGAGCATATACAGTGTGATTTAACAGAATAATATCCAAACGTGTGTGTTTACCTGTGTGTGTGTGCTGACAGGAACAGTCTCTGGGCTCAGTGCTCTCCTCAACTGAGCATCCAGGTCCTCCAGAGGCTGCTGGGACTGGAAACAGACAGGTACACTTTTAGATACACACAGGTTTGGCCACTCAAGTTGATTAACAATACAAGCACAGATCAGCCAAAAGCACACATGTATGGCTACCAGGGCTGGACAATAATTCAATATTATTTTGACATTCAGCAGATGTGATTTTATTGTTTTATCGATTGTTGTTGTCTAAATTAATGACTCCAAGCAAGTTGTAATTAAAAGAGTCACAAAATTAGCAAACTGAAGTTTTTGTTTCACTCATATGAAGAGTTAGGTCTCATGTAATGCATAGCAGTGGAATACAATTCATTGATTTGAATCAGTTTGATTTTATAGGTACATATATTTTCAGTATCATGACATAAATCAAAACAGAAAAATATCCTCATTAATTGTGATAATGATTTCAACCATATCGCCGAGCCCTAGTGGCTACACAAAGCTCTGTTATCTTGTGATCCAATCAACTGTGACTGAAAAAGCAAACACATAATAGATCAGCGTAAAATAGCGTAGAAATTAGGACATTTCTGTCTGAAATTTAAATGTTTTGCTGTAAAACTCATTACATATACATTTTAAAAGCCACAGCAGTGTCAAAAGGCACTATCCCTCCAAATTCCACCAAATCAGACCCCTCTCCTGTGCCATCACACACACAAACATAGGTAAAGTCATGTAGAGGGCATACAAGGTATTCTGTTCTTCTGAGCATATTAACTGCAATTAAAAAATAAATCATTAAAATCAAATCCCTTGCGAGCGTCGACTACAGCAGGATTATCTTAATCATACAGGACAAGTCTCGCCTGAGAGAGTTACATAAGGGACGAGAAGTGAATGTCAGCAACTTGGCAGGTCAGATTTTTCATAAAAGAGCTACAAGTCATATCTCACTATTCAGAAGTTAAATGGAAGGTCTATTTTTAGACGGCAGCATTCACAGTCTGAAAATTAAAGTCAGTTCAGTGTTTTCTCTGCCCTGAAGAACCTGGCCCTCAGCCTGTCTGCCTGCCACCACTGATGACAATGCTAGGAACAACCTGAACAAATGTACTGTCTCTCTCCGTCCAATTGTGTTTCCATGTCTCTCACCCGTTCTCTTCACCAGCTTCTCTCTGTTCCTACTTTCTTTTATCCTCTATCATTATTCTTCTTTTAAAGTAAAAGTAGAGGCATTTCTTTGTAGTTTAATGTATCTATTTGATGTTAAATCTTCTACCTTGTTGAGTTGAGTTGAGTGTCATTTATTCTGATGTGTATTCAGTTGTTTAGGATGTAATCTTCTATTGAAGTGAGATGGGTTTATGATGGAGATGAAACGTTTCTCCTTTCAGTGTTTTATCACCTAGGGTTAGGTTTTACTAGGCTAAAATATTCAATATGCACTATGAATGAAATGTCTTTCTGCACAGCAGAAGCCTTATTTATACACAACAGAACAGAACATGGAACTGCAATCATAAGCATTACAGGCTCAGCATGAATACAGTATTGCATTGCATTGAAAATAGAACTCTAAAAATGAGCAAAAAAACACCTGTATTAGACAAGGTCCAGGGAAAGATGGCAGGAGTTCTGAAGGAGGAGAACTGGCCTAATCCCAGAGAAAGAGAGGTGATGAGAAGACAGAGTGGGAGAAATGAGAGAGAAAAGATTTGTAGAGGAGGTTATAAGATTGTGGAGAATGTTAAAAGAAATTTCCATGCCAGATGAATTGTAAGGAAAGTAAGTAGAAACATCTTGGAACACATGTCATTTCTAAAGATTAAATTATTTGTGATGTCTTAACCTTTAAAGGTGCAGTACTGTAAATTACATGGGCAGTTTCTCCTAAAAAGAAACACTGGTCTGCTAGCTGACCACAGAATTAAATAAATAATTCAACGACCAGTGGTTTAACTAGATAAAAAAAAAAAAAACTAGTAGTGCTGTCTACAGCTAAACTGGATCACTCACCGGTACCCTGGATAAGGTGGCTTTGGATGGAGTGGTATGGCCAAAGGATGAAGCAGGGATCACTGCAGAAACTGAAATCATAAAGTCAGTAAGCAACATTATTAAAACACAGGTTAACTGACACTACCACATATGCAGAAACACATATTGATCTACCTACCAATCTGTGCAGGGGTCGAGATAGGTGTTCCAGGGCCCTGAATTGGAGCAGGTGACCCCAGCGCTAGGCTGGAGGGGGGCTGAGGAGGATTGGCTGGCTGGCTGCAGCCAGGTGTGGTGACAGATGTGCTGGAGGTAGAGCAGGGGCCCTTTGGGGACGAGGTACCCGCCACGGGGGCTCCAGAGGCAGGGTCAGCTGCTATCATGTCTCCCGGGGAGGATGCCACCCCTCCACCGAGGTCCATGAAGAGAGACCGCAGCTTCTTCTCCAGAGCTTGGATGTCGTCCGGTTTGCCTTGGGACTCAGTGGATGCCTCACACCTGAGAAAGATATCAATCAATTTTTTGCAAGAGAATAAGTAAATAAGAGTGCGAACTGAGCAAGCAATCTATGCCAGCTTTTGATACTGGACAGTTTTCAATACTCAATCCTACGGATACATTTCACTTGGTACCAAAAAAATAGTCAGGTATCCAGTCGTAATAAGAAAATAAAGTAAAGAGACTAAATAAAGACGCATTGGCCACCTCTCACCTCGCATCACATTCCCCACAGTGTGTGTGTGTCTGCCCAGGCAGGGCTGCTGTCTGCGGCTGGGAGTGGACCAAGGTTGGTTGGACTGAGGGAACATTGGTGGTCACTGGCTGGAGCCCCACAGCAGAGGAGGAGGCGGAGGGAGGGGGAGTGAGGTGGGAGACGGCAGAGGGAGCGAGCTGGGGGCCTGGGATGGCAGTTGTGAGGATGACAGAGGAGGAGAGGGAAGGAGTAGAGGAGGAGGTGGAAGAGACTGACGGATGATCTGAGGAGACTTCACTGGCTGTAAGAGTGGAGGAGGGAGGGGAGGATACAAGGGGAACAGTGTGGGCGGGAGGAGGGGAGGTAAGCATTGTTGGGGGGATGCTGGAGATGCTGGCTGTTGGTAAAGTGGAAGGTATTGAAGTGGCAATGACAGCAGAAACAGTTTGAGACTGAGGCTGGGTGAAAGCCTGGGGCTGAATTTGTGCTTGCCCCTGGACCTGCACCGGTCCCTGGGGTTGTGACACAGCCTGTATCCCCGGCTGTGAAAGTACCTGTGACTGAAGGATGGACTGATTCACCACAGTAGGAGGAGGGGAGGAGGAACAAGGAGGGCTGAGACAGACAGCAGGGATAGAGGAAGGGGTGGAGGAGGAGGAAGGTGGAGAAAGAGAGGGCTCCAAGACCTGCTCCTGTGCCAGGTTTAAATTAGAAGGGACAAGTCCAGCAGTAGCATCCACAGTAGGAGTGACTGTGCTAGCTTGTGATGGGAGAGAAGCTGCGGCAGGCTGCAAAGGAGGATGGGTGGAGTGGATAGAAGCTGGGGCCGTGCTGGGTCCAGCATCAAACTGATTCTGGTTCTGTCTGAGCTCAGAGAAGGCTTGTTGTAAGCTGATTGCTCCAGCAGAGTGGGACAACGCCAAACCTTGGCCTGGAGTCTGAGTTGGAGCTGGAGCTGAAGCTGGAGGAACTGGGGAAAAAAGAAACTGTTTTAATCCCCAGAGTCTGTCCTGTTCACTGTAAGATAGTCCTTGACCTACCATTTCAATGACTTGAAGACTGAAATTGGGTGTTATTGTCCACATAGGACAGGTCATATGTCAAAGACGGTAACTTCAAAGGAGGTACAGTAGATAAACGCCACTGATTTTACACATTAAAGTCTGTTTACAGGTCTTGGGGAGTACTACTGCATATGTGGAGTTGTGGCTAAAGACTTCAAAAAATCTAGGGGTGTGGAAAGAAGATGGAATAAAAAAGACCATGTCTCTGGTTGTGCTGCATCAATTTCGATCCTTTTTTTAAAAAAAAAGTCCATCATGAGTCCAACAATGTTAAAGGAGTGCAACGTTGTACAATTGGTGGGATACTCTTTTAAAGGCTATTTTTAGCTTACAAAGAAGGTTGTCTTGTGGTGGTTACGTCAGTGACTTACTATTAATTCTAGGTTTGAATCCCACTCAGTTTTGGTTCATTAGTGTGGAGAGGCGAGGATGGTTAACCTGTTGGCTACCTTCAGTCTAGTGATCCTGATTGGATTTGTCCCAGCATTCTCCCTCTGTCTCGCAAAGGTATGTGATTCCAGCAACAAAATATGCCATTGGGTCCCCTTTGCATTATTCAGAAAATATGGAAGGACTAAGAAGTTTTTGAATCACAGCTTTAGTTCTATATTCTTTTTTATTTTAACTATAATATTTGAACATTGATATATTTTGATAGAATATTATTTAAATTCCATAATGTCTAAATTAAGATTGGATACAGCTATTTATATTCCAATGTTCCACCAGAAGAGCCTATGGCATCTATGTAAGTAAATGCCAGCGTGTTATTGCATTTGGACAGAACATTTGGGAAATCTCCTCTAAAAGCATTACAACTTAATTTGATAAGTGTGTGTGACAAAGTACACTGTTATTTAGTGTGCATTTTGAAGTTAAGGGAAATTCAGCTTTTTTGTTTTTTGTTTTTTTTTTGTTTTTACAACCTGGGTCTTATTTTAGTATTTTTCTTTTTTTTGACACAATCCTTACCTGTTTCAACAATAGGTGCAGGGGCAGGAGAAGGAGAGGTGGGAAACATTTGTTCCTTCAGCCTGGCTTCAGGTACGGGGCTGACGATGAACCGCCGACCTGCTGAATGGACCACTTGTGCTGTTGCACTGGGAGGGATGTCTGGGGAGAGATGAATGTCAATACATAGCATCGTTAATCTGAGACAATAACATGCAAACTACCATTTTCAGTACACAGTTTTGCAAAATAAGCAACAGGAAGCTTTGTGGACACAAAATAGAAGCTTTAAAGAGAAAATATGGAAAAATCTCTGTGTGGAAATTCTGTCTCGTCTATAGATTTGGTAGGAATTCAGTACTGTGCTCAAGGACACAGATGCGTAAAGCCAAGTCTTAGGCTGTATTCACACCAAATCAGACATTGTGGCGAAAATGCCGGTCCTCCCATTCATTTGAATGTGGGCAGTGTGTTTAGGCTGCGGCGGTGGGGACCGCAGGGGATGCTGAAAACAAAAACAAAACGCAGTGGCCCTGCAGCAAAAAGTTGAAATAGAATCAACTTTGGGAGAAATGCAACCCAACCTCACGCTGCTGTGGCCAATCACGTAGGCCGGCGATCAGATCGAAAGACGCCCACAGGAAGAAGAACTGGCTTACCATGCATTAGCATGCATTACTTAGCATTCCACTGTTTACCAAGCAACTGTGAAGATGGAAGAGAGATCGCCGCCGTGATGACAGAGCTGTACAACCTTGCCAAGATGTTAATTGCTGTGCAGTCGCTTGCCGTTGTATCGCTCTTCAAGTTGGGATTCCTGGTTAGTATTTCTACTTGTGCTACAATCAGCACACACGTCACACCTATGGGCCGTGTAGTGACACTCCCACACCACCGTTCAACCCTGCGCTAATCGCCCCAACACCTGATTTGGTGTGAATACAGCCTTATAGTTGCCTGCGCCACCCTGTTGCCCGATAAGCACTCAATCTGGTGCCTGTGGTTATTCTAAGGCTTTTTATTTTGTTGTTTTTACCTGGCATGGGGACAGATATAGCAGGAATCTGCTGCTCCATATCACCTGCCATCTGTAGATCAACAAGACAACAATATATGCACACACACTATATAAAAGCAATAAAAAGTTCATCAAAAAAACAGCAGCTGCTTTAGCATTTTCAAAAACCCAACACCAGCAACTGAAACTATGCACCGGCAACTCTCCAACCCACAACACAAAAGAGAGAGAAATACACAAAAGAGAAATAAATAAATAAATACTCATTGTTGAATTTACCTGGCTGTTTGTGTCTCTCTCCAGACCCTTCTCATCAGCGTTCTCTATCACCTCTCTGACCTGCTCAATGAACGACTCCCTCTCACTCTCCAGGATAAACTCACTTTGGACCTGGAAAAACACACACACACACACACACACACACACACACAGAGTGAAAAAAGTCAGATTAAGATGTGTGTATGTTTGTGTATAATATGTGACAGAAACATAGCTATTGTCTGGTTTAAACTTCCTATGCCAGTGTGTTGGCCACAGAGGTGTAATTTTGCCTCGTGTGGGAACCTGGTGATGGATCTCTCGATGAAAGCACAGGGATAAGAGCACAGCAATTATGTGTACTTCAATGGTTTTGGATTACAAAGACAAGACGGCACGTGGACTGGCATGTGAAGCCTATTCTAGCCTTTATACAGAGGTATTAATATCGTTGGAGAGAGAGTAAATGAATCACAAGAGCAGTGGAGAAAATCGTGTGTGTACCATGATCTGGGCGATCTCCTCGGGGTTGTCTCCATCCAGGTCAAACCTGAAAGTCACCATCTTCCTGTTGTGGGTCTCCAGCTGACACTCTGCGACCCTGTCTCCTCGGTTGGAGATCTACACACACACATACACACACGCACACACACACACACACACACAGAATGTAAACAGATGAGTATCTCGATTCAAAGTTTCTCATTACTTTTATTGCAACTCATAACTCTGTAACAACCAATAAATACCAACAGTGGTACAGTATGGTACAAGTTATTGTTTAATTATGACTTTATAGGATTTATAGGATGTGCTATTACATTGAGAACATTGAGTTTCGCCTTGGAGAGCTTCTCATGGCGTGATCGACTTCGTACAGAACGTCTCTGATGTCGCCTGGTGGAGCGTCCTTCATGGCGACCTCCTCCTCCTCCCTCATTGCCGTCGCTCAAACCTGAAGTCTCAGAGTGGCCACTGAGGTACAGAGGAGACACAGACGCCGAATTTAATAAGAGAAAAAGAGGTAAATACTTCAATCACAAAGATTAAGTGTGATCAAGAAAATTAGCTTTTGTTTAAGGAATGTGGCATCACTTCAGTAATTGTGTAATTGTTCATTACCTCTCTATAGATGAGAGAACTTGAGGTGGCTGTAATTGGGACTGGGACAGCTCCGACGATTGAGAAGCAGACTGAAACATATACAGACACATGAAAATGCACATACACACACAATCAATATTTAATCGTTTTCACCGCCAACACCAGGGAAATTGTGGAGGAAGCAAATCCAGCAGGAAAACATAAAATATAAGCAAAGTGTGACAAAAGTAAGAGAGGAAACTAACTAGATTGCAAGAAATGTCTTCATGATTTTAGAGTAAGAAGACTCATTTGAATTAAATTATACAGAACAATGTTTGGACAGAACACATCAGAATTGGGCCGAACAACACATAAAACTAGAGCATGGAACACAAGTAGCAAAGCAACTACTTCCACAAAGAGAAAAGAAACTGAACTGTATTCATACAGTATCTCAAATAACACATGCAACCCTGTGTCATAATTAAGGTCTATAAATGACTACTTGGATATAAAAAACAAATGGTCCGAGTTAGAACAGACTTCAAGTAAGGATGACTCTTCGAACAAATCTGCAGACAATTCCTTTAGACATAATTTATTTGTAGACCAATCAAAAAAGTGTCTCTTGCAGTTTTTACAGATGTTTTAAATCTTTCACTGGCTCACTGAAATTACACAAACACCCCAGGAAACCCTTCCAACAATTATTGCTCGATTGTGTGTTTTTTAAGTAAATCAGTGTTGCTATACTCAAACCAAGCCAAAAAAAAGCTATTCAACACAAAACACCAAACTGGTTATTTTATGTAAATAAACAGTAAACCAGCAAAATATCAGCATACCATCATGGCTCTCATAAAATGAGAGAACAATCTTTATCATTGCCACTCAGTCATCAATTATTATCACTAAAATTCATGTACTGTGAATGCGAACGTTGACAGCACCATTTCACACATGGCTGCAAATATAGAACAAAACTCTTCATAAAACCAGAGTAAAATATCACACATCTGAGACATGACTTGATAACAATAGTTGCTCTGCTCTAATATGGCTATCCAAACTGTAGGGTACTGTAGGGTGTACAAGATATTGAGCCTCATGCAAGAACCACTCGTATGAAGAGATTTGTTCTTAACTAGCACGTATAAATGATTTGAGAAAATTTCTTGTACAGGTACGAAACAAAATTCACGAGTGGTCCAGACCTGTCGTATGAGTCATGTGCAGATAGTCTGCCTTTCTCCACAGGGGGAAAACACTTGTATGACTTAATCTGAATGACTATGAAGTTCAACTATGATACTTACATGAAAATATACCTAAAACAAACTTAATACAAAATTAATATTCTGTTCACCATATTATCATCATCATGGCTTGCCAATTTACGTATTACTTTTTTGTTTTATTAGATTTTCATAGAAACTTCTAGAAACCCGCTAGGAAAGTTCTCTACCTCCAACAGCTGCCTCAGGGCAGGTCGCTGTCCAGGATCATCATCTGTTGCACCGACAGTCTAACGTCACCTACTGTAGGCTATAATATTTTCTCGTCTAATACCGTAACTGTCACATCCCCTTGATCAGAGAAGTTTTTTAGCATCCAACTTCATGTTAAACCATTCCCTCTTTATTTCTGTCACAGTATGGAGCTGCTCTGATGACACTAGTTGACAGCTGTACTATTAATGTTTTCTAATTGTTTGGGGTCCTCTAATACCACTCTAGAAACTGCTACATTTGATCTCTGACAGCAGGACTTGAAGCTACGCAGTGTCAAATTCTTCTTTTTACTCTTGCATGACATTTTTGTGAACGAAACTTTCCCACACACGGAGCAGAACAGGTAATGATTAAATCTCACGAATGTGCGCCTCCTCGTGGCATTCATTAGGCTGAAATGAGCAACTGATGACAAGTTTGTGCAGTTAAGAGAGTTTGGTTTATCGGACTTGGAACTCCGTATGAGCAAACCTCACAGAAAAAAGCAAGAGAGTTGAAGAAAAAGAATAGGAGAATGTTTTGCATTAGGCTCATTATATAATATGCAGTCTGAAAAGCTTCCCTCCCATCCTCCCTTGCAAATACATATCTTGGACAAGTAGGACCATAAATACAATGTTAAAAACTCATAATCCAAGGCTCTAGAAAGCGAAAGCCTACACCATTCAACTTTGACAAATGTGAGCACAGTGAACAGGGACAAGGCATCCACTCGGTGGGTTTGACTGTCCATAACCAGTACCTTGGGAGGGGCTTCCATGGGAGTATCAGACGGGGCTGTGACTACACTGATGATTGGCACCACGGTGGCCAATGGCTGGGGCACAGGTGTGGGCACAGGAGGTGGAGGGGAAACAATAGTAGGCACCACCCCAACAGGGATTGGCAGAGAAGAGGGAGGGGAAGCCACGACCGCTGTCGGCATGGTAACAGGGAGGGATGGCGACGGAGAGGGCAGGGTCATCAAGGAAACGGTAGATGGAGTTACACTGGGCTGAGAAGAGGAGGGAGGGCCAAAAAGAGGAAGAGGCAGAAAGGAAAAAGAAGGGAGAAAGAAGAAGGTAGGTAAGGCAGAAGACAGGTAGGAGGAAAAGGGAGGGAGCAACGTCACAGGGAGGATGAGCAAGTAGATAAACCCGGCAAGCGTTCAGATGTGATGAGCACAGACAGATTTACAGTCAATCGCCTTGGTAATGGAACAGTGAGCGAAAGCTGGTCTTTAGTTTAACTGTTGGTTCACGTAAAATATAATAAAGACTTCACATCAAAAGATGAATGTGCTTGGGGAAAGAAAAAACAACCAGCCTGTTATCTTGTGAGTCTGGGTCTTTATTGATCTCCATAATAAATCATGTTAAAGTAAAGACAGCAGGCGAAAGAGCCATCCATAGTTCACTGACCCATTACTGACACGTTTGACTCTGAGACCCTCAACAAACAACTTTCCGAGCAAAGTTGGGACACTGATTAAGCCTATTAGTGACAACATCTCAAATGAAGCAACAAACTCTGTGACAGGACGATTGTATAAAACACACACGACTCTTAATATCATGCAACCACAAACAAGGTACAGTACGGCTTTACAGGTAGTGAAAGAGAAAGCAAATTATTTGTACAATGTAGATGGGCAACACTCTTAACACCATTTTAAAAATGGAGAGACAGGGCTGAAAACCTACCTACAAATGTTTCCTCACACACAAGTGATTTAAGGAGCTATGCTGAAGCAAGTCTTTTGGCTCCACACTTACTTCTGGGAAAATTGTCCAATGAATTGATGTGTTAAAAGTCATGAATTGGAGACAATGTAGACAAAAATAGTTTGCTAATCTTTACTAGGTGACAAGCAGGTGCCAGTCGTTAGATTCAAAGTTGTGAGGCCCTGGAAGAAAAACACTTAAAAACTGATTCTAAAATAAAAAAGAGAATAATAACAGTATACAGTATGCAGCACATACTTGTAAAATGCTCAAAATTAACTTTTCAGATACAGAAAACCAAAGCTTAACATTTAAAGGTGCCCTGTTGAGTTAAATTTAAATTTAGTGTTACTCACCAAAAGGCATTGTGTCCTTAAGGTCTAACAAAGATGTCAAATGCATTTCCTTCCTCATAAAACATTTGCAAAAGGCGATTTTGAAACCTGCATTGTTTACATCCATGTTTACCAGCTAGCAGTCTTCTTCCTCTCTGCCTTTGTTGGCGCATTGCTGTGTATCTTGGCGCATTACAGCCACTTGTCAATCAGTGAAATAGTGTGAAACCACTGGCAAGACTGTGTATAGCGTCACCTGCTTGCACATGTGCACCTCACAAAAAAAAAAAACTGCTCCAAAGTGCTACTGGAAGTCAAAAAACTCCACAGGGTACCTTTAAATAACCTAACACTGTATTTTAGGGTTTAAGGTAAAAATAATAATTAATAATAACCAACAAGCCAGTCAAGCTGATTAACTGGCTGTTCCTTGAAGTGGTCAATCTTTAAATGCTTCATACATCTGATATTGTGAATCAATCAAATTCAGCTGCTCTTCATAGATACTGTGCACTACAACCTTCTGATGTACATGAAACTTAAATGTTATTATCCATTTAATAATTACATGTCTACAACTGAAGACAGTAAAACATTTTTCACCCTGCATTGCTCACTTTGCATATGTACTGTAAGCATCAGCTCAGTGACAAAATATTTTACAGAATGCTACCTACCTATAATCCTCAGGTGGCACGAATCTAAACCATATTAATATTTCTTTAATACAATACCATACTGGATACTGGCCTGGACATCGACACTAGACACCTTTCAAGATTCTTCACTGCCCACTATTACCTATATTCACCTTTTACTGATGATAAGTTCTGATCCAGGAAATATTACACATCTTCATTTCCTAAAAATGTGTTAATGTATTTGTGATCCATGCTTTTAATCAGATGGTTAGTAGGAGCGTCTGGGGTGAACACAGGAGAACTGCTAATGATAGGCATCAACAAAAGACACAGCAATATCCAAAAAGCACAAAAACAAGAGGGATGTCAAACAGATCCACCAACCAAGTCACGTAGATACACAATTACTTGCTAAGATGCACACATACAAACACACTTATACATAAGGATACACAGACCTATGTACAGTATGTCCACATACACTGCCATACATAATAGTACCTGAACCAGAGCAAACTGAGCTGCTTGGTACAGAAGATAGAGATGTTCTATACTGGGAGACGGAGTGAGGTCACAAAACTAAACACACACAAACACACACATCCATTTTTTTTTTTTTTGCAAAAACCATAAACATATGATCAAACAAACGAGCACAAGTAAGCATGTATAAACACACATAAAAACAAACCCGGTGATAAACACAGGCAGCATGCCGATGAGAGAGACAGAGAATGGGAAGAAAAATAGAAGAAACAAATTGAGCTGACAAAGAAGAGTTTACAGTGAAAAAAGTAGCAATTCAAGACTAGCAAAACATGTAATAATAATAATACATAGACCAAGAATGACATTGAATATAAAATTTAAAAACTGGATTGTTTACCAACAACATGACATATTTAATATATGACTGATTAGCTGAGTAAATAATACAGTCTGAGAGTTAGTCGACTGGGTAGATAACTGAATTGAAAGGTCAAAGAAATGTCTAATCAAATGACCTCTGAGTGGCACATGCACACCATATAATGTACTCTAGCCATTTGATATTGATACTTCCCATGGATCCTTCTACAGAAAAGTTGAACATCCATGTGTAAATTTAGCTGTACATTTAAAAATTTTATGTAAAGAGCTTTGCTACATTTCCACTGAATGTGGAGCTTATTAGCTCACTGTGTGTGTAAATGTCAGTGTATGCCTATGTTTGTCTCTGGGTGCCTCTGTATCTGTGTCTCTACTGTAGTGTGTATGGGAAAACCACACTAACAGAGTTGTTTGGAACTTAAACTAACCCTGAGGTGTATCCATGAAGACTTTAATGAGTCAGTTGTGTTTTATTAGACTGGCTTCAGCTTAGATTTTAGCATGTGTGTGCAAATGTTCAAGTGTGCATAATTGCACACTTGTGCAGACGTATGACAATCTTGAATTAAATCCAGCACCTGTCTGCAAAGAAGCAGTGTCAGCTTGTGTGCATTAGGAATGGGTTTCTAAGTATTGTCTTGCATATATATTTCAATAAGTGGTGCTTCTTTACATACCTGTGCAGACGCCTGCGGCAGAGATGTGTGTGTGGGGCTCTGAACTGATGTACTACACTGACTGGAAGAAACCTGGAAAGAGAGACGGAGGGAGAGAAAGAAACAAAGGAGCAGAAAGAAGAGAGAATATTACTAAATATAGAAATGTAACATTTACATGCACACCAATATCCTTTTTAGGTTTGATACTTTTTTAAGCTAGTGCAGTTGCCAGTCATGTCAATGCTTATAATAACCTGGATAAACTCAAATCCCAGTTTTGAGAAACCAAAATTATATGGAAAATGCCAACTGGAAAAAAATCTATTTTATCTCATTAAATTCAGTTATATATTATGCCCTTTATTGTTATTTTCCTGAGTTGTTAACCAATAAATAATAAGTTCCAAAATAAGATATTAATCACGTGACCGCACTCTTATAAAATGACAATTAGCAAAAGAAAATCTTTTGTAAAATGTAAATGCAATATTAAGGTTTTGAATACAATTCTTAAACATGGTTGAGTGTAATTATAGAGGAATGGCTGTTTTGCTAGTTCAAATACCAAAACATAAAAAAAAAAAAAAATCTGACTAACATTTGATCTCGATTAACATCCAATTTCATGCTCATTCAAATCAGTTTAGAGCTGCAATTAGTTCATAGCAGTGATTTGTGCTGGGGGCAAACACAGTTCTTCAGAAAGACTGTAGTTTTACTGCAGGCAAAGTGCCAGCTCTGTGGGAGTGGTTACCTTGAAGCAAAGGCAACAACTTCAAAGAGAAAGACGACATACGAGTTGTTAGTGTATAAGCACAAAAATAGGGTGGAGGTTTTTTGTTTTGTTTTATCTTTATGGGGTTTGGACATCAAGGGGATGTGGTATTAAAAGTGTGACACAAGCAATGAAATGAGAGGAGAGAAGGGGAAAAAGTTTGGATGTTTGAAAGTGACTTCCATTTTCAGGTTGCTTCAGTCGTTTTTCCAGTTGTCTTACCTGTTGGGAGGTCCCAGGAGGAGCTGGCTGGGTGGTGGCAGGGACCAGAGGGGGTCCTGGAGAGGGCTGGGGGGTGGGTGCCTGAACCTGCTGCTGAGCAACAGACAGAAAGATGGACAGAGAGGAAGAGATGCGATGTTGTAGGATATAAAAGGATGGAGGACAGAGATGAGAAATCGAGGGATTGGCAGAGGGAGAGAAAATCAAGAAATAATCAGAACATGTTTGTAGCTTGTAGACCAGAAACTGTACATGAGTGCAAACACAAGGTACTTCTGCTGTTCGCCAGCGATCAGTTTTTAGTGTAGATTTTCTTCTTGTGTATGCACATATGCACATAGACACCATGTATGCACATCGATCTATACGTTAACACTACTGTATGCACATACACATATACACAGCTTGTAGTGTAGCATGTACAACAGTACAGGCACAGTACTGGGGTTAGGCAGGGTGTAAGTACAGGGTTTCTTTTACATGCAGGTCAGACCCTAAGTGATTGGTAGTGATAAAAAGTCAATGAAGCACAGAGTAGAAGCTGGAATACTGACACAAAACACTAAACTGAATTCATTAATGAACTTAAATTTAACAACTCACTGCTGTTTTTCTTAAAACATCCTAACAAAGGCATCATCTCTTGCTCCTGATGATGGTGTTAAAGTAAAACCAAAAGGGGGAAAACTCTGATAATGATTTTCAAAAGAGTCCTTAAAGAAAGTCTGACTGGTTTGAAATGTTCCAGGTTTTCTTTCTATTTTCAGTCAAGTCAAACTTTGGAGTTATTCGCATATTTGATTTTCCATCTTGGTACATTTCTAGTGAGCATCAAGCCAATGTATCTTTCCTTCCTGTATTCTTCAAATAACCTACAGCACTACAGGACAGCAGCATATAAACAAGTATGACCGTTTTATTGACTGAACCCTTAGAAGGCTGTTTACAACTTTCTACTTGTCATGAAGCCCATCCTCACAACGTGTGGTGGGAGCTTACACAAGTATGTTGCACCAGACACACTGCTACCTACCTTTTTCTAACATCATAGGGAGTCACGTAAATATGATAAAGAATTTCACAGCACAGATATCTAATAAATAAAATGTATAGAAAGATAGGAAAAACTTGATAAATGACATGAAAGAAAAACAGAGGTAATGTCAGATAACAAAGACTGAAGAAATGAGAAGAAAGACCGGTGATCATTAGTGGTTCAGAGTAAACAATGAAGAAAGTAAAGGTGACACGGATAATATCAGCATTCTAAGGGTTTAATGATTTTGAACTGTGACCTTTGAACCTTGTGTAGGAAGCTGATTTCCAGTCTGGGAATGCAATATGCAATATGCTATAATAAAGAACTGACTTAAAGCCAAGATCTTTAGAAATTACAACACAAAACAGCAGAAAGAATCTAAAATATACAAATGAAATGCCTATCTGCATGGTTACATTGCTCGGTTTGTCTAAGCCCCCTTGGTTTTGTTGTATGTTTCTGTGTGTTTGTCCATACAAATCAGCAAAGTCTCTCAGCTTTATCATACTTCAGTGATTTTCTTAGATTCATAACATACTATTCAATGTGCAGGTGTCTAGAATATATAGCGATGTTTTAAAGTTTTTACATATACGATGCTCACCATTCAAGGTAATTAATGTTGTCTTAGCACCGAATGGACTTTGGATTTGTACGAGCAAAAAAATCTACCATACCAAGTATACATACAGTATACCCCCACAAACACACATTTCTCATATACATTCATATATGAACATACAGACAAAATATTACTTACTGACAAATAAATCAAATACACAACATAAACACAGAAAGGAAGGGGGCTTAGACTGTTTGCGTATAAAGCTTGTACACCTGAGTTTGTCTCAAAGACTACCTTCTGAATGTTGCTTTTAATAATTATTACTTGACTAACAATACTGACTCTTATGCTGTACTTGAAATCCAATGTTTCTGGTTTTGGTTGTACCCAGATGTGCTACTGAAGAAGTGCTGACTAAAGCTGTGTTCCTGACTAACATTTTTTGACAAATTCAAAACATTGTCAGGGAATATACAATGTGAGAAACATTTTGAAGGCAGACCATGAGACTCACTCTGTAGTGTTGATATGACTGGAGGGGATTAAAAATCACAACCAAAGACTACATGATGACAAGCATCAGCTGGGGCTCCTGGGTCGGTAGGGTAAAAAAACAAAAAAAAAACAAACAAAAAAAACAAAAAAAAAAAACAGGGATTGGTATAACAGCCTCTGGGTCAAATTACTACTGTGAGTTAATTCAGCTGCTTTTCATAGAATGATTCACTTTACTTAATGGATAACATTATTTTCTATTTATCTGCTCTAAACAATATGTTTTACAATTATAGGCAAATGACCTCATGGGCACAAGATCGTGAAAAATTAATGTATTAATTGCCTTCACAATGGAAGAGGTCTATGAGAATATATCTGAAATTCTCAGTCTATGAGATGTTGACAATTTGCAGTCAAACAAGAAAGAAAGAACATAGAATGCCATAATATGGAAATTACGATATATCAACAGCTGGTTGTGGATCTTTTCTAAAAAAGCAACTTTATTTATTTGCAACTAGTAATTGACCCAGGGGTCTAGGGGTGTTTTTAAGGTCTAAATTAAGTACCAGAGTGGTGTTAGCGGCCTGCATGGCCAGCAATGACTCATGATATGTCATATCGGGTTGGGCCGGTACCACCCCACCATGCCGGGCCCAGGCACTCTGGATCAGAGACTCCAGCTGAGATGATGATGCTCCCCCAAGCTGGAGCTCAGAGGATGGAGTAGGAGGGAGAAAGCTCTGCATGGAGGGTGGATGTCCCTGGGGATCTATGGGAAACACCCCGCCGGATGAATCGTAGAGCGCAGCGGAGGATGAGTGAGGGATGGACTGAGCAGCTGAGGAGTCGAATGAAGGGAGGAGAGGTGGGGGAGGAGGTGACTGGAACTCCCCGGCGTCAGAGGAGGCCAAAGAGTCACTAGAAGGTTCTGGGCTTCTATCTTTTGTGGTTAAACCTGTATGGTGAAGAAGAAGACTTCCTGGAGGTAAGGGGAGCTCGGGACTGACATATGTGTACAGCTCTTCTGTCACCGGCTGGAGACGGCTGTACGTGCCTGAACCACCTGATCCTGTTCCAGTGTTGTCCTCTAGAGGGAGGTCCATGGAGCTCCTTCGGGCCCAGTAAAGTCTGGATGCCAGGAGGCTTGGGTCTCCAGCAGCAGCTGCAGCAGCGGCTGCAGCTAAATGGAACTCAAACACACTTCCAGTTGGTGGTGGAACATCAGTCATTACCGGAGGTGCAGAAATAGGGAAAGCAGAAGGGGAAGCATGCTGTGTCGGAGCATAGCATCCATCAGATGATGAAGAAGAAACAGAGCCACCAGTGGACACACTCATGGGAGGTAGGGGTGAAGGGATTGGGCTGTGTGCACTCATTCTTTGCATGATGTGTGGGTGTAAGAACCCTGGTTGAGGTGGCGGAACAGGATCAAAACCCAAACTAGCAGCTGCAGCTTGCCTCTGCTGATGGAAACCCAAGTGGCCAAGCTGGTGTGCAGTCATTGGGTATCCTCCATATGCCATTGCTTCATAATGGTCCAATAAGGCAGCTTGATTTAGACTTAATCTCCTCACTGCTTCCTCATGCTCTGCTCTCATGTCTTTATAGCCATACAAACTTGGGTCAGATTGTCCTGGGAGATGCAGCGGCTCCCCAACACCAAGTCTTTGAGCAGCTGCTGCAAAACCGGGATTTACCATGAAGAGAGAGGGGGTCTCAACTCCCTCCATCCCTGAAAAGGGATGCAGGCTGCTCCCATAGCGAGTGTAGGCAGGCTGGAAGTGTCGGGTATGTGCCTCGAGAATGGACGTGCTCTTGCGTCTCTGGGTGTTGTAGGCCTTAGGAGGCCCAGTGGGAGGAGGCGAGAAGGAAATGGGGCGCTCAGGGATGGAGGGGAAGAAAATAGTAGTGGGGTCTGGGAAAGTTGAGAGGGGGATGCTCCCTCCTGCTCCTCCTCCTCCTCCTCCTCCTCCTCCTCCACTGTAGTGATGTGGCATTGAATGCTGCTGCGACAATGAGATACAATGGATTTAAGAATGAGACTTAGAGAATGAGAGAGAACCACAGCAAAGGCCCAAATGAAATGGAGAAAATTGTGTATTAAAGAGCATCAAGACATTTCAAGACAATACCAAGAGAAAAAAGGGACATATTTTTTTATAGTGTAGAGAGAGAATTTGTGGCTAAAACAGGACAGAATAATCCTAACGGCTGTAAAAAGGAGTGATGAGATGAAGTGAGCAGTAAAACAGGCAGACAGACCAGAGGCCTGTACTACGAAGCAAGTTCAACATACCCAGGATATCTGGCTTCACTAACCCTAACAACCACAATCATGCTAAGCACTCACACAACAGTGGTTAACAATCAGAATCAGAAATACTTTATTGATCCCCGAGGGGAAACTCTTTCGTTACAGCTGCTCACTATCATGTCAATGCACACAGGAATAGGAAGTACTAATAGAATAGAAATAGAAATAATAATAAAATAAGTCAGCAATGAGACAATTATTTCTAGTAAGAAATAAGAGATGTGCAAATCAAAATATAACACACTATAATACAGCTAAGTTCAATTAAATAAAAAATTGGATATAAATAATAAAGCTAAAATAAGTACAAAGTGGATTTACCGGTTGATAAGTATAGTACAACAACTAGGTAAGTCAACCCAGGTTTTCCCAATCTAGCCATGCGCATTCACATAAAAAGAGCGGTGTTTGCAGCATATGACCAATCGCAAACATGGACAAGTCTACTGGCAGCAGAGCGGCATATTTTACAAATGAAGAGCAACCTATAATATTAGAGAAATATGAAGAATTGAAACACATAATCCAGGCTAAAAGGAACACAGTTGCAGCTGCCAAATGCAGGAAGGACAGCTGGCAAAAAATTGCTGACCCTGGCGGTGTGAAACGGGCTTGGGAGCAAAAAATAAATAAATATAACATAATCCAAAGCGGTAAGTAGGCTTATATTCATATCTTATAAGTGCAACAAGGATTTAGTGCTTCAATCAGTCTCTGTTGTAGGATGATATCGATATACAAAAGCACAATGCTCAGGTTCTCCGCATCACCCACAACATACATAAAAGTAGCCTATCCGTAGCAAAGTAACGCAAGGCAATGCATACAGTCTGCAGGACTGTAAGCGCACAACTCCAACGTGTCGCACTGGCAACATAAGGCTTAAGAAGCTGACACAGATAAGTCAGTTGCTCCAAAGAGAATCTCTCATATAAAAATAGTCAGGGTAAGCCAAAGGGCATTGCCAGTCTCTGAACACTCTTGCCCTCCTAAGAGACCCTCTCACGATCTGCGCACCAAGCTCCACGGGATCTTCTCATTGATGTTTTATTAGAACTTATATCTTATTAATACATTCATGGATCTTTTACAAATGGTGATGCCATTTTCCGAGAGAACTGATTGGTCAGTAGGCAGTGCTTTTATATGCCTTGATCTGTTCCTGATCTCGAACATAACCTGCTCCGGAGCAGGATAGGTGTACAACATAAGTTACCATGGTGATGTGGCCCGGTAAGAGGTGAACCACCGTCTTAACCCTGAAAACCCAGGGTTAAACCTGAAGTAACCTCACTAACCCCAAATCCTGCTTCGTAGTACAGGCTTCAAATGACAGACTGGTACAACACAAAGACAAGCAGACAACCCAATGACATGACAGTAAAAGTACATAGTGGGGTAGTAAATACAAAGAGAAGGAAGGCCAAATGCTGAATTTAAGCTCAATAATATCCAGATGAATCTGCACTCAGGAAAACTGTCAGAGCTGCAAAATGTTGAGCTTCTAATGAAGTAGTAGCAACTTGCAACTTCAAATTAAGATATAAAGAACATGTGAAAAACAGTGAGATATATGAAAATATAAATGATCAATTCAAGTGAGTTTACATCACTTTGACCTAGTATATAGATAATGGTGGCCTAGGTTAGGATGTCAACCATGAGCCGCAACCTTAATTGCATGTCATTTGCCATCTCGCTCTCCTTTTATTTCCAGTCATCTCTCATTTCTTGTCATCTCTCTACTGTCAGCTGTCTAATAAGGACATACAATGTCCAAAAATACCTTAAATGAGAAGGCCCAGTTTAGCTTCTGTAACTTTAGTACAGAAAGGAAAAATGTTGTCACAAAAATCAGTGTACTACCCCATAAAGCCATTTCATAAAAATCACCACTTAATAATTTTGTCTGTCAAATGAACAGTTTTCCCGATGGCAGATGCACATGATATTAGACATTTGTACTATAGCTCAAGCCAGTCAATCTCTATTTAATATGAACAGATGGTTGTCTAATAGAGGGGGAAAGAGAGAATTAAAGAGAGGTGGATAGGTAGAATAAAAGACTCACAGCAGTGTCTGAAAGCAAACTAAGTTTGAACAAGCACTGAGGTCATACTAATCTACTTACTCAAGATAAAGGTGCCACTTACAATGCCTTAAATTTAGAATATAGATGCAGCATTTTTCTACTGACTTCGATTAGATTTCAAGCCAACATACAGTATTGTCTCAGCAGACACAATTTCAATCTCCTTGCTACATAGTTAGCTTAGCTCTCATTAAAGAAGATTTTATCAATATGTTAACTATGAAGTGGACAGATACTGTATACAAATTAATATTCAGTAAAGCAGGCTGGGAAGGCTGCAGTGGTATAAAACTAATTCAAGATTGTTTTCTGTGCCACTGTGGATATCATTTTGCACTTTCAATTAATTAGCAAAACATAAAAATGTTTTGTTTATGTATTTCTCGTTTGGCTCTACATAGTTGTACAAAGCCGTGACAAAAAACTGTGCTGCATCAGCATGAATAATACAAGCTGTTCATTCGCTGTGTTCAGAACAAATTACTAGTATTTCTACAGTACACTGACTTTGTACCGAGATTTTCCATACACAATGACATGTTTTAGCAATTATATTTACTTTCAGACACCTGTGTGGCCAATATTTCTCTCTCTCTCCCTTCCACACTGGTTCTCACCACCACTGTGGCCCCTGGGGATTAAGATTGTGAACCTACAGGGGTGGAGAACAGGGCAGGTAGGCTGGCCCTCCGCTGCCTGGCCCTGGGCAAAGAGGAGGCAGAGTGAAGGGGTAGGACTGTCTCCAGGGCCTTAGAGAGGCGCCCAGCAAATGTGTCCCTCTTAGTTGCGAGAGGCATGCAGGGGGAGGTGGTGGTGTAGGAGGATGAGGAGGACAGGTCTGGAGGAGGGGTGGAGGGCTGCTTTGGAGGAATGGTCAGGGGCGGAAGAGCATGGGAAAAGGAGTGGGAGGAGGGGGGGACGCAAACAGACATGCTACGACTTCGATGACGGCGGAACGCAGGCTGTAGGCCGGGGAGGGGTGGTGGAAGAGCGTGGGACCAACATGAAAAACAAACACAAAGAAATTAAAACACAAAAAAATGACCTAAACATAGAAAACAGCAGAAAAATTAAAACAAACCCACAGGACACATGTAGATTAGGTTAAGAATAAACAAAACAAAATAAATTATCTGATGAAAAAAGTTACTAAATAAATAGTGATATTAAAGTTAGCTTTACATAAAAAAAAAACTTCCAAAATTAGAATTTAGTAAATCAACAAGCAAGATTACAGCTCCTAAATTATTAAAGGATTTGGAGAAAAACTCAATCTGTAAAGGGAAGATCATTGTACCAGTGACTTTGTAGGAGTAACCGTTTCAGTTTTTTCCAACAGCAAATTTCTATATAGAGCAAAACCTTTACATGTTGTGTATCATACTGTTAAGAATGTATAACAACACAAATAGCACAATAACACAAAGAAATCTAAATTGACTTATGAACAAATGCAGTAAAGAAAAATGAAAGACTGACTGAAACTGAACAATGACAAAAGAAACTGAACGCAAATTTAAAACAAAATAAAAAAGGAATAAACCCAATATTACATAAAAGGAGAGCATGATTATTCAAGATATTCAATTACATTAGTCTGTCAGTAAGTCTGTTTGTCTACACAGAGTGTGTTGGTTCCAAGAATTTGATGAGGAAATAAGCCTATTAAGAAATGTTACGTTACTTCAAAAGACAGACCTAAAAATAAGCCAGAACCATCATTAAATTATTCAATCAATCAGCGTACAAACTGAATGACCATCTAGTGGAAAATAAATCAGTCAGTGTAGGCTGGAAAACTGGTCAGAAAACAACATTTGTAGCCAAAAGGTCAGCAGATGGAAAAGTCTAGGCTGACAAGAAATGCTTGCCTCTCCATTAAGTACTTAGAAGGTGCCCTGCTGCCGTAAGGCTGCTAAAAGGTCAACAATTGAGGATTATGGCTAAAACAGCAAGTATGCTCAGCAAACATTACATGAGTAAAGGAAGCTCAATTAAAATTCTGGGCCTTAAGAGAGAAACCATGCTCAGTCTACATTGTGAAGATACACAATACATCAGTATTCAATACGATTGAATAGACGGCAAATGAACAAAGGCTGCATACTTCTAATTTATAAAGAAAAAAAATCTTTCAACAATTGTACTGTAGCACTGAACGTTTAGCTGTCTGTTCGGGAGAATCGCACTTTTGATGACACCTAGCTCTTATTCCTATGAGTCTGAATGCAGTTATCGTAACTTGTTTTGGACAAATATGTGTCAAATTAATGTCTGTAATGTGAATAAACAATGAAGTGTGAAGTTTCATCTTCAAATATATCGATATATAGATAATTACATCACTACCCTGACACCTAATTAAAATAATATACAGAACACATGAACAAAACTACAATATTCTATAAATAGTAAATATAAAAGTAAAAAACTATCAAGTATCTTAGTTTACAATGTTTTGCATTTTTTTCCAACTTGTTGGGTATTCTGTCCTGAATATGATGCTTCTGCATGAGCAAAGTAAAACGCATGGAGGTTAAAATATGAAAACAAAGGAATATACAACATAACAACTGTAACAAAAAGAATAGCAACTTAATAAGCATATGCATCAAGTAGATGCGTAGATGAGGGAGCATTACAAAAAATTTTAGATTTGAATGTACAGAATAATGAAGGATTGAGGGAAAGGAGAAAGAAAGAGATGTCTGGTTGATAAAATGGCAGGACTGGGGAAAAGAGGGATGCATGACATCTAGTAGGCTGAAGAGAGTGTGACTTACAGATTTCTAAGATGAAATACAACAGAAAATGAATGGTTAAGCTGGCATACTATGAAAGTAAGTGGCTGACTGACTACCTGGGTTACTGGTCTGCTGGCCAACTAACTGGCTGAGAATAGACCGGCTACTTAGCTCACTGACAAACAGAATAAATATCAGATTGTGTTATTAACTGACTGATTGTCAGTCAATATTTCAGAAACATAGACAAACACATTGTGTTGTGTTTGGTAAACGTGTTGCTTTCTCTATGTGCGATACTGTAAGTTACAGCCTCAGTGGGCAAGAAAAAAATCAAATACCTTCTAGTACTCCTCTTCTTCAGGTCAGAGGTGATCATCTCCAAATAAAAAAACATTAACAACACGCTCTTGTGTATTTAGTTCAACACATACCTGCAATTCCCAGCCTACTCACAAACACTGCAAACATCATTCCAACACACTCCCATTCCAAAACACAACGCAGTGCTCACTTCAAACTGACGAGTCATTTTCAGCACACCTGTGAGCATAGCGCTGCTCAGATGTGTTAAACATGACCTAGCCCTCATAAGTGCAAGTGAATCCTATACATGCGGAATTGTCTAATTTGGATGACATCACCACTCACCATTGGCTGCGGCGGCTGGGCGTAGCCTGGGTGCTGCTGCGGGGTAGCAGAGGGGTAGGGGGTTTGGGGCTGGGAAGGGGGCTGGTTGGAGGGGTAGGTGGATTGGGGCTGGGAAGGGGCTGGGTGGAGGGGGGGCAGCTGTAGGACATGGTCAGCTGACCCAGGTGGGGGCAGTCTGAGGAGAAAACTGAAGAACCCTGGCCGCTGTCTAAACCTCCTTCAGCTGAGAGAGAGAGACAGAAAGAGAGGTGTTAATAGATCAGATCAGATATCTCCTAATTCCACTTCATCTCTACAGCCCAATAAATTCCATCTTAAAGTCATGACTTGAACAGAAGCTCACAATCAAGTAATTATTTACAAAAACGTACTTTGACATGGGAATAATCGTTTTTTGCACTCCATATATACTGTATATAAGTAATATTTCTGCTGGTTTGGAAAAAAAATGAATGGACCACAGGGGAGCACACAAGTTGTTTATAAAGGGCACGACAACTTATGAACAACTTCAATGGCATACAATTACAGGAAGGAAGAATTAATAGCTCCAGTGCGCTTTCAGTTTACAATCGGATGACTGTAAATTGTGTGCCACATTTGAAAGGTAACTCAACAATGGCTGCCCCTGGTTTACAGGAAGACTGACAATGTGATACTGGAATCTTGGCTCATGATGATGATGATGGGTGTCTGACCAACAAATGCTTTATTAGATGTATGCATTAATGTGTCACATGTTTTTGTAACCATTATGTCTCATAGTAATTTTAAATCATACATTACAGATGCTTAATATATGAATATGCTTTTTTAAAACATAAGTAGGGTTCTACTATATCGACTACATCTTATATTTGTAGTTTGTCTTACATGTGTGTGAGATGCCGGTCTGCTGATAGTGAAGCTGCTGTTGCTCCACTTCAGTCTCCTCTGCCTCTGCCTGCAGACGAACAAACACAAGCTAGGATCAAACCAAAGAAAAAGTAACAAAACAGAAAAACCTCACATTTTTAAGTTAGGCAAGTTAAGCGCTCCCACCAGTACACGAGTCCACATTCGAATACAAGATTCTACAAAGAAAACTTGGGTACGTTTTCTTACGAACTCAACCTTATAAAACATCCTTATTTACTCCTGATCAGTCTGTTGTTCCAACAGCCAATCAATGTTACAGAAAGGTACAAATTTACTTACAAAGTGATTTACTAACAAATGAACGACTATTTGAGCTTACAAACATTAAACTATGCTAACTTTGAGTGTCTCTTGCTGCTGCTGCTGCTGTTGTTGTTGTTGCTGTTGCTGTTGCTGTTGCTGTTGTTGTTGCTGCTGCTGCTGCTGCTGTTGTTGCTGCTGCTGCTGCTGCTGCTGTTGCTGTTGTTGTTGTTCACTCTCCAGTTTTCTCTTCTCCTGTTCCTCTCGTACCAGCTGCCTCTGTTCTCTCTTCCTCTGGATCAGAGACACGCGGTCCTTGATAGCCTTGGCCATGGTCTTATGGTCACCCTCAGCAACATAGCCAGACTCAACCTGGGGAGTTAGTTGAAGTCACACAGGTACTCTTTTTAACAAACAGACCCAAAAACTCCAACCCTTCAATTTGTCATTTCATACCTCAGTCCCTCCATTTCTGTCACTTCTTACCATATAGTTCTTTCTATCCAATATCCTTCCCTTCGGTCTATTCTCTCTTGCCTAAATCCATCCCTTCCTCCCACTACTCGTACCACCATTTTTACCACTCGTTCATCCGTTCCTCCCCTGCATTGTACATACCATTTCCTGGGCCACATCTTCAGGGACGTCCTTGTTCAAGTCAAAGGAGAACTCGATGGCTTCATTGTCTTTGTATTTGCCTGCAAACAAGTTATAAACGGCTGGTCAGGCAGCTGCCCCTGTTTTCTTGGGAAATATAATGTTAATGGTTAATTACCAAAAGAAAAAAAAAGTGCTTTGATTTTTCAACAGCTAAATAGTGATTTGTGAGCAGCTAAGAAAAGCTGCAACACGGTAATATTTGCAAATTATGGTTAAAAGTATGTGTTTATGGGTTATTTTACAATGGCTAAGAATAGGGCTAAGACTTTAGGAATGATAAAAAATATTTCTATAACAATTTCTTTCATATATAAAAGATTTTAATTAGATAAATAAATAAATTAATTAATTAATTATTCCTTGCCTTTGAGCTTCTTGACGTCTTCTATCCTGAGCCAGAGTTTGATGGCAATCATTTCCCCATCATCCTCTTCTGCCAGTTCAACCCTGACCCCCGTTTCCTCCTGGAAGAATGCATGGTTCAACAGGATCTTTATAGCATACCTATAGGAATGAGAGGGGAAAATAGTTATGTAAGGGAGGATTTACTTCTTCGTACGTGATACCAATTTGTTCAAGACCAGCGATGCTGTGTGAGCTGATCTCTGATAAGCAAATAGGACAGACATAGTATTTCATTTATCTGTTGGGACATGTTTACATTTAGTCAGCCTTCCACATATATTTTAAGTCATTTAGTTTGTGGACTGGGACATTCTGATGCTTCTTAAACAAGAAAAAAACAAAAAAAAAACAAAAATGACTACCAATGTTCCAACTATCAGTGTTCCTGGATGACAGACAACTAATCAGATGACTATTTTTCACCCAGAGACCAAGGAATTTGGAGAATAAGGAGAGGGAGGACGTGAAGCTTTAGTTAACTTTAGTTAACTTTCTAAAGCAGTAGACAAGTGGGTATGGTGAATGTTTTGGCACACCAACAGCTTGGGCAGAGAGAGGACTTCTTATTTCTGACCAAGAAGTTGTGAATCAGAACAGGATTTAGAAAAAGGGTGATTTTGCCATCAAATATTTCTGGGTATAGTGGTGATATTGTGATCTGTTTTATTTTAATAAAGTAGAGATTGAATGCAAATGTTGTCTATAAATAGAAGTATATGAATAAAAGTTATGAAAAAGAGTCCATATAACATAAAAAGAAAATCCAAAGATGTCACTAAATATCAATAATTCCGGGTTTGGCTTTGATAGTCTGTGTGTGTGTGCGTGCGGTGTGTGTCTCACCTCTCATCCTTGTTTGTTCTGATGCAGCAATCTATAATTTCCTTCACTTCAGGAATGGCTACCTTGTCAAAACTGCCAGGCTTCACTCCCTGCACACACAAAAAGAAGAGCAGTGAAGACGAGGAACCTTCTACAGAAAGACAAGCAGTTGATCTCTCTCTCTCTCTCTCTCTCTCTCACACACACACACACACACACACAAAAAAGGGTAGATAAACTTGCTGGAGTTTGGGGAAAACTAAAACAAACTTGTGTTCTTTCTCACTAATGTTTAGGAGAGATTTACCCTCGGCTGCCATCTTTTAACACACACAAACATACTGTATATACATGTGCTGTACATTCATTCTCTGAGCCTCTTAATGTTAAACCACTTCATTTTGTTCCAGAAAACAGATCTCTGTTTTTGTTTTGCATCTGTATGTAATGCACCATATAATTATTCTTCAGAACAGGAAAACAGAAAACAGGACAAACAAAATGAAGAAATAGTCTGAAATATGAAACAAATTGGAAAGTTTCAAAAGACTTAACTGCCAAATCCCTATTATATACACTGGAGGATTAACTAATACTAATTAAATTAAACTGAACTACTGTCTGTGAAATACCCATTCTGTAATTCAAATTGATCAGCCTTGCAAATAGAGCATTTTGCTATAACAATGTTAAACATTTAACAGACAGAGGTCCTACAGTGAGAGAGACTGTCCAGGGTTAATGCCCACATAAACCCAGATACCCTCTCAGGAATAAAGAATGAATTACAGCTGTTCAGAGTCAATTAAGGCAACTGGAGCCCATGTCGATGGATAACACTAATAAAAAGCATCAGCAGGGACCCATCCTGAAGTTTGGCACTAAGAAAAGGCACTTCTGAGGCCTAATATTAGGAAAAGGCAGCAAAAGAAGCAAAAGAAAACAGTTAAAAGATAACATATGGTACAGCATGACACAGCAAGTGCTTGATGATACAAAGGGAAATGGTCATAGTAATAGACCTTTTTTTGGCACACAAATAACTAAGAACAAGGAATCTCTAAAGGCCTATCAAAGTTTTAAATACACCATTCAGAAGCCCAACACTGAACAGAAGTTCAGCTACACAGCTCGCCAGAAGGCATCTTAATGACCAGCCCATTCGTTCAAACACTGTTAACGGAGGAACAAAATAGAGACTGAAGCAAAGACAAGTAAGAAGGGAGCTGAAGCTAAATCCTGAATAAATGAAAAGGTAGCAAAAGAAAATTACACGCTCCAGAAACTACTACATTCTCTCCATCTGTCAAACACCGTTATGGAGGATGCTACAGTGCATAATATGCCAACAAACTTTTGGTCAATCATCTGAAATGCAGTTATTAAAAACAGATAATTACTTGAATGTCTTGTTGATTATTTCATTAACAGATATCCGTTTCCTAAAATCACACATAATACATCAAACACAAATGTACAAACTAACTCACAAAGATGAGTGCAGATTGGAAGAAACAAAAAACTCACAAAACACTTCAGTTTATAAAGGCAGGAAGAACATGAGTAAGCCAAAGTAAAAGAGATTTAAAAAAAAAAAGGTTACTACAAGTGACAGACAGACAGTTGGACAGGCTTAAGATTTATCAAATAAAAGGTAAGTAACTTACCTAGAAGGTACTAAGACAAGTAGACTAGAGGCCTGTTTGACTGACAGATGTCATAGGAATAGTTTTCAGTCTAAACTGCTTGCCAGACAGACAGAAAAACTGTTTATCTCAACCTGACCACCACCTTCGGCTATTTTCCTCCAGCCCTGTCTTCCCTTCCTCCTGTCTTTCTTTACTTTCTTGGCCTGTTTCTCTCCTGTAACCCCACAGTTCACCATTACATAACCACCACCCCCCCTCTCTCACACACACACATACACACACACGTTCTGAGATTCCAGGGCCAAACAATGTTAGGACTGATGGAGGAAGTAATGGTATTAAGTCTGACAGAAGAAGGGAGGGTGAAGGAGAGAGAGACAGACAGAGAAAGCAAGATTTCATTTTAACGAGACTGACTGGAGGTAAGGAATGTTCCATGAAGTACGTCAACAACACTGTATGTCAAGGTATTATAAGATGTGCCATAAAGTACTACCCTGTGTGAAGTATATCAAAATTAAATAGGGTGCACATTTTCAAGAGTGACATTTTGATGTGAAAAAATATACTGTATATAAGGTAAAATGTTTATGGAGTTGTATCTTCCCTTCCTTGCACATGCTAGGCCAGTGGCTCCCAGCCCCTTAAAATGAAGCAATGTCTACTGTTGACCCCTTGTCACCGGTTCCATTGGTCTATGAGCTACGACCTGGACAACCAAAGTCTGTGTTGTCCTCAGTTTTATCTGGGGAAAAAAATAAAAATAAATTAAATTTTGTAAAGAATAATTATTTTTCTGCTTTTCTGTCCTGTTTATTGTCTAATGACCCCTCCGATTTTTGCCTCCTGCAACCCCTTAAAGGGACCCAACCAACAATTTGGGAGCCACTGTGCTAAGCATCAGTTTCTTTGGGGTCCAACTGACAGATCATGCTGCAAATTCAAACTCAGATATCAGTACAGACATGACAAAAGTGAAAAGAAAATACGAGGGCAATGTCCAGAAATGGCACAATAGACACAAAAAAAAGCAGAAGTTACTGCTAAACTTCCTGAAAGGTACATAACAGTGACCTGTTATTTACGATTATAAACTGCTGGCGAAAACGGGCAGTAAGACTAAATTTGGTTATATGCCACAGTGTACATCATAACACTACAGAGTTTATGTGAAACTGTATTTAAATTCAAATGTACGGTTTTCTTTTCTAAATTTACAGTTTCAACACATCAGGGGTTAACTGAGGTTTCTAACTTTGTGAGGACTGACAGAGGGAGAAATGGAGGGTGGAAAGCTGTAAGGATGGATTAGGCAGTGAAATGAAAGGAAGCAGGTGACTGGGGCACCCTGGGGCTGTCACAAGGTTGTGTGCGTATGTGTGTGCCATGTGTGACAATAACAAATGCAGACAACTGAAGTTGGTTGTTTGACTAAATGTTTTGCTGAATGAATAAAACGATCTGAGGAGCAGAAACCCCTCTTGCTTTCAGTGTATGAGATTACTGCTGTTAAGTTATAACTCAAACACATAAACAGAGTTGCGAACCCAAATGCTGAGGTCATGAAGATAATCAAATATGGTTCGATCAAATTCGGGATGTGATTTCAATTTTGTGTGAGTGAGAGGAGGGAAAGGATGGGGCAAGAAGGACAGAGGGACAGACGGACATATGGATTGAAATATACTGCCTGAATTTATTCTGCGCATGAAGCTTCTTTAATTAAATTGAGAGATTCGGAGACAGAAAGATGACAGAGGAGAGACAGAGAGAGGACTGGTTCTTTTCGCGCACAGTGGTGGTTAGAGGCAGGGAGGCAATCTTAATCCAAATCCCTTCAATTTGAATTTGCCTGTCAGATGGCATGGATGGGCACTGAAATGATTCCATTACTGAACTGAAAATTTAAACTGAAACTGAATATACATTAAAGCATATAATAGTAACCCCAAAACATAAATAACAATGCGCAAAACTGCTCTTGCAGCCTTTGACTGACTATATATATATATATTTATTATCTAAAATACTGTAAGTGAAATAGAAAATGGAACACATCAGTTTTTATTTTTGGTATACATATTAAAGGCTGCCAGTGTGTGTCTAAAGTTACCATTCAATTTTAATGTTAGACTTCACCCGAGGTAACAGAAGCCCTTGTTTTAGCTGAGATGTTGCACTCATGCACAAGCTATAAACAGCACTGCATGTCTGTAATATTACTAGCCAAATATTTAGGGATAATGGTGCTAATCCTCCCTTAGTTTGAATTTTTTTTTTTTTTGCAGAAATTGCATTTAACTAAATAAGTAAAAATGTGCCCACATGTTTGCGCACCTTTTCTGATTTGCACTGACACTTCGGCAACAAAAAAAACAATTCTATGTCTCTGATAAAGCTTATACTGAATTGAAATAAAAAATGTTTTAAGACAGATGCAGAGAGAACAGAGCGATAATGGAGGGACTAGAGAAGGATAGAGAGAGAGAGAAAGAAAAGATTTCTAGTAAATTCCTCTGGTCCATTAACCACCACTGTCAGCCTCAACAAAGCTGAACTCAGCTCCTTGAGGAAAGGAGGGAGACAGCTCTCATCTGCCTTTGTGTGTGTGTGTGTTGGGGTGATGACCTCAGCAGCACTCAACTTAAAACACCCTGTGATTGCATCTGTTGTCCTCTCTGTCTATGTTTTCGTCTTCGTCTCATTTTTTCCCCAGTGTTTCCAGCCAACTGTTATCTAAATTTAACAAACGTTGGAAATGTTACAAAAACTAAAAGTGAATTAGGTGCATTTCAATTAGAATGATTGATGCAAGAGTGTTTCTGTCTGTCAAATACTTTCAATAGAAGACACTGTGTGCGACAGACCCCTAGCAAACTTATTTACGTAATTTCAAGCCAGTGTAAACAGTGTTGTATTTCATTTTTTGATTTTATTCAAGACATTTTCCTCATACATGTCTCTTATTCCTATCCTTTACTCAGAGACAACTCTAACAATCTCAGGTTAAATTCGGGTTCAAATTCTCTCTCTCTCTCTCTCTCTCTCTCTCTCTCTCTCTCTGCAGCTGTCATTATCAAATAAAGGCAAAAATGCCCAAAACAAACTGCCTGGCTCAAGGCCAACACAATGACATTCTCTGAGGTAACTTTTGTTTTGACCTGATGTGACTGGTATTGCTCTCCAGCGGTTGAGAAAAAAATGTAGCCATAAACTGTCTTCCCATAGACCTACTGTTTCCCCCTTTTCACTTTTGCAAAACAGAGCAAGAGGGAGAGTTGGGGAGGGAGGGAGAATAAGCAAAAGAGACTAATCAGAGCAGTCATATGACTGGATCTCCTGCAGCTCATGCCAAACCTATTAATACAGGAAGTAAACAAGTGTGGAGGGAGTGGCAGAGACAGCCGGATGGAGGAGGATGGAGATTAGAAACAAAAAAGACAAACAAGGCTGTTAGATACAACTAATTAACGTCATTACACAGTCACTACCATCATTCACAGCTGAGGTATTCAAAATCCATACTGTACAGGAAATGTAGACTTACACTAGTAACCCGCCTGTAGATCTGGGCAGCGTTTTGACATTCGGAGTAGGGGTACTCTGAGGTAGCCATCTCCAGCATACACATCCCGAAGGCGTAGACGTCTACCGATTCATCATACTTCTCCTCATACATCTCTGGAGCCATGAACTCTGGGGTTCCTGGTGGAAAGGAGAGGACAAACAATTAGCTATTCCACTGTGCTGGGAATTTAGATCATATTGGACTCAAAAACAAACTGGCTCAGTCAGTTAAGTAACACGTACTAAAATGGTTTTGGTGAGTAGAATTCTTAAATCTTAAAAATTCCCTAAACACCGCTAGACATTTTTAATTACAAACTCACTTACTGGTACCATATACTAGCCTTGTTGTGTGTGTGTGTTCGTGGATTTCTGCAAGTGTCCAAATACTTGAGGTCTGCCTAATTACTACAAAGCAGCTGTGGGATTTACAAAGCACATCATTCTCACCTCGAGTGCATGAGAATATGCGCATTCATGTACATGTGTGTGAGAATGTGTGTGAATACCAGAATACCTGTGGTCAACTATACAACTGAGCTACTGAACGGCAGTTATTATATGGAGCACAGCAGACACTCTTTACTCCACTTGAGTTTAAGTGTATTATACGCAGGGTGTGTGTTTGGGGTGTATCTTTGGCGTGTGGGTGTGTGTGTGTATGCGTAGCCATCACATCTGCAGACAGCTTAATCCTAGCTTACTAGGAGACTGACTGGTGTGTATTTCACTTTTCAAATACCTGCGGTTTGCTTTTACAACCAGATATTTTAGAAGCAGTCAAATTAATCTACAGTAGGCTTGTGTAGTGGTACAGAATGTGTCTGTGTTCATGTCTTTGCTTGAACGAGAAAGTGTAAAGAGGTTATTGTTATGGCAAACACTCACAAATTATCTCAGTCCACCTTCACGAATCTAAAAAAAACATTTCATTCTGATATACAACTTTAAGTCTGACTACAGGTATGTGTGCACGCAAAAGATACGGTTGTTTCTTCAGTGGCTGTGTAGATGCATTTTTCCTACCTATGACACTCTTGGCAAAGGAAGCCCTCTTTAGCGTGGCTAAACCCAGGTCCCCTATCTTCACCGAGCCCGTGGGCCCCGTGATAAAGATGTTGTCGCATTTCAGGTCTCTGTGAATGATGGGCGGAGCTCTGGTGTGCAAGAAGTGAAGGCCTTTGAGGATCTGTCTGCACCACGAACGCAGAACCTTGATTTTCATCACCTTGAAGCGCTTCAGGTAGCTGCAGGACAAAGAAATCGCACATGAGATAGCATGTCATTCAACAAAGCAAGATTAAGTGCGCCAACATGTACAGAGAGCAGCAGCTTTTCAACAGCCATGTATCCTGTTCAAGTGGCCTTTGTCCGACACAACAACTGCCAACTAGTTTTCTCTTTGAAAGTCACTGTAAAAGAGCACCAGCTAAAAAAAAAACAAAGCTGCCCTACTATGCATCTCATATCTCATATGTAGCATCATTTCATTGAGGTTGAGGGGCACTCAGATGATACTTTGAACTGCTTTGAATGTATTCTACAGTATTATTGTTACAAGATACTGAAAACCATCCATAGGGGAATCAATTATTCCACAGCAAGGCATGGAGATGCAGACAATAGCTGGATAAGAGTGATGGAAACACAGATAATGCTTCAATTACAGATGAAAGCTTACACAACCAAAGTGGATTACTGTCTGACAATTCCAGCTTAAAGAGATATATCATAAATACTCACAAACATGAATGTGCGCACAAAAACACAGACAAAAAAGACAGGCAGTCACTGAGAGACATTCTGGTATCTGCATGGTTAGAGACTGACATTGCATGTATGCCAAATAACACTGGAATACTGAGACTAACATTATTTAAACTTGCTTTACCTCTTGAAAACAGACATCTATATTAATCTGGATACAAATATGTATCTTAAGCTTAAATCAAAAGAACAAGAATGACAATTGGAAAGCCAATGAACAGCCAGTACTCACGAGCTCTGTCTTTATTCAGCGGTACTGAGAACAGGTTTTAGATATTTGTTAATTTAGGCTATTTGGCCTTATAAAAGGCAATTCTATCTAAACAGTCATTTAACTATTTAAACCATTTATTTGAGTCATTTTCATACCACATAAAGCAAAAATATCCTACCACAACCTCATGTAAATGTCACTTTTTTAGCAACTTCTAATGAAACAATAGTAGCCATGATAATGCACATCATCAGTGACTTTTAATGTGGTTTCCAAGTGGGAGTTATCCATGGTCTTTACCTACTTCACTGTACAGAGTTATGAGAGTGTGGAACCTATTCCAGCATACACTGGGCGGAAACCCTTTGACAGGTGGCCAGGCCATCACAGAGCTAACACAGATCCACACCTGTGGGTGATCTGGAGTCTCCAGTCCAGGTGATTTGTGTGTCATGTGTCATGTGGGAAGAAACTGGAGGAAACCCCACAGGATTAAAGGGAGACCAGGACAGGAATTTTACTGTGTGTGAAATTTCTAGTTTCTATTTTTATTGATTAAATTAGATGCAGTTATTGGATGAAAAGGCTTCTGTCAAAACTTCTCTTTAAAAGCTTTGAAAACTCATTCAAAATGCATTTGACTGTCACTCTTGATTAGCTCATTTAAAATCAATGTTTGCATGTCTAAGCAAAGTGTTTCCCATTTACTATTGTCAGCTGGAGACTTGTCTGCTTTTCTCTCCTCAGCTCTTCCGCTAAATTCAAGTACAGAGCGAAGAACAGACAGGCAAAGCAGGATGTACTCCTTAGTCATCCTCTGATCATCCAGACGATGAGGAGGATTCAAAGGCGATCAACTGTTCCACGACTCATCATCTATTTGATTTGTTTGATTCCGCTGGTATGTGCTAATTTCACTGCGTCACAGCAGGCAGAATAATTTGATTTTATTTGTTAAAGCACTTTGGTCCTTAGAGCTCAAAATGTCTATCTTATCCTTGATCTATTTACTGCAATTCATTCAATGTCCAAGCTTTAAATTTTAGCTCAAACTTAATCTTCCCATGGTCCTGGTGAATAACTGGCAGCTGACTGAACCGCACACTGACCCTACAAAGAATGTTGTTGACTCCACCAGTGATGGCCTCCTGGTCCAGACAGCTAACCCAGAGCAACATCAGTGAGTCTGGCTCCAGCATCACTCGCAACTCCACTTACGCACAGATCCTGAGTGTCAACAGCTGCTCTAACAATGCAGCAACAGCAAATCTGTCTTAACTGACAAGGAGCCGTTCAGACAACTCTGGACTCAGCATCACAGACCAGTCCGCCTCGACCCAGATACAGACTGCTGATAGAAGCTCCAGTGTTTTAGTCGTGACCCTGTGTCTTTACCAGAGTAGACTACATTCATTATCCAGTGGTAAAAAGAGAGTGCATTAATAAAGTACTGTACTTAAGTACCCATCTAAGGTACTTGTACTTTACTTGAGTAATCTGTGAGCTTGATTCAAAATCACAGTCAACAATGGTGCTGCCAACCAGCACACCACTGGAAGTGTTGGTCAGGGAGTATGACCACAATAAAGCTGCAACTAACAATTTTCATTATCAATTAAGTTATCAAAAAGTGGTTTAACTACGTTTTACGGTATCTCACTTTAATGCAGCAGTGCCCTTGCAATGTTGATACTATTAGAGCTTACCTAGAAGTTTGTTCTCCTATTTGATCCAAAATAGAAGATAATGAGTTGGGAGAAATCTAAGATGCAACAATTAAATATTTCTAACAATAAAACTCCTAATGAATTTCTTAATTTCACAGTGAAGTGTCTCTCCTGACTTTAAATGATGAGTTTGACTCTTACAAAAGGCTCTCGCTGTTTTTCTTTAGAAGTTAGACGGAGGAATTTATTAGACCAAAATATCTTTACACATAATGCACATATTTTCATAGGGGGCCTTCAGGGCGCAGAACACGTTAACAGAATGAAAATAATCTTTTGGGGACTTTTTAGGTGAACGTACTTCAAAAATGCACATCTGCCTTACTTAAGTGTTTATACTAAAACCTTTCAAAGCCTCTCCCTCATCCACCCCCATTCCATCACACTCCATCTCTTACTTTTATTTCTACTCCTCACGTATCTCTTAAGAAATAGCAGTCTCTTCTACTCTTCCTCCCTCTGTACCTTCCTTCCCTTTACCCGCCCTCCTCTCCCTCGCCTGTCTCCTTTGCTTTCTTTCTCTCCCTTTCTGAAGTCAGAACAGTGTTGACAGAAAAGTTCAACCCTGTGGCATGCGATGCTGGAGTGACACTGCAGAAAGCATTTCTCCCACACACAATCGCTCAACCATGCTCTCTTTTCAACACATATACCTAAATACATACATAGAAAAATATGCAGATATACATGTATATACAGTATATGTCAACAGTACATATACAGTACACATACATACATGAACAGAACAAGTATTTATACACAGATATACATGTGCAGCAGCACAAACACATAACTTTGTGACTCTCTCGCTATCTCTCTCACACACACACACACACACACACACACACACACACACACGTAGATAAGGGGCCTCTAATACCCTGAACCAACGCTGGTCAGTATTTCCATCCTGACCATCTCCCTCCTTCCCTATCAGTCCTCTCATCATCTCTCTCTATTTTTCCACCACTTCAGAGTACAAGAGTCCCTTCTCCTTTCTGAGTCTTCATCTGGATGACAGCCAAATCCCTGTGCAGCCTTGGTCCTGTTCATATATGTACATGTATACATAACATACTTAAAAACATACATGCATGTGAGAAGAATGTATTTTGTAGAGCTAAAGAGTTGATTAGTCGATTCACAGAAAATTCATAATTTAAGTGATTATTTTAAGCAAAAAATGCAAAAACCAGCTTTTCTAATGTGACTATTTGCAGGTTTTATTAGTCTTCTATGGTAGTAAACTTTTGGGCATTAGAACTTTGGTTGGGCAAAACAAGATACATGAAGACAGTGTAATATTCCCCCCCATTATCATACTTGCTGCTACATTTAGCTTTTGCATTCTGGTGACATATTTTGTCCAAGGTCTTATCTGAATATTTAAATCACTCATGTATAATTCCTAAAAACCTTGTAATAATTTATATTCCCTGCTTCCCTCTTTTTTTACACAGTAGTCAGTGGAAAGGGACAGAAAGGTTCATAAAACAGAAACTTTTTTTGTTAAACTTCCTTCATTTTACAGTTGAAATGTTGTGTGAAATATGCTGGATAGTTGCAGGACGGGGAGCGCCTGCCCAGCTTCTGCATTTGTTAACAAATGTATGAAGCTTTTTCAGTCTTCCAGTGGAGGGCGCTACTGTCCTTGGTAGTGCTGTGCAGCTGGATTAATATTTTCACTCTGTGGTCAAAGGTGGTTTGTCAGTCACTAGCTGCCTTTAAGCTGGATATCTAGTTATTTATTTGTCTATTGTTCCGGCCATTTGTGTATCTTTCTGCCTCTTTAGCTGACTGTCTCACTATCAGTTTATCAGACTATTTAACTTTCTTTCTCCCTCTTTCTGTCACTCGGCCTAAAACTGTATATCAGTCTGGTCATCCATCCAGCTCTCCCTCTGTCTGTGAGCCCCCCACCCCCCACGTCATTTGGTCTCTCCCTCTGTCTGTATCTCTGTCAGGAATGAGAGGAATCTGCAGCAGAAGCAGCAGCTGGCAGGTGGGCTGATGTCCCATGATGCACTGCCACACGCCCCACATTTAGCCTTTTATTGTGTCAGGAGCTCAACAATCACATTCGCATTCACAGACACACTTCTAATCTATACAGGCTGGCACGCGGTCATAGCATGGACAATGACAGCCACAGATGCATCAATTCACCACAGTGAATTTTGGGGAGGGGGGTCGATACTGAGGGGAGAGACTGAGCGACGCCCCTGATATTGACATGCTAACTACAGATATACGGTATGTCACACACATGATTCCTGAGCTTTACCATCTTATTTTGCGTGTTTGATGCTAAAATCAGATGAGAACAACTTCTTTTGGAACATACGTACATAGACAGGCACTCAGTCACATAAATACTGTACATATCACACACTGTACATATAATGAGTCAGACACACTAGCTGACCCACTAACTAGGGATGTGAAGTGCTTACGACACAGTTGAAAACAGAGAAAAACTGCATACTGGTATGACAGAGAAGAGGATGATTACTGTTGATTACTTTTAAGGCTCTTCGTGGCCTTGCTCCAGACTATATTTTAGACCTTGTAATCCCTTATGAACCTTCACGTAGTTTGAGATCTTCGGGCAGGGGTCTTCTGTCTGTTCCTGAGTCCAGGATGAAAACTAAGTGGGACAGACTTTTGCTATCAGGGCCCCGAGGCTCTGGAACAACTTGCTTGAAGAAATTAGGTTGTCTAAGTCAGTGTCTTCGTTTAAGTCTCTTCTCAAAACAAATTTTTATTGGAAAGCATATCCTGATTTTACTTGAACTGGCTGTTTATTTAATTGCTTTTGTGTATTTTATGTATTTTATTTCTTTATATTTAATCATTCTGTGGTATTTTATTTCTCTTGTTGTGAAGCACTTTGTACTTTGTTTTGATAAGTGCTCTATAAATAAAGTTTTATTATATATTATGATACAGGTGTGTGTGTGTGTGTGTGTGATTTTTACATTTTACATTTCATTACACTTTTTTTTTGTTTTTTTGATAGAAACTACAGAAAAGACACTACACCTTTTGGATAGCTAAATACAGTTTTCAAGTCACTAAATTAATATCTTGGAAAATTCATTTTCTCTCTCATGTACTCACGTTTTAAGAGTGCCAGATGTCATGAGCTCAGTGACCAGAACAATACATTTCTTTCCCTTGCACGGTCCCTCCCAGGAATCATAGAAGCGGACAATGTTAGGATGCTGGAGACCCTTCAACATCCCGGCCTCTTCTTTGAAGCGCTGACGCTCCGACTTGGACAGCTTGCGATCCTACACCCAGGAGAGAAGAGGAAAATTAGTCATACAACTAAGGAAACATTGTTCATCTGAAATCTAGAGGGAAGAAGTATTTACCCAAACAAAACATGTTGTATTAAGAGTACAACACTATTATGGTGAGTGTGATTGCAATCAAATTAAGCGGGAAGATGGTTTGAGGGGTGGAGAGGAAAGCTAATTAACTAACAGGTTAGGTAGAGGAGAAGAGAGAGGAGTGGAGAAATAATTAATGCTTACAAAACACACAACTATGGTTTAACAACTTACAAAACAACTTTTACATCTAACACTGATGCACCAGCTAAACATGCTACTAAAATACAAATGCAGATGATATATGAAACCAGGTACTATCAGAAAAGGGTGCCATATTACATTAAAATACAGCACTAGAGAAGGATGTGGATATGGATAAAACAGTAGACTGTCCTTTCATCTTAACTCAAAGAAACCACAAACATCCATTAGAGTGAGTCTGAGGCTATATTTTGATGTGTATTCTTTTTTTATCAGAGAGGTACTTTGTGATAAACCGGTTTATCAAAGGGAGGGAACATTACATTACAAGGCAAAATTATTATAAAGAAATTATAAATAATTGTTTTTTCTTCAATATTTTCCCCTTTACTGTGATCCTGTGGTCATTTTAACTCCCCATGAGTTAACTCATGGTAAGGTTGTAGACATCTCTCTCTCTCTCTCTACAAAATTACAGTCATGCGACACTACATGTGTCAGTAATGCAATTAACTGCTCACTATAGAGTAAACTATTGAGTGTAGAGCTGCAATTATTGATCATTTTCATTATCCATTAATTTGATGATTATTGTCTTGATAAACTGATTAATAGGTGGGTCAATAAAATGTCAGAAAATAGTGAAACATGTCCAGCACAGTTTCCCAGAGCCCAACAGTCCAATCTATTATATTCCATCAGAGAAGACTAAGAAAACCAGGAAATATTCACATTTGAGAAGCTGTAACCAGTTAAATATTTGCGTTTTTGCTTAACTTGTTGCCAATCAATTTTATTTCGATCAACTGGTTGATTAATCAACTAATCGTTTCAGCTCTAACTGAATGTCTGTTATATAGGGAACGAGAGAACGAGGCAGTGATTTCAGACACAGCTATGTGTCACCAGCTGCTTCTTTTCACTTCATCAGGACGGTGTAACATGCTGAGATCCCTCTATGTGAGTAAGGACACAATCCCTCACTGGCTTCCCACCAAAAAACACTGAAACACACATCAAATCTTCAGGTAGTTCTTGTGTCCTTCATATTTTTGCTGTTTGGATGTGAATCGTAGTCTTTAACATTGGCGCCAAGCTTTAGCCGAGTCTTTATTGGTAGCGGTCGTAGCCACCCAGTGAGAGTTTGACCAAAACAAGCTAAGGTTACGGTCTATATTCTTCCATCCTGTGGAAGACTAGCTTCTTAGAAAAGTCCTACACACATACACACAAACCGTTTAATGGGCATTCCAGCTCTACCAGTGATACCTCAATAAACGCAGATGCAAAGGGCAGTGTGGGCGGGTTAGATCTTGTAAAGAAGTGTGAGCATGTGTGTTCAATTTGTACATGAACATGTGTGGTGTCATGCATTCAATTGTGTCTAGCCTGTGTGTTTGTTTACATTTGAGCTTTAATAAGTGAAGAAAAGCCTAAAAAATGCATTAGTATTTGGTAGGCATTTTTTTGTTGCCTTTACTTAAACAATTAGCTCTGTTGCAGAATGTGTTAGGCTTGTGTATCAGTAGTGAGAGTGCGTGCATGTGCTTATTTGCTTTGTCTGAATGCGTTTGCACATTGATGTTTCTAGTTTCTTCATCAGCTCTGTGTCTAACCGTAGCCGACACATTCAGCACATCACTGCCCCAAAAATAAACAAAATCAGAGCTGTCTGACAATGATAAAATAAGTAAAACCAACAAAACCTCAATACTCAGAGGATTTAAGCCCAAATACGTAAATCTAAATGGTTATGTTGTTCATTTTGTCACAGGATAACCTGCAGTTACAAGTAGGTTGCAGCAGATATAAAAAAGGAGATTAAAACAAATATCAAAGAGATGTTTTAATTAACCTGGAACAAACAGAAATTTGTGCTTTGAGAGGAATTCATGACACACATCAAGAACATTTCATAACGTCTGTGACCCTTTTAGAGGATGAAATTACAGGCAAGTGAACAGATGTACTGGTCTGCAGACAAACACAGAAAGAGCAGCAGGTTTGATTAAGTATAGATGACACAATAACTGAAACACAGAGTGAGACCAGAGCAAGGAGCAACAAGAAATGCCTGAGTTTTATTTTTAAGTTGCATTTCAAGAAGCAACAGTATTTTTGAAGTGACGCAATATCAGACATTGGAGGTTAGACACCTACTCCCAGCAACAGTATCAGGATTATCACCATGGCAACTAGTTTTAAAAAGAAGTCCAATGAGGGGCACCTTGCCTCCAATTTAACTGTTTCATATGTTTTGTTCTAAATCAAGAATATTCTGACATCTTTTTAGATTTGATCTTATGCAGATAAAATGTTGTGAATCAGTGCCTTTTTTTACAGCATCGTAATGTTTTATTTAATGTTAATTTGAATATGAAAAAAACAAAGCAGCATCAATCATTCATAGTGTTTAAAGCTACAGTGGCACCAAATCCCCAAATTCTTGGATATGGAGGTACTATTGAGTGTTATAACAATATTGGGGCAATATCTAAATAATCATGTAGTATTCCTTGATAATCCACACCTACCCCACCAACCAATCACAACTCAGCACTGAAGATTCTGCCAGGTCACGGTGCGTAAGTCTTTTGAAATGTTATAAAGCTATTAGAAAACCTTGTGAGCTGCTTCAGAGATTAGGACAATCTCTGAGGTGATGATCTCATATTGTCATATTGTATAATCTGGGGCCTCATCTATATCATATGACTTTACACACACACACACACACACACACACACACAGATAAAGAGAACATCTGTACGCTTCAGTGTGTTTCTAAGTGCATTAATGTGTGTAGAATCTGTATGTGTGTGCGCGCGTGCGCGCGTGTGTGTTAGGGCCCGAAACAGCTTATCCCTTCATCCTGTAGCAACCACTTCAGTGATGATGGCCCATTAGCAACTGACACACCATGTGTGTGCTTACCAACCCTTACTCCCATTGTCTCACTCTTTTTCATATTGTGATCACATGACCCTGTGGTCACATGACAATAGCTGTAGGTCACCTGACTGACTGGAAGCCAACATTCTACTTCCCAGCAGCACTTAGAAAAGACCCTGACCACCCATATCCCTGTTAGACACCTCCCTCAGGGCACTAGAAGATTACCTCTCTCTCTCTCTCTCTCTCTCTCTCTCTCTCTCTCTCTCTCTCTCTTCGAGTGTGTGTGCGTGCGTGCGTGCGAGTGTGTGCATAGATGTGAGCAGAGTAAGTAGACAGCAAGTCTAAGGGGGCTTCCTAATACATTATTAATGTTTCCTTCTTCATTCTAATGTATAAATGGGTACTCAACTCTCACACATACAGTAGAGGCTTTGTAAGAGACAGTAAATTCATATCTAAAAGAAGTGCAAAAAATCCCCACCCAAAACTGTTGTTAGGATGTGGGTATTTAAGGAATTAATTTGATCCATGGCGCATAGGTCTTCCTGTTGAGAGTGATTGTTTTCTTTCTTTTTTTTCTTTTCTTTCCCTGACTCTCTCCATCCCTTCTTTTCTGCTCTGAGCTTCAAAACATCATGAGATGAGAGTTTTCAAAAATACCCTCTAACTCTCCATCCAAGCCTCTCTCTCGGTGTCATACACACAGGCTCATGCAAACACACACCTAAGCAAGGCAAGCTTATACACTCAAATCTGTACCTCTTATCTGACACACACACACACACACACACACACACACACACACACTTCTTTTCGACATGAGGACTTCTCACTCTCTAAGCCCAGCTTCACTTTCTCGCTATCTTCCTTTCGCCTATCTGAGGACTTGAAAGAAGCCACCGATACATCCCAGCGTAAGTGACAACTCAAAGTCTGTCTGCCCTATTTCTGTGCTGTAACAGTCAACTGAGGACACACACACACAGGCATACATACGCCCACATGCAACGAGGCAGCCAGAAAGGCAGGCAGAAACAGAATCAGCAGTGTTAAAGCATTATGCAGCTTCCTGCAGAGAAGCTGAAAGCTGAGACCCTCTGATCAACTCGTCTAGTCTGGACATCCCACTGTGCTTTAACACTCAGTGATCATCTGCTCTGGTCTTCTCTGGTCTGTTGCACCCCAGCAAGTGAGCACCCTCAGCACCAGATGGATAGAGGTTGCAACAGAAGACAACACCGCGAGTGCCAGAAAATTCAGACAACTAAACGCAGTGACATGGTAAACCGGTACTCGACTGTATTACAACAAATGATATTACTATTAAGGTATGGTCTTTAGAGTTTCTGGGTACCAAACTCACAGGACGTTGTCCAAAATCTCTCCTGGGGACAGAGGAAGCCTATAACATACAGTAAATAATTGCATGATTGTTTCTGGCTTTCTGGCTTTCCATTATATAAACATAAATTTAAATGTGTTTAAATAAGTGGAACAAATCTATAAGGGAAGGAAGGGAAATAAACTGTTCTGACAGTAGTAGTTGGTAAAGTCATCTGAAACTTTTACTGTTTCACCAGCCAAGTAGGTTTTAGAAAGGAGCAACTGTCAAATTTACATCATTACGGTAAACTAACTGGATCAACTTTTCACCTGCAGCAGTTCCTCCCAATCACTTTCAATGCTTAAATAGCAGTTTACAATTCAGCTGTGTGTCAAAATATTTTTTAGATGAAATTAACCAATTGGAGTGGTAAACCTTTAACTGTAAACTATGCAAATCTCGAACCAGAGCAGTAGGGCTGATTGCAGAGCAGTATTCAATAGATGAAGCATCAATTGCAGAAGATCGTTACAACTAAACATCTATAAACAATACTCCACCACCAAAATATTACGCCGAAATGGCTGCACGCGATGGGTTTTCCTTCCCTGCCACTGCAACAGTAATAATCTAACATCAGCTCTATAAAGATGGTCAAACTCTCCCATATAACCACTCGGACGTAAAATTGAGGATATCCTCAGGTCAAATGGCTCTGTACGGGTGGCATTGTGATTTTTCCCCACATCAAAGATGGGGCTCTTTTAAGAGAAATTGTCGGTTCTATTAAAAACTACTACTACATAATTTAATGACATGTACATGATGATTTTCCACAAGTGATCATCATTAACTTATTTATCATTCTCCTAACCAAGTTAAGAAAACCCCAGTGAAGAGCAAAGTAAATCATTTCTCAGATCCTGTTTATGAAAACCTTTTATTGCTGAAAGCATTTAGAGATGATGTGGTTTAAAACCAGATGATGAAAAAGACACAGACTCCAAGGTCTGCAGCTGCACCCTAAAATAATGAGGGTACATGAAGAATATAATTATGAGTATGAGGGGGAGACTGATAATAAGACTAGCTGCAGATGCATTGAGAAATACTACACTGCAAATAATATTTTTTTCCTTAAAACCAAGAATGACCTAATTGTTTTGCCTTAAAATCATTATTCCAACACGTAGCAAAACAACTTGCAGCATCCATTTTTTGGCAAAATCACGCAACCTTTTTCAAAAACCTAAATTTCAAAGAACGCTGCTCTGTAATTCGAGAGAAAAATCAGGACATGTAAATTTTTATTACATTACGCCTCTCGGCTGAGTGAATGAGCTGATTTGTTTCTATATAGAGTAAAGACCTACAGCTGTGTGTGTGTGTGTGTGTGTGTGTGTGTGTGTGCAGAAGTGCATGAAAAAAAAAAAGGCCCGGTGTGTTCTATTAGTATGTAGCCAAAGTTTCTCTCAGACCCCCCACACTCTGGAAACACTCTCCTGCAAAGAACCACAAACCCCCTACAGCACCAACCCACACATACCTAGACATGTGCGCAAAAACACACACACACACACATATATATATATATATATATATACGTATTTCACTTGCACACACAAACCAGAACCTCTCCAAGACCTTTACCACAGCTTGTTATGGTTAGCCAGCGTATGAGCGAGAGAGCGAGAGAGCATCTGTTATGAATAAGAATGATTGAAAAGAGGATGAATAAGTTCCAGTAAAAGTCAGTGGGGGAGAGAAAGTGATGGAGACTGATCTCATCATTTAAAGTGACATGTCAGCATAGGGCACCAAACAACGAAGGAAACACCAAGATTTGAGTTCACTTGTTCACACCCTCCTCCTATATTCCCCATGTGTTTGCTTTATCTTCTTTCCCTTCTTGTTTCTCTTTCCAACTGCCTCACTCACTCTTTGTTTCTCCGTCACCCCACTGATCCCTCGCTTGTTCTTTCCTCCTATTTAGGTGGTTTTTGGTTTCCCATCAATCAACACTACATATTGCAGTAACCAGGGCCATGTGTCCGAGTGCATGTGTGTGTACGTGTGTGTGTATTGTAATCTGACCTACTTGCGGCTGAAAATCAGTTGTTTCTGTAGGAAATGTGGTGAGATACATAGACTTTGGTTTTCCTTATGGTTTTCCTGGAAGATATGCTATTTATATTATTAATTTTGTTATTATTTAGTTTACTTTTGTGTGGCTTTATAGGAAGTAACAATGACAAACAACCATGATACCTGATGATCAGGTATTAATCTTCTGTAAGAGGGACATATTGATCTTTTTTCCTTTGTCTGATTTGTAAAAGTCACAACAAACAAACACATTCATCAGGATGGGTCCAATAACAAACCCAATGTGTGTGTTTGTGTGCATATGTTGTGTACTAATGTGTGCAATACAATACAAAACAATAGGTGCCATCTCAGCCTGCCACTGACCATGCACCCTATTGTCTCATCTCTCTGTGCCTGGCTGTGCAACAACCACACACACCCACACCCACCCACCCACACCCACACCCACCCACCCACACCCACACCATGTGCCAATGCAGTCATTACCCTCTGTTCTACTGGTCACGCCTTATCTCCCCTCCTCTTCTGTCTCCTCACTGCTCCTCTGTCATCTTCCTTTTTCATTACTCTTTGTCACTCCTCTCCTATCATTTCCTATCCATTACTCACTCTTTTACCATCCTCTCTTTTCCATTCACGGGATTCCCCCAGAATACAAGCAGGATGCATTTCAAAAAATGGCCTCTCTCCCACATCACACCCTACAGTTCAGCCTCTTGATCCAAAGATAATGAGAGGAAATCTGAGGATAATGAGTGGAACTTCTGGTGTAAAGTTCTTCCCCTCTAAAGTGTTAATCTTTAACAGAATACCAAGCCATGCACAATGAATCACATTATACCAGGAATTATCCCAAATTTGAAGCTAATGAGTAAAAATGATGACATGCCAAGCTTCCAAAGTTCACAGAGACAACTAGAGGACAAAACAGGCTTTAAATAATGACATTTTACATTTAAATTGCCTTAAAAACAGGGAGCAGCAGGTAGGATTCAGGTTGGTTAAAACATTTCTTGTGAACCTGTAACCTTCAAGTTATAGAACATCGTCTCGCATTCCCAGGCTAATAATCTAATACCAATCTAATACCCAAATCCTGAGTCAGCTGAGCCAACCTGTTCCAATATCCAGGACTCTAATAAAGCTCTATTCATTGATTGTGGTTTTTATTGAAATGATTAGCAAACAACAATGGCCTCCTTTGTCGCTCAAACACAAAAACAAAGATCCAATGAAGTTACATGAAGAAATCAAGCATCCAAAGTTTTACGGGCAAAAGGTTACCATACGCCACTTTAAAAGGCTTTATCATTCGCGTCAGATTCGTTATCACATTAGTATCACAAGAAGAGTCATCTTAAATAGAAGGTTTGGAGGTGTTTGAAATCAAATTTTAGGGGATTCAATGTGATGAGGTTTCAATGTGGAAATTATTCATTCTTAACACGGATTTGGGACACTTAGTTCAAAAGTAAAGATAAGAAATAATGGTTTAAGTCTTAGCAAGAACAGTTTGTGTACATACTATATGCTTGTATGCAAGAGTATGTGCTGCAATGTGTCTGTATAAGACAGAAACAGAGACAGAATGTATTTGTATGTGAGGGAAAAAGAAAAGTGGTGGCACAGGATACCGCTGAAATAAAAAATAAAAAACCGAATTTCTAAATGTTTAGAAAAAATATTAAGTTATATCATCAATATAATTTTCTTATTAAAATGCACTTAAATTCTAAACATACAACATGCCTGTTAAATTTTTGAAAAACAAGTGGCATCTAGTAAAACGTGTTTGATTGATTAGGCAGTAAAATGCTCTTTGAACTGAAATGAAGATTAATTTGAAACATGAGACATTCGAACGTAATGGCTGTCATATATCAGCAATTCTGTCTGCCTTGAAGGGACCCAAAAGCCTTTGAACTTTTAAGAATTTGACCCTTTTTGCAGAGGAGGCCACATGGCGCGTATGCAACTTGTGTATCGTGTGTATGTCAAGTGTGAATAAGGCAGTTGTGTTTTTCTATGTGCAAGAATATATGTGAACTTGAGGCTTTTTAAGTGCATACGTTTTATTCTATGCGTTTGTGTGCGTGCCACGCAACAAGGTTGCAGTTTTAGTATAGCGCACGTCCATCTGCCTCTCTGTTAACATATCATAAACAAACAGATCACAGACAGACTGATATGCTGATGGACATGATTCATTCCACAAGTGTCTACTGCTTAGACCTCTAAGTCTATCACTACTGAGCAAGTCTGTATGGCTTTGAAGCAAAAAGAAACATCCCATATACTGTAGGAGGATCGTGGATAAAATCCCTACTAAAGCCTACTAAAATACCAACAGATGCTACCAAGTTCATAACCAAGAAACACTATATATCCACATCTGCATGTTGCTATGTGGTGTGTGTTTCTGTGTGCTTACGTGCATGTCTCCCTGGAATCCACAGGGTGTAAATGACATCTTATAACGAGGTCCTGATACTGTTACAGTAACTGATGATCTAACAGAGGGTTAGGCCAGAGAGGACGAGGGCTGCCCCAGATAAAACTATTACATAATCCATTAAATCTAGGCCCTCCACTATTTAACGCCAAGGCTGAACTTTAGCACATCTCAGGTTTCAATTTAAAGAGCATCAACAGCCATCGGCATCCAATCAAGTAGCAGCACTCTGTGTTTCTAGTATATTGCTGCAAACTATGTGGATGCTCGACCGAAGTGATCAGCTAGTTTAAGCTAGAAGTTACACAATGTGTGGGTAAAAAGCTTCCTAAATGATCTTTTAATGATAGCGTTACATCCACTCACCTTTGGTATTTGTTAGTCTTTATTTAGAAAGTGAGAAAGTCCAGTGGTAAAAGAGGCAGAACAGATTAGAGACATGAAAGAGTGCTGATGGGATTTGATCCCAAACCAGTGGAGGCTTCAGGGGTGACAGAGCCAACTATTCCACCATTTTTGCTTTGATTAAAAAATAATCTATGAATATACTCCATGCAGTATATGCTTTATACAAGCAGTATTAATTAATACCAGAGTCTCTGTCTTACATCAGTGTTGGCCTGAAAAACTGGTATTGTTATTTGCAGCATATTAGATTGAAGATAGCAGGATGTTAACAAAGCTACAAAGCCCCCATGGAAATCCATAGATTTTTTGGACCACTAGTTCTATGGAGCAATGTTTTGATGAGTGGGTTCCCGTTTTGTTGCTATCTATGTGTGTATGTGCACACAAGCATGCAGGTGACGCAAAACACATTCCTGCTGTCCAGCTTCCTGCTATTCTACTGATTGACAGTTGGTGGTGGTAATGTGCCAAGAAACGTAGCACACCTACAGAAAAGACAGGGAAGAAAAAGACCGCAAGCTAGCAAACATGGATGTAAACAATGCCGGTTTTAAAATATTTTTAAAAAATCGGCTTTGCAAATGTAGTGAAGTAAATGCTCTCAACATGTTTGTTAGGCATCAAGATACACACAATACGATTTGGTGAGAAACAGTTATTGTAAACATAACTGTTTGTTTACAAGAAAACTCCACAGGGTGCCTTTAATTTAAAGACAACCAATCTTGTAGTTTCACCTTTTTGTTACTTTAGAACTCTCTCCTCATACTTCAAGATTATATCTGTTTGCATTTTTGCCTTTATTTTGATACATGACCATGGAGACTGACTATAAAAAGGTCCCCAGCCAGAATCAAACTAGAGACATTGCTACTACTGTACATGGTATGCACCCTGTACCACTAGGCCAAGGGGAAGCCCCAATAATTTCTTTTTGTTACTTTTTAGTTATTTGGGGAGTTTTTACATAAAACAGAGATTTTTAGGTCATAGACTAAGAGGAGAGTAAAAGCAAGCAATTAAAACTGTGTGTTGGATATTTAAGTACTCTACATTTATGCTCTGTTAGCCTAACAACCACTTTAGTGAGAGTAACCAACTGTCTGTTTACATGTAAGTGTAACAAACACACACTGACTTGGCACAAACACACACTGACTAAGAATATTACACGCACTATGCCAGTGATGTATGTGAGTGTTTGTGTGTGAGTGCTTGTGCTGTGGTCCTGTTTCTAACTCCTCCACAAGCCCCCGAGGTTGTCAACAGATTAACAAAAACCCTGAAGAGATACACACACACACACACACACACACACACGCATATGAAGCACATACACATACTGTACAAAGCCACAAACAACAAACAACACTACACAAGTCCCATCTATACAATAAACATAAAAGGGGGATTAGCTCATGTCAAGAGAAAAGGAGAGAGAGTGGAAAGAGATGAGAGGGAACGGGACAGAGGGAGAGCTACAAATGAATGCAAATTGAGGTGAATTTGAAAAAGGGAGAAAAATAAAAAAAGATTACAGAACAAACAAGTTAAAACAAATTTATCAAATTTATAAGTCAACAATCCTTTGTCCGTATCTCTATGCCCCCTTCAGTGTTCCTGTCTGTCCTTTTCCTCCCCTCGCAGTGGCCTATATTTCCTCTGCAGCTGGTTAGTTGAGAGAGGGAGAAGAACTGATTTAGGCTCCAGCTCTGACAGGGTAACCAGAGAAGTTAAACAGATACAGGGTACCGATAGAGCCATGCGCTAGAAACTGAGGTAATCAGCAGCAGACAACTGGACGGGCCCCAGAAACGTCCAGCAGCCAAATGTATGCGTGTGTGTGTTGGTGTGCATGTATTCTGTGTGCATGTTTGTGTGTGTTTCTATGTGGGTCTGTCTGATGAGTGACTGTGGTTTTGTTACATGCAGGTTTTGGGGTTAATTTGTTCCAGATGAGCATCCATTACTGCCAAAGCGCACACTGTTACAAGACATTATCCTAGTTTTTCTTGTACTTTTGCAGTACTTTTCTCACTATCTCAGACACTCACATGATTTGAAGCAGACACATTTAAAATAATGAACGTCAAAAATATATGTTAACATCTGTAACATTATAAATGGTGACTACCTTTGGGTATACTCCCACACACACACACGCACACACACACACACACACACACACACACAAACACAAAAATGCATAGAAAAACACATGACAGAACATTTTTTTCCTTTTTCTTCCCTTTTACTTACAAGGATACAATAAATGTACAAATGATTATGCAGTTTAGAGAGATGCAGACACTGTGCACACACGTGACCGACAAAATGGGAGGAAAGCAAAGAGGAGGGGTGAGAGCAGAAGTGAGGACGGAAGTGAGGTTACAGGAAGAGGAAATGGGCATATTTGTCCTCTGAAGTCTTTCCTGTTGGGACGACACACAATGCAGAAATGTTCCGTACAGTGCCTGGTCTTTGTTACCATAAACACACAAAGTAAGTAAAAACCTGCATATGTGAATAATGACATTTGACAGAAAATTTAAAAAAGGAAACTAGACATGAATGCACAGGTTTCAATAACAATAGCAGTTTCGTTGACAGCTAAAGTCCAGCTAACTGTGCAAACTACAGCAGATTTAGATGGAGAGAAGAGGAAAAAGGAGAAAAGAGGAGAAAAGACAAGGGAGGCAGATATGGAGGTCGGATTATATGACACAATGATGCAATAACTGTGAGAACATCATGCACACACACACACACACACGGTGTCGGTTTACTGCAGAGGTGCCTGCCTGTCTCAGTAATGCCTCACTGAGAGATGGAGATGTCAATGTCACAAGGACTGAGTCAGTCTAAAACCTACATCAACTAGAAACACACACTGCCTTTGTCAAGGAAAAACACTGCTTCACAAGCATGTTGGACAGGACAGGAGTGTTGATGCTGCTGGATGAAAACCAGGTTGTCCCAGTATAGATTTTGTTTTGCTGAACAGGAATTTCATTATAGATCTTGCAAGGATTTTTATGTGAATAGACACAGGGGAGAGAACAGAGTAGCAGGGGGCAATAGGACGGTGTAAAGAGGTAGGAGAGAAGCAGAGTTTAAGAGCAGCAGAGTATGAAAGAGAGAAATGGGGAAATATGTTAGGTAAGTAAAAGTAGGAGGGAATGGGGGGAGGAGGACAGATGGGAGCAGAGCAGAAGCGACAGATGTTAAGGACTGACCAGGATAAGCAAAATGAGCACAAGTAGGGAGAAGGAAGGCTGAAAAAAGGAGGTAGGAGAGGACATGTTGGAAGATGAGATTTGAGGAGGAGAGGGCTGTGAGGGGGAAAGATGAGAGGAGGTAAGGCGAGGGAAGACAGCCCAGATAATGAGCTGTCAATTGAGACAAAAGCATAATTGTAAAACTTCATAATGAGTCTCATTCTCAGGAAATATAAGTGTAATGATGACAACGAGGCCTCACTAATGAGACTACTACACCAATTCACACACAATGTAACAACCTTTTCCCGAGCAAACTATTATACCAAGATAACCACAAGGCCTGATTAAAACTTTTAACAAAGACACTTTTATAAAGGAGGAAGTTAAAAGGTTTATTCAGAGTGACAGTCGTTCTTACCTCTGTTCAGACTAAGCCTGGCTAACATTGTTTAAAGTACATTGTTTGAAATAATGAGGCATTAAATGAACTTCTTTTTTTGTGTTGAAAAGGTTTGTTCTTATTATATAGCTGCTGCTTTGTTTCACTGCACCAACTACTCACATGATCTATTTTTCTTTTTAAAGTATATTTAAGAAAGTTTGAGCATTCACTGAGCATGTCATAAAAAGTGTAATGTGTTCTCTTCAATGTTGCTCTGAGACCTGCAAGTATCACAAACGATTCTGCTACCCTTTCAGTACTAAAGACGACATTTAACATTTCATATTAGGAGTCCAGGCATTAAAAGTTACCTCAACAAAACATTTCTAGCTGATTTTCTCAATAGAAGTCCCACCCGAGTTCAACCTGTGACCCAATCTGGGTCCTGACTAAGGGAGTAACGGTACACAAAATTCACGGTTCGGTATGTACCTTGGTTTTAAGGTCACGGTTCTGTATGTTTTCGGTACAGCAGGGAAAACAAAAAAAAATTATTTTTGTCATTTATTTTGAAAAATCTAAACATTCAACAGTGGCTCAATGGCCATGACAGTTAATGCACTCAAATTATCATGTCAATAAGAAAAAATAAATAACAAATAAACAACACAAATGTCAGTAATGCTCCATCATAAGACTGTTGATAATTCCTGAACAACTGCAGCTTGCAGTATGGTCGCATATCTGCAGCGATAAATACTCCTACAGCATTAGTTATTGATTTGGCACGGTCCGAATCTGCAGTGAGAGGCTGCCTGAGCGCTGTGGGGGGAAGGACTCGCCTTCAGGTCTGTTTTTGTCTCTCTCCACTAATCAACACATTCGGTTGATGCCGTTGTAAATGACATGTTTGAAGTGTCTCCACAGACATACCCGACTTCAGTTGAACAATGTCGACACACAGTTTGACACTCAGTTGTCCATTGTATCAAACCGGGAAATCGTAATGCTCCCATACAGTGGATCCTCCAGCTTTGTCTCTCATTTGTGTTTACCATTCGGAGTCAGGGACACTACATGAGCTTGACTAACCGGGCTAACCCAACTAGCATGCTACAGCTGATAGACAGGAACTGGTGCACTGCCAAAACATTCTGGGTAAAACACTCTAGAATTTCTGTTCCTCGGATCGGTCCACCACGGTGTACCGATCCGAGGAAGTCGCATCCTGAACCGAACGTCCTGTACCAAACGGTCAGAGACGAATACACGTACCGCTTACACCCCTAGTCCCGACCCAAAGATTAAGAAACAAGCAAGTTACGCTATTCCAGCTGCCTCTGCTTTACTGTAATGGTTGGCAAACTTTCTTATGGGGAAGCTGGATAATAGAATAATGTACAGCTCTGCCGCCTCTGAAAAGAAACCCTATAATTAATCACACAGTACATCTGGCTACAATTAGGTTTACAAAGACCTGTACAATAGCTGAGTTCCTATCTGCTGTCACTATGCACACGCAGACACACACAAGCGTAGGGATCCTTGTGCACACACACTTGCAAAAAATCCATACAGCGCACAAACTCACAAAGGAAAGATTGCGCACACACACGATCCATAAAAACTTTCATTGTGCCTATAACCTATTTTACAGCTGAATATGTATCTATGCGAGGGCAGGTATAAAAGATGTCCTTTCTTTCTTGGGAACAACGACAACAATGAGCGATGACAATATGATTTCTAAGCCTGGGTTATCACAATTCATGCTTAAAATATCCATACAATGAAGTATACAATGACATAAGGGTCAGGCCAAGACTTCCTTTTCTTTTCATGTGTCAGATTCCTTGAAGTACAGCAGCGACTGCCTAAAGGTAAAACGAGTAGGACTATGAGGTTTGAATTTCTAGTAGATGAGGTGAGTAAGTGATGGCCGACCAAATCTTGGCAATGTTTGAGCAGCTGCTGCAGTGGAGTTTCTCACTGGCCAACTGCAGACTGTACAGCTAGCAGTATGCCCCTTTTAACTACCATACCAACAGGTAATATTTTTTATGTAAGAAAGAGCTGTTATTAAGTTACATAACTGCACTGAAAAAAATTAAAACAGATCCCAGTAGGGCTGCAACTAACAATTATTTTCATTATTGCTTAGTCTGACGATTATTTTCTCAGTTAAGTGAATAATCATTTGTTCTATTAAATATCAGAAAATAGTCCATCACAATTTCCCAGAACTCAATGTGGCATATTCATCTTCTTCATCTTTGCCAATAGCCCAAAAGCCAGAATTTAATTTTCTACAATGTAAGACAAGAAAAAGCAACAAATTCTCACACTGATCAAGCCGAAATTATCAAAGGTTTGACATTTTTATTGAAAAATGATATAGCCTAACAATAATCAATTATCAAAATAGTACCAAAATTAATATTCTATTAATTGACTAATCGTTTTCAGCTCTAGATCGAAGTGCTACTTATTTGCAGATTAGACTTATTTTAAATGATATGATAAAGAGATTAGGTAAATATATTTAAATATATATCTAACAATCTATGTCTATTTGTTACACAAAGGTGTGTGTGAGTGTGTGCAAAACATTACTATGACAACAAGTGCAAAAGAAAGAGATTATTTCCTTATGACAGATCTATAAATAAATCATTAACACACTATATGCAAGACATAGGTCAATATGGTCCAAATACACACAAGTATGGACACGCTCCGACATGGAATGGCAAAAGAAAAAGAAAGAAAAATCTGGAAAACTTGTCCAGCAAGAGGGAGAGGGGGGCACGAATAGAGAAAGAGTGGGTAATGTCAACAGAAATGCCTCTACTAGGCTTTCTGGCTGAGATAAAAACACACAAAAGCACGTGTACACATACACAAACACACGTTACATCATGCTGCTGGAGGTTTATGAGGGGTCAGAAAAACAGGGCTGAAGTCAGAGGGAAGAAGAAAGTAGGTAAGAAAGATCGAGAGTCAGGCAGAAACAAAGTATGAGGCAAACATGCACTGTGCAGTATAAAGACATACAGTAGAAGATCAGGCAAACATAGCACATACGGGTACAGAGCTAAAGGATGTGCATCGCATTGATGAATACATTTGGTTTTTGATAAGGCAGCTTCATCATAACTGGCTGCCTGTTCAAACAGCTTCTAGGGGCACATACACGTTATGTGACGACTGGCAGCGATTCAGATTCATTCAGGTGCAAAGCCCAAGAGAGAAGAGAGAAATGTGTGTGCTATGATAGGATCCATCAGAACTACAACTTCAAAAGACTTCAGACACCTGTCTATACTAAGTGCTGTGCCAACACATACAGCAGCATCAGTGTGTATGAATGTTGTGGTTGGAAGTCCGGTGTAAATCATTAATTTCTCCGATAAAAACCTGAAAAACACACACTCTCTTTGTCACTTATTTTCTGACACTGTGTGAAACACTTTACTGGCAGTTATGAAAATATTGTGTCAGAGCAAGGCTTTGTGACATTTGCTGCAACTCACAAGTGGGACTCTCTTCAAACAGCACTTACTGTATCCTAGGCACAGGAAATCTTCTAACTAGGCGTGCTTTGCTGTCTGAACCCCCACCCTCTGACAACATTACTGCCATGGTTCACCCGCTGAGCAGGGAATGCGAAACCTGACCTAGTAGCCTGTCCTTTCCATTTCCAGCTACACTGTCTCACAGACAAGGAACAACAAATGTTGCGCATTTAGAGATGCTGAACATTTTTAAGGCTCTTTTTATGGTATTTTTACTTCCTGAAACTTATTTTGGTGATAGCTGCGGGAATCAAACCCCTAAAATTGAAGCATTAGTGCCAAGCACAACTTCCACATGTCACATGTTTTCATTTGGTAATATTGCCATTTTGTTGTGTGCAAACTTGATAGGTATGTTACTAATCTTCATAAATCTTTCACAATGTGCTAGTCCAACTCTTACTGACATAGTTCACTGACAGGTGCTACTGTGATTCTTACAGTACACTGTTATTATCTAGATTTATATCAATAAACAACGCTGTCATAAAAATACCTTTTCAATGTTTCCAAACTTCAGGTGTGATAGGCACACGTCTGACGGTAAACCAGGAGTCATCCATTGTCTGTTGATCTAATGAATAACTGACTATTTTGAACTTGAATTTGCTACAAATTCAGAAAGTTTCTATTTTAACAATCAGTATAGCTGCCAATAGCTGTCATGGTGGTGATCTCACTATGACAACAAAGGTTACAGCTACAGGTAGTAATAAAATATAAAGTGCCTTTAAAATGAAAGAAGAGAAGTGTACCATGTACAGCATGTACAGTATACAAACAGACTATACAAACAGTACATGATCTCTCCAACTATGAAGAAAAGGGAGATGAAGAGAGAAAAAAGAGGAGATAAAGAAGATGATAAAGCAAAAGTACAAGTAGAAATAATGGCAAAGAGCAGAAGAGGAGGAGAAGAAGAAGTAGTAAAAGGTGTCATGGACACAGAGAACCAAACTCCCAAAAAGGACCTTCATTTTGAAATGTTACCACCTGACCAGAATTACCAATTTAAAAAGAACCTCTAAATAATGGTGGACGCTAGCATCAATAAATTCAGCAGGAAAACCCAAATTTACCAATGCTTTAACGTTCTCTTACTGGAAACCATTTGCCTCATCAGTTCACCACAGGGCCAAATAGCGATAAAGAAGAGTGACGAGGGATTGGCATGCACACACACAAACGCACTCACACGAACCAGAAATGACTATGAGATTGCAAGCTGACATCCTGTGAAGTCAGCACAGCACATCAGATATGATTCATGTGTTAGGGGAGGAGTTGTCGTCTCTTTTTTTCTTCTTCTCCTTTTCTTCTTCTTCTTCCACCAGTCTCTACTAATTTATCATCACTCAGAGGGTCTCCCCCGATAGACCCCTTAAGTGACCCAAACACTCTAAATCTGTCCTCAGACCCCTCTACTTGATGGGAGCCTCAATCTTTCTCCCTGTGCGTGTGTTTCAAGCATTTGAGTGTATGAATGCATAGATGTGGATGGTTGCACATGTGTTTATCATATGCTCTGTTTACACATGTATTTAACTGCAAATCAGACAGTCTGTAGTGCAAATACAGACTAGCTGGAACAACAGTAGGATTAATATGAGAAATGTGCATGGTATACAATAATTAAAATCAACCAGTGCTTATCAAAATGGGTACAGCAATAATGAATTATAATAGCACTGGAATAATTAGTCAATCAACAGCTCCAATCAAACGGAGAACTGTTTTTGTCATTTATAGCAAACACTTGTAAATTACAGTTTGATTGCTTATGATGGGCATTTGCCATTGACATTTATTGACTAAAACACTAATCGAGTGATGAAAAACATTTATCAATGAAAAAAATGGTTAATAAATGTTATATAATATTTGGTTGTAATACAAACATTACAAACAAAGGAGGGTCTGACGCTCTCAAAAGTTCCCTATGGAGTTTTTTATTTTTTACCTCTGGTGGCGCTTTGGAACAGTTTTTCTGAGTGGGTCCCCGTTTTCCTTTATTGTGGGTGACGCAATAAACATTCCTGCCAATGCTATCACACGATTCCACTGATCGGCAGGTGGCCGTAATGCGCAAAGATATGCAGCAATGCGCCAACAAAGGCAGTGAAGAAGAAGACTGCTAGCAAGCAAACATGGATGTAAACAATGCAGGATTTTTAATATTTTTTAAAAAAAATGGGCTGCTTTATGAGGAAGGAAATGCATTGATTTGTTAGAGTTTAAGTAACACAGAATGTAAACACAACTTTTGTTTGTATAAAAGGAAACTCCTTTAACTATTCCTATCACAACACATGCTCTTTGGTTTATGTACTTAAAATTCATTTAAAAAGACTACTGCTTTAATGGATAGAATAACTGCCTGTATAGTCCGTCCAACACTTTTACATTAGCTCTTCCTCTCTCTCTTTTCCCCCTCTTTCTAAGGCTGTTCAGGCCATTCAGGCAACATTAAATAAATATTTTTCTACTTTTAAATTGCATCTTTTACACAAATTGTTCACATCAGAGCCAATTGTCTCTCACCAATTTCACACACTTTGGTCACATATTAAAGTTGCCAAGTTTCTACAAAGTGTTCAGTGTTACAAATGCACTACTGAGAGGACACAACCACACACACACATACACACAACACACTCATGTTGCATTGGGTGAATACATACATAGAAACACTGCATACGTTACTTTTTTTTTTTGCAAAAGAGCCATACTGATTTTTGAGGCCACTACCAATATCGATATTTGAGAATTTAAAAGATCTGGTAACAACATATTGGCCAATATTTATTCTTGTACATATGCACATGACATATGCTACACTAACGTTTTTAATGAAGATCCCTTAACATATTATGACTAAGATATGTACTATGCGGTACATTTTAGTCATATTGTGGTTTCTGTCTGAAAAAAAAAAAGACCCATATTCCGGAACAAACTCCTAACACAAATACAAACAACTGACAACAGTACCCAACAGAAACTTTTATAGAACTGATTTTTTTTTTTCTTGGACAACCATCTTCCCAGGCACATGGCAGACAGATTCCTCTGGTTTACCACTTTCATGAACCTTCATGTTGCTACAGCTGATGCTAATGTAGCTGATCACAACATTGAGAGAGATCTTTCGCATCTGAACAGGTTGTGTGTGACATATTGTTCTGCCATATACCTCTGTGTGTTTTCGGTCAATGGAGGTGGGAGAAATAAACTTTACTCAGCTGTAAACACTGCTGACAGAAGTCTCTCTATCTCACTCTCTCTAAAATTTGCTGAGAATGACTTGCTGATATGTGCTTCGCACTCATAAGTCTAGCTTCCCTACAACTAGTTTCTTCTATGTTTTACCACTAAGCAGTTATTCAGGTTTTGGGGGAGTTTAAAGAGGAGACTGCTTGATGAATGGATGATTGTTCGTGGCCTCTATTCAGGGAGCACAGTCACACACACACAGTTTACTGGGGTGAAAGTAATTTGAATATGATCCAGATGCCTTCATGTGTGAAGAAGAGAAGAGAAGGAGGAGACTCGTGAAGGTAAATAAAAAGGCAGATCTAAAATATGAATCATGCGCTGCTGTTGCTGCTGCAACACCTCCAGCCCACGAGACTGCTATTTATAGACAGAACGAAAGAGAGAGAGAGAGAGAGAGAGAGCAAAAAGAGAGCAAAATGATAGCACAGAGGAAGAGAAGTCCAGAGACAAACAGCGTAACACAGAGAGCAGACAGCAGGAAGAGGAGTGAAAGATTGAGGAAAAGAACATGAGACAACGAAAAGGAGAGCAGAGAAAATTAATTAAAGGGAGAGCAGCAGACAGGAGAAAGAAACAGAGTGACTGAAGAGTTGGACAGAGAGAATAAAGAGATGGACGAATGATTGTGCACCAGACTGAGAAAATACCAGGGTTAAACTGCGGCCGTCTGGAGGATGGATGGAATGACGAACCAAAAGTACAAGAGAGAAAAAATACAGAGAGAGCAAAAGAAAGGGAATGGGCTAGGTGATGGAAAACGCAGTTCTCAGAGAACTGCATGTGATTCCCCCCTCAGACAGGTGTATGTACCTGTCTCAGGGCTGAGTGAGTGTGAAAAGGCAGTGTGCCAACACAGAACTTGAGATAACAAGTCATTTTTGAAATGGTTTGCATCAGCCCAGATTCAACCTATCTGAAATGAAATGCCCTTTATATAATTTAAGAGTCATGTGTTTGTATGTAATCTTGTTTTAATATCTCGTGTTTGTAGAGGAGGGGGGCAACTAACAGTTTTCATTCATTTATTTTCTCCAATAATCAATTTATTCGTTAGTCTATGAAATGTCATAAAGTAGTGAAAAATGCCCATCACAACTTCCAAGAGCCCAAGTGACGTCTTCAAATTGCTTCATTTGTCTGACAAACAGTCAACAACCTAAAGATATTTTATTTACTATAATATATGACAAATAAAAGCAGAAATTCTTCACATTTGAGAAGTTGGAACCAGTGAATTTGGCTTTTTTTGCTTGAAAAATTACTGAAATGATTCAACAATTATCAAAATAGCTGCTGATTAATTGTTTTTGGATAGACTATTCAAATAATCAACTAATCACTGCAATATATTCTTATCTGATTATTTTAAACTCTCAAATATCGTCCTCAAAAAGTATTGGGCAGGCTGTAAACTAAATCCATTCAGTGGTTTAGGATAGATATGAACAAACACAATGGGATAAATTATCCATGCAGGTGCACCTCACATTCATGAACACACACCCATTCATGCACAAATGGAACCCTAATGGCAAACAAGCTGAATTAAGGCCCCTTAACAAAGGCAGGTGTGCGTGGATACTGTTTTTTCATATTATATAAAAGATGGGATAAAAGAAGAGCGAGCAGCTATCGCTCGTTTTGTTAACAAGGCAGAAATATTTGCTGGCAGGACCTGTTTTGGTTGATGAGATAGAAACCTCCCTAAATAACAGACATATTTATGAGCAAAACAAAAGGGAAAGCGGCCATAAATAGCTTTATAAAACAAGAGAAGGGAGTCTTCGTCAAAAATAAATCTACACTGTGTCTCCAGTACACCTGAGAATCCTAGGAAAAAAGAAAACTTCAGACCAGAGATGACTTTGGCAGATAAAAATATCAAATAATCACAGACGTGTTGAGACAGGGTCGGTGACAACAGAATTTACAGTCATACTGTTTGGCTTAGGTGATGGCCATTCCCATGGGGAACTGTTACGTGCTCATTCCCACTCTCTAACAAACACACATACAAACAGACACATTCGGCTATTGCTCAATGTTTAACCAAACGACGCCGATGGATTTCTCAGTAATCTATGGTGAAAGAGGGATAAGCCTGGTGTGTGACGTGCAAGTGTCTACAGACTAACACACACACACACACACACACACACACCAATCTTTCCACCGTTGCAACAGCGTTACAGATGTTGAAGACAGACAGATGAATAACATGGCATGTAGACAGGCACAGGTGCAAGCAAGCTTTCTATCTTCCCCTCTCTCTTGCTTCTCTCCCGTCTCCATTCCCCCTCCACCGCCCCCCTTTTCACCCCCTTTCCCCTTTTGTATCTACTTCTTCTCATCCTCCCCCTTGCCCGCTTCAAGCTACTGAGCTGAAACAGAGCTAATGTTTGGGCTAATTAAGGACTTTCCCCACCACTGCAGTTAGGGTAGATTTGCTGTGTCACCAAAAAGGAAGCCTTTTAAAGAGTTTAGAGTTAAATCCTCCCTAAAATGTGCTGGAAGATACTTACCAGAAATGCCAGCAGTCCTTAGCCTTTTCGGCTCACAACCCTCCCTCAGAACAAAGCCAAGCTCTGTTGCAAGTATTATTACACCGGAATTAAATTATTAAATTAAATACCAAATGATCTTTTAATGCCATTATATTTTTAAGTTTATAATCAATTCGAAGAAGCAAAGTAGTCGCAAATATTCATCTTGTCAGCAGAAAAAATGTATTTACCACAAAAGTATTAAAACAAACAAAAACACAAATAGCAGATTAGTTATTTAATTAAAATAATCTTGCAACACCTGTAGTGTTTCTCAATTATCTGACAGGTGACTTGGGTGCAATGAAAACAAATGTATGGTGCACACGTTCATCCATGGTGAGCAGATCAGAGATGAACCATATTCAAATATCAAGGTGTCGACAGTGCTGACTTACATATTTGGCTATGTGTTGTCAACATAGAGTACCTTACAATGCTAACAAATGTCATATATTCAATAATGCTTACTTGCATAAACAGACTAGTGGCATGAAGAGAACTGTGTATCTACAGTATCTATTCCAATTAGGAGTATCATTTACATTCTCACCAGGCTACGGAAGTATATCTGGAGGAGTCCCTATACTGTTTGTTGAAGTTTAATTAAGCCAATTATGGTCAATTAAAATAACTGAAGGGCTAACTATGGGCACAGCTCTGTGTCAATCAATCACAAGTTAGAAGGAAACAGAGCAGTGTAAAAGTATACCAAAGCTATGTAGACACGAGTAGCAGATAGCTGGTGGCTCACCACAATATCTGAATATGCTTCTTAATGTACAGAAAGAGCACTGTGCAAAGTGTCTGTGTGCACAAGCAGTGACCACAGTGTGCGGATGTGCTGTGGACTGTGGTGTGGTTTAGAGCCACTTGCAACTCAGGCTGCAATGCTGCAAAGTTTAGACGCCTCTACACTTTTTTTCTCTTAGTGTATGTCTGCTTTTTGTCACCTTCCTCATGCTCTGTCACACAAAGATAAATACAAAGCATTGAACACCAAACACCAAAAAGCCTCCTAAAACTGAGCTGCTCACACATTTGAAGAATCTCAATTGTCCCAAATTAGAAAAATCGTCATGTACTTCTCCTCTTAAAGATTACTACTTGTTTAGCTTTAATATTAATAGAATTCAGGATATGATATTGAAAAACAGAAGCTGTTCTTGGTTAGCATCCAAAGATACATCAACACCTAACCTGTTCTGCAAATAACGCCACATAGTTATGCATGCATGGCCACCCACACATCAAACAGTACACGCACGCACGCACGCACGCACGCACGCACGCACACACACACACACTGAAGCTCAGTGAAGCATTTTCAACATGAAGTGCAGGCATTATGACACCAGAATTAGTAGGGTTTGTAGAGTAATTATTGTATGTTTCTTCACATGCCCTCTTTTTCCCCCTCAATTCATGGAACTGAACTGTTTAATTGCAACATAAAAATTCAACCTAGCATTTCATATAATTCCTCTCTGAGCAGAAACTAAACTGCAGCACTACCATGGATGGCTATGTGAGCTGCTCTGTACTCTTGTGCAAAAGCCCCAGGGCTGGGGAGCATCTGGATATTGAATATACAATGGAACAGACAATGCCTAAAGTACACAGGTTGAATGGGACAACCATCAGACCACAGGGGATCCACAGTCCATTACCTTCTAAAGCTCTCCATTAGCTTTCTGTCTCACTCTCACTCTCCCTGTCTGTGTCACCCTCACTTTCTCTCCCTCTGTCTGCCTCTGTCTCTCTCTCTCTTTTTGTCTGCATCTCTCTTTTTATCTCCCTCTCTGTCGTTCTGCATTTATTTCTGAATATCACACTCTCTTTCCGGGTTGCTTTTCATCAGCCCTTTCAGTCTCTCTTAATTGTCCTGCTCTCTCTCTGTCCTTGTCTCTGCCTTTATCTCTCTCGTGTGTAGCTTTTGTGCATGACTTATCTCTCTGACTATGTTATTCTCTTTGTTTCTCTCTGTACTGTGTTCATTGAGATTTTTCCTGATATTTGTCTCTCTGTTTCTATTTTTGTCTCTCTGCCGTTGTTACTGCCAATCAATGGCTTTTTTGGTCTCAGGGTGTGTATTTCACCTACACTAATGCATAACTTCTGAAAGGAGGTCAACGGTTTATAGATACTTTTACACTGAACACAGATTTAATCGATACACACACAAACACACCAATGTATATGTAATAGTGCTGAAATTAACTGAAATGATTAATTGAATAGATCAACAGAAAATTAAATAGCAATAGAAGGCTCTGCAAAGTTGCGATGGACATTTTGCACTATTTTCTAACATTTTATAGACTAAATAATTAATCGGAAAAATAACCAGGGGGATTATTCGATAAAAAGAACATAAGTTTAGTTGCATTACAGTAGTAGCAGCCTTAATATGTTACTGTATGCACACACCCAACCATGCACATGTTTTAGTGTACCTGCATGACCGTATTTACAACATGTATCTCCATTAGCTATAATCACGCACATGTAAACACACACGCACACTCACCACTAGAGGAAGAACAAGAGATATTTCCAATCAAATATTGATGGAGAGAGAATGGACAGAGGTTTTCAGAGGAGGCCAGGAAAACACACACACACACACACACTAGAAACCCCTCAAACAAATGTAACCCTATAAAAAAGGCCCAGTCCCGCCCACACGTCAGACAAAGAGCAGCATAACACTCTGCCTCTCTGTCTTTCTTTACATGTCTGTTTTCCTATTTCTCTCTCATCTTTCTTTCTTTCTTTCTTGCTCTCCCTCTTTCTGCACGTTCTCCATCTTTCTATTTCTTCCATCCGTGTCGCTCTTGCTTGCTCAGTGTCGCCCTCTTCTCAGTGCAACTCGGCCTGAGTCAACAACAGGGTGACGGAGGTGAGCTGTTTATCACCCATAACACAATGAATAGACAACGCAACACAACTTGCACACATTCACGCACACAAAGGCAGGATGACAGTAAACAAACACACCTGACCTCTCTGTCAACCCTGCTTTGTTATAATTTGTGTGTGAGCAGCAAAGATGGGTGGGACACTGTTTGGCTTGCATGTGCTAACAAAAATATGAATGTTTTGTGAGACACTACTCAACTGTCCCAATTAATTCTCAGCCATAACCACAACCAAACTAATTTAATATCAAAACTCTCTCTTTCTGTCATGTCAATGAGTAGATCTGTACACTCCCAGTCCAAGTGAAAATACCTTTCTGGTAACTTTTGGAATATTTGTGGAATGTTGTTTTTATATATGATGATTTGTGGTGTTGTATACAATCAGTTGTGCAAATAAGAGTTGGGTTTCTATGTGTACAAGTTAAGTGGAGTTCCACACCTGGTGCTAATCGGTCTATAAATGATGGATAAGTGTGACTGGCCATTTTCACAGCAGACATTTTAACTTGTCATAGTAGGAAAAGCACAGGTGTTACTAATAACATTAACAACGGCTCTGTTCTATTCACAGTGAGCCAGCATGCACAATACCAGAACCCTAAAACCAAAGCAACTTAATAAACTCTTTTAATTTAATCTTTTCATTTAATTCTTTACACCGGTGCTTTTCCTACTGTGACATGTTAAAATGTACTGTCTACCCATTATCCACACCACTCAAACTTTTGACAAAGACAATGTTAACATGTGTTAATAGTTTTTAGTACAGTAACAGAAGGTTTTTGTTGCAGTTAATTCTGGGAAATGATGGCCTTTCCCATCTCAAAATAGAATTTTGCTAAACATCCCTATACTGGAAGAAGTATACTATACTAAGTGAAAACACCTGTGTGTGTGTCCCATTATTGTGTGGGGGGTTTTAACTTGTGTCCAGTTTAATCATATTATCTAAACTTTGGGGTGGGAAACCAAGGCAAACATTCAAGTTATTATCACAACTGTCAATTGTGAACATCTACTAGATTTGGCAGGGCTACTTTCTGGTTTAAAAAACAGGTTTGGACTTTATCTTTTTTTTTTTTTTTACTTCACTCACTTCCACAGTAATCCTTCCTCCATTGCAAAATGTAGTGTTAATGTGAGGCTTCAACAGTCTAAATAAATTAAAATAAGCATGTTACCAAGTTAACCTACTTTTTGTACAGTTTTTTTTGTTCACAGGTGCCATATTGCTGCACTCAAGTCTATTGGTTATATATCTTTGCTAGAAAAATAACAATTCACCTTAGAAGGACACTTTCACAGGACATAGCGTCTGCTGCAAGGATCAAACATTTGACCTTTGAATTCTGAGATAAACCCACTAGGCAATATTCCCACATCCCATCTTATCTCATCAGATAAACAAATTTCTCAGATAAATGCAACACCACTGCAGGGGAACATAAAACCTGCTATCAGCTGAAACTGGCAAACACTTCTTGCATCCAGAATCTCATCATCTAAGGGAACTTGGTGACTTCAACCTTAAACCATCCAGCTTATGGACCACCACTCTGGACACAGACCTCGCGACAGAAGACAACTAATACCGGCAGCATGTGGCACTTTAAAAATCAAAAAAATATTGAGAAGTATTGTTGGCAAACTGTCTACACTGTCTCACAATATCATGGTTTATTACACATTCACGATGTGTGGCAGATCACGGTTGCAAATCATGCAGCTGTTCATCCTCACACCCCACCACAGCATTAAAAGGACAGAAGGGGCTTTCCCGTTCAATACAAATGGCATTGAGCATTGCATACCATCCATGTGACCTCGCTTTGTGGTGATTACATCATGCAGACTGTGGCTTATGAGGGATTGACTCCTAATCTGGTGGGGAGAACTTCCTACCTCACTCACCACAGTGTGTGCAACTGTGTGATGTTGTGTGTGTGTGTGTGTGTTTATTCTGTTCCCATTGACTCAGCATTGTGTCAGGCAGACTCTCTCCACTAACTGACCATGAAAGTGACCATTAAGAATAGAAACTCTAGTTCAACCAACTTTTTAACAACGTGGCATTAATGGGACGCAACACATGCAGAGGAGACTCATATTAACCCCTAAAAATGTAAACATCAGGCCAATCTAACTGTGATGGAGCCAACAAATGAAGTATAAACGCCTATAACATAAGGATCAAACATGCTGCCCAAGAACAACAGCCACTTTTTCCAAAGAACAATGAAAAACTGAATAGATGTTACATGATTGTCTGTGCCAACACTGACAGTCTAAATAAATGTCAAGGCCACTATCTTTTGGCTACCATTTTAAAATAGTTTTGTTGAACGCAACATCACATTTTCATCTTGATGGTGTGCTTTCCCAGTGAACACTTATAAACAAATACTCCACTGAAAACGTGTGTTTTGATTGTAAAAAAAAACGAAACAACATAAAAAGATTTCCATAAACCCTTTTAAACCACTCTTACAGCATAATCCACTAGAGCTGTAATGATTAGTCGATTAATCGATTACTTGATCGGCAACTATATCTATAAATCGATTAATTGTTTTAGTAATTTTCCAAGCAAAAGTGCCAAACATACGCTGGTTCCAGCTTCTCAAATTTAAGGATTTAATGCTTTGTTTGTCACATATGACAATATGTGATTGAATAAAACAAGCAATTTGAATACATCGTCTTTAGCTGACATTTAAAAAAGGCATTTCATAGGCAAAAGCATTAATTGATTAATCGAGAAAATAACTGATTAATTGATAATGAAAATAATCGTTAGTTGCAGCCCTATTAATCCCTACACCACTGCTCATCTGTATGCTCATTTACATATATGAGTATCACCGCCAAAATAGGCCAAATGCAGCTCAGTAAAGGAGCAAGCTACAAACCTTCAAGAGCCACCTTTTAAGTCAAATGTTTCATACTAAAAATGGATTTTTGGTGGAATATTCCTTTAATTAAACATCAAAGCTTCCATCCAACATTGTGCTAATAGCCCCTAAAAAAATGACTACACTATCAGAACTTTTGAAAACTATTTCAGATTGAGGCACTGAAACAAGTAGACTAAATATTCAATAGGCAGATTTGAGCATTTGAATCCTTTATTGTCAGTGATGTATCTGAGGTTTGGTGTAACAGTAAAGTAGCATTTTATTTCGAGACCCTACATACACACACACACACACACAAAGACACACATATACAATTCTTCTGTATACATGTTTGTTTCACACTTGATTTGGCAACGTAAACGTCTGTTTCCCATGCCAATAAAGCCCCACTGAAAATATCCACTTTGACACATGCAGCCACACACTGTCCTCAGTCATTCTGCTCTAGTTATGGCTCAGCAGACGACACTCTGCTGCTATTTATAGAACAGAAAGAAAAGAATGAGAGGGAAAAATCCCATCTCTTCTCTCTCTTTGCTCCCTCTCTCCGTCTGTCTGCCTCTCCTCTTTCCCCCAAAGGCTTCAGTTAAGGTCATGGAGGATGGAGAGAGGGGAAAGAGGGAGAATTAGGGAGTGAGAGAGGAAGCTGGAGACAGACAGAGACACAAAATGGGAGGGAGGGTGACAGAAAGAAAAAAACGACACAGCGACAAACACAGACACACACATGCAGTTGCACACAGACAGAGCGCATCAATACGACACGTTGTTCTTTCACTCGCGCTGTTCTTCAGTTCTATTTCCAGACGTAAGTGAACCTGTTAAACCCAAAACTGTTTCTGTTGGATTTTTTTTTTGTATCTTGAGCATCAATTAAAGCATCAGTAAAAAGGTTTTACTTGAACTCTCTTAATATAGACATGGCATATATCAAAGACAAATTTGATATATTCGTCTACCTTTTGGACTCTTGTGTTGGTGTTCACTGCATGAAAAATGACTAATTTTTGGTTGGTTGTAATGATAGGAAGCTGTGATTTTACAGTAATGATCCACAATATTTTCAGCAAATTGATTGTCAACTGATAAAACATGACAGTAATTGAACTTACTTAAAGCTTTTACATTTTCTTTTTAAAACACACTAGGTGTGGTCGGTCTCTCTAGCAAAATAAATAAATAAATAAAATAAACATCCAGCCTACAAGACTAACTTGAGCAGCACTAGACAAGTTAACTACATAAATGTAAGCTTCATCCAGAGAAAATCCAATGTCGTGGGGGGCTGCGTCCTGGTAGCCTGGGGGTTTAAGACATCAACCATGTAATCGCATGTCCCAGGCTTGAGTCTGGTCAAGGCTCTTTCCCTTCACTTCCTGTCTCCTCTCTACTAACAACTATCAATATAAGAATATGTTAAAAAAAATCCACACACACACACACACACACAGATTAAGCGCTCTCCCCTACACACACACACACAGTTATAATGGGGTGCCTCCCAACCCATTCCAATAAGGAATGACATTTTATCATTGGAATGTAGGGAATCTGAGGGATGCAATGAAACCAGGGAGCTGCCCCCAACCCAAACACACACACAATAAGAGGTGAACACAAAGAAAGAAACAGGAACTCACTTGCACACACACACATTCTATACACAGACTGAGCACAAAAAAATTGTCTGTGCAGAGTCAGTACACAGACAAAAGCAAGGGCAGACTAAACACACACATAAATCAAGGACACAGAGAGAGCAGAGCAGGCAACCTAGATGTGCAGCCCAGGTCACTTTACGCTGATGCAGACGACTGGCAGCCTAGAGACTAGATCTATTTTAGACTGAGGTCACACACACACACACACACACAGTCATCTATACTTCCTTTCGTACAGGAGATGCACCGATCTATTGAACACGCATTCAACCCTGCTGTCACTGGTTGATCTGTTGTCATCAGAGATACTAGTCTCTAACTGTAGTTCCTTTCTCTTGCTGCTTTTTTTTTAGTAATCGTGAGTCAGTTTAATGTCATTTAAATGTGATCAGCATTTAATCAAATTCCCTTATAGACACGCCTGTTAACCAAAGCCGAGCAGCATCCGAAACGTGTTCAACCAGGTCAGGAGGAGAGTCGTGAAGCCAGGTCATATGACGTGTGTTGACCCATTTCCGTCAACACAGCGACGTGGTTTAGATATGAAAGAGATAGCAGCCATTTCAAGTCAAGTCAATTTTATTTATATAGCCCAAAATCACAAATTTGCCTCAAAGTGCTTCACAATCAATACAGCATACAATACCTGCTATCCTTAGATCGTCAATTTGGATTAAAAAACAAACGAACAAGAAGAACGGGTAAAAAAAGAAGAAACCTCAGGAAGAGCAACAGAGGAGAGATCCCTCTTCCAGGATGGACAGACATGCAATAAATGTTGTATGCGCTGAGTAGAGAGAAAACATTTCAGTGAAAAAGAGAGAAACTGATGTACTGACAAGGAGATGAAAGTGAAATGGAGGCAATAGACTCAGAATCCCAGACATAAAATACTTTGAGTGCATTCTCTATATTTCATCATATTGAGTGATGACAATATTTCTCAAAACTGACTTTGCATGGTACTTGAAAATGGAATCTAAATGTTGTACTCTTTGTCTTTACTGATGGATCATCATTACTGCAGCTCAAGGAGCAAGTTATCAACAGCCCAGATGTTAGCACTAATGTGGTGATGCCACTAAATCCATAAAAACCTGCACTTTTGTCTTTGCGTATGCATCTAGCACAGACACTCTTCAACATATCCCCACTTCTTCTGTCTGATTCAATCTGGTCTTTCTACAGTTTAGGTGTAAAACTGTTAAATTTGCCTTTATTCCAGTGGTTACAGATAATGCCCTGTAATGGAACCTGTCTGGGAGAACTGGGTAGACTGGTGCTGTTTTATATATGATAAGCACTTTAGCCAGACACTGAATTCCTACCAATTAAACCAAATAAAATAAAGTATTCTTGAGTAGATGCTGTCCATCTGATCCCAGATTTGTAATTTCAGGCTCAAATCAACGTGACCAAATCCCCTGCCTCTGATCTGCAGCTGTCGGCCAATCGCGGCTCTGAATTTCCAGGAAGTGATTATTATCACAATGTCAGTATTGTTTCGCAGTTTCCTGGCAAAAAAAATATAAAACTTAGAAAAACAATAACCCTCTTTTCGCTAATCAGGCACACACACGCATTTAGTCAGGCTACTGTGTGTGTGTGTTTGTGTGTTTGTGTGTGTCTGTCTCGGGTTGAATTTGGGTTGCAGTCAGTATGTCCTAATTACAAGAGAGATTCAGGGCTTTCTTGAGGACAATGCTGAATATAATGTTAAATAATGGTGTAGTAGTGTTGTGGGTTCAAATGCAGGTCCTGTATTTCTACACGCACAATATAGAGTACAATGTTTCTGCAGTGCTATCTCAGCAATGTAGCATCAAGCAGATCAGAGATGCCTTGATAAAAATTTTGCGGAGATTACAAAAAGATCAATGATGGAATGAATGAGCAGCAGAGGAGGAGGAATCAGACAAAAAAAAAGTCAGTACTCCTTTTAAAGTGTGAAATTTAAGGATGGGAGATTGATGTCAGGGGAAGGGATTAAGATGGAGCAAGAAACAGATGAGAGAAGGGGAATAATGAGAAGAGCAGGAATAGGCAGAGGAGATAAAGAGAGGGAGGAGTGAATCTGATCAGAAGGAGCAAAGCTGGGACGGGAAGAAAAGGCTGAGAACGCATGAGAGAGAATAGAAAAACAAAGAGAGAGCATAAGCTATGTCATCATGTCTCACTGTGCAAGTCATCTAACATCTGCCTGATGCATTCACTGTCCCCGCCTCACCCCTTCTCTCTCTCTCTCTCACACACACACACACACACACACACACACCCTACATCAGCTGTAAGCACACATTGCCTTTCCATGAGTCAACAACACACACATACACACACCCTGTTACCAATTAAGCCGCAGTATAATTATCATGAAGTACACTAACATGCTCATCAACACACATATACACACACATACTGAGACATTCAATGTGATGTGACCCCAGACACACACACACCCTCAGCAGTTTCTAAAGCATCTTTCAGTCTCTCTTTCTCTTAGCTCTTTTCAGTCGCTGGATAACTTTATTTAGAAGGTGCCAAAACACTTCAGCATCTTCATCTCTCCAACTTGCACAAACACGCACACACAAACTCACACACACACACACACACACCTGGGTTCAGGATTACACTTGCTCCTTATTTTTTCTAAATAAACACAGAGAATGGGAGGGTGAAAGATCAGTAATTTTTCACGCTGAGCACACATACATTCACACACACAACTAAACTGTTAGCACACATATCCAAGGCCACAAAGCCGTCAAGTGAGATTTATATGTGTTTGAGAAAACGCTTCACTCCCATGGGTGGATGGTCTAGACTACATGCAGTATTTTTAACTACATTTGAATGACTCACTGTATGCTACTTAATATAACATAATTTTGTTTATCACACTTATTACATTTAAACCATTTGAAGGTCTGAACTCTTATAACACAACCTGAAACAGCACTTAGGTCATGTGACACTTTAGTCCTCCACTGAAATCTATACTAATGAAATTCTTATAGGCAGGGTGGCCTGACCTTACTACTCAATATTAGGGGAAACTCTGGTGAAAACACTGTCACACATTACACGGAAGAAAGCACAGGGATGGTTTGCATATGAGGAAGTGTCAGCTTCTCTGTCTCCCTTCCTTTTGTTGCTCACAGCTGGATACTGACACATGACAGAGCGACAGAGGGGGTGAGACGGAGCTTGAGTGTGAACTGATGCGGGACAAAGAAAGCAAGAGGAAGACTGAGCGTTACAGTGAGAGAGAGAATGAATAAAATGAACGAAAAAGAGATTTCCTCTGTGCCCTCTTCTTTTCCTCTGTCATCTTCAGATTATCCGACATCAGAGCTGAACGCTGGGCGACCTCAGCACACGGCATTTTCAGGTTTTATCACTCATAAATCCAACAGGCTGGGCTTTAGGGTCTTTACATATCTGACATACAGATCTTGCTGTGTGTGTTTATGAGTGTGTGTCAGGGTTTGATCTGCTGGAATGCCGTGTGTGTAAAATGTTCAGCTATTAGAGGTTACTGCTCTCTCTAGCTGACAATAAAATTCTCTTGGATACTCTTCATCCCTGCAGTTTATGTGGCAGGAAACAAACTTGTTTGTCCATGGTGACTGCTAGTTCCTAGTTGAGACGTGACGTTCGCCCATTTTACAGCAGGATTTATCAGAGAAGAATAACAGCTTTATTGATATTGATTTATGATTGATAACCGATCTGCACAGACCTACACGCCATTTACCAACAACTGTATAGTGATCGGTGGTGATTTTCCATCCTGACTACAGCAGAGAAAAAGCTCATTCCAGCTATAAATTCTCTTTTCAGGTGGTTCTTAAACTACTCAGTCCACAAAACTATCTGTCTGTCTATCACATTAAAACACAGGAAATATCCTGCAAGTTTAAAAAACATTTCCAAGTTTTTTTTATTATTAAACAGTTGAACTCATCTGCAGCTAGGCTCAGCCAAATGAATAAGTTAACGATCCCCAACGCTAGCTGTAGTATGTGCACACACACACACACACAGCCACACCCCCACTGCATACACACATGAACTCATATACAGACTTACATTTACATTCCCATAGGCATTAGCTTCACTGCTAATAAGGAAAAGGAATCAATTATTTGTAGCCAGCATTTAAAACATTTACAAGAAAATTTTTAAACTGCAAACACTTTTTCCATTCCTTTTTTCAGTGCGTGTGTATGTTTTGGAGGGTGGCTAATACTACTTTATAGCAACTTCAGAATCAATCAGCACTGAAAACCAGCCTTTGCCAAAAGCTTGACACAGTTGCAGTTTGTCAGGGAAATCTGAACCTCTGGAAAGTCTAACCGTTTCACCTCAGCTCTGCTGCCCTGGAGTAATCTGGGGATATTTATCTTTTAGTAAAATACAGGATGCAGCTTTTACTCTCTTTTCTACATGTGTACTAGTATATATCATCTTCAACTCAAAATATTTACATGTAATATTTCACCAATTCCAACAGTGTCATTTGACCTTAGAAACTGGGAAGCAGGGTGGTTTCTGCGTATAATATGTCAAATATAGTTTTTGGAAAAGCTATTTTTTCCTACATTAATAAAAATGTATACACACTTGTTTGTTAAACCTCATAATTTGCACAGAGATTGGGTGCAACGGATAATCCAATGTTCAGTGCAAGTGCCTTCTGGACACTCTTTACTGTAAATGCCTGATAAACAATCTAGACAAACATCTCAATATCCTCTTCCTGCTGCTCTCATTTTCTGCCTCCCTACCTCCAACATGATCTTTTCTCCCTCCTTCTGGCCTTTTACCAACACAGACAGATTTCAGGCCAGTACCAGGTTAAAATGGGTCACCGCTATAAACAAATTGCCGCAATGCTAAAATTGGACACTGTGAGCCATATTTATTAGCCTTGTGAGATGTGATTCATTTCAGGAGACTACAGTGATATGACTTAGCAATGTAAAATTTCACTGTAGTACTGTATGACAGCAGTTTGCAAAAAGTATGAAATTGTAAAAAAAACAACAATAAAATCTACTTATGATTTTAATGTGACAAATTTCCATGAAGAAACACAAATATTCTGCATTGGTGCAATACTCACACAGGCCAACAGAGCTGTCTGAACCCAGTTTCCCCTTTTACAGCACTTATTGAATGGCCATTATTGAAGGAGAGCCTTGAAGCCCCAAAAGTGTGTGTGTGTGTGTGTGTGTGTGTGTGTGTGTGTGTGTGTGTGTGTGTGTGTGTGTGTGTGTGTGTGTCCTTGTATATGTGTGTGTGGGGAGGGGGCTAATCCGCCTTGTGTTGGGTCTTTGAGTGCCGGTAGAGCTAAGAGCCTAAGGTCACACACTCTCTCTCTCTCTCTCTCTCTCTCTCTCTCTCTCACACACACACACACACACAGGCTCAGAGTCCCTCTTCTTTTCATCCTCAGTTTCTATGCTCCTCTCCCTCCTCCTCCTCTCTTTTCAATTCCTTTGTCTTTTCTCTCCCACTTTTTCCTCCCTCCCTCGTCCCAATGTTTCCTATTTTTCTATTCTCTCAATGAATTCTCGCAATGATCACCGCACTCTTCCTTAAACTCCTTCTCCCGATCATTTCCACTGCCTTCATCATCCTCATAATCTCCTCCGACCATCTGTCCTCTAAAGGTTCAACACAACTTCAAAAAATGTTCGGTTTTGGCAATTTATTCCATCCTTTTGCTCTTCACAGCCCTGTCTCAATCTACCCCACTCTACCAAAGGTAGTTGAACGCTGGACAGGCTCCTAGTGATTTCCTCAGACAAGGGGTCTGAACTTTGACCTTTACCCCTCCTCCCTCCATCCCCGCCCTCTTATAAAGACGTTATTTCTCTCCTTTCTCCCTCCTTACTTTCTCCTTTCTTTTATCTCTTCTTACTGCCTTGTAGTTCAATCACTCTCTTTGAAATGTTATCTCAGTTTCATGGAGCATGTATCCAAATCTGCTGTCACTTAGTGGTAGTAAGTTATTTTGATTGTGTGCTTCACCCCAACAGCTCACTGCTGTCCTCAAGAGCTACTCTTTTCAGACCAAAAATATTTTTCCCTACAAACCCCAGATGAAATTGCTTGTTTTGTCAACTGCTACCAAACCCAAAGATATTCAATTTAGAGTGATACAAAACAAAAAAGTAGCAAATTCTTAGATTTGAGAAGCTGCAAATGTTTGACATTTCTATGTTTTCGTGTTGTCTGTCTGTCCGTCCTTCCCATTCTCTTGAACACGATATCTCAGGAACGCCTGGAAGGAATTTCCTCATAATTTGGAACAAATTTCCACTTGGACTCAAGGATGAACTGATTAGGTCAAGGTCACTGTGACTTCACAATAGGCCTGCACGATATGAGGAAAATCTGCGATAACTTTGTTCAATATTGCGATGATGGTATGACTTGCGATAAATAAACAAATAGTGAAGTGTGTATATTAGCTATACAGTTTATATAACTAAATATTGTTTCTAGAGCAGCAACAGTGAAGTTAACAACAGCAAAGTCACTATATAAACTCAATAATATCTAACTGGAAACAAATCTAAAATGTCAAAATAAATCATATTCCTGACATCAACATACTGAGTGAGGTTTAGAAAGAATGAAGAACACAGATATCAGTCAGTATCAGTTAGTATCAGTCCTTTCTCCTGTCCTCTGTCCTCCTCCCTCTGCTGCGATTCACCTGCAGGTACCGCTGTCATCGGAATCATATGACCGCAAACAACATATTGGAGCGCGCCTAGCTTATTGTGATTCACCTAAAGCTTTGCATCTAAAAATGCCAGAAGAAAAAACAAAAGCACCACATTGTGTGTAGCTATACTCTATAAGAATCCATCTTTACACAGTAATCAAGTACATGTGTACCTGTTTAGCCAATACATCTATGATAATCCTTCATTAAATCAGCTCTACAATGTATATTCACTGGAATCATACATATGTATCATCAATATAGTGATAACTTTCATTTAGCCAAAAAATACACTTTATACTTTTTTGTTCAATTCCTTCCAAGTATTCACTACATATATTATATGAGTCTGAACAGACATGGATGTAAACTGCAACTTGACTGGTTGGTAGAGGCATACAACTGCAGGGCGGTAATTCTAGTTCCGTCATATATAACGTTAATAACTACATTTTTTATTGCATGAATTTGGGGATTATGGTTTAATCTCAAAATTTATTCACCACTCTCACCATTTCATGAACCAAAGATACAGATTACCTGCCTCTGAGACTATAAAACTCACCAGAGTCTACCAGCATCAGACCCTCTATTTTTCCACCAGGACTCAGGACTTTCAAGTCATTTAAAATAGTTAACAGAAATCATTAACATTGTGGTTGCTGTTGTCATTTAAAGCTATTTCTAGCTTAGCAACTCAAGATTAAACTGATCCCAAACATCCCTCCTTCTCCATTTTCTCTCATTCCAGGAAAACTGCGTCAGCCCTTTCTTTCCCATCCATCATCTGCCATCCAGTCTAACAAGGTACCTTAAGATAAGCTACTGGGTGACCTTCCTCCTCTTTCTCTCCACTCCCTCTATCTATTCATCAATGTATTTCTTCACTAAAGCAAACTATCTGCACTATCTCCCTCCACCTCCTTTGTTTCCATCCATCTATAGATTCTCCTGGAAACAGAAGTTAACCTGCTTTAGATCAGATGCCAAAGAACGGAAAGACACAACTCTCCAAATCAATCTCTGAAACACACACAAACAGACACTAGAATTTTTAAAAATGCAGCTCAGTTACATATGCATATGAGTCAAAAGGATGGAAAGACACTCACACCACACACACACACACATACAAACACACATTTGCACATACAGAAAACTGACAAGTTCCAGATGATCCTGACTCCCACAGATCTCCAGTTCCCGTGCCCACCCAGTGAGTGAATGCGATTGGTTGTTAAGACGTGTGTTTGTGTGTGTGTGTGTGTGTGTGTGTGTGTGTGTGTGTGTGTGTAACTTTACTCCCACCATTCTGCCACATGTCAGCAGTTGCTCAGTCATCTTTGACACACACACACACGATTACAGTCAGGCTCTGTAGAAAAGTACTCGTCTCTGCATGCATATAGCCTTGTCACCACAGGCCTTCAAAACCCTTATATATCATACGCAGTATATAATGTTTAATGGAAATTTTCATTCCAGTAATCCAGGGTATAATAAATAACACACTTGTATTAAAGCAACTGATGTATCAGTCAGTTTATTGTGGTTATTTAACCAAATTATAACTTTTCAAAATCTATCTGAGGTCTGAATCTGACCTGATAAAGGCCCCTTCGACTCAGAACACTCAAGAATCTCTAGGCTTGCTCTTTTTGACAAGCAAGAGAGACAGAAAGATAGAAAGGAAGAGGCATGTGTGACAGAGGGAGAAAGCTCGACTGAGGCTAGACGTTTGTTTTCTGATAAACAAACTGCCGTTTCCAAGACGCAGGGCATCAGGCGAAGCTGATTTTAGCTCCTGGGATTCAGGAAGACTCGAGGAGCATCTTGTGATGGAGATGACAGGAAAAACAACCCGCGCACTCTCACAGGAAATAATCGTATACTGAGACATATAAACATGTGCGAATTTACAGAGAAAACATTTAATTACATAGTCTCACCTCGTTTGACTTTTCTGGTTGAAATTCATCTAACTATCAGTCATAGAAGAGAGTGAAGCAGCACGTTGAAAAGATGGAACAGATCCCAAAAACTAGCCTACGTTACCCATGCCTTTCGATTCATGAGGAGAAAAAAAAGGACATTTTTTCTGATGGATTTCAGATGTATTACAAATTAGTCTCGGTATGTGGCTAATTATGTCATCCCCTCTCCCTAATATTTCCTGTCATTCTACAGAGTAACAGATAAAAAGTACAATTTGTTAATCTTACATTTGTTTCTCTGGCACAGTAACAAGTATTTCATCAGGGCAAGAAGTTCCACGTGAGTCCATGTCACTATTTTCTCCCTCCACTAAAAACTTAGCTCAGTCAGTGAATGTCATATGACCAGCTGAGACTGTTATTCTACATCTCCAACTACTGAACGCACCTCTGTCTCTGTGCCTATTTGTCAATAAGACGAGCTGCAAAGACACTAGTTTTTTTCCATTTTCTGTTGGCCTCACCTCTCCCGCCAACACTCTTTCTGTCACTCTCTCTTTCTGACACACACACACACTGCAGAAGTTGCATCAGTGCACCATAATGTAGCAACAGCATCCTGTGGTGAACTGTGTGCCATCCTGTCTCATGTTTCACAGTGTGTACAGGACGCAGCCTTTTTTGTTAACCTTTTATGTATCTACAGACTGAGAATGAAAGCTGGTTGAGCTGCCAAGTGCAACCAGTCTTGTTATAGCCACAGAGAAACTATACCGGAGCAGCTAGGGAGTCATCTGTCCTGCTCAAGGGCACCATAACGGGGACAAGTGCGTGAGACATGCAACAGTGTTACTCATTCACTTTCAGTAGCCCGAATTTCCCACACAGTCTGGGGATTTCTGTGAAGAAGTCTCTAGTCGTAGGATAATGCTGTCCTAAAAATTCATCCTACATTCTACAGATATCAAGCAGGCAGGTTTATGAGGTTTGATTACCGGTAGATCAAACTGACACAGCAATCAGGAAATCAAACCAAAGCATTTACACTTATTATTGAGGTCTGGATTATTCGGCACCCTCTTCCTTCTTCAGTACTCATTAATGGAACTTGTGGTAGCGGTAATCTGAAGCACCACAGCATCCGTTCACACACTTTTTTCTTTTTTTCTGTTTTTTTTAAATCAGCCATTAATACTGTAGGGTAGCAGCAATGAAAAAACAAAACCATGACTCTCAGGAAAATAAGTGCCTGAGCTGCACCATACCTCTGTTTGTGCAAAATCAGAGCAACCAAGGAGAAGATCTTGACTAAACTTGGCCCAACGAGCTTCTTCAGGTACAGGTCAATATTATAAAAACTTAATAACCAGTCAACCAAATATTTTCAAGAAGTGTCCTCCACTCAGAGACAGTTCAGCTTGCAATAAACCAGTCCAAGATGCATTTTTTTTTTATGATTGACCTAGAAATGGAATCCATCATTCATGGGGAAAAACAACAGTCATTAAACTAAAAACAACTGAAAAGGGAGACAAATGAATCCAAACATAAATTAATCTTGAAAGAGTAAGTTCTGAGCATGAACTACCTCATTGTTGCTGCTTTAAAGAACACACAAACATCTTGTTGATAGGAAACTTCTTAATAAAATATTTCTCCACTGTTGCACTTTGCTGCCTGCTATGGCCCTTATAGACTAGTCATGCTTTATCTAAAATGCAGCAAAAATCAAAACATCAAATGTATGTAGCTTTAGCCAGGATGTAATCTGCATTCTGCACCAGTATCTCAATGTCAATCAGATTTTGATCTCATTTTGTGAACATGTATACAGGAAAGCATCTGGGTGAGCAGGAAGTTCTCACATATCAGTAATCTCGAGATCTTAAGGTAACAATAGGACAAGCAAGAATTTGTAAAATGAGATGTTAAATTCAGCACCTGGATGGAATGTAGACACCTCAGGGACGACCACAACCACAATACAACATTTAATTGAAGACTTAGCCAGATAAACCAGAAGAGACAGTGCACACACACTGAAGAGGTGACAGTTTTATCCGAGTCTAGACTCACCTGGAGCTCACACCATGCCACTTCCACAGTAGTCTCTGTATCCAGTCCCTTGTACACAGTCTTAAAGGACCCTCTTCCGATCTCGATGTCAAATTTTAGGAAGCGCCCATCTGGTGAAGTCCCCACAGCTTTTGTCTCCACCTCCTCTATATCGTCTTGCACTCGTTTCTCGGCCTCCCTCTGCTCTGCCCGTGCTTTCGCTAGTTCCTTTTCCTCCTCTGTCTCCCTCTCTTTCTCCTCGGTCGGACTACTAACGCTACCCTCGTCCACACATTCTATCACTTTTGCTGCCTGTTGAGTGTCCTCTGACCCTCTGGGACGCAATGTGACATCAGGCTCTTTGCCTACTATTTTGTCGGTAACATCCAATACTGTCAGGCTGGGCTCTTTTACTGCCCCATCTGCACTATGTTCAACACTGCTACTGGTGGGAACGGCAACCGTGATACTGCCCACAACTAAATCTTCCTCAGCATTTTGTATGTGCCCCTCCACAACTGCCCCACCAAGCCCAAGACAAGGCTGAAGGGTTGAGCTTTGCAAATAGGGACCTCCTGGGGCCTCCCCGCCTTCAGCATCTTGTACCCCAGGCCCAGGACCAGGCTGTGGAGGGAAGAAAGTGAGAGGCCCTTCACAGTCTGGAGGTGAGGTGAGTATCATGGCTGCTTTGCTGGGCAGGTCCAAAGCTGTGGCATTGGAGTCACAAATGACACTCCGACGGAAGAAACGGTGCTCGGCTGTTTTAGAGTCTCTATCCATTGTGTGGCGCCGACGTTGGACCTCGGGGTGTCCGCTGAGCTTCTCCACTACATGCGTGTCTGAACTGGCAGCGCCGTTCACATTTTTTTGGGGGGTCTGGGGTGATGGACAGGGAGAGGCAGAGGGAGGGGGGCGGAGCAATGAATTTCACCGCTTTGCTGCTGCTATTGCTTTCAGACATTCCTCCCTTAGGCTCAGACCACAAAAGAGAAATTCTGTACGTATAAATAAGGACTTATTTTATATGAGTAATCAGACCAATCTATGTGTAAACTGTATGCTGGCACAAATATCGACTTGCAAGCTTCGTTTTTCAAATGAAAAGCTCTCCAACCTCTGATCAAACTACAGGAAAAACAAAGGGGATGGGTTACTGAAAATAAATCGATCAAATCAACTGAATGCAGCAACTTTCATTGCGGTCTTTCTTTTAGCAAGGATTTATTAATTCTACTTCCTCTTTGCAACTGTTTCAACAAAACAACCAACAGTTCCTACAAGGCCCTTCAGTACAGGGCTCAGGGAAGCCCCAAGAGAGAGGAAGGGGCTTTCGCTTAAAGATTGGGGAGGGATGGGACGAATGGCAGTCAAAGGAGGGGGGGTGCAAGCACTGCAATGAGCTGAAAACCGTCAAATTAACACCTGAATCCATCCTGATGCCAACATCCAGAGAGGGATGACCACGACATGGAAGGACTGGAGATCTAACAGACCAGTATGGCCTCCCAAAGGCTGCTAAGACAAAATATGATTGGAATCCAATCCGTTACAGCTTGACTTTGAGGTCTGGTGAAGTTTGTGGAAGAACAGGCTGAAGCCCCCACTGCTCGCTGAAGATAGGACTCCCTGTATACGTTGCTGGCCCGTCTGGTAAGGCCAGACAGAAGGCTAGGTAGGCCTAGCCTGGCCGCGCCTGGCCCAGCTTGGTCTGCTTCGGCCCTTGTCACTGGAAATTTTAAAAAAAGAGAAGGAAGAGAGCTGTCAGATGAAACAATATTTTCTTTACATATCTGACACAATTCACCATCTGCTTTCACTTGACTACTTAACTGACCTAACCAACTTCAAGGGACCCACAAATGATACTTGGTGCCTTGCCAAAGTGGCTGGTAGAACATACAAGCTGTTAGCTACCCTAACATTTTACCACCATTTGGCCAGTGATGAGTGTTATGAGTAACAGAGTTTGGTTGGTAAAATAGTAAAACTAGTTCAGCACAAGAAAAAGTAGGGTTTCATGCACCAAAAAGTGAATATTCGAGTTTGTTAAAGCACTGTCTTAAGTAATCCATTATTCCAGATTTGGCTGTTAGAGGATTCAACCAGACTTCTGCACTCTTGGTTTGGGATTTATCAGTGGACTTGGGTTGAGGCCGGCACAATCTTTACTGTCTAACTCAAGCTTGTTAACAAGAAAGAGATCTGCATCCCACCCCAGTCTCTCCCTCCCAATTGCCCCTGTGTAGTTAATGCAGTGGAGTGATGCAGTAGAGTGTGCGCCTAATTGTTCCACGTTCCAAATTTAGCCCAAAGTCACCATAGCCTGGCTGACCTCAAGGTTAGGCTACTCTGTAGCAATTTAGCAGCTTAGCATGAGAGGGAAGGGGGCACTCAAGAGTGACAGAGATAGAACCACTGCACAGAAACTAAATACATATATGAGGACAGTGTACAAGTATATTACTCTGCATATTGCATTACAGAAAACGTGGTAGAAATATGCCTACTGAATTTGCAGTGTGCCTCACTTCTGTTATCATAGTGGCACTGGCACAGAGGAACAGCGGCTGCTTTGGTGTTGGATGTTAGAAATCATTCACAATACATTCATTCATGTTTAAAACTACCCATAACAAGTTTTCACAAGTCTTATCGTCAAAGAAACATGCAGAATAATTGTAACAATTTCCTTTAGTCACCTATATAGTTTCTTCAATTTAATCTGTCCCCTATGAATGAGGATTTAAACTGCACTAAGCGGGTTTGCACACACTACAAGTGTGTCAGTAAACTGCACAAACCACTCTCACTCGCGTATGATCATTTCATAGCAAAACAAAGGGTTCAAAGTCTGCCAGAAAGCCAAAAGGATCTAATTTTAATAAGTCAGTAAGTTTCTCTGCATCACATAGAATATGCAACATGCTATTGTTCAGAAAAGACTTCTAAATTTAAGTTAAATTTGTCCTGATGGTTTCGTAGTAATGACCAAACACAACACCGGAGTTTCTTTTCCCACAGGCTACTGCTTGTTTCTACCTTTTCTGAAATAAAAACATGTCCTGTGCAGCTTTATTTGCTATTTCATTATTTGCATAATGTTATGTTAAGGACAGGTTTTAAATGTCGCCTGAAATAATCCCTCAGGATTATGGAGCCTAGGAAATATTTTGCATTTAATGGCACCTAGCAGCCCTAGAGGTTGAGAGAAGTAATTTACCCAACCAGACGTCTCAGGTTCCAGTGTGGCAGCAGGTGTAGACTGTAGCAAATAGCTCTACATGATCAATTAGTTAATACATTAGACAGTATGACCAACTGAAGAGACCAGACTGATGACTTAAGTATGAGACAGCTATTTCCATTGATGTGTATTGCTGGGTGTGTTTCATCCAAGTCAGAAAACAATGTCTCCAATATAACAATATCAGTGGACAGCTGTACACTCCCAGTGCCAGCCCCTCTGTGCCTGTGGTCAGCATATGGATGCATCATAGGCCTACTGTTTATAATTTGGGGTAACACTAAACTTAAATGATCCCATGGGGACACTGTGGTGAAATTAATTAAAGCTTACTGCTGGTGAAAAACATCTGCCTTCCTGTTGTTGTGATTATGACATGTATCTTATTTAAGAAATGAGCCATGAGAAGATGTTTTTACAATGATTTCACAACAGCTGGGGGTGTTGTTAGGGCAGCCAAAAAACAGAACGGAAATACTACATTTATTTTTTAATTTCAGATTTATAATAAACAGCAATAATAGCCTATGACTATTTCAAGGTAAAGTGTAAATTCGAAATAAATATTAATAGATTTACGTGTTACACGTAAGTATTTAGTGATTATCACAGGTGTGCTGCTTGGACCAATCAGAATTGTCCTTTTATAACTGAAATGAGTCTGACGAATTTACACTATATCACGCAAATGCTCAAATGTATTGCAACAAAAATATATGTGTTGAGCATCATTTATACAGTATTCGCAATTTAGCAACAATATACTACTACTAATATACTAATATTACTGATACTGTAATTTTACTGGTGTCAATTGCTCTGTTAACAGGTTCCCTGCCAAATATAATGCACATATAAACATTCAAGCATGGCCAAACTTATTTTGCAAATAGATGTAGATGGCATGGCTAGTGTAGGCATGATATTATCTAAATAAAAAGGATTTCTTATCAGTAACATCAGCACATCACCAGTCCAAGCCAACAATTAAATTAATTCAATTCGTTGAGGTCGGCTCATTAAAACCTAATGAAAAAAGGCTGTTAAAATGAGCACAGGAGCAATTAAAACACAGCAAAAGGCCTTAAGGGGCTTATTATTGATATAGGCTAACTTGTGACAAAATGTATCTTTAAGTTGTTGAAAATGTGAATCTTGCATGGGTAAAAAAAACTGTGTGCAAGTTACTAACTGGGCTGGAAAAGGTTCAAACCAATGCTAAACGTCCTGAACCGTCAGCTTTGTAGGCAAACTGTGAGCAGCAAACCGTGCAGTGGGGGTTCACTGCTGCCTGTTGAGAACTCAGAAAACGAGGCAATGCAGCTAACTTTGCCTGCAGGCAAAACCAGTCACGATTTGGACAAAGCATTATAATAAAAACTAAAATGTACAGTTACCTATTACATCGGTGTGGGCTGTGTTTGTACCGTAGAAAAAAATGAAGGTAAAAACTTGATTTAAACGCCTTTAACTCCTCTGCAGTGGGGGTCCGCTCCGACACACAGATCAAATTTGTCAGTATAGTGCGTCACATTAAAGCCACAGTTGGTTGCCGAAAACCCCGAAAAAGAAGCTATTTACAAAAGCATAACTTAGCTACAACCGTATCCCTCTAAAAAAAAAAAAAAAGGTCCGAGCAGCGACGCGGTGAGCGGTACGTGTAGCGAGTCACAGCCGACAGACTGCCACCTCCCACAGGGCAGAGAAGCCAAGTTCGCTCGCTGGTGTCGCGGCGGCTCTGGTACTTCTTTCTGTCTGTCTCTGTGTTGTCTGTGTCCGGGTCTGCAACCGCAACCAAAAAGGCAACAGTCTCACTCAAAGATGCGATATCCTCATCCGTATCAACATCCAGCCCGCTCCCGTGACCGCCGTTTCGTTCCTGTTGGCTTGCGTGGTGCAATTAATCCGCTGTGATCCACAGTTATTCCCCGTTTTCAAGCCATCAGACAGTGGCTCCGTCTCCTCTCTGCGCGTCTCTGGCGATGATGACTCGACAAGGCGACGGCAGGGCTTTCACACCGACGTGCCGCGTCAAGCCAGCCACTGTTAACCCGGATGATACAGGAAAAGAGGTTTTCTTTCAAAATAAAGCAAAGAATTTGGATCTATCACTCAAACCCACACTCATGAGCTGTGTGTGTGCGTGTGTGTGCGTGTGTATAACGTAATGGTAGTGGTAATATTCATATTAATAAAGCAATAATTATAGGAATGATAGTGATAGGAATACTATTGACAATAATAGTAACAAGGCCAATAACAACAACTGTAGTAGCAGTTGTCCAGCAGGAACACAGGGCAGCAGGTGTATTAAGGTGTATAATAAGGAATTGCAATAATCCAGTCTAGAAGTAACAAATGCATGGACGAGTTTTACGGCATCATTTTGAGACATGATGTGCCTGATTTTTGCAATGTTACATAGGTGAAAGAAGGCAGTCCTTGAAGTTTGTTTCACATAGGACTTAAAGGATAAATCCTGAACAAAGATAACTCTGAGGTTCCTTACGGTGGTGCTGGAGGCTAGGGCAATGCCATGTAGAGTAACTATATCTTTAGATAATGTGTCTCGGAGGTGTTTGTGGCCAAGTACAATAACATAGAGGACAGCAGTTGTCTGTTTGATTGTTTGAGGTCCAGCTGTGCCCCTGCTGTGTCCGATCCGGAAGGAGTGGATAAAACATCTCTCACCTTTTTCCTGGTTTGCTACAACAGTTGTAAACTCTCAAACTTTTAGTGTCATACCTTAAAAAATGTCATCTTATGTCATTTTAGGCATAAAAAACTGGGGCTGAGTAAAGGGTGTTGAGAAAGAAAAATATTTATTTTGCATTAGGAATTGGTCACTTTGGTCAGGGGGTTCTCATTTGTTTAAACTGATCAGTGGTTCTATTATTTGGTTTTATGTTTAGAGAGAGAATTGATCTTCTTGACTGAAATGAGCAAAGAAAGGAAACTACTAGTATTTTTATTTTAGTCTATGTATTTTCCTACAATTACAAACTTAAATTCCTTGGTGACCCAAGAAACTGCAATCATTCACTTATTCTTAATTATTAGGTAGCCTATTTTAAATAGCCTAATTAATTAAATATTTTGTTTAAAATATACCTTTGACATATAGGTTTCCTTAAACTTTTTAAACCATACCTATATAGATATATAATCCTATATATGTCAGACTCTTTAATAAAACCTTGTTGATTTTATTTAAAAGGTATTAATTCACTAGCCTATTTATTTGTATAGGCTATACAAAGCATGGATACAGTCGTTTTAAATTCTAATTATTCTAACTGTTGCACTTTAAAAATTACCACTATAACATTGAGTCAACCTCATCATACATTCTTTACTTAATTCGCATATTGTCAAGGGGAAGCCAAACGGAGTCAAACTGGGCTCCTGGGAAGAAAAAAAAAATGCTGCAACAAGTTGATCAAGAAGAATTTTATGTTGACGAGTTAAACCGGAAGTACTATTGTTTATTCTGTCGATCTTGACGACCAGAGGCAAACTCCGGTATCCTGAGGTAGTCAATAGCTGCAGTGTGAACCGACACATGTCGTTCATCATGCTTTTATTTTATGTCTCGGTCATGTTTGAGGTATCCATTGTCAACCTTTCTGATTGATGCTTATTGACCTCGTGTGTTTTTTTTTCTCTCTCTCTCTCTCTCAGTGTGTGTGTGCGTGTGTGCGTGTGTGTGGCCTTCACTTGCTCACTCTCTGACGCCCTCGTCATCACTTTTAGTGTCATACAAGCTCTTGACTCGTGACTGTAGTATTCCCATAATATTTTTCGTCTTATATGTACTTGGAATGTGTCCAACAGTCTTAAAATGTCGTTTGGAGTTATATAACTTAATATTGTATTACTCTAGTTTATTTCAGATTTACTACAGTTTTTCAAAAGGGAGGCAATAAACATTTTTAATGACATCATAATGGGCTGTTTTTAGTTCATTTCTTGTTCTTTTTTGTTTTGGTTCTAAAGGTTAAAGTCAGTTCCTGTCAAAGACTGCACATCAGAATAACCACAGTTAACAATCTGTCAGTCTATCAGATCGACACACCTCTGATATTGAGCTGCAGGCCTCTGGCAAGAATAATCAAAACAGGATAACAGTTTTAACCTGCTCATCAGTCTTCATCGCACGCACACTATTGTTAATTTTTCTCTGTGGCTCTTCCTGTTTGTATTTGACAGCAGGGGTTCAAACTATTTAACGCCAAGACGCTAGGAATGAACACACACCAAAGAGGGATCCCTGACATAACTTTGAACAAATAAAACAATTTCCCTAAAGAACAACCAGTCTGTGACCTCGCTGCCACCTATTCATCAAATGTCCTATCAGGTATTCAACTGCTTCATTTTTAAAAGTTAATTGTTTTCTCATTTGGCAGAATTAAAGTGAGTCCCAAATTCATTTTAAATATAACTATGTTGGCACTAGAACCCCACATTTCTTTGTCAAGATGTAGGCTTGTAATTATGATCAAAATCCACCTAGCAACATCTGTAAAGCTCACTAATTGATACCTTATATGTTCTTTGTTTAATGTGTACAAAAACCGAAGTGCCAGGCTAGTTGTTTCCCCCTTTCTCCAGTCTTTATGCTAAGTTAAGCTAACCGGCTTCTTCTTGTAGCCTTATATTTAACGTACAAATTGAGAGTGGTATCAATCTTCTCCCGTGGAAATTGCCATGTGCCCAGCAGAGCAGAACATATCACATTGCTGGTAAAAACAGAAAATAGAATAGAATTTACATAGTTTGTAATCTATTGTCCAATGAATAGGTGATTGAAGTCATGCCTGCCAACCTTCAGCAGTTATGTTTACATTAACTACTGGATTATCCACTCATTCTGACTCAAACAGGATGCAATCCTCCGCTTAAAACAGCACCCTTGCTCATTTTTTAACATCAGAAAGACAGCACTATGAAAGAATAACCACAAATTAATGTTAAATTCAGAAATTCTTACAAATAAATCCAGTTTCTATTCTTATTACATTTCCTCACTGATGTTAATTTGAATAAATAAAACTATTTCCATAAAGAACAACCAGTCTGAGATATAGCTGCCACCTGTTCATCAAATGATCTGTCAGGGATTCAACTGTTTTTTAAATTAATTGGCTTTTCAGAATCAGAAACACTTTATTGATCCCTGAGGGGAAACTCTTTTGTTACAGCAGCTCACTATCAGGTCAATGCACACAGGAATAGAAGTACTAAGCAAAAAATATAATACACTATAATACAGGTCAGAAAATAAAATAAGTACCAAGTAGGTATAAGTATAAAATAAAAATCAGTGTGAAGTACAAAGTTGGTTTACCGGTTGATGATAATAATACGGTATAAAGTAATAGTACATGAACTGTTAATTAAAATTAAGTGTAGCTTATTGAGATGATTATGAGACAGAGGATTTTGCACAGCAGTAATAGAAGAATGAATAAATATCAATAAATAGGGAATTTTAAACTGAAAAGAGAAAAGAAAAGAAAATGGCAAAATTAAAGTGGGTCCCAAAATCAGTCACATTTCTTCCTCAAAATGTAAGCTTGTAATTATCCTTTTTGTTTAAAATAATGACTAATTTTCCCTGAAATGGTGAGGACTTTTACATTAGCAGTTGGCTCACACAATAGCCTTTTTTGTTTAACAAAACTGCGTATCTTTACTAATTAAGAAACATACTTCACACTTCCTCCAGATACTCATGCAAATGTTCTTTTACAAAAGTAACCACTGTGAAAACGCCATACAAATGACCTATGGGCTGCACACCTCACTGACTAATGTATACAGTCATTGCCGTATCTTATCAAATATAGCTGTTATCTAAGCTTCCACTGTTAACAGCAAGATAATCTGCTCAGTATTGCTGCTATGCAATCAGCAAACGCTCCTGAAATGATAAAGAGTCGCTATGGATTTTTTCATATCTGAGACTCAAATAATGCAGCGTTTGTTAACCAGTAGGCAGGGACGCTAATGGGGTCATGGACTTGTTGTTTTGGATCTTCACATGACCACCAGGAGGTTAATATTAGCTTGTGTGTTTCAGTACAGAGCAACTCATTCAATGTGGGTCCTGATTCCTGACCTGAAAAGGAGTATGTGTGTGTGTGTGTGTGTGTGTGTGGTGGGGTGCTCTTTTCCCTGTGTGCACACATGCTGCACATGTTTGTCTTGCACTTTGCTTAAGGCGGTGAAACTAAATGTGAGGTTGCCACAACAACATGACAGCAAGTCAGGACTGAACACACTTTTGGAAAATACACAGAGACATCACTGAATGCATCAAATACAGTATATTTACAACTGCCAACAGATAGTCCACCAACTACCGCATGGTTTGTACGTTGGCAGACTGAGGGATTCACTGTGCAAGCAATATTTTGTTTCATTTCATTTTATAATCCCTCTTATGCCCTTATTTAGGATGTATCACACATAATGATACATTTTATTTAAATTAGGCCTTATTTAGGTTATGTGTTTGACATTTCACATGTCACAGATGTCTCATTCAACATAAAACTCCTGGCTGAACAGGTGGCATGTGCCCGAAAACTACAACTATATAAAGCAATTAAAGGTAAATTTGATGTATAATGTAAATGTATATTTAAATACTTCCTATTCTATTTATTAAATTGGACTCATGGATTGGCCATGCATGTAAGAGCATCACATTGTTCTGCGTTGACAATTATTGGTCAGCAATAGGACAAAATATTGTCTACACCAAAATCCTGTCAAACAGCATACATGTGTTTGTGCGTGTGTGTATGTGATGTTAACAGCTTGGTATGTAGGTATTTTCAACTGACAACAAGAGTTTGGCCTCAGCATTTCTTCAGTACACACACACACGCACCTCGACACACCTTTGCCTCTTCCTTCAGTAAGCTGTAAAACTGCCCCCAACTGAAAATTACTCTGTCAGAATGAATTATTCATTCTACTCTCTCTCTCTCTCTCTCTCTCTGTCCTGACCTGTATCTGTACCTGGGCTGACCTGAAGGCAGAATGCTATCCTACAACATTTTGGTCCCCATAGTTTAGGGAGTGGAACACGCACAGCACACACAGCACTGGCGACTACTCTCAAAGTAGCTGCAAAGCATGAGGCTTCAGTGAGGTGACAAGAGACCCGAGCTGCACCATGATAAATCCTCATTTCTATCAGCTCATGTAAGAGACACTCTGACCTCACGCCGCTATACTGTACAACTAATTTCCCTATACTCTAAAAGAGAGGATTTTTAAAGGAATAGTTTTACATTTTGGGAAATGCGCTTGTTCGCTTTCTTGCTGAGACTTACATGAGAAGATTGATTGTGGTCTCGTATTTGTTTGGTCAATAAGCTAGCCAGCAATCAGTTAGCTTAGCTTAGCACAAAGACTGGAAACAGGGGGAAACAGCTAACCTGGCTCTGTCCAAAGGTAACGAAATCTGCCTAGCAGCATCTATAAAGCTCACCAGTTAACATGTTATATCTTGTTTGTTCTCAGCAAGAAAGCGAATGAGCCTTACTCCCAAAATGTTGAACTTTAACCTTACAACTATCACAACTTCCTAAATGATACATTTCTGTTCCTGTGGAAGTTGCCATGTGCCCAGCAGTGCAGAACATATCAGTGTGAATCACACTTTGCTGGTAAAAATCTTTGGCTGACTCAGGAATTAACTATCAGTGGCTTATAATGTATTTGAGCAATCTAGAAGAAACTGAAGCTTATTCCAGCGTTGCAATCATTGGACTGCAAGTCACACTGAAACCCAAAAGTTTGAGTCTATTGAAAGTGAGCTTTCACTCACTGAGCTCTTCCCCTTTTGTCATTTTCTCTCAGTCACCCAGTTGCCTAGTTTTATCTCTCCTTCTGTAAAACACACTGCAATCTAAACTTTAATCGGTTTTGCTGTGTCCAACTTGTTTTTCTGTCTTCCACAGAACTCTGTGATGGATTTTATGATTTCTAAAGAAACATGTTGGCATGCAGTGTTTTTAGGATAGAAGATAGAATAGAATTTACATAGTTTGTAATCTATTGTCCAATGAATAGGTGATTGAAGTCATGCCAACACTAATGCCTGCCAACCTTCAGCAGTTATGTTTACATTAACTACTGGATTATTATATTATTATATTGGACTCATTCTGATTCAAAAACAGGATGCAATCCTCCACTTGAAATTGCACCCTTGCTCATTTTTTTAAATCAAAAAGACAGCACTATTTTGAATGAAAGTGGTGAGGAAGTTCAACAAATTAATGTAAAATAAATTCAGAAATTCTTATAAAAAAAAATCTAGTTTGCATAATTGCTCACTGCTTAGCCTCCCTTTGGCTATATTGTCTCTCTTACAAAAAAAATATGTTATATTATCTTCATGCCTCACTGATAAAAGTAAGACATTTTAAGAACATTTTCTTTTCAGATTTGTTTCCAGTTGACCTTTGTGGTAAAGAAACATTATTATTGAAACACTGTTCAAAATACTGTTTATTCATTTGCATTTACAGAGGGAGGTTGTTTAAAGTGCTGTAGCACAGTCTGTTCTTACTCTCCTTTCTCACATTGTGATACTAACATTATAATGGATATGTGTGTGGTGAGGGAATGCATGTAAAGGTCTGGTTCTGGTCCTGCAAAAGAGGAGGCTTGAGAGTGAAGTATAACCAAGAATATGTAGATGGGAAATATGCAAAGAAAGGCTGCTGACATGGCTGTGTGTGTTTTTATCTGTGTGTGCTGTTCTACCTCCTGGCATGCAATCATGCAAACTCTTCTCCAGCACTTCAGCTGTCATCAATCAGTTCTGGATGGATAAATGTTCATGTTGCACTAAAAAATGTGTTTCCAGAGATCTTTCCCCATTTTTCAAAAGGTCATGGTATTATCTCCATTTCTCTGTCTGTGTGTATGTGAAAACCTGTCATTGCATGTTACTCCATGGTTTCTTGTCTGTCCCTGCATTTCTGCAAATGTACGTATGTGTGTGCATGTATGTGTGTGTGTGTGGATGCAGGTTAGAGAACTGACAGATTGTCTCTTCTGTTAAAGGACCAAGTGTGACCCGTGTCAGTGAGAATTTGTCCTTCCTAACAAGTTACAACAGGTTGGAGAACTCATTGAAACTCAGCTCTCAGGTAGGCAAAATTAGCACACACACCCCCCCCCACCCCCTTCTCTAAAACAAACACACAGGCACTTCTCTCTGTGTGCTATCTCATTGCATATCTCTTTCTTTCTTTTACTTTGTTCAAGCCTTGTTAGGCCTCATGAGCACATTAAAAGTACAATTTGACAGTGTGACATAACAAAATGAATGACATTCCTGTGAGATATTTTCTGCATTGTGTCTGAGGAGTTTTCTCTCTATCTATGATCAGAATGTAAACACTCGTTATCTACCTGGAAATCAAAACCCAGAATGTCGTGCATATCATTTCTCTTCCAAGACGCACATTCTTCTTTGTCTTCGTCATCTCAGCCTTACATTTGTGACACATATCTATTTTCGTACTCCTCTGTCTTGCATAATAAGTCCTACATAATATCTGACATTAAACTGACTGATTTAATTCAATTAATTTGTGAGGTGGCTTTATCAAATCAAGTTTATTTATAAAGCATATTTAAAAACAACCAAAGTGCTGTGCAATAACTTAACATAAAATCCCATAACATGGTAGCCAGCATAAAAATACTATCCCATACACAAATAAATAGGTAAAGGAGAATTTTAAAACACAGAGGAGTAAAGGTGAGGCATAAAACCATTAAGGGCACTCAAAGGCCTGAGAAAGTCTTGAGTTTAGCCTTAAAAGTGTCTACAGAGGGGGAACACTTAATTGAAAATGGTAAACTGTTCCAAAGGTTTGGGGCGGCTACTGTAAAAGCACGATCGCTCTTACCCCTTAGCCTTGAATGTGGGACAGCCTCTGAACATGAAAAAAAAATAGGACAACCTTTGCAGAACAAGGAGTTAATTAAATAAGGATGGTTGAGACAGAGATGCACTTCCTCCTACAATGTAAAACATTCAATGAAATAAGGAACATTTACTTTAACAAGTTCAACTTCCAAAGAGCTAAATGACCTCTCAAAATGAAAAATACTCCTAGGAGAAAGAGACAGGGCAGATTTTGCTGCCCAATATGTATCAACATGCCACAACCTGAGGGACAGTGAATGACCTACACACACACACACACACACACACACACACACACACACACACACTCATAAAAAAATGTTGCAGTGTTTATATAGTTTTTACTTACTTGTATTTGAACTGCAAGTCTCCAATTTTTATTATTATTATCTTACTTATCTGTATACATCTTAATAGCAAATTTCTTCTGTTTATGTATGGTATGTATGTTAACATCTGTTTCTCATGCCAATAAAGCCGAACTGAACTGAACTGAATTGAATTGAGTTCATGTATCCAGTATACACAGAAGCTCCCGGCCTCCTCGGCTTTGACACGTGTGAGATGCTGGCTGTGGGTGTCCGCTCTGAGAGAGAATCAGCTATTGTTTTCATTATTTACGAAAACAAAAACAACAAATGGTCATTTAACAATTCAAATTAGAGGTTTGGAGAATCATTGTGGATACTGAATAAAAACTTCCCTGCACTAACATTTGACTTATTTCATGTCATTCTACTTCTGCTTTGCACACATGTAAAGACACAAAGAGCTTCTTAGTCCAACTAAATTCAACAAGTGAAGCAGCTGGTTGAATGCCTTGATCAAGGAACACATACGGTAGTTTCTTCTTTCTTCTTCAGCATGTGACAACTTCACTCAAGTCTGAACTCTTGAATTACAACTGGTATGCCAGTAACTCAGTGTGTCTGCTGTGTATATGTGGGTGTTTGTGTGTCAGAGGATGTGCTTTAAGGGATCTCATGTTGCAACAGTGAACCTGTCACTTCCCTTCTCTATGACACTGCATGCAGCTCTCTCTCTCTCTGTGCTTCGATGTGAGTGTGTGCATCTTGAGAGAAAAAATGGACTAAGTTTTGTAGATGCATACTGTTTGGGTCCACAGTGCATTGTAGGATGTAGGATGTTCATGCAGATATTTTTATGTGAAATTAAAAGAAATAATTAACTATATTAAGGGACTGCTCACCTTGGCTACACACCCTGGTATTTCATCTTAAGAAGCCTGGATTCAAGAGAGTAAACCTTTTTACATTGCTTATGTGCAATACCACTAAATGAACATCTTGTTGCTAGTGAACATTTGAATTGTTTTAATCTTGTGTCTTTGCTTCAATATTGCAGCAAATATGATGAAATATAGGTAGTGTTATACAGGGATATGCCTTCAGCAGTGATAAAGTTCATTCAAAGTATGTATAATATAGTGAATGGAACTTAACATATCTAATAAAGACATTGTCTTAACTGCTGTGGCATTGTACAGTATGGAGATCAGTGCCAAATCACTGAGCAGTACATCCTTCTACCAGACAGTGTCAGTAAAGAGTCCAGTCTGTTATTCTCAGTTAATGTCTAGTTTGACAGATTTCACCTGATCTTAAACTGTAAACTTTCATTCTCCACCTTCTAATTTTGTCCTTCGCTCTGTGGTTCCATATGTCTCCCTACAGACCTGTTAGAAACCCATTTTTCTACTCGGGCCAAACATATCTTCAAATGTTCTCACTCCTGGTAACAGTCCAAATTGGAGGCAATTAACTTAAATGAGGTCCCTCTCCCTGCGGGTTGAGGAGTAGGTTAAATATGACATGGTGGTTTGGTTCTGAACTGTAATTGCATAAGAAGGGAATGCTTGAGAGGCGAGGAGAGGAAGACAAATGTGATTAAACATGGAGAATGCCTCAAATAATAATTCTCTGTTTGTTTTTACCTCTTGGAAATCCCTCATGGGTCGGTTTAGGTGTATTAGGTCAGCTGAAATGGTGTGAGGGAAGTCAGTGGTAATACAAAACTATTATCAAATCATGTTAAAGCTAAGTATTTGCAGATACTTTATACTTAAGACTTTTTGTTTGAGGGATTTCAATCCCAGAATTTACTTTGATTTTCCCCCCCAAATTTCGCTCCTTTTCACTGAGGAAAATAACTGCGGGAAGCCGGCATTATCAGCATGTGTGTGCCTGCCTGCACCAGTGTGTGTGTGCATGTGCTGTAGACTACATTCTGCACTAATACAAAACCAATTGTCATAAGTACTGTATGGCCTTGAAATGTAGTCATTAGGGTAACAAAATAGGCTAAATTGGCAGCTTACAGTAAACCTATGCAGCTAAATCTTGTTAGAATAAATGTGCAGAGTGCAAGATAAAATGTTCAGATGGGTCAACAAGTGGCTTAACCACACATGCACATTTGAAAATCGGAGTGCAGAGGGGCATTCAACAGGTGGAAAATATTACCATCTAATTTATTGAGTATTTGAGACTGACAGCAAAAAATGAGAGTATGCACCATTTTCTGATTATCTGCAGTTCTGCATTAAAATCAAATTTCCTGTTACCCAGGAAAAAAAGTAATGTATTTCCCAGGAAGTAAGGATTTTAAAGCCACAAGAAAACATTCAACCCTAGTGTGTGTGTGTGTGTGTGTGTGTGTGTGTGTGTTGTGGTAATTTTCATTTGATGCTGAAATTGGAATAATTTTGAGTACAACAAAAGCAGTTTCAATAAATGTACCACATGCAAAAATAAGCATTTTATTTCTACATGGCTGAGTATCATGCATGTGTATGTCTGTGTGCATGTGTGAATAATTTTGCTTGCAGCCTGTCTCTCTCACTGCCTGGGTCCTTTGTCAACCTTTTTTATCAAAGCCCTCCTGCGGTGACTGAATCATTCAAATTTAATTTACAGCACCTTTGGACACATCCAATCTCCATAAATTGGTGCAACTAGAGTCCTCATCTTATAAAAGAGTTTAATGGGTGCAGCAGGGGTCCAGGACAGACTCACACAGTTAAATTGGTAAGAATCAATTGTTGACCCATTTTGCCTCATAAGAGTCCTGTGTGTCAGGACCAGATGCTCTTCAGTGCTTTGAAGTTTTCCTTAAAAAGCAGGTTGTTTAGTCTTGAGTGTGATAATGATGATAAACGTATCTGAATTTTACACTGGAGCCACTGCAAAGTTTGTAAAGAAAAGTGAATGTAATAAGACTACAACAACGAGCTATCTGTTTCTAATTTCTATATCAGCACTCACAGATTGTGTTTATAGAAATATTGTAGTTCAACATTTTGGGAAATACACTCATTCCATTTCTTGCTAAGAGTTAGATGAGAGGATCTATATCACTTTTATAGCTGTCAATTGATAACGAAGCTACAGCCAGGAGAGGGTTAGCTTAGCTTAGAATAAAGACGGAGCAGGGGAAACGGCTAGCTTGGCTCTGTCCAATGGTAAAAGACAGACCCTGTCCCTGCCAAGGAATATGCATAACCCCCTGTAAAACCAGAACTTGTTGTTTTTACACTTCCATTTTTGTATTGATTAAACAAACACGATATAATGTGTTGTGCTAGGCAGATTTCGTTACCTGCCAAGCTAGCTGTTTCCCCTTGTTTCCACTCCTTATACTAAACAAAGCTAACCGCTGGCGGTAGCTTTATATTTAAGGGATAGATATGAAAGTGGGAATGTGAATAACTGCATAAAAAGCAGGTGTGGACCTACTTAAGACAAAAAAATGAAGATGTGTGTAAATAATTTTCAATGACCAATTCATTTGCAGTATTTCAGTTTGTTGTTAAAGTCACAAAAGAAAACTTAATGTACGTCTCTGTTTAGCAGGATTATCTCTACATGTGTGTTTGTGTGAATTAAAGGGATCGTTATTTTTACTGAACACCAAGCTTGGCAATAGAACATGTTGTATGTTTGGGTCCTAGAAAGCCACTGGGGAAGCCTGTGAGTAAAAATGTTGAACTGCCATACATGGACTGAGCAGGTGAACTATATGAAAGCACATGTGGACCTGCTCGTCTGTCAGTGATACAAACTAGCGCTTTGATCTGTGCTGTTAGTTACACCCCCATCCCAAGGTACACTGCTCCTTCACTTGTGTTTGTTTGCAGGTGAATGTGGGCGTGATCATATGTGTTTACATATATGCTAGTGTGCGTGTGCAGGCACGTGAGTGTGTGGTCTGATAATGTACACTGTCATCAGCTTGTATCAGAAGCTTAGATGTGTAAAGTCGCTCCATTAACTTTGAAGTGGGTTGCCTGTTGAGTCAACATGTGTCTGTAAATGTGTGTGTGTTTGCATCTCTATGATGAAAGTTCTTCGAGCAAAAAGACCCTTTTATCATCGCTAGAATGGGAGACTGGCACTGTCTGCTTAGTGTGTGTTTGTATGTGCATGTGTGTATGACAGACAGAGGTAGAAAGCGAGAGGTCAGCGCAGCCTGGTACTCAACTGTTGAAGCACTTTCTTTGTGTGTGTCTGCGTGTGTGTGTGTGTGAGAGAGAGAGAGAGAGAGAGTGACAGATAATGTGAGTACAAATGAATGAGACAAAGACTGATAGCTCAACAAAGAGACTGGATGACAAAGACAAAGGATTGTGTACATCCCAGTCAGTATCATTACATGTCACGTGCCACAGCTGATTTTAAGTCCTTTGGAAAAGGTCCAATTCAAGTCTCAAGTCATTGACAACATGTCTTAGGCAGGTCTCAAGATCAAGTCTCAAGTGACCATTTGCTAATCACCGCCCCCATTTTTCATGCTTTGCGTTCTCACATGGAACACATGCAGTTTACAAGGTGGCAGATTTAGATAGTAATTTTTGAAATGATGGGCCCTAATTTCAGACAGAAGTAATGAAAAGAACGCCTCTCATTTCTAGGCGGGGACCTTTGATTTTGATGGCTGAAATGACAAACGCCACTGGCAGATTTTATTAGCTGTAATTAGCTGCCAAATTATGATAACATTAGCTACATGAGTTGGATGAAAATGCTGTCTCTGGCTAACTATTTAATACTTCCAGCTGACTTATTTTAAAATGGGAACCCTGTAAAACAAGTCTTAAAAATACATTTGATGGTTACATGATATCAGGCTAAAAGACTTTGTCCCAGGCAAAAAGTTAGCATCCTCAATTTGGTGATCCCTGTAGAAGACATGTAAATAAAGAAACAGTAGAGCACTAGTATTATACGCATTTTAAGGAAACATGTAAGATCCAACTGTTATTTTGTTCTAACACAACCCTTTGTGGCTGTATAGCTTACACACTTGTTTGCATTTTCAAACAGGATGTTTTCACTTTTAACGTTAGAAGAGGAAAGGCTTTTATGATGAGAAATAACGGTTGTATTTGTGAACATAACAATATCTCGCGTAAAGAGTTTGGCTGGGGCTGCTGGAGTGTGAACTTCAAAACCATGAAAGAGCAGGACAGATAGCACTCAGATAGCATCCGGGACCGGCTTCCACACAGTGGGGAAATAGTACTACACTGTGAATGCGCTTAATGTGAACGGGGCTTTGATTAAGCCAACAAACTAATGTTAGTTAATGATATGCTCCTTGCCCTTGGAAATAATGCTCAGTTACTACTGTAGGTAGTAAGCTAGTTAGCCTGATATGCTAACAATTATATCTTACGTTAGAGCACTTAAGTAGTAACTATAGTAATAGTAATAGTTTGTTCCATTTTTGCACTTTTAATTTTTAAATGTAAGAGTGTCGCTCCTATGAAAGCCCAATGCTCACCTCTCAGGCATGTGGACAAATCCAAAGCAAATTACAGTTGCTATGCCATGATTGGACAACTGCTGTTTGGGGGAGGGGTTTCGCAAACAGTCAATTTAAGTCCACATCATACTGTCACTTCGTGCAGCAACACATGCTTCAACATATTTATACTGTGATAAAACCTTGTCTGTGTCGGCGAAACCAACAACTCATCATTTACTTCAGAGATAATGTTAAAAATGTGCACACTCCAGGTTAAACTGCTTAATTAAAAGGCTCTTCATGTCTGCAGGAAAAGATGTTTGCAGCTTATTTATATATATATATACATATATATTTAAAAATAAAGTTAATAGTGTTTTATATTATATTTATTTATTTATATAATATTTAATATGTTTCTTTCAGGGGAGCCGGTAGCGGTCCCGTATTTCGAACCCTGCACTTACCTTTCCCAAGCACCTTTGTGTGATGTGTGATGTGTTACCTTCACAAACAGGATGAGTCATATTTTTTTATGTTTTCAAATACCCACAGGCAAATCACAACTGAAAACTGCTTGCATGGAAACTATGGTATTATTAACTTCTATTCACAAATGAAAGTTATTTCCATACAGGAGAAAGGACACTGTACACAAAAAGCCTGTGTAGCAGGTTTTGTAGCCTGTGTAGCACCTTCTCACTACTTTGTTTACAATCAAGCAAGACTGCTACATCAAGAGCACAAGCGGCACAAAACCTCTGAAGGCTTTATATAAACAAAATTACAGGTACGGGCTTTATAGCTTCTGTTCTGGCTTCCACATATCCATATACTGTACATATGGAAACATAACAAAGCAGTCAAAAATGCCCTTGATGAACTCCTTTTAAAACCCAGTACCTTCACCCTAAAGTAGCTGTTCATCTTTACTGTGTTTACAGATGTGTGCAAACCAGAGCAAGCTTTTTTAAAGCAGGATTACACATTTAGTCGTCTGCCTGTCACAAACTACACACTGTAAGTCTCTGTAAGCCAGGAGAGGGAGTAAAGATGTTTACCATTTACTGTATATCAAACTATTTTATCTCCACAGCAGTTATTCCTTCTAGAAAGAAATGGGAAAACTGCTACTGGCATCTTCTAAAAACTCCCTTTTCTAGGAACCAAAGAATGGTGGTTTGGCTGAATAACAGAACAGTGTGTTTTTAACCTCTCATTTAGGGATTAACTTGGAATCTGTCGCTCAAATAGTCCAATGATCCACGCACCAGTCAAATAGTCCATAATGTGCCACTGAATAGTTACTATACAACCAAAAAATCCCGAAACAAAATAACTTCTCGGACAGTGTCAGCTGATGTTCCTGGAAGCAATGCAAATGTATCAACAAAAAAGAAAAAAAGAAGTGAAAGGGCAGATGCTTCAGCTTTTATGCCCCGAAGAGAACAAACACATTATCCATTATTGGAGAGAAAACTGACTGCAGCTCAGTTTAAGCTGTGTCCCAAATGAATGCCAACACACACAAACACACACACACACACACACATGCACACACGCAGACACACACATAAGGTATGTTGTTCTGTACATTTGTGCTTGTGATTACCATAGAAGTTGTTGACAGTTTGTGTCTGTTTGCTACTATTTTAGAGCATATTAGAGTGGAGAGCGCTTCAAACAGATATCAGGGCTGATGGATATTAAGCTATAAAATACTTATCTCAGGAAATTAATTTCAGTGCTCTTCAATTCTGTCAACAGTTAATGATTGTAGAATGTCACAAGCCTGGATGCAATATCATTAAGGGAGATGGATGTGGGATGGGAGAGCTTTACAGTATGACTAAAGACAGAAATTTTTATAGTCCCAAAAACATAAAAGTATTTAAAATTGATTGAAAAGAAAAGTGATACATCAAGTTACCTGTGGGCCATTCCTTCTTCACCCCTGTTTTACGCCCCTAGCATGATTCTTTACAAAGTGGGACCTAATGAAATTCCTGCCATTGAGGTGATCTTTTTTTTGAGGATTATGAGCTTGCAGCAGTTTAATCACTGTTGACAACCACCATTCCCCTCAGGACACTGTGTATGTGTGTGTATTTGAACAAGAGAGAGAAGGAAAGACACGTTTTATATCTTTAATTTTTCTGTATGTTTGTCGCCGAGTGCTGGTGGTCTGGTGTGTGTGTGCTGTACTGTATGAGAAATAAGCCAGAGAGAAACAAATAATTCATGTATAAATGTGTGTCGTTTATGTATTTGTTTGTGGTGTGTTATTTTTGCGTGTCCACTGCAAGCCTTTTTTAAGTTCCTGTATTTTCCAGTCATGCTGACAGGTAATTTCTGGGTTGACAAGTTCGTCTGTCTGTCTGTCTCCCCCTTTCCCTGTCTTTGTCTCTTCAGCAGCACATTCCTGTGTCTCCTTAGTTTCACAAAAGGCCATTCAGCCTTATAATCAAATAAACCTTTGTTTTCATTTTAAAACCTTTTTTTTCTTCTAGTCTCACACTGCAGGTTATTGTGTCCTGTACATTTATTTTCTTCTACATTGTCACATTTTTAATGCTGCCAGTAAATGTAACTTACATCAATCTACGCCTTTTTAACATTAAAGCAATTTTTTTTGTAATTTTTGAAAGAAGCATTAACACATTCTTCCTCCTTCCAAAAGTTTGGTTCATAAGCAATATAACGCTTGCTCAATTCAATACACTCCTGGGTTTTGCAAATCCAGCCTTACTTAGTCTGGTATGACCAGTAGTTTATGGTGGATAATGTTGGCTAATGTTAGCAAACTTTAGATAGATGCTGCTGTATTCGTGGATGTTACAAAGTCACTTCACAGACTTGATAACTCTGCAAATTATAAAACATGTTTTTTACTCACCTCTAGTGGTATGTAGCCATGCAGATAGTTTTACTTGTCCAGGTTTTGAGATATCCTTCTACAACACTCCTGATATCACTTGGCCTGTCTCCTATACACATGGTATGTTTGGGTCCCTGTTACAGAGCCTGGGGTCCCCTGGTTTAGAGAGCTGTGAACTCCTAACAGTGGCGCCTCAGTGCTTTTACGAGAAGAGGTCTGACCTCAGTTAACTTAACAGAAATACAGCTGAATGTTTTTGTTGAGCAAACAAGCACAAATAGAAACAACTTAGTGTGCATTGGTTTGCAGTGGTTGGTCATTCAAATAGAATCATAGGCATGGGCAAGAGTAACTTTTAATATGGTAATAGTTGGACAATATTTCCCTAGTTTTCAGTATGATGGTTCATTTGGTATTCCAGCATTTTTACAACCTAGATTTGGTACAGGGAGGGAGAAAGAGACAGTGAGACAGGCTGAAAGAGCGCAAAGTGAGAGAGAGGGAGACCAGGATGGAGTGAATAAGCCATTTGTTTGTCCCTGCGCTGTCCTCCCTGGCCTTGCCTGGTGCTTGGTGCCTGGCATCCAGGGTCATTTCTTTTCATAACGACCACTGCCATCCTTGCATTAGCATTTTCACTGCTGTGGGGGCAACATTCGAGTGTCTGTGTCCTTGGTCGCTTGCTTGCTACGGGTCTTATTATGCAGGGACTTGGGAAAACAGAGAGAGGGGAGCAGGGCCGAGACATCGACCTGACATCGCTGAGATCCACCATGCCAGCCAGTGGCCCTCTGCAGGTTAGTGCACCCAAAAAGACTGAGAAAACTGTGAAGAAAAAGAAGAGAGAGAGAGAGACAGGTAGAGACAGACAGGACAAAAATAGAAAGAAAAAAAACAAGAGAAAGAAACACAAGGAAAGAAAAATGTGAATGGTGAAGTTGGAGTATAGATGCACCTTTCTGTCTGTCTACCTCTCCCTTCCTTTCTGGTTGCCCCTCTACCCTTCACTCTTTCATCTCTCTTTCTCTCAGTCCTGGTCTATCTGCAACTCTGAATCGTTGCTCCTGTCCTAGCTTTGCCGCAGAGCTGTGGTATGTCCTGCCTATGTGAGAACTGAGGATCAGAGGGTTGCTGTGTGGCTCGCTGGTTTCGGCTGAGTGTCCGTACTCTATTCTGAGACCAAGTTACGATCGCAGCATCCATCAAATATCAATTAGGGCCTGGGTGCAAAGGCTAATAAAGTCCTCTAATGCAGCAGTGAGTCAACAAAGCAGGTACTCATTAATGCCAAGAAAAAGGGGTCAAGGTAGGGTAGGGGACCTGATATATTATGTTTGAGAATACACTTTTATAAACAACATTTTTAAGGCATATTTTGTTATTTTTAAAGAATCACATTTTTTTGTTTTTTGAGTTGAGTTTTGTTTGGCATTGTTTAAGCAGTATTGCACTTCTTTCTTTTTTTCAAATAATCCTCAGATTATTATTCACTACAGTTATCGATACGCAGACAGCCTCCCTAACATCCGACGACCCCCCACACGCACTCCCTGGTGTCTGTTGCGATTCATCTTCTGTATCAGGTTCAGGGCCAGCAGTATTCCTGTCAATCAACCAGCAGGGCTATCAGTTACTGGTATATTTAGCTACACAGTCTCCAGTGAATAAAGTGCTATTACTCAAGACAAGCTCTCTCTCTCTCTCTCTCTCTCTCTCTCTCTCTCTCTCTCTCTCTCTCTCTCTCTCTATCTCTTTCTCTCTCTCTTTCTCTCTCTCTCTCTCTCTCTCACTCTTTCTCACTCTCTCTCTCTGTGTGTGTGTGTCTAAAAAATTGTGAGCAGTGGTGTGTGTGTGTGTGTTTGTGTGAGAATGAGACAGTGACAGATGTGGGAGAGAAGTTGTGCAGTAGCTGAGTGGGCGTATGTATATATGTTAAAGTCACATTTGCTTCAGGGCCATCCACACCAAATATACATAATCACAGTACTTTAAAGTGTTGTGGGTGAAATGGAACCTAACCAAATGCATCTTGCTGTCTTTTTCAAAATTTGTTAATTTCTTCAGTAACTAACAATGGGTCCCCCCCCTAAATTTACTTTTTTATGTTTTATTAAAAGTGTGTATCTCATATGTTTTATTTTAGATCATTTCTAACATGCTTTTTGTGCATGCATGCAAGACGTGCTGTATGACAAGTGAGTTTGATTATTGTGTCACTGTAACAATTTTGACTGGATTATTTGTAGATCTTTGATTTACAGTACAACAATTTGCTTGTTCTAAATCAATGATCGCAAAAAAGTTACTAACAAATGTATAAACTTAACTGCAAAACTTAAAAAAGAAAAAAAAAGTAACTTTCAGTTCAGCAATGTAAAAATCTCTTATCTGTAATTTCAGTCCCTGTCAGCAGGATGACAATTGCAGCAGTTATACGTTATGGATTTATGGAAGAGCAAAAATAAGGTTGTTTACCTGCTTGCTAACCACCTCCAAATTTACCAGTCATGAATGCTGGTTCTGTTCTTTCATTTAACTGAGCTGAGTTTACACTGTAATTATCACACACACAGTCATGTTTCCATCACTTTCAGGGACATTACATTGACTTACATTCATTCCCTGGACACCTATCCTTACCCTAACGATAACCACTACTTGCCTAAACCTAAACCTAACCTTATCCCTAACCTTAAACCAAATCTTCACCCTAAAATTTAATGATTTACATTATGGGGACTTGCCTTTTAGTCCCCATAAGGAAGACAAGTCCCCACAATGTGACTGTGTAAATTGATGTATGTCCCCACAACATTAGTTATTTTCAATCACTGAATTTTGTCACACTTGCACATCAGTGAGACCTTGAACATTAGTACCATTGTGCAATGTGCTGTATATCTGTAATGTTGGGGATAAGTGGTCATTGTAACCACAGAAAGCTGTTACAGTAGCTGAAGCAGAGGCCTGGTGTATATTTTAGTAGCAATTAGCCAGAATTAAATTAACCGATGTGGATTGTGAATGACGATGAAGACCACCATGACCGTTGGCAGAGCCAGAGGCCTAGCACCCTTGATAACAGATAAGCTGAGAATATATAGCACCATTTGACCACCATCAGCCAGTGATGATCATATCATGTGGCTCAGAATGTAAATATTTACCTTCACAGATGCCAAGTCCTCGCCACAACTATTCATTTCAACCCTGGCGGCTTAATCATATGTTGACAGATATGAAGAGAGAAATGTGTGATTCCCTGAAAAGTGGAAATGAGTGAATGTATGTGCATGTGTGTGGGTGTTTAAGTAACATGTGTGTTTAAGAAAACGCTCTCTCAGCATGATTCACATCCTGTATATCAATGCCAGCAGCTAGTGGTTTGTATGTGTATGATTGATGCTATCGTTACTACATTATGCATCTCAAATGTCTTTGCCATGTTGTTAACAGACAGATGGATGGCTAGTTGCTACTGTACTTGCGGTTTAAGATGCAGCAGGAGTAGCGGTGTAGTATATGTTAGAGTATGAGCCAGTGGCAGTGTGAAAAGAATTATGAAATGGATATTCTCCTTCTAAATACAAGCTATATAATTAGATGTGGTTTTCCTTACAATCTGAAACATCCACTGCTAATTTATAGCCTCTGTTGATACATCATTCATCATTCATTTACTTGTATGGTACAACTTACTAGCAAATACTGCAGCCAGCCTTTAAGCTTGTTGGCATCACATGTGATCTCCTCTCGCCATTTTATAATTTGTTAGTGACAGAAACAACTACAGTATGTTGCTTTCACCACAAGGGCCACTCAGTAGCTACTCTGGAGCTTTCGATTGTGTCACACAATCTTCCTCGGCAGCTGGAGTTGCCCAGTTGTCTTGTTGTTTCTATGGTCAAGAAAGAACTTTCGATATCAACTTTTACTGTGAGTCTACATGGATGAGAAGTCCTTAAAGTGGGCAATCTCTATCTGCTGGGAAGATCAAGGGATATGATTAAAAGCTCCTGAGTGGAGTGGACCCTGTACTGATATTGTTTTTGACAACTACTGTTTACAAGATCAAGAATGAACATTCAATCGCAACCATGCTGGTGTTTTTTTCTTACCTTTTGGACTGAATGATTAATTAAGATTCATGATTTGTTATTTAGTTGTTATTAAATGACTGAAAATTCCAATGTTCCAGTTTTCATACCCAGAAAATTAACTTGACCTAATCTATCAGGACTTACCCTTTAAGTCATATTGGGATATGAGCTGGCTTTATATAATCTACTTTGAGATGAAACCTTTGTATGTCAAACAGTCACATAGGATTTTAAATACAGTTTGATGCTCATGGATTTGTACTTGATCTGCTTGATTCTGAATGAGTTTCTTAGTCTCTGAGTTGATGACATCTTCTCAACATACATACATAATGCGCTCAGCACAGCTTCAAATCAAGTCCAAAGGAAAGTGTGTTATTTTGCTGAAATTGGATTTATGAGGTTTTCATGCTGTGTCTGTGTGAAGCTGCCATGATGAATCTATTTCTATGGTGTGAAGGCTTTACACCTCTAAGTCACTCTCTATGTATAGAGCACAGCAACAGGGTGTGGAGCTCTGACACAGAATCAGTAGGAATCACACAGCCTTTCCAAGCATGGCAGTCATGTTTCTCAGAAGAGGGTAGTTTCACAGTGGTTAAATGGTGCATTCAAATATAAGAACTTAGAAAGATAACACCACTTATCTGTAATATTTGTTTGTGTACAACAGCTTTGACAGTCTTTCTAATAATCAATAAAGTGAAATAGCCTGAAAGCAGATAATAAAGACCAGCATCTAAGTGAGTAAGTGGTCACCATTTAATGTGCTTTGCTTGCAGTATGAAGAACTTCAACCTATATTGTTCTCCAGTGCCATTGTATACTCATAAGGGTGATTAGTGTGAACTTGACTATTTATATTTAATGGAAAAAAAGGTCTCAACACATGTTCAGTTGTTAAAGAGTAAGTGCACCCAGGCAAATAATCATGCTTGGCTGCCAACTAGTGGTGACTACGTGCTCTTTTCACACACTGTACTACATCACAGCTGGGTGTGGTCACAAATACTACAGACCATACCTAACCACACCAAGCTGTGATCATAGGTGTAGTCAGAAGTTCAATTAACTTATACCTTTCAACCTGTAGAGATCTAGTGTGGGTTACCTTTGAAGGATATGGCAGGCAATATTCTATATCCTCTTAATGTCAATTAATCTCCATAAATTCATGTCTTAGTGGCAGGGCAAGAAGCACAAAAGGAAAGTTAAAATCACTGCAACCCTACAAGCATGACAGTTATATTTTGCAGACGTGCAAAGTCGTTTCTTGCATGTAAACAAGTCTGAACTGGCCATTGAGTGACTTTGGCAGATGCCAGAAGGGCAGGGTCACTTTAAGGCAGGTCTTACTGTACATGTCACTCATACCAACAATAATAATAATCATATTAATAGATAATCAAAATAATAGGTCTACATGTGTCATAACAATGGCAACAACTGTTTTTAACTGTATTCTCTGAATAACAACTTGTTTACTGGAGGAGTTTTTCTTTTATCCATCTGTTTAAGTGTCTGGTGCTGTGTGTCCCTCCATGACCACTGTCCCTCTCATCTCTTTCCCACTTCTCTCACCTCCCAGAATACATTGCTGCCTCTCTTTGACATTGTGTTTGTGTGTAACCCCTTCTTGGCCCCTACATGGCACATGCCACATTCTGAGTGTGGGTGTGAAGTATGAGAAAGTGTGTGTGTGTGTGTGATTCAGGGAACTTTCATCCAAGATCCAACTGAGCCTTATCTTGTGTAACAGGTGTGTAATGTAATATTTGCTTTGTATTTCCAAACTATGGCACATGTGATTCAGACTGTGTGCGTGTCAATCAGTTTTTATACGTTTTGACAGAAGCATAATACAGTATGAGTATATTGACCCTGTTCAGATCTAGTCCTACTGTAGAATCTAATATCCAGATAAGCAAATTGTGCATAGTTGTGATCGGCTGAAATTCACACTTGGCATCAGAATATGTCTCAAGTCTGTCCTAAGTGACTTGTCACCAGATTTACTTTCACCTGTCTTTTCACCTGTCTTCATGGAGTTTCCTCAGTTGTCATGGAGATTGATCTGTTGACAAGCAAGCTCAGTAGGTATTTCGATGTCATAGCACTTTTAGGACTTCTTGTCCCTCTTGGCTTAAAGGTAAGCATGTGAGTTTATTCTTGTAGTTTGAGAAAATAATCACAACTCAAGGTATACAAATTAACTTGATTTATCGCCCAGGCATATGCTCACACATTCAGCTAGAGAAAAAGACTGAGGTGTTTATCTTACCTTTATGCAGACTTCAGAGTGGTCTTGCATAAGCGGACTCAGCTGTGTCGGGGAGCTTGGTCTAACCATACCATATTACAAAATTGAGTTTTGTGCTGTTCACTTGGGATTAGATCACCCACACCCTCCACACGCTTACACTGCTACACACCTGGAAGGGCCCTTGCTCAAGGGCATCTCAGTGGTAGGAATGATCAGTGAGAAACGGGGAAGAGGCAAGTGCTGCCCTTTCATTTCCCAACCCTGATTAATAATTCTGGTCCCGGAATCCAATCCTTGATCTTTTTTCTCCCAAGCCTGCTTCTCTATCCTGTGATGGCAAGTATGATCAGCACCTGTGTGAGGTAATGTCCACACTCATACAGATAAAAATTAAAACATGGCCTGAGTGTCTAAACCTTGCATCTAAATTAATTAAGAACTTGGACAACAAAATCATTGAAAAATGCTTAAGTTTTCTCAACTTCAGCCTTTTTAATGGCTCTTGGCTAACAATGAAAATCTATATTACTGCCACCATCTGAGAACAGGTGTGGTTGAATGGATAGGCCAACACACCCAATAAAAGAAACCCAATAACATATTTGGATTCCCGGCCAATTCTTCATATCATTGTTGTTTTTACGCCTGATAATAGAAACATTAACATGTCACTGTCAACACCTGTATTGTGTAATCGGCTATACTGACATACTGGCTTTTTAATATTACTGCTAAGCAGAAGTATTTCAGCCGTGTTTCTGAGAAATTGACAATCTTCCATCTGTGTTTTTAAATTTTTCATCTCAAGTGTATCTACTTTTACCATCTACTTTTGAAAACATAGAAAAAGATAATATTTTCCAAATTAACCATGTTTATGTGGACATGTTGTAGTGTATGATCAAGTGTGTGTGTACTAATTTTGAAATAAACATTTCTTAAGTGAATATACAGTACTTCATATCTTTCTTTCTATCTGCCCTCACTCCTACTTTTTTTCTGCTCTGTTTTATGTTCTCAAATTCTTTCTCTCCTTCTTCCTCACACATTCTTCTTCATCTTCTCTCTTTTTTCTTTACTACCCAATTCCTCTTCCCATTTCCCTCTATGCCTCTCTTTCCTCTTCTTCATCTGTCTAGGGGGAGTGTGTGTTTTCTTTTCATTTTGGGGGGGAAATGACAGCTGACTTGGTTTGAATCTGAAACAGCTTTATAGGAAAAGAGCCCAATTTGCTGCTGTTTGTGCGTGTGTGCAGACATGTGAAAAGATTTTTACAGGGTTTAGAGAGTGAGTGTGTGCGAAAAGAACAAAGATGAGTGATACCAGATGAAACTTTAGAGCCCACCAGATATAAACAATTAGATTATTATCACACATACACAGACCAGTCTCTCTGTCTCTTGCTCTCTCTCACAAACCCACAATTATTGTGTCACAGAGTGAAACACAGCAGATATAAAGCACAAGTATTCTTATCATAGACACATTTACTTGCTCCTTTACTTCCACTTGAGTAGGATTTAAAATCTTGACTCAGAGATCTACTTAAATGTTGTTTTTCAACCGGTGAAAGACTCATTCTGGACACTGCATGTTATATTTCATGAAGACATTATTTGTCAAGCCAACTAAATGATTATCCTTAAAACCTTGAGCTGATTATTACACATGAAATAAATCACTAGCTGCAGCTTCAGGCCAAGAGTGTTGTGCCACACTTTTGTTCCTCATCCACTTGTTCCAGTCGTATTTGCCAAGAAGAACAGGAAACCCCTTCTCTAGTGCTGAGGCTCCCCTGCTGGGACACTATAACTCACAAAACTATAACTCACACACACACACAGATGCACATACATCACAAATGCACACCAGACTTATAAATCCAGGTTCACTGTAAGTCCATCTTTTCACAGACTTTCCATGTAGCTTTGTATACACACCCTGCTAATAAAAACACATGTAGCCGTTTAATGGTTTTCTTAGAATTCATTCATTTATTTTCAGAGAATTGTGTGTTGCTTATCAGCTGCACATGTAATGCAGCTACATTTAGCTGCAGTGGTTTGAGGTGCTATGCACTTGATTTAAATGTAGTGTGCGCTGTGCTTGGATCACAGCCAAACACATACAGTATAGAGTCATAGCCACACACATTTGTGGCCACACATCTGTGGAAAGGCATACACATAAAAATAGACATAAACATGTACAATGTCATAAACATATACAATGCTTTAGAGGCTGCGTGTGGTGGGGGTATAATGCATAAAGTCTGTGCGTCAAGTAGGAGTCAATTCACAGATGCGAGATTGATATCAATCTTCTCATTTAATTCTTGGAAAGAAAGTGAATCAGTGTATTTCCCTAAATGTTGAACTATTCCTTTAAGAGAGGTATCAAACGTGAGAGAGGAAAAGAGTGTGAATTAACAGAAAACACAGAAAGTGAAGGAGAAAAGAGAGAGGTAACGAGGCATGTAGGCAAGTCAAGAAAAAAAGGTAATTTGGCTACAAAGTGAGACGAACACACACAGAATCTGTTGTAGAATCCATGTAGCAGGCTGCTTGCCAGTAGGGAGTATGTGTATGAGTGTGTTTATGTCAATTGAGGGGTGATCTTAGGGTAAATACAGACCTCACTCTTTCTATGTTTTCTTTCCCTCCAGCACGAGTATTAGGTCATTGGATAAGATAAAGTGTGTGTGTGGGAAAGATCCTGGACCCTTATGTTTCTGGTCAATCTTGTATGTGGGTTTACAAGCGTCTGTATAAACTGTCCAGTTGACATATGTACAGTATATGTTTCTGAACATGTAAATATGTGGTTTGCATGGCTGCCAGCATGTGTGCATGTACTGAATGTGGACATGAAGCATGGTATGTGCCTGTATGCCTGTTGTGTGCACAAGAGTCCCTATGAGATAAGAGTTTTTGTATGTAGTTATTATTAGTTTCGGTAGTTTTTTGGTAGTTTAGCGACTGTAAAAATACAACTTTAAAGATGCTATTATTAATGTTTTTATATTAACAATGGATCAAAGTGCTATGTGTAATGTAAAAGGGGTCGCTCATAGTGACACACCCACAGAGAATTATCATATGACTCTGCAGTTCCCTCTTTCTGTTTACTGTTTTGATTAAATCTGGCTGCTAATAGCATTGTTTCCATTGCAGCAGGCAGCTGTTTCAGTAAAAAAAAAAAAAAAAAAAAACGACAGACAGACACAGGTGGCAACTAGCTGGTGAACATAGTGAGAGCCTGATATTTCCCACAGGAGTTGGTAGAGACCAAAAACAGAGCTGAAAGGAAAGGGAATATTGGATTCTAATGTTGCTTCATGTCTGCTCAATGTGTAACTAGGCAACTGTTTGCTAACAAGTTTATCATATCAACTGATGAGGTGATGATATGTCACTGTTGTATTCACAGCTTGTTTACGCTGCCCCCAAGTGGCCAAAAAAATATTGTGTTATTGTTAAAAATATGTTATTTCAGGTTTCAGTGATCAAATATAAACACACAATAATATTTTAGCAATAGAATTATGTAGCTGTGTGAGGTCATCAGTGATTTTAAATGTGTATATGGAAAAAAGTGGGCGCAGGGAAGGAGTGACGGAGGGAAAGAATGAGTGTGGGAGGTGGATGAGGTTCTGTCATCCAGTCTCCGTCGCTGATGTCCCCCGGTGCCTGTGGTGCTCATGGGACTATTGTTGATTTCAGCACAATGAGATCATACTGAAAGTGAAACAAAGGCACTCTGTTATTAATTGTCCTCTGTGTGAAACCATGAAGGCATCGACCAAGGCATAAGGGGATACAAATTTTCATTAGTGTTCAATTAATGTGAAAATCCTCCAGTAATGTGTTCTTCTAGTATGCTGTTTAATTGTCATACATGTTGTTGTTTTTAAAAGACAGTTACACAAGGGAAAATGTTAGCTTTTGGTGCGATTTCTTTGGAGAGAGAAAAGTGGACGCCATTTAATAAAAAATGTTGGCTGTGAAGTTGCTAATTAGCAGTTATTAGCATCTCCATTTTATACTCAACAAAACTATATAATGCAGGCAATTGCTTTGGCTGTATACTGCTTTAACAACCGTGTAGCTCTAATCTCACATGTTGTATTCTGAAACTTCCCCATGACCGGAAACATTTTATGTGTCCTGTGAAACTTTCCCAGCTTTTTTTCTGTCTACATAAGCCTGCTCTGTGCAAATATATACATCATGTTTACAAGCCTCTGAGGACCTAAATAAATGCCCTGACTGATGTTTAGTCACCTTTACTGATCTATTGTATTTATGTTTGTGCCTGTTTGTTTGTGTGAGTGTATGTGTGTGTGGGAGAGAGAGTGTGTGTTGCTCGTTCAGGAATATCCATTAACCCTTTGACCTCCTCAGTGAAAATAAACAGCAATAACTTATATTAGACAAATAGTCATTCATGTCTTGTCAGAGCCACACATGCACATCGTCACTGACTACCATTTGAAATAATAAAATAAATAAAAGAAGAGAAGAGTCATAAATATCTATTTTTAGCCGTGCCTGCAGCATAACATTCCTATCAACCTCAGCTGAACTTTGTGTTCAGTGTTAATTAGCAAATGTTAGCATGCTAACATGCTAAACTAAGATGGTGAACATGGTAAACATTATACCTGCTAAACATCAACATGCTAGCATTATCATTGTGAGCATGTTAGTATGCTGACATTAGCATATAGTCCAAAGCACCATTGTGCCTAGGTACAGCCTTACAGAGGCTGTAGACTCTTAGTCTTGTTTATATTCTAATAAAATCCAATGACGATTGAACGCTTTGACTTGTGATTCCTGCATTTCATCTGCAACTGTCTGCATGTAGGATTTTCTGGCCCAAAGTGTTGGACGGGGATGGATGGATAAATGGACGTACTGCATCATTAGCTCTTTTTGTGAGCTATATGATGGTTAACAGAATGTAAATGGATGTGCATCGACTGTAGGTTTGTGAAAGCATAAAGCAGACATGGCATTGAATGTTGAGAGGTTTGTCTCAGTGGAAAACTTCCATCATGACGATTAAACACTTTAATTTCCCGCGGTGGTAGTACATCATAGTCTTGTGGTTATCTGAAATTATATGAGTGGTTGTTGAAGTAGCTTTGATCAGAGGGGTCTTCAATCCATGTTGATCATTACCACATTGCCACAGCAATACAGACTCTAACCAGGGAGCTAGACTTGGGTTGTTTCTTGGGGCATACATGTGCTGATAACAGTTGTGTAAAATCTGTAGAGGAAGTTCTTTACTGTGATTACAATATACTTCTGGTATCATCCAACTGGCCATACAGTTATTACAATGAAGAATACCATCATGGCTTTTATTACTATAGTAAATTAACTTCCCTGCAATTGTTTAGGCTGATGAATTGCAGTAGTTGCACGGGAGTATAACTACTGCAATAATAACAGTTTGCTGTCATAAAGTCACAGGAGCTAACACTGTGTGCATGTGTGTGTAAGTGTTTTGAGTATTTTTACTGAGCAATGTGGACAGTTGCATTATCAGGACATGTTGTGTACAGGTTTTTTAAATTAGGAAGCACGTGTGTATATGTGCATGTGCAAATGTTTGTTCATGCATAATACACCTTTGTGTACAGGAGATATACTGCAAAGAGTCTCACAATATGCTTTCAGATCACACATGCACGCACACACACACACACACACAGTCACACTTCACCTCCTCCAGGTATGTTCCTATGTGTACCTTTGTACCTATATCTTGTCATACATGGCTTACTCGTGTCAAGCACACTATGCCTGTTGTCTGTTTACTGATGCCCTTACTGTTCCACATGATCGAAGAAATTACCACTTGTTGCTTTTCCTCAAACACATCTATTAACTTGTGTTTTAGGCTGGTGAGACATACACATAACAACAAAGTCGAGTACAGGTTCAGGTATATGTACTATATACACAGAGAGAACGAGACCATGACCTTGCAGCATGACCTCCGACTGGTTGAGCAGGCATCCCGGTGCAGGTGACTGTTGTGTGTGGAGGTGTACGCTACTCTCGTAAAACGTTTGGCTTCAATAGATTTACACCTGTCACATGTTGAGTAAATAAAATGTTGGCAGGGATGGAAATTAAAACTGCCAACTTTAAATGTCCATACTGCTGTTCTGACTTCTTGTGCACAAACAGGATGTGCATAGGTGTGTGTGTCCAATGTGTGCTTAAATGGATGTTAGGATAGTTTAGTAAATATCATTCATTACCATTCATGTTGAAAAGGAAAGGAAAAACATGTCCATGCCCACCTCCACAGTGGTTAGGGGTTCCGTCTTTTGCAGGTAGGGTGAGGGGATAAATGAAGCTCTGGGGCAGAGGGATAAGACTTGAGATTAAATGGAGGCCAGCACAAGGTGATGAACAAAGGTCGAAATTAGATTAGGGCAAGGCGTGGTTTTTGTTTCTTATAACAAGTTTATGTCCAACTGTTCGACTCGTCTTAGTTTCAAATTACTTTGTCATTTTTGGGTATATAAGTACAATTAAAAGACTATAGGTGACTTATAATTGCATGTCTGTAAATTTAGGGGACTGAGACAGATAAAATGGTCAAAATGAATGCAGCATCCTGACTTCCAGAAATGAAAATGAATCCCATACTTTCGATGATGTAACTCCACAACGTCTTCCATTAGACCTTCCTGCCTGGTAAAAGAACATGTATTTCAAACTCCACACCCCCAGTTTGTAATGCTGCCTTTCTCTTAAAAGTTTAACAGTTTGTAGTCTCGAAGCTTAAGCTGAGATTGCTTTCTGTCTGAGTAATTTTCTTAGACTTTCTCAGACTCCTCCAGAGTCATAGAAGACATTATACAACTGTCACAGGCTGTGTAGTACTCCCATGACTAAATGTAAAATTGACAAACGTGCCCCTTTAAATAAGTGAGAATGGTGAAAAAATACTTACAGGAAATTCATTTCACTCTGCAAACACAGTTTGTTGTTGGGTGTTTCTTATCAGCTTTGCGGTCCCTTCTTGTCTGATGAAAGGCCTTTAAAAATACACAATTTTTTTATTGCCACTAAGTGCTAGAAAATCCCCAAAAGTCTCCCAAACTCACAGTTGATATTTTGAAAATCAATAAAAGATTACTAAATTCTTCAGTAGAATTCATCTGTTAATAATACACAGAGATTATTTTGTTTTTCTTTTACATATTTTCAACCTCAGGCAGTGTCTATATCTGTCTCCCTGTCTCTTTAAATGTCTCACGTTTTGGGATGCAGCCTTGGCACAAAACAGCAGCATTCGTGGAACTCGGGAAGCGGGAATGCCCGCATACACACAGACACAGAGGAAGGAAGTGTGTGTTGTGGATGGTGATGAAGGCTGAACTATAAAAGCCAGGAAACTGCTGGGAGGAATGTCCTGCGATGTCACACATGGCGGAGGCCTGAAAGCGCCTAAGGGAAGTTTAAACTCCAAACAGCTTTGGCTCATCTGTGGAAAAAGCACGGCACTTTAGAAAGAGAGAGTGAAATGACAAAGAAAATATGTGTCACTCTTCCATCACAGAAGCTTTACGTTCTTTTCATTAAACCTGTTCACACCTCAGCCCCTAAGGCACAACTCCAAAACACAGCCACATGTATAGTACTGTACGGCTATTTACAATATACAATATGTACACTCACAACCACACACACACACACATCCTGCAGTAGTGGGGCTCTCCCACACTCTTCTTGTTTGTTTAGGATACAGGCACTCTAATGTGACTGTAAGTCAAGATCATATTGTGGCAAACTGACTTTTCGAGTCAATGAATTATAATTACAACAAACCACATACACTGTTAGGACACATTGTGTAATCACAGTGGTTGTTATTTTACTCTAAGGCTTACGTGACTCATATGATTAAACTATTTAATAAGTTTGTTGCTGTTTTTGATGCTTCATTGATTTTTGTTCTCATACTGTATGCCAAATGCACACACACACACACACGCACACAGGCTGCACATGTGTATGCAAACACACGGTGGATTTTGAATTAAAACATTTGTTTTAACTGAATGTCAGGAGTGGTATGTCATTGTAGGATTTAATTGCAGGATAAAACAGTGATTTCTTCTCCATGCATGCGAGTCATGGGCGTTTCAATTTCCTGCTGTTTGTTGGTGTTTTCAGATAAACGAACACATTTATTGTTTCAGCTTGAGGTGGAAATAGTTGAAAAGAGGGTGAAGATAGAGAGTGGAAAGATAATAAGTTCCCACAAAATATTAAAATATGACCATAACCTCCTAACCAACACTGGCTGCACTTTAGCTGAATCTTCAATCAAATCAATGTGGCAGTGTGTGTCTATGACCATATGTCAGTGTGTTATTGTTATCTGCCTTCAAGCCTTCTGTGAGATACAGTATGTGGCAGCAGTTTCAAAGAAATGTAAGTCAATTGTTTTTAATATATTTAAACATGTATGCATGTATGTATTTCTCCTATAGTGTATATAGTGTATGTGGACATATATGTGTGAATTTGTAAAAGTTAAGTTAAGAATCAACCAACTGTAGTTAACTGCCGAGGGACTCCTGGGTCAGACAGTTCATTTAATAGAGATTAAGCTGAGAGGCACCACTGAAAGCCTATTTCTCAAAGAGCATAATACCTATCACGTAGATTTTCACATCTTGAGAGTGAGTGGACTCTGTTGAACGCGTTATGTGTTTGCGGTGTCACAAATGTTGGGAAATTGAGCAAGATAAAAAATTCTCTTTTTCTGAAATGTCTGGTCTCGGTTAACATTGGAGTCAGTGGGGCAGCTGGATGGCACTACTGTCACTTTAAGGCTCATAAAATGTGTAAATCAGTTTTCATAGATAGTTACATTGTTTAAAAGAGAACATATTTTTCTCCATGTTTGATGAAAAATAATGTTTGAAGAGTGAAAATTGTGAGACTAAGATTAAGTTGAAGATAAATCTCTAAATAGAGTTTAACAGTTTAACCCACTCTGCGTGTGATGTCACCCACTCCAACCGAACATTCCATCCGTTCATCATATTTCAGAAAGTATAAAAGATACAAACACTAAAAGTAATTTCCGATAATGTTCTCAATGAGTTGAATATTTTGAAGTTCAAATGAAGTTTTTATGTTGTTAAGTAGTTAAGTGCCAAAAAACGAGGGAGAATAAGAATCCGAGAAGAACATAGATGGGATCCCACAAAACCCATGTGCACAGGACATTATTAGATTTAACCTTTGAGTATTTGTGATTTTTGCATGTGCTCCCATCCTCACATTGCTCTCTTTCCTCTTCCTTCACTTTTCCTTCTCCTCCTTCCATTTCGTTTTCTCCTGCTCACCAGCCTCATGCTCTCCCCAGCTCCATTTCTTTTTCTTTCTCCTATTGTCCCTTGTTCTCTTAAGTCTAACACACTTTTGTTTGTTACACCTATTGGTCTGTGTAAAATGCTGCAAAACAGTTATTTTACTGTAAAACACAATAAAGTCACCAGTGTGTAACAAAGTATAAAACCTGAAAAAAACTGAACATGGCTTCTGCAAAAACAAAATCGCAAACACTGCAACATATCTAAAAGCCTTGTGATTTGTTCAACGTTTTGTAACTCTGTATAAATCTCACTGGCTCCACACTACAAACTAGGAATGTCCTCTTTGTCTGTCCATACTCCAGAATGCCCTGAAAATGTATCACATAAGAATAAAAAATAAAATCAATGTAGACTAATTTGCAGTAACACATGCAATAACTATTTATACTTTTGTATACTGTTGGTTTCTTCCCAAATCTTCCCAAGCTATGTTTCCTTCCTTTTACACCTTCACTTTGCATGAAGGATTTCTACTTCCTAACTAGCAGCGTCCTAACTTGTTACTATTGCTAAGATTTGTCAAATTTGTATGCCATATCAAACTACAAATGTTATTAAGCATAAATTAACAAGTTTCAACCTCAAAATTTTTGAGGTTTTGTACCTTTTCCACTTTTTTCTTGGACCTGGCCATAGAATGTTTTGACGGAGATCTCCGCCATCTTGTTTTTACACTGATAAGTGTATTGTGCTTTTTCTACCACCAGATGGCACACTAGAGTGTCTACTAATGAGGACAACAGGTCTAAGTGAAGCAGAATGAAGTATAAGGTGCAGCAAACCCAAAACATAATGTCCTCATATAAGCAGGTAGAGTCTTAGGAGGTTATCTCACAGTCTAAACATTGTTTCATGGAGAATGTCACTTTGAAATGAGCCGTGTGCTGCAGCAGCGGGGTAGCACAGTGTTCAGAGACAACATTCCTTCAAGGGGAAGGTTGGTGAACCAGCTCCTACAGAAGCAACCATCTGCACCCTGAAGGGTCCATCTCCTAAAATATGGTGGCAAGCAAAAAAGCAATTTAACGGCTTGATGACAACTTTGTGACCTCATCATTAGGTCTCATATATTACTGCAAAGTGATATGATATGATACGTTTTTTCAGCAACAGGTTATTTCCAGTATTTGTGATGCTCTCACAGAGTGCATTCCCATATGCATCATTTATGACAGGTTAAACACCACGAACAAACACAAGGAATTCCAGCTATTGCTGCCGTCTTCGTCCTCATAAAGACTCTTTGACATCAGTCCGTCCACTTTCCAAACATGCCTTCCCTGAAATAAAAACACTCAACAATAAGTAGTATATTTTTACAACTCCACAAATCATCCTGGTGGGGACCGAGGTCTTTTTACATTCCATTGTGTAAAGTACATGTGTACTTCCTCTAGTAATTGCAGGGCGTATGATTTGGTGTGTGTGTGTGTGTGTGTGTGTGTGTGTGTATGTGCGTGTGCGCCTGCAGTTGGAGGTGTCATCTGGTGGTAAATAATAGAATTCTATGTGGATCAGAAAAGCTATACGTACAGAGATCAAATAAGGTTAAAGGAATTGATGTCAAACAGCTCCAACAAGGAACAACAAAAAATGTGAGACTCATTATTTGATGAAAAATAATATAAAAATTAAATCAAAACTCAAAGGAGTACATTTTGGGAAATGTGCTTTTTTTGCTGAGTTACTGGGAGTTTGATGAGAAAATCTACATATCCATTCAACAGAGATTGGTCCAAGAAGTGTTTAGCCAAGCTAAGCACAAAGACTTTAAACAGGACCAAGGGCAGGAAAATGATATTCAGACCTTGAAAAACAATACCCCAAAATTGAAGTTGCAAATAATTCATAATTTTACAAAAAAAAAACAAGACATACATTGCACTGCTTCCTTTTTATATATGACATCGGGAGGAGTCCCTTCTGTGTTGCTCTTCCTGAGGTTTCTCCCTTTTTTCATCCCTGTTAAAAAAAAAAAAAGTGTGCCGCGTTTCCTTATCCGAATTACAGACTACAAGTGAGTTGTGGCATTTGACTTTTTCAACCTGAAATCACGTCTCACTGTATGAACTTGTGTTTATGTTTGTGAAAATTAAATCAGCTGCAGACCTGTTTGAAAAACCCATGCATTCTACTGTAGATGTGTCAATGTGTGCTTGCTTCTTTCCAAAACATGTTAATGCAATTCTATGAAGTTAGGAAAATGCAGAATATGATCGAATTGGATACTACAGTACAAATTCTTTGTTGTGTGTAAAGTGCAGTAACCTGCAGCATTACTGGACACTTTGTTGGAAGAATATTACATTTGCATGAAGAAAAGCTGCAATACAAGGTCATACATTGAAGCTATTAGTGTTAATCTTCTGTGATTATAATTAGACCCCTAGGAATTCTCCTTGACACTAATCTGTGAGCGGTACATTCAAGAGATTTAAATTTGCTATGAAGCAGTGATGTAACTCAGGCTTTACACACTTGTCATTCCTGCTTGTCAACACTGAAGTTAACTGAAGTCACCGCTTCAAAGCAGTAAGAACATTTCTGTTTATGTGTATGGTTGCAATGTTGACATGACAACATGTAGTGTGTTTAAGAACACACCGATGGTGCACACACTACTGGCATGTGATACACACCTGTCACAAACACACACAGATTAGGACACACACACACACACACACACACACATCTGGCACACATCCTCAAGGGTTTTTAGGATTCCAAATGATGCTATAACAGTACGCAACATTCGTCAGCTAATGCAAGACTCTTCCAGCATGGCTGACGTCAGAGGAGAACCAGGTGTTTATGGGCTCCTCTTCACACATACCACACACACACATACAAAACTACGAACCTGCACCTGTAGCCATTGTCAAAGTCTGCCTCATGATATAGACAGCTGTTTCCTAAACACAGTGCCAATTTGTTAGATTAGTATATTTTAACACAATGCCCAAATGCTTGCTTTAATCAACTAGTTACCTTTTCTGCAAAAGGATAATTTCGGTTTATTATGACATGTCTTATTTTCATAGTTTTGACCATCATTTTTATTGGTTATTATAACATCAAAGTCTGACAGGGCAAGAAACACAATCAGCCAGACAGACTGAAAGCAAGTCAACAGTTTTGCCAGATTATCTAAATCAATGTATTGGAGGTAAAACCGAAAGCGAAACCTAAATGCTGTAAATCCGGCGTAGTTGTATGATGTATAATTCTCTGACTGCTTGTGCTTCTTACCCTGTAAGACTTCTTTTTGTTGATATCGCTTCATTCCCAGTTCTCATCAATTTACTTGGTGATTAAAAAATTACCCAATCCTATTATTACTGCAATGATGGTCAAAATGATAACTGGTTGTTATAAACCAGAATTATCCTTTAAATGCCTGAACAGAGAAAGCATAATTTTTCCAAAATTTCTGATAAAGCAAAAGTCATTCTTTTGTTTGACCATCAGTGTGGCAGGCAATATAGCAACAAAGATTTATAATATAATATTTGTAAAAATCTGTCAGTTGGAAGTGTGACCCTTTATAAGGTTTCCATAGGATGCCGAAGGGGCCAGCTAGCTGAGTCGTTGATATGGGCAGGAATGCAGAGAGTCAACTGATAATAGATCACTGCCACTCTTTCCACCCTACTCCAAGATGGCAGATGGAAGTCCAAATGCAGACACACACACACACACTCACTGACAGAAACACACACATGCACACACATGTGGTCAACTGTAGCAGTTACTCTGTGTCATGTTAAATCATAGTTAAGGTAGTGTCCCACCACTGGGGGTGAGGGATCAAAAGTCAAAGGTCACTGAGGTTGTATGGGTTGTTCTTTTTCCCAGTGCTTCTATTTCTTACACACACACACACACACACACACAAGAAGTAAGTGAATGGTATCTAGACCCACAACACTGTAAAAGTACTCTATTACAAGTCTTGCATTCAAAATCAGCAAAAGTACAGCGGTATTATAAGCAAAATGTATTTAAAGTAGTAAAAGTAAAAGTACTCATTATGCAGCAGAATGGCCCTTGTCATATAGTTATATATATTTTATATAGTTGGATCATTATCACAGGTTCATAAATGTTTAAGTTTTTTTAAACTACTTTATATATTGTTTGGGAGTTTAATCTGTAACAATGCATCATATTTTATAAACATATGTGTTTTGTATGTAAAATGTTAATCTGTAATGTAACTAAGTAACTCAGTAAAAAGTATAATATTTCCCTATGAAATGCAATGGAGTAGAACTGTAAAGTAGTAAATATTCAAGTAAAGTACAAGTACTGTACAGTACTTGAGTAAATGTACCAAGTTACTTTAAACACTCACTACTACTGTTCTGAAGCCTGCAGTGTGTTTCTGTGTGTTTTTGTATGAAACTACAGTCAAAAGACTAGTGCCCAAATATGCTTTTTCCTATTCATTGTTCCAGTCATAAATTTGACCCAAACATACTTCAAAACACAAATCTGAATTTGAATTAAATGTGCTCAGACAAACACATTTATACTTTTATACTTGTGAGGACCCTCATTGACATAATGCACTCCTTAGCTGCTAACCCTAACCATCACATACTCTATGCCTATCCTTGACTCCTAAAACCTGCCCTATATCTAAATCTAACTTTAACCCTACAAGTCTCTCAAACAGACCTTTGAAGAAATGAGAACCAGAAAAAAATGTCCTCACTGTTCAAAAATGTCTCCACTCTCAAGGTCTAAAATTTAAATGGGGTCCAACAAACACACACACACACACTAATGGATTTCTACCTACATCCTGCCCAGCAATTGCTGAGGTGTCCATCCATAGGATAACAGGAGAATGACACTTTGATCATCACAGAGAGACAGGAGAAGACAAGAGGATCAGCAGATATTGTATTGTATTGTGTAATACACACAACTTCCCACTTATTTGATCTCCAGCCACTTACAAAGTAATTTTGTCCTATCAATTCATGGTTTTTGTGACTCTAAGCCTTTTTTTCTATCTGTCTATCAAAGCAAAATGCAGTGATGAAGTGGAGTCAAGATGTAAGTCTTGGTTTATGTGATAGTAAACAGAAGAGGGGAAAAGCAGCAAGAAGGGAAGGATAAAAAAGGATGGAGGTGTGTTAAAATGACAGGTGGGTTCACTCAGTTTTGACATAAAGGACACAGCAGTGAACAGGTTTGTTAGAGAGACTTAGTAATGTGACCTGTAGCCTTTGGACAACCAAACAAGCCATGGGCTGAAAAGATTCATCGCATCGCATCGCATTGCTTTAATAAAGAAGACAGTCAATGTCGTCCAACACTGGTCATAACATGAAATGCGCACATGCACCAGCTTTTGTCTTCCACATTACATCTGATACATACATGCGTTGTTTCCTCTGAATCCCTTATGGGTGTTTATGCAATTTCACAGAAAGGTGGACTCCGCCATTGACAATGAAAACAACTGTGTAGAGAAGCAGTTATAGAACGCAAATACGTTGAGAGGCTATTTCTGAAAAATGACAAATAGTTAAAAAATGGGGTTTGATATAACAACATCTTAAGGATTATAACTTTAAACAGGAGGTATCAACTCTGCTCAGGGAGATCGACCAACTAACCTGTGATTTGTCCTTTGAAAATCCTTTAAAACTGAACATGTGCATTTATAACAAACCATGGATCTTAGTTACTGAAATGAGAAGCTTCATGTGAAAAGTTTTCTCTCAGGCCTGCTCCTAGTTTTAGTCAAAATCTGAGGCACATTTACAGCCAAAATCATTCGAGTAAGTAGTAACTCAGACATGTTCTGCTGCCAGTAAGCCAGCAAGAGAAAACACAATCTCTTTGTCACTGCCTCTCTTCCTCCCTTCATGCTGACTCCTCTTCTTTGTGTCACTATCTGTTTCTCTTAATCTGCTTTTCTGCTGTCTTCCTACTCCCTCACCCTAAATGGCAATTACATAAACACCAAACAGAAAGATGATGTCTTCAGGCAGAGAGAGCCTTGGAAAATGCAGAAGAAAAAAAAACTGTCAAATAGCCAAGCACTGAGACAGATGGACAGACAGACAGAGCGATGGAGAGACAGACAGACAGTAAAAATAAGATACTTGAAGAAAACCAGAGCTCCACTCCTGGTTTGGCTTCCCTCCCTATCGGCTATTATGGCAGCCAATTGGAGTCCAGGGGAGGACCACTTCCTGTGAGGTCGAGGGGGGCCTCCCATGTGGTCTGTTTTGTGTGTGTGTGTGTGTGTGTTTATGTGAAGTTAGCAGTGTACAGACATGCAGTTTTGCAAGTATGCTTTTGTGTATATTGGTGGCACATGTGCATACCTGTTCATGTGGAATGACATATTCTTGTGTGTGCCTCATACAAGTATACATCAAGTGTGTGTTCATGTGTGTGTATGTGTGTAGGGTTGGTGTGTGTGGGTGTTGGTATGTGTACATTTTGTGATGTGGCCCTGTGCCCAGGGTTGTGGATCAGTGAATTTCAGGAATAAGGGTCAAGGACTCTGGATTTCTAGGAACAGTTTACTATATAAATACCATATATTAAAAAAACAGTAGGAAAAAGGAGAACTTATGTCTGCAGAAGTACAGTTTACTCACTCAGCTCAATAGGGAGTTATAGGATACAGGACATTGTTACTGTGTTTTTAGTTAGTGGCCTGGGTCTAGGGATGGCAATATCAGTCTGCCAGGCAGTCTACCACTTTGGTCCAGATTACAATATCTAAACAACTATTGGGTTGATTTTAATGAAACTTTATACAGACATTCAAAGGATGTACCCTAAAGACTTTAGTGAGCGCCTAACTTTTCTTGTAGACATTTTTGGGTTTTTACTGAAATGTCTCAAGAACGGGTGCACGGTGGCAGAGCGGCTACAGCTCCTGCCTCCCAATAAGGAGATCGTGGGTTCGTGGGTTCGATTCCCGGACCGGACCAACATCACACAATCTCTCTGGGTGGAGTCTGCATGTCCTCCCGTGTTACCGTGGGTTCTCTCCGGGTTCTCCGGCTTCCTCCCACCGTCCAAAGACATGCATGTGTAGGTTAATTGATAACTCTAAATTGCCCGTATTGAATGAATGTGTGAGTGAATGGTTGTCTGTCCTTGTCTGTGTCTGTGTTCGCCCTGCGACGAGTTGGCCACTGTCCAGGGTGTGCCCTGCCTAAGGCCCGAAGTCACTGGGATAGGCTCCAGTCACCCGCGACCCCCTAACGGGGACCAAGCGGTAGAAAATGGATGGATGGATGGATGTCTCAAGAACTATTGAATGGATTACCATGACATTTGGTACAGACATTCATGTGTCCCTCAGTTGTAATAAAATGAATGAACTTTTCATCTAGTGCCATCATCAGATCAACATTTTTATTTGTCCAGTACTTTTATTTATGACCAAACACTGCACAATAAATGACATTTTCATCAGCAGCCTCACATATACTCTCTGTTTAGTGCTGATTAGCAAATATTAGCATGCTAACATTCTGAACTGAAGATGGAGAACACTGTAAACAGTATACTGCTAAACATCAGCATTGTAGTACAGTCTCATAGACCCGCTAGCATGGCTGTTGACTCTTAAGTTAAATTGCAAAACCAGTGGAGGTAGGAATTCCCCTTGATACTCTGAAGATGATCAAGTCAATCAATAAACTGGTGTGAACTAAACTAGTGCAAAGTTTGTGAATATTTACATAGAGATTAAGCATATAACAAAACATTAGTAGGGTATTGGTTTGATTTGATTCCATAATATCACAGTTTGTGCTAAATCTGAAGAGTGAAAAGTGGGAAATTGGTTGTATATTTTTATTCTTAGATAGCCTTATCTTTTCTAGTCATAGCTAGCTGTGTTCAGCTAAAAATATTACCATGCAAACTAATATCTCTGCATATTCTAGATATGCATTCTTTTATTGTGTGTTTTTCAGCAGGGATTGTGAAATGCTGCGTGATGTTTGCATGATGAATATCTTTGTCTCAATAGTAGGTCAGATTTCCAACCATGAGACTGAGGTACATTTTAAAAAAAAAAAATGTACCCCAGTCTCATGATGCATACACACATCCAGAAATTCTTTACAGGTGCTGTAGCAGTTTCTTGTTTCCAATTCATATTTTATTGTATGTGTATGCGGACATGAAACAATATTTTTAATCTTTCAGAAATAAGCAATGAAAATAACTTTTTACAGTAGTTGTTTAGACTGCTCAGAGAGAACCCTCCAAAGAGGGTAGAGACTATATGACTATAGGACAATATCAAGTAAACCCAGAATATAGATACACTAATATGCTGTAGCTATCTGTTTAACCCTTAATAACACAGGCAGATGTTGAATGGAAAAAAAAGTTATAATTGATGGTTCCTCACAGACAAGTTATAAGAAAATGAGGAAGAAACATTTTCTAATTCCTCAAAAGCAAAAACTGAGCCAGGTAGTCAACCCTGAGCATGATGGAGCCACCCTGTGGCCAATCCACAGCTTCTGAGCGTAAATGTGTGTAACCCTGCTGACCTCCTGCAACCACTTCTCCCAGACAGTCTGCTGTAAATAAGGATCTATTCTTCCCCAACCTGAAACAAAAGGTAAAACAATCATTTATGCACATATTTTAATAAATCAAGATAAGTGCAGATTAAGTGTGATAAAAGCACAGTACATTCAGAGAGACATCACACTAAGTGAACACACATGGCCCTAAAACTGTACCTAGGCCATGCCAATGTTTTTTGTGTGTGTGTGTGTGTGTGTGTGTGTTTTGGAGGGCTGCCCAAGGCTGATGTTGATAAAGTGTGACCACATCAGTCCCCAGTGGAGAAAAGATGGAAACAGGCCAGTATATACATATACGTACTTTTTCTCTCACTCTCTCCCTGTTTCTCTATATCTGTATTTTTTATATCACTTCCTCACGTCCCTCTCGGTCTTTCTCCCTCTTTCTTTCTTTTTCCTACACTGTTCTCCAGCTCTGCCTCTCACACACACTCACAAAAACATCCAAAAGGCCATGGTACATATGCTCATAGTGTTTTGACAGTCTTCTAGGAAGTGCTTCATACTTTCTTGGAGATTAACCCAGTCTGGATCAAACTGCACTATAACACAGGCTGTATAGGGGATGAAATCAAGATTTCCAGCACAAAAATATATCACACCTGTACTAGTATGATGGGGATCACAGCATCAGGACAGGTAAATTGTCATCCACAGATAGATGTTTAGTTAGATTTCAAATTAAACCCAGGGATTAGTAAACATTTGGATAAACTGTGAGATGCAGGTTATTCAAAAATACCGAAAAAAAAACAACATACTTTTCCTCTTAGGCAGAGCTTGTTTTGGTTTTGGTTTGTGGCACTCGAGGAGTCCAAAACCTACATCTGAAAATGTCAACATCAACATCTTGTTCCAGAAATCATTGCACAGTTATGATAAGCCATAGACCTCAAATGAACACTGTCAATGAAAACTATTTGTGACCAAAGTGTCTCTAAGCAGAAGGAAGTCTGCCAGCACTCAGAGGGAAGTGGACGTAAACACACTGGCTGAGCTGTACAGTAGTTTTGTGGTGCTATTGGTTATCGCCGTTGGTTAGCTACATACAAGTTAGCAAGAGCCAGCATTGTCAGAGTATAAGGAAGAAACAAAGGCACATGATCTCAGCTCACAAGGACACTGTGTTTACATGCACCACAGTGTTGTCACAAGCATGTGTGCCTTGTTCACAAGTACTGGAGTGCTTCCTTGTGTGCTCATATAGCAACTGAAAACGCAGTGCACAGTTTTAGGGTGCTTCTTATTATTCATTTCTACCAGAACACCCCAAACCAGAAAGTGGCAAAGTTCACTTAATTTTAAGACAATTTTTTTATGGTTTCAGGTCATTTAGTTGGTCATATTATTTCTTTTTACTGAGTGTGGAGCAAAAGTGAAGCAGCACTGCAGCAAGACATCAGCATATGGGACTTAACACAGCACCATATAAAAACATAGGCAGCGCACAGAGAAGATGCAGTGTTGAAAGTACTTTACATGTACAGTGTCAACGGTCTGTATTTTGGAGCAGTAAAGCACATTACAGCAGAGTGAGGTAACGTTGACTTCATATATGTGATGCATATCTTCCTTAAACACATCTCTGTTTCTGTGCAGCCTAAAGAAAAACAGACTGCACTGATTCAAACTACACTGACACAGCCTCGGGTAAAATGATCCATTTGTGGACAGAATACTTTAATCTAAAACGCATTGTTAAGTAATCCAATATGTGCATCTGCAGTCCATGCACTATAACAGAACAATAATTAGATCTAGAAAATGGTAGTCCCTGACATGCGCTGGGAGTCATGTACATTAAGGCTTTATGTAATGATGTTAAAGGTTTTCTTCCTCCCAGCACACACACACACACACACACACACACACACACACACACACACCATCTCTTTTTTTGGCAATTGTGAAAGTTAAAAACAAAAAAACATCAACATTTTCAACCTTTCCATTTTCCTGTTATTTCTTGCTTTTCCATCAAATGATTGTCTTGGGGAAATAGGAATATTTACTTTAACACACAAACTCACACAGTCGATTTCTGAAATCTCTCATGTGCAACAAAGTGCAACTCTTTATCATTCTAAAAACAATTACTTCCAACCGCCGGAAAATAAGCTGCTGTTAAAGCTCTCATGATAAATGAACCACGAGAACAATTTAATTTTTTTCCGGTTTCAACCTGCCAAAATAAAAGAAACACTTATCTCATCCCTCTTGGAATACAGTGGAGTGGCTTCTGAAAGTAAATATGGTGTGAAGAAAAAAAAAATGGCAATGTTGTATGTAGTGTTCAAGTACTAAGCAATGATAAGAGTTTATCTTTTATAGATCACAAAAAGTGCTGTCAGAGGAAATCAATATATTGTTGACTTGGCCAGTGATTTTCTCATTAATCACATTTCTGGTTTGGATTTGGTTGCAAGAATAAATAAATATGACGATGAACACACTTCATCTTATCAGATGCTTTTTTTCTGACAGTATCCTGTGGTGGTATTCTTAGTCATTGCTGCCCTCTCCTGGTCAGTCTCATGTGACTTCAGCAGAGGAACTTTTTGTAGCTTCTTTTTTTCCAAATAAATAAATGACATGAACGTTACTGTTTGGAACCTTGCAACCTTTTCCCTTGAATTATTTTATTTTATTTAGATTTTTTCTGTTATTTCTCTTCCTGCCACTCTTGTGCACTTGTTTTTCTCTGTCCCTTTTCTCTGTTTTTCTCTGTCCCACATTCAATCTTTTCTTCATCCACCTTTTCCTGTTGTTCTCTCTCCATTGCCCTCTGTCTTGTCTTTTAAAGGAAGTGTAAGGGAGGGTACATTATGCAGCTGCAGTAACAGTCAGGTGTCCGATCTCTACAGGTTGTGGTGTTGCAATGGCTGCGGTTTCTCACATGCAGGACAGATCTTGGTAGGCTTCATGTGGATGGCACTTTATAGGGAGAGCAGAGGACCTGGGTTGGTATACTACAGAAGACAAGAACAGCAGTGGTTGCAATCATTTTATTTAATCCCTTAACTCCAGATCATGTGATGTCTCATTATCTCGGGATAGAACAGACTAAAAAAAGATTGATTTTAGCTGTATTGGGTATTTGATTAAGGTGACTTTATTATATATTGCGTGTGTTGAGTTGCTCTAGAAGTTTACATTGTGACAAACTTTACTGTCCACATTGTGGCGCAAATTTTACAGTAAAAAGCATAAAGAAGATATGTATTCAGTATTCTAATTACACATTTTTAGTGGGTTCCACTTGTCTTTAATCTATAATCTGTATCTCACTCTTTCAGGGAGGTTCAACCTCAAATCTGAACATGAACCTGTATGCCACCAAGAAGACAGCAGCTGAGGGCATGTTGGACATCGCTCTGTTCCTGGCTAACATCACACACATGAAGACTGTCATCGAACAGGGAGCTGGATACAGGTAGTGTGTGTGTGAGGCAAAGACAGATCTGTTACATTTAGTGTGTAAAAAAGATTTTTTTTAACTGTTTCCAAAGTTCCACTGCCAATTCATTTAAAAGTAGGAAGGGAAAAAATTGGAACAAACAAACATTCTGCCCCTTTACTCCTTGCAAGTATTGTAGAGTTTTATCAGAGTTCAAGCTCCTGAATGATCGCATTTACTGTTGCCTCAAACAATATTTATTGATAAAAATAAATTGCAAGACTTTTTTGTCTCTCCTCCTCAGGTACTACGTTGCTGTCCTGACACTCATCTCCTTCTCCCTGGCTCTCCAGATAGTGGCTGGAGTCCTGATCATCATCATTGGTGAGCCATTCACATTACAGCATTAGTCAGCTTAGAGACCACCTACTTCAGAAATCCATCCTCCATTATTTTTAACCAATCATATTAACATACTAATACACTGATGCATTTATTTGCTGTGAAAATACAGGCAGTGCAGGTTGAAGCCCACTCACTTTCTTGTCTATTTTGGCAGAAAATATGCAAGGTATAAAACCTCAAAGCAAGCAAATATATTCTCTTTTAAAAAAGCAACTATGAATATAAAAGGATAATGAGAGTAAAATATATATATATACAGTATATACTGGAATACGTCTCTGCCCCTTTTGTGTAGTTTGTTATTTTTGTTTTGTTGTTTTTTTTTTGGTGTGTATGTGTGTTTGTGTACATGTGTGTGCTTGTTGCAGCTCGACGAGACGTAAGCGAAGAGACCAACCAGAAGCGCCTGGACAGCCTGAACAACACCACGACCATCATCATCTTTCTCATCTTTGTCACCAACATCTTCATCTCCGTCTTCGGGATGGAGCGCACCGGCCTCTTTGCCAGGATGCATTTCTGATTTCATAACGTAGGGAATGACTCTAATATGTAGATCTTTTTTGGAAAGTAGGGAAAGATTCTGACACACACACACACACACACACACACACACACACACACATACAGAAACACAAGACTCATTGTTCTACTTAAAGTACTAATCATTATCATTATCTCTACAGTGTATTACCGTACTCTGATGTCTTTATTTGATTTTATTTAGTGTGAATGGATTGGGCCAAAGGACCAACTAGATGTGTGTGTGTGTGTGTGTGTGTGTGTGTGTGTGTGTGTGTGTGTTTCTGTCTGTGTGCTCGTGTTCTTGTTGTCTGTGTGTGTGTGTGTGTGTGTGTGTGTGTGTGTGTGTGTGTGTATGCAGCTCGTTTTGAGCTCACCCTCCTCCCCTCTTGTCAGCGGTTGTTAAACTTCCTGAACAATCTGACCACCGGCATCATCTTCCTCACCCTCATCGTCAACATCATCAAAGCCGCCTTCGGCACACAACGCAGCTGCTTCCTGCGATGGCTGCTTCAGCGTTTCATTCTATGAAACACCCTTAGCAGGCACATTCGCCCGCTGTATGTACATTCATACACAAAACCTGAACATAAACGTGCTTAAAGTTTTGTATGAAAACTGGTGAAAAGCTGCATGCATTGCCTCACGGTTATTCTTGATACTACCTCCAGATGGCGCCAAAGTAAAGCTATTTGAAATCCTACAAAAACAGTAGCATCTTTAATCTTTATCCATGCATGCATAGTTGCTGAGCAAAATGCTGTTTATTACTGTAGCATGTCAGACTTACATTTATGAAGATACACACATTGACACTGGGAGTTTGCTTTGGTATTCAGCCTCAAGGCTAAATGTGGAAGCAAACTTCCAGTGTTATGTCTAAGTATGAAGCTACCACCAGCAGCCGGTCAGCTTAGCTTAGCACAAAGACTGGAAACGGGGGGAAACAGATAACCTGGCTCTGTTCAAAGGTAACAAAATCCACCTACCAGCACCTAATTAACAGATTAAGATCAGTTTCCAGTTTTTTTTGTAAGGCTAAACTAAGCTGCTGGCTCCAGCTTCATTTTTACTGTAGTTTATAATATTTCCCCAAATTTTTAGCTATTCCTTTAAGATGCTGAACCTCTATTGGCCACCAGATATCAGCTTCATTAAATCTCCAGTTCTATTGATGTGAATGAGTAAACTTATTTATTTTTATAAATATAACTTGTCTTTTTCATTGTTCAATTGTCTTTGCATTGACTTTATATGTGCTGCATCTAAAACTCAGTCAGTTCAGCCCGAAAAAAAACTTTAAGAAAAGTGTGTTTGCCTTGACTGATGGCTGTCTCAGCCTATCACTCACACCACTTGCTTGTCCCGTCTCAGCTCCACAGGCTCAATATGTGTTTTTTCTGACAAAGATGGAAGTGAGCAGTAAAATCAAACAAGCTTCAAAAAGTTACGTCAGAAAAGCATAAGTTACAAAACAGCCACCATGTCCACATTTTATTAGAGTCTACAAGATCTTCTCAGTCGTCGTCTGAGCAGCTTAATCTAACTGGGACAGCTGGAGGTTCTTTGCTCGAGGGCGGTATTAAATTGTATTTGTTGAGTGAGGGGATTGCATCTCTCATGTGGAATTGGTTTAATACAAACAGCAGATTTTTTACCATAAGACCAGTCAAAATGTCACATAAACTAGACACAGTCTTGAGGGCGAGTGACTGAACTACTCTATATTGGTGTTTGTATGGGTGCATTACTGTATGTTTGTTTGTTCATTTTGAGTGTATGGATGTATTAGTATGCATCACCTGCATGTGTGCGTGTGGATGGATGTGTTTGAAATGTTTGAAATTGTGTGTTTGTGTGTCTGTCCGCGTGTGTGTGTGTGTGTGTGTGTGTGTTGTAGCCCGCAGGGACCTGAACGTGGTGTCCAATCAGAAACGACTCGACTACCTGAACAACCTTGCTACAGGCGTCATCTTCGTCACCACGGTGATTAACTTCTTCGTCAGCTTCTTCGGATCCAAGAGGACTGGCTTCTTCCGCTGGCTGCTGGCTCGACTCCACTTCTGACACGCACACACACACACACACACACACACACACACATAAACACATGTATGCACTCACATATCAAACACATTTAAACACTGCAACATGCATGCATACCCTCACACACCATTTATACAAGTATTTTATCTGTACACACACTTAAACATGTTGATTCAAAGTTGAAATTAACTTAAAAATCCTTTTGACAAAGTTCAGACAAACAATTCACATGTATGTTCAAAAATCACATCTAATCTTTGAAGAGAGATTCATGCTGTAATCCAACTAAAATATTTTCACTTTAACCAACTGAATATCTGTGTAAATATGCATTATTTTATGTATATTGCTGCAATAATGTGCTTGTGCAAAAATTGTGCATATGTTCCATTATGTGTATTTCGAACTGTTTCACACTTTACATGTGTTTCCCAAGATTTTTACACCATTTATTTTTAAAAACTTTTTTGACAAATGATGAGGTTCAATACCAGACAAAAACTAGGGTGATATAAATGAGAGACATCCCTTCAATATGTACATACACATTCTCCTCCAGAAAGCTGAATAAATATAATGATTTAACAGAAACCTATGCTATGCTTATTGCGTTTTTTTGCTGCAGAGTGAATGCGAAGTAACAGGGTGGACACGAAGTGGGCCTAATATCACAAGTGATAGTGTGTGTGTGTGTGGAAGTGTGTCCATGCATGTGAAGATGTCAGTGTTTGAAGGAGAGAAGTAAAGTGGCCTTTGCCCTTTATTTTGTCTATTTATTTTTAGGGAATCAAAATTTAATTATAATAATAATTATAATAATTCATCCTGGTCAAACTAGAAGTCTCAGTGTGTGAGAAGCAAGCGTAGTTTGAACCCTCTCTTTCTCTACTGTGTATATGTGTGTGTGTGTGTGTGTGTGTGTGTGTGTCACAGGTCGTCGGGACCTGAATAACGGCGCCCTGCAGAAACGTCTGGATTACCTGAACAACGTAACGACCATCATAGTCTTCATCACCACAGTCCTCAACTTCTTCATCAGTACCTTCGGCATGCAGCGCACTGGATACTTCCCATGGCTTATGATGCGCATTCACTGACATGCACACACACACCCTTCTGCTGATTATTATGCCTTTAGACTGCACTACCACGCAGACACACTCACCATAGCTCAAAGCACACTTACGTACATACAGTGGATTCTTTGCCTTCATTTTTGACCTTAACATTTGATGTCTATCTTCGGTGTGCACCCATTTGCTTTTAAGAGGGATGTTGTACATGTGTTACATGTTAACACTAGCTTATTTTATGATTACACAACTTAAAAATAACATTAAGAAATAAAAATAATAGTGTAAAATACACTTTTGTTTCAGTTTATTCCATAAAGGGTAACACATTTGCTTTTGAAAGCTATGCATACTACAGACTGTATATGGTACACTTTCATTAATGGTGACATCTAATGTCTAAGAAAAGTCAGGGTCATAAAAGCATCATTAATCTAACATCAGCCTCATCTAACAGAGAGCGTGAATTATGCTGCTGGCTTTAACTGCAAAGTCTTGATTAAAGCATCAAGAGAGTTCATAATAATGGTTGACATGGCTGGGTTGGGGAGGGGAAATGTGCAGCCCTCCAAGTACCTCATGGTACCTCACAGAAATGGTATTGTTGGCTGCAAAATTTTAATTTTTTTTTTAATGACAACTGACAAACTGTAAAATCAAATAAAATGCTACAATGATAAATAAAATGTCCCCCAAAAATGATACATGTACAAAATATATAGCCCGCGGATTCAGAACACACAGTGAAAAGAAAAGTGAAAAGAACAGTCTGAGGGAAATGTGCAGTGCTGTTGTCAGTTTTAGTAACTTGCTCCAGGGAGAGGAGGGGAAGAGGGAGGGAGGGATCATGTGTCATTCTCAGGAAATGAAACTACACGTCTAAAGGGAAAATTTCCCCGACCGTTAGTTTCCACAGACAACACAGACATCTCGGCAGGTAAAGTTCAAGTGCACTGATTCCTTTTTGATCTTAGCTTAAATATAATTTCAAAGAATCTAACAGCCTGTATGCAGATGAAAATACCACAATGCTAAACGATCTGGGCTGTGTTTGACAGTGGCAGGATCGCCAGTGTCTTTTGTATTCAATCAGGTCTACAAATTACAACTTTCAAGATTTTGCTGTTTTTCTATTTTACATGCATATAACGTGTTTGCTGTTGAGCCCAAATGTTGTTTTCTTCAAGTGTCAGAGGGGAAATAATAATTGGGTACTACTGTCTAATTGACTACGGCCATTTCAGTTAGTGAGTTAGTGAATTTCCACAGGAAATTCTACCTGAATTATTGTTTTCGTCAGTGAAAAATAATGAGCCTGGAGAGAACTCTTTAACTCGGACTTACACCATGCTGTTAAAATGTTATTTGAGGGCACAACACTCAGACTAATGATGCCTTTACTGCAGCTGTTTGTTGGTGTTCCCTGCTTTGGCCACAAGAATGACAGTACATGTTTGCATTGCAAGGAGAAATACAATGGAGTTGATATGATAACACATAATTAGTTTAAGAGGGTCACTAGAGGTTTAGGCCATGGACCTTTGATGCATGTCATCCCCGATCTCTCTCTACCCTCATTTCCTGTTATCTCTCTACTGCCAGCTATCAAAGAAAGAAAAAAACGAAACTGGTTTGTTAGAGTTCAATAAGGGGCATAAACTAATCAGAAAATTATTCCAACAACACAGCATGTACATGTGTTCTGGTGACAACCTACAGCATATCTACAGCAGCATTTAATGCAAGCCTTAACCACTGATCTGCATATTCTGTTGGATGCTATTGGCTACAAAAGGCAGGTGTCAAATGGACAGAGGTAATAACACCAAAAAACGTACCGGTTGAAAACCAACCTCCTAGACAGGGAAATGGTTGTCAAAAACATAAGTTACCTTCTTGATTTACACAGTTTTGGGGTTTGAAATTGAAAATCATAATCATCAAATCATCTCCTCTCATCTAGACATGGCCTCAGCCAGCAGCCTCCCATGTGAAGAACAGCTCCTGTGTTCAATCTGTCTGGATGCATTCTCTGAGCCTGTCTCTACTCCATGTGGACACAACTACTGCAAGACTTGTATCACAGGGTACTGGGCCAGCAGTGACCTGACACAGTGTCCCCTCTGTAAGAAGACGTTCCGCAGTAGACCACAGCTTCAGGTCAACACAGGTTTCAGAGATATGGTGGAGCATTTCAACAACATGAGGGTGAGGGGTGAAGATGACATGCTTGCCAAACCAGGGGAGGTGCCCTGTGACGTCTGCCTCGGGCCGAAGATCAAGGCCCAGAAGACGTGCCTGGTGTGTTTGGCCTCGTACTGTCAGCCTCACCTGGAGCCTCATCAGAGAGTCACAACCCTTAAGAAGCACCAGCTGATCGACCCTGTGTCAAACCTAGAGGACAGGGTGTGCGAGAAGCATGGCAAGATGTTCGAGCTCTTCTGTCGCGTGGACCAGATGTGTGTTTGTTTCATGTGCTTGAAAGACGACCATGCAACGCATGAAGCTGTCCCGTTAGAGCACGCGTTCAGAGAGAGGAAGGCCTGGCTAGACTATGCGACGTCAAAGCTCAAAATGATGGAAAACACTAAAACCAGGAGTATTAAGGAAATCAAATACTCAGCTGAACAGAGCAAGAAAGAGTCAGAGAAAGAGATAGCAGACATTGCTGAAGTTTTCACTGCTCTTATGGTCTCTCTGCAAAGAAGCCAGGCTGAGCTGATAGAGTTGATCGAGGAGAAGCAGAAAGCAGCAGAAAAGCAGGCTGAAGACGATGTGACACAGCTGGAGCAAGAAGTCGCTGAATTGAGGAGGAGAAGATCCGAAATGGAGCAACTTTTACAAACAGAGGAGCACCTCCACCTCCTGCAGAGTTGGCCATCTCTCTACTTGCCTGCTCACACTGAGGACCTATTCAACCCTCTGCCCCACTCCACCCCTCCATTTACACTAGAACTCTCTGACATCAGTCGACACAGTTATGTGGGGATGGTGACAAAAGCAGTGGCTCAGATGGAAAAGACACTCAGTAATGAGATGGCGAAGCTCATTCATGACGTAAGGTTATCTGATGCCTGTGAGGCTGCTGAACAACCTGATGCAGCCGAAAAACTGATGACAGATGAGTTAACTAAAGAAGTGTGGAATCCGCCTCAGGACAAGCTGATGATGATCCAGCAGTGCGATGCGGTGGATGTGACTCTGGACGCCTACACAGCCAATTCCAGGCTCCAGGTGTCTGAGGATGGGAAACAACTGAGATTTCGTGAAGGCCGACTGTTTTTTCCTCCATTATTTGGGAGAAGATTTGAATATCAACCCTTCATTCTTGGGAAAGATGGTTTTTCCTCAGGCAGGTTCTACTATGAGGTTCAGGTCAGTGGGATTAAAGCCTGGCTCTTGGGAGTGGTCATAGAGTCCATTAACAAGGAGATCCCTTGGTTACCCACCCCTGAGGAGGGAGGCTGGACATTTAGTGGAATCTCCACTGAATTCCATGAGGTATATTTTCCTAATATTGTTACCTCTGCTCCCCTGTACCTGAGGCAAAGGCCCCAGACAGTTGGTGTTTTTGTCGATTATGAGAAGGGAGAGGTCTCCTTCTATGACGTGGACGCCAGGACTCTGATCTTCTCCCACACAGGATGTTCCTTCATTGAGACCCCACCAAGACTAAAAGCTTTTCTCTATTCTATGGCTGGCACTTCCTTAAGTAACAGACCAAAGCTCTACCCTATTTTTGGGATCTTCGGTGATGATTCTAACGACATACTCGTAATCACTCGTGTGGTCCGCGCAACTTGAGGTGCCATAAGGCGAAATGAATGTGGAACTTCTACCAAAATGTCATTTCAGATTTCTCATTTCATGTTTTAGCTCTGCTTGTTATTATTAGGGAACACACATTATTGGAATGTATAGTACAGTATATTTTTTGGAGCTCTAACAAATTAGAGGCAGTAGTAATAGTAGTAGTAGTATCACACATTACAAACATATAATAATAAAACTTGGTGTAATGTATATATTCTTGAATTTAGTTCTTAGCTTTCGCTCTTTGCAGCCATATTGCAAAAAATCTGAGCTGAACAAAGCAGGTAAGATTGCTTACCTGACGGTTGGTGATGAGATTCTATTTAAATCGGGAAGAAAGGTACATGAGTCATACACTATAGTTACATCCATGTTGAAATTGTACCTGTATCTGACCAGCAGATGACACCATTGTGTGTGTTGTGGTCCGTTTCTCAGAGACTGTTGGAGGAAACAACAAAGAGGGGACAGTGGCAGAGGAACTCAATTTCATCTTTGTCACTTTCAAAAATGCAATTAGTCCATCTAAAGATAATGAATCAAATCATTTTGATAATTGATAATCGTTTAAGTCATTTTTTAATGCAAAAATGCCAACAATTATCTGGTTCTAGCTTCTCAAATGTGAATATTTGTTTATTTTCTCAGGCTTATATGAGAGTAAACTAAATATCTTTTGGTTTTGAAGTGTTGGTTGGACAAAACAAGCATCTTCAATATGTTAATTTGGGCTTTCCGAAATTGTGATGGACATTTTTCTGTGCTTTTTTCAAGCTTTTCTGTGATTTTATAGACCAAACAATTAATCGATTAATCGAGAAAATAATCAGCATATTAATCAATGATGAAAATAATCGTTAGTCGCAGCCTTAAAAGGTTTAACATTGGGCTCAAGGTTAGGCTTACATACAGTGGTCTGTGGGGATGCACCAAGTTTGCTGTTGACATTACTGAACATCTACTTTTTCTCACCTTTTGATCAACCTCTTGTTAATCAGTGACTTCTTTGAATTGTAGTATTCAATTGTGAGCAATTTTGAAGGCTAAGAGATCCATCTGGCATACATATCTGATAATGAGCTTCAAAACCATTTGTTTGATATGTATCTACTATGCAACTGATATGTATTATACTGCTTAATAAAAGTGCATTTCTTAAAAATGTACTTCTCAGATCTTTGTTTTTTTTTTTTCTTCTGTTTGCTCAGATTACATTGATTGAGTTCGGGTGGGGTGTCAAATGCCTTGCTCATGGCCAATGTGTTCTGTTATGATTAGAAGGGCGGGGCTTTTAGTCTTTCTTTACAATGATAAAATACATAAAAGCCACCAGTAAAAGATTTCACTGATCAGCTTAGCAGAGACATTTCAGAAGGGAGCGCTGGTCCACCACTCCTGGAGTGTTTCTCTCAAGGGGAACTTTAGCCAGCAGACTATTTATACCTCAGCTGTCTGACTGACTGGCGCCCTGGGAACTGGGACACTGTGTGTGTGTGTGTGTGTGTGTGTGTCTTTGGTCATTGTCTAGTTGGAAAAATTTCTTTAGGATGGTGTGTAATTGTGTGTGAGAGAGACAGACAGAGAAAGAGCTATGAAATATGCCACATACTCTAGTCAGATACTGTATGTAGGTCATTCACTCATCAAACACAGACTGACTCTGAAGTGTCAACATGCCATAGGTCCAATGCATGGATGCAGAAAAAACGTATAAGCATCACCCTAAGAAGATGAGAGGACTTTTCTGTAAAAGTGTGGAAATGAAATAAATAAGTATAAATGATTTAATGACACATTTAACATTACCACAAATCAAACTTACATAGTGTGATACAGGTTTGTGGTTACAAATGAGTCAAGGCTATGACATTTCTACACTTGAGGGGTATTTTATTGAACCATATAAATCCTACAGCTTCTACTGATGCACACAACTCCCTGTTACCGATCTTCGAACCCCAGTTTGAATCATCATCTCCATCTAGTGGCCATCTGAAAGCCAAATTAACAGAATGGCAACGCTGTCAAATCCATCATGTGATGAAATCAATAAAGACCTGTCACTGTGGATCAGGAATATTAGATGACAACAGATTGACAGTCCTTTCCCAGAGAGAAGAAAACCCAAATCCAACAGAAATCTGACATACAACTTTGTATAACTATGTGACTGAGAGGATGAAATTCAACAAAGTCTAAAGGTGAAAGTTAATGGTGTTGGTATAAGTCTGGCATTACTCTCCAGGCATAATGTCACAGATAAACCATGTCTTCTTGTTAGTTAGCAAGCTTTGCCCTATTCTTAACACAACAAATATTGATAACATATATTGCACTTTTTGCTATTCATTTAACAGCAACTTAGTTACTTTGCAAATTAAAATATTATACACAAAACATTCAGTGATCTTATGAAATATTATGCATTGTTAGAGATTAAAGAGCCAAGAGAAGATTAGCTAAAAATCAGCTCCACCTCAACCAACTACAACAGTAAAATGTTGCTGACACAGTAATCCATGAGTAATAATAATATTTTTACTTTTGATACTTTAAGTACATTTTGCTAATAATACCTACTGTGACTTAAGTGACATTTTCAATGCAGGACTTTTACTTGTGCTGGAGTATTTTTACCATGTGGTATTACTGCTTTTATCAATAAATAAAGGATCTTAATACTTCCTCCACCACTGAAAGCTAATAAATGACTTCTTCTGAGCTGCCTAATTCTTTTATCATGAAACAGTCACCTACATAAGACGCTAACATATTGTTTTACAGGATGTGAAAATAAAGGATTTTTTTTAATACAAACTATCACAAAATGATAAATGGACAATATGGATTATGTTATATTAATATGAAGAATTAGATTTAAAAATGAAAAGTACTCATCTCATTTAATAGCGACTTCGATAATCATGGATTATCACGCACGCGACTCAGATGGGAGCGACGGGGGGTGGGGGGTACGTCTCGGGCGCGCGCGCTCCGCCGTGGTGACGTCACGGGAGCGCCCGAGCAGTTGGGGAAGCCACCAGTGGTAAAGCTGGCAAAGACGGGAAGGAGGGAAAGATAGACAGAAGAGATAGACAGGAGACAGAGAGACAGATACGAGACAGGGAGACAGCCCCGAAAGAGAGCGTTTCACCTCGGCCGACCGTCTGTTACGTTGCGAAACGTCATACTTTGAGGTGTGACAGCAGCAGAATAACTGAAGAGGAGAATGTGACTGGCCTTTCTTAACGTTACACACAGCTTAATTCACAACCGAGGGCAACAACGTAAACACAGCCGCAGTGAGTATTAGAACTTATAGCTGGCAGTCTGAGTGTGTGCGTGTGCACATGCATGTTTTATTACACAGGCCTACGTGTGTGTGTAGACTATGTGTTACAGACATGTTGGCCACTTCTCGGTCAACCTCACATGTGTGCCGTCTGTGTGTGTGTGTGTGTGTGTGTGTGTGAGAGAGAGAGAGAGAGAGAGAGAGAGAGAGACTCGGAATAAAAGGAACATGAGCGATAACATAATTAAAATGTGATGGCTGCTTTGAGGTGCAGCAGTTTCAGGTCAGCTGTGAGACCTACAGTAGGGCTTTGTTACATTTCCGCCGGAGGGGAGCAGTATGCGTGGTTTGGCCAGACTGTCATTATGATTTTGTATTTTTGCGGGTGACAAACGACAATGCGACCCCCTTCAACTGGGCTTCCTCACGTTTTGTTCAATAAACCAATTGTAGCTGTGCAGCCAGAGGCTTTCCCCGGAATAACAGGGTAATAACACTATGTCTCGTCTCTGTACCTCTAAATGCGATTATCAATCTGTTCACTGTGTTGCAGGCGGCAGAAGTGCTGCTGACAGCCTTGTAGTTTCTCAAAGCCATAATCCTCTAATATTATTTTACAACGCCAGTTCAGTGACCTTATTCCACTTTATAGTGGGTTTATCTCCTGTAGGTATCACTAATATTCCCTTAGGGACTTAAAGTATGCATGTGGTAGTCAATTTTAAGTTTAATCTCTTGCCTTAATATTCCCATGGGGACTTTTAGTTGTTTTGTGATATTTCTAACAGTCTCCCTCCATTTCTTCAGGACGGTTGTTTGTGTTCTGAACTCTTTCAAGGCACAGATCTGTGCACTTCTCTGAAATTCTGTTTTTAATGCTGCCATAGTTGCACAGCACTGTCAACAGCCACATCTTGCCGTCTGACAGAAGCTCAGTCAAGACAAGATCAAGTAACACGTAACAGACTGGGCAACAACTCTTTGCAAACCAACATATAGATGTAGATTATGATTTGTGTTGATTGTGAAATCTGCTGCGTGTGTTTTGCAAGGGGTGGAATGAAGAGGAGACGCCGTGATTTCCTCAGTGTTCCGCCCACAGCTCTATTTCTTTGCACCGCCCCTCCTCCGGGAACACCGAGTCAGGGAACTGAGCTGCTTCCTTCCACTGACATTATTGACAACAGGGCTCTGCACACCTCAGGGCAGTTTGGGCAAACGTTGCTCTAATACTACGGGGGTTTTCTTTTGTTGTAGAATTTGTTTTAATAATGAGTTTCGAAACTTAGCACGTCCTAGCCCATAGTCATTTCTTTCCTAACTTTTGATTCCTAAAGAACCTTTTTTGCACAGGCCTTCTGATTCCTCTGTCTCCAGGCTCAACATCAAAGGTAAAAATCTAAGGGCTCAACACTTTGCAACAACATGAGGAACTTAGCCTGACAAAGATGGTAGCTCTTTCAAATCACTTCCCAGAACTGACTTTTATCATAAGACCACAATCTTTGGTGCCTTTGTTATTTATTTATTCAAGTTGTTTTATCACTTTGCCAGGGGTAAGATTTATTTCTATCACCTCAGATAGATAGATAGATAAATATACTTTCAGGGGGTGTTTGGGTCACCTTCTCAACTCCCTTCATCTTTATTTAAACTGGCAAGTTGACTGTACGAACACATTCCTCTTTACAGGACGAGCCTCGGGGATTCACTGGGACACTGTCACTTTCTCTTCCATTAACTACTACACACCCCTGAACTGAGTTTTGTGCTTCCCTGCCTTTGTGTTAATTGTCGAGTCTGAATGGCACATTTTCCATATTTGTTATGCAGGCAGCAGCCAAGATTAGATAAGTGTGCGGTGTGTGTTTGCATGTGCATGACATCGATGTACTTTTTGTGTATCAGTGTGTTTATGTACATGGATGTGTGTGAATGTGTGTGAGTCATAGTGTGTGTGTGTAGGCGCGTTTTGTTTGCCCATCCTGCATCTCAGATTAATTTCCTGTAGTACACAATAGACTGGAGCTGATGCTATCTGTGCCTTATCAGCGTTGTGCTTTCCAGGGTCTGAACCATATTATACGTCTTATTGCTGATAGGACTGGTGGCACAGAGTGAAGTTACAAGTAGCACAGTCACTCTGGTGTGCCAAAATCTGTATCTTGCCCAGACATCTTCTGCCTAATATTTTCTCCCATGTGTAATTGGATTGCTCAGTTAATTGAAAAAGCTCCCTTGCAGTTTTGGCAATTCCAATATCAGTGTGCAGGATTACTTGATTTTTCTCCTCGTGGGAAAGGTGTTGCACACGGCCTGAACCACAAATCAAGTTATACAAGTGAGAAAAATGTTTTCATTATTGAAATTGTGGTTTTTTTTTTAATTCCTCTATAAATGGTCACATAAATCCTGTATAAATTATTTCAGATGTGTTACAATTCAGTTAAACATGCATAAATTAGCACAAAACTGTCATTATGATTTGTCATCAATATCATGCCCAGACATGGAGACAATATCTTGTGTCTGTATGTGGAACTAAGCCAAAGCACAAAGGCAGCATAGCAGGAGCTAGGCATTGCACAGCAGCGCTAAATGAGTCCTAGTTAGCCCAAATACATTATGAAGTAGTGAGAAACTGCACTGGGAGTGACCCGCAGCTTGTATTTTTATCAAACAGCTAAATGTGAAATTTGGGGCTTTTGGATGTGAAAGATGAAAGTAAAAATCCTTCACTTTTTCTCGTACCCGCAAACCTAAGAATAAAAGCTATTTAGCACATTTCTTACCACTTAAAAACGCTAAATTTAAGATAGCTTCAAAGGTCTCTGAAGTTGGTTAAGAGTAGATCCTATATGACTGCAGTACAGAAACAGAGGCGAGCATGCACCTTCTGAGATATGTTTTGGAGAGATTGTACAAAATAATTGACATGATGAAATATATGTTAGCTGAAGCAGTATGTATAATTCATGTGTAGCCTATTATTTGCATTTGATCTGAACATTTGATAGGATGCTACACCACTTCTTTTTTTCTTTCTTCTTTCTTCTTTTTTTTTTTTTTTTTTTTTACATTTTTGCACTTTCCATGCATCTTCATTTTCTGCATCTGTTATTGTGGTACTAAATTCTCCTTATGAATTCACTGATGTACTTTGTATACTAGCAGAATTTCTTTCCTGCTCCAGTTTTGTTTTGTTTTTGTTTCCATGTCAGCCTTTTTATTTGTATATTTATATATTACAAATATATTAGATTGTTGTTAATTTAGCATGGTAATTGCCACCGGAGATGTTAAGGAAGGATTTCTCCACAAATAAAATTAACTTCTTAAAATGTAGGGGGTAAGAGTTATTTTTTTAATGAACAATATGGCATGTTAATCATATAATCACTTGAGAGCTGCTCTTAAAAGTTACTCTTACACTTTTCTGTAAGTAGGATTAAGTACCTTGATAAATGTGTCTTATTGCTTACACTCAGCAAAGAACTTTTTATACTCCTAAATTGACTCTTTAAAACATTCTTAAGTGTAATTCTTAGAAGTTGTATTTACTATGAAGGAATAGTAATACTAATTCACCTCCCTTTTGCACTATTTAGAAAAATAGCAATCTGATTTTTAGAGAGGTAATGTTATTATCGTCATGAGAAAGCAGCTGTGAGGGTTAAAAAAGCTGAATCTGGTGAACGGTGGCTCATCCCCTTAAATCTTCAGACAGATTAGGTTCCGGACGGGTACGGTTCTCCGCCTCAGTTGGGCTGTCGAGTTGACTTTCAGTGAGATGTGTAACCGAAGACAGCACCAGTGAGTCCTTTCCAGCCACATCATATCCCAACGAGCCTGACAGGAACAGAGAGTAATGGAGAATAATAATATTCAAGATGAGTATAATGTGTTTTTATGAGCCCTGATCCCAAGGCAAGAGACGAACTTTGACAAATTTGGCTCCCACGCTGAAACACCAGCCGGCTAAGTATAGTTTGAGTAGTGTGTGTGTTCGTGTGTGTGTGTGTGTGTGTGTGTGTGTGTGTGTGTGGCATTGTGCAGTGTGACAGATGGATGTGTGGCTGTCACATAAATAGAACATGCTGAACACCATCAGGAATGCTGATGGAGAAAGAGAGAGGCAGTGAGAGAAAGTGAAAGCATCATGGAGACAAGTGAGAGTCAGAGAGGGAGAGGAGGGATTAGAGGTAGGAGAAAGAGCGATGGGGAAAAAGAAAATGAGTAAGAAACAGGTGTAAGTATTTTAATCAAACATCATCCTCTCTCATATTAGGTAACTAAAAGCCTCCCCATCATGTCTGCTTGGCTCTATCATAAGCTCTATATAGTGACATATTCATTTAAAGCCATTATAATCAATATTTTTATATGGGCAGTGGATCACATGACTACTTGTATGTGAAAGAGGTTTGCTAACTAACTGCTAGATGTGTAAATAAACAGTTTGCTGAGCATATCAACTTAAAAGGTGATAATAATGTCAATGTTAAGTTTTGAGTTCTTTATCTCTAGCCATGTTGGGAAAATTACTACAAATTTGAAGTCTGTTCTCTGCTGTGCTAACACATACTGGTTATCTACACAGGTACAAGGTGAGTACTTGGCATTCAACCACGGGGGCTTTCTTGGTAGCATAGTGTGATATTCTAGGATTTTATGAGGCCTAAGACAACATTGCGTGTGCGAGGACGGAGTGTGAAGAGGAAAGATGAGACATGCAGAATGTCTGTTAGTAGCAGTACAGGGAGGCAGAGGATGAAACACAGGGCGTTGTGTGTACTGGTGTTTCCTGTAGAGTGTTTTGTGGACATAAAGGGGATGAGGTTATTTTAGGTCTCAGGTTCACTCCTGGGCCTGTTTTAGGATCTGTTCCAGTAGGTACTGTGGTTGTAGTCGGGCATTTTGTGGGTGGATATTTACAGTACAGCATATGATAAAAGGCAGCTAAGCTGTAATTGCAACTATGCCCCAGTCAGATTTTGGCTAACGATCCTGATTTGTATCCTAATTTTTTCAGTAAAATCAGTCTGAATATTGATCTGATTAGAGCTGAAACGATTAGTCAATCAGTCCATTGACAGGAAAAGAATCAGTAGCAATTTTGACTTTTTTAAAGCAAAAATGGCAACAATTCACTGGGTCCAGCTTCTCAAATGTGAATATTTTCAGTTTTTCTTAGTCTTCTATGATATTAACTGAATGTCGTTGGTTTTGGTTTATTGGTCGGACAAAACAAGACATTTGAGGACGTCACCCTGGGCTCTGGAAAATTGGCGTGGTCATTTTAGTTTGCAGCACTAGATATGGCCACAACTGCCATAACATATTTTACCAGGGCACCGTATGCACAGTGACACATCAAATAACATTGCAAAGCATGAACTTGAATTTGACTTAACTCAAGGTCCACTTACTTGTTGTTTTCAGGGCTTTCAACTGCAGCAAACTCCATCTGCTGATGAAGACTACTGTTTCCAAGGTCAAAAATGAACTTTCATGAACTCTCAGTGTAGCACTGTTAAACAGATGTTTCTTACGGCAGCACCACATTGCTTTTTCACATTGGTGTGAAAGGACTAGAGGGATGGTAGGCCCCTTTACAGATGGGTCTTGGACAGTCATATGCTAGTGTTTTCTCAACCTCCTGATGCCAACTGCGTCATAGGTATGTTTGTTTGTGTGTTTCTTTCTAGTGGCGTTGATATTTTTGCATTTATTGTTTCTTCTTTTCAAAAGTCTTCCGGGAAATTCAGTTGAAAGCGCAGATTCATTAAAAAGTTTTCCAGAGTGGTAGGTTCATGTGAAATTATAAGCTTGAGGTTATTTTCATCTGACTTTCTGTTGCTGTTTGCAGTCCTTCTCCCCCAGCCTTCTCAGGGTCTAAAACCACCACAAATACATTCTCAACCTGTGAGCCACACTGGTGGTTTATTCATGTGACCCTTAGACTTGAACTGTAGAAAACACAACATGGTGTGTGTTGTGGTTTCCATGAGGTCCTCGAGCCAATAAAAATAAAAATAAGTGTCTGTGTGTGTTTAGCCTTGTGATAGATTGGTGACCTGTCCTGGGTGTGCAGTACCCCACCTTTTGCCCAATGCATGCTGGGATAGGCTCCAGCTCCCCATAAACAAGATATGTGTATTTATTGTTCTGTACCTCTTTCAGACTAAAGCAATGACCCAGGAAAAATAATGTTATGTTCCTAAATTGTGATACTTTGTTGCTGCCCTATGGTTGGACAATGGCAGACTCCTCCTGGTCACAGAGGGAGAGCTTGTGGATCTCCACTCGGAGAATATGAGCGGGGGAAGTGTTTGTTCTTTTCTACAACCAAGCAGAGATACCTTTGAGCAAGGCTCTTAACCGTCCAACCACTCAGTGCCAAACATAAACGAGCAGACGCAGGTCATGGCTGAAAAAGAGCCATGTGTATGTGTTCAATAAGTGCTTAAATAAAGTGCTCAAAAAGAAGATAGCCATACTGAACATTTTTTGCATTATAGGGAGAATTGGGACATGAGCATATATATTATGTACAGGTCAGCAGGTCCAAAGGGGGGGAAGAGGAAAGTCTCTCTCTCTCTCTGTCTGTCTGTCTGTCTGTCTGTCTGTGCAGATTCATATTGGCCTCAAATGAAGCATTAGATGTGTGTGTGTGTTCTTAGTGACATGATCACTCATGGCCACTGAGCTGATGTGCATGTGTGTTCATCTGTGAATGTGTCGTCTATTCACACGTTTGTTTGACTGTGGTGATATATCTATATTTGTGTATGTGTTTTGTTTGACAGATTGTGTAGATGTGCACAGTTTTTGCATGTGTTTGTGTTAAGTGCATATACTGTATGTAAATGTGTGTGTGCCTGTGCTAGAGGCCAGGTCTTGGCCTGTTTCTGTCCAGGTGTGTGGTTTTGGCCTGAGGGGAGACAGAGCAGATGGTCCCCTGTTTGCGTTTGAGTGTGTGGGGCTGTAACTGACTGCTTGTCAGTAACATCTCCCTGGCCAAAGATCTGTGCCTAGCAGAACATCAGTTGGAAAGATACACCACTGCAGGGCTATTACAGAGGGGGGTCGGGACCCAAAGTAGGGGTCGACCGAAGGGCTGCACAGTCAATCAGACTTGAAATGAAATGTTAACTTTTGTAGTTAGCAATTTGCAAGAGGCCGCATGTTGAAGGAAAGATATTTCAGACAAACTACTCAACAAGAAATGTATAGAATCTCTGTCACACTTTACAGCAATGTACTACCTTTATATCTTCTCTTTATATTAAAACTAAGCTAATTCTATCGCCCCATGAACGTTTATGTGTATGTTCAACTATTGTTAATAATGTCACTGTCACGATATCTGAATACTTATATCATTTTGTGCAATATTAGAAATTGGTTTAGACTTTTTGTTAACTGAAGCTCCAGAGTAAATGCAACAGCTTAAATTCCTACATCACTAACATTACAAACAGTAGTAAGCAATTTTAAGGTCAAAGCCACAGTATGTAATGTAAGTGCTTGAGGGTAAATATTCTTCTGCACTCTAAGATTTATCATGTGCTATAGAGAAGAAACAAGCCAGAGAAAAAAAGTTTTCATTCTTGTGTGTGCTGATTATTTTTTAAGCGGTTTAGTTCACTTTAGGTCATTCTACTAAGGAAGGGGAGAGTGTGGATCAGAAGGCCAATGTGTGTGTCCAATGGGTCATGTGTCCACTGACCTGAGGATAACATCACTGTCTCCAAGGATACCCAAATGGCTGAATGATGACTGCTGACCAGCTCACCATTGATTTTAAATAGCTGTAAATGTACTGTCTTTATCTAATACATTAACTGACTCCAGAGGTAACACTTAAGGTTGTATATAATAATAATTTTTAGTAGGCCTGTATTTACCGAAAATTTCTAAATTCTACACTGACATGTATTCACACCAAAGCTTTTCAGAGTCTGAAACTTATAAACAACTTTAAACTAAGTGCATAGCACATGGTGGGTAGTTCAGGGGGGGCTGGGAAATTAGTGCAGCCACCGAGGTATTTATCAGCAACATGTGTGAGCCTGTGTCCATAAATTATGTTAATTTTTTGCAAAAGTTAAATGTTACTGATTACACCTTTTTAAATTGGGTTCACAGAAGGCCGTGATAGGAATGATATTTTTCATTATTTTCACAGCTGTGTTAATTACAAGGTTTCTTTAACCTGATTGACTTAATCAGTTTTAATATTTAAGTTGTTGATTTCATCCACACACACACACACACACACACACACACACACGATATAAGAACATGAAACACACATGTTTGTTTCACTATCCCCGTGGGGGGCAGTTATTGACATAATGCTTTCCCTAGCCCCTTACCCTAACCTTAACCTAATTGTAACCTGTACCCTAAAACCAAGTCTTAGCCCTCAAAAAGCAGTCTCTACCCATGCAGACCTCAATTTTTGTCCCCACGGTGACACAAGTCCCCATGGGTTAGTGTGCATTCAGGTTAAAGTCCCCACCGGGATATACACATGAAGCACACACACATACACACACACAGACTTAACAGGCTGTAAAAGCATGTTTTATTTGAAACGTGGCAGTTTACATTCTTGGCATCTATTATCCATCCAATTAATAATGTAGCCAATAAAATGTCTATTCAGTGTGACTCATATTATTAACAGGAATAGGACAGATGAGCATTTATTTATCTTTAATTTTATTTTTCCCCAACATTATTATTGCAGAACAAAATGGATTAAGAAATAGATTTAATTGACTGAATAAAAAAAACATGATTATTCTATTTTAGTACATGGAACTCATCCAGCAGGCAAAGTAATTATTACCCTATGAATATTAAATCAGCTGATTGAATGTTATCTGCTATCACCCAGTTTATTATGGCTGCAGGACAGTAACTTTGATGTGGTGACCAGAGGTGGTAGGACATAGTGTGATCTTAAGAAGAAGGTGTAATAGGTGTTTGAGAGACAAAGCAGCCTGTGTGAGCATATGAACCGACACATTGGGTGACGCTTGTGCCTGTGGCAGAATTTGTGGATTAAGCCAAAGCTTTTTGACTGTAGTCTGTGAACTGAGCATATCAGCCTAACATATGTCTCACTTACTGTGTATGTGTGTACCTGTCAGTGTGGTGGGCATCTTTGATAAGTGATTATTGGCAAAGAGGGCAGATGATTAATTGATCCCTGTACATGATTTTCTGTTGAGCACCTAATGGATTGTTTGGCTACTTTTTTGGCCATACAGCAGTGCACAAAGTAAATACTGTACACAAAGAGATGAAACCAGTCTATGCTCAAAAGTAGGCTAATCAAAACCATAACCTGGTAAAAATCCAGTGTATTCCTTTGTACCTTAAGCGCAGTATATCATTGTTCCACTGATCACTAAGTCTTCGTCTCTTTCTCCCTTTCTTTTTAGGTGATCCCATCATCCTAGGCCTTGTGGATTAACTAGCTGCCTTTATCTAAAGGGATGCCCTATTGATTACTGCTTTCTAACAAATCCCATTGGTTACAGTGAGTGTGTTGGAAAGGCCTTGATCACAGCTATGTCAACACTGCATCAAGATATTTCAAGTCAAGAAGGACTACAGTAGAAGACTGACGGGAGTTTTCAGCTGTTACATTTAGTATTTCAGATTTTTTTGGGACATCTATCTTAAATGTTTTGCTTTTACTGATCTGAGTTTGTAATTCTGAGCATGTATTTTTGATTCACTTGCTTTATTTATTTGAACCAGACACTCTTTCATCTCTACTGTATACGCACCATATTCCCTTACCATGTACGGTAGCTCCCGTTCCGTCTCAAAGCTGGATGTTGTTGGATCCAATGGTAATGGGGCAGTGTCTGGGAGTCCTGGTCGCTCCCCACGCCTCCCTCGCTCCCCACGCCTTGGACACCGGCGAAACAGCAGCAGCAGCTCTACCGGCGGACTTACTGGATCCGGTAAAACCCTTTCCATGGAGAATATTCAGTCTCTAAATGCTGCTTATGCTACAGGCGGCCCTATGTACTTCACTGACACAGCTGATGATCCGGTCGGCATTGGGAGCCTGGGCAGTGGGCTGAACCCCTCGCTGCCCAAAAGCACCATGACCCTGGGCAGGGCTGGGGCCAGGGTACCCTACGGAATCAGGGCGGCCATCATGGGGAGCAGTCCTAATATAAACACTGGAGGAGGTGGTGGAGCAGTCATGCCCAGTGATGCAATAGCATTTGGGGGGGAGTTGCAAAACCAGCTTTCACAGGCGGCTACTGTGCCCCACTCCATGAGACAGGTGAGGCATCGCAGTGTTTTCTTCTTTTATTATTTACCTTGAAGTCAGCATTTTGCAAACTGAAATTTGTACCAACTAAATTTTAAATTTGGTCAATTTGGTCAATTTTGGTCCTCTGTGTTCTATTTGGGCAGGGTCTATCTACTTTTTCTCTTCAAATCATTATGCCTTAAATATTTTACATGCAGTTAAATATATGATAGAACTGAAATAAACTAATGCTACAAGAACAAACATTTTAAAAGCTGCCGTGTTGTGTGATTACTAAGGCACAAAATAACTTGATGATTTTGTTTTCTGGAAGTTACCCAGATGAAAATAGCGTTAAAGGAGTAGTTCCACATTTTGGGAAATTTGCTTATATGCTGTCTTGCCGAGAGTTAGATCAACAGATCAATACCACTCTCATATCTGTCCATTCAATATGAAGCTGGAGCCTACCAGCACCTCTACATCTTGTTTGTTTAATCCGTACAAAAACCAAAGTGTAAAAAATGACTGGTTGCAGTTTTATGGTGGGTTTTGTGCAGGATTATTTCTTGGACTGAAACTTCTCTGCTGCTCATGGTTACGACAAGATTCTAGGAAGTCACTGCTCCCGGCCAAGAAATAACCCCCCATAAAACTACAACTTGTTGTTTTTTACCTTTGGATAGAGCCAGGCAAGCTATCCAATCTTTGTGCTAAGCTAAACCAACTATCTCCAGGTTCCAGCTTCACATTGAACAGATAGATCTAAGAGAGGTGTCAATCTTCTCATTTACGAGTTCTTGGTAAGAAAACGAATAAGTGAGTTTTCCAAAATGTTGAAGTATTCCATCAAAAGATAAGATAAGTTAGTTCAGTCTATTTTCTGGGCATGAAAACATGAATCCTCAGCAATATTGCATTATCTTTAAAGAAAATTGCTCTAAAACAAAACAGTTGAGCTCAAATAAAGTTTAGAATAAACTTATAAAGATAAGGAATGTGTGGATGAAATTGTTTCCGGTTGTTGATAATCTTTGTCTCACCTTTGAGCGAGGAGTGAGGAGTCTGAAGTAAACATAAAAATAAAAAAGATCAAATCAATTGCGACAGCAAACAAACTGTTTTGTCACACATATATTATCCACCCATTCAATGTTGGAGGGGATGTGAGTGGTTCTAGGCATTTAAGCTAAATTCAGATAACAAGATTTTTTTCTTCACGCTTGAAGTCACGCTTCAACTAAATAAAATAAGAGTTGTGTGGGTATTCATACAGTATGTTTAAATAGACAAAGGTCTGCCCTCCCACTTCCTCTGCACCATTAGTCATAACCTGAAAGCTCATCTCTCCAAGATGTAGCTCTCCTTCCTCACCCATACCTCCCTCCTCCACTTGTTTCTAATTATTTCTTAAACAAAAACTCCTCTCCTTAACTCTCTAAAGTTTTCCTCTGTTGTATGTCACATTCATGTACTGTATGTTATGTTTATTGTGAGGATGCTATGACTCCAAAGCTTCTCAAAGTGCTTCACATACAGTATTTGAGTCTCTCTTTCAATATTTGATTCCTCATATTTGTGTATGGTATATTTTTCAGCACCAGCAGTGGCTTTCAGAAGGAGTAGTTCACTCTTAGTAGTGGCAGCTGCAAATAGACAAAATGTTTATAACGCAAGAAGTGAACAAAAATGATGATAATGCTGGTGTCAAACATTTTGCACTTATACTGTATGTGTCTGTGTGTTTGTAGGTGAGAGATGGTGCGATGTCAGACCTACAGACACAGTTAAGAGAAGTGCTGCGAGAGAACGAACTACTACGCAGAGAAGTATGGACACATGCAGACATACACACACCTCTCTGAAGATATATCCATTTATTTTACAGTTTATCGTATCTTATTTTGTTTGTTTACGCTTGTGTTCCTCTGGGAATTCTACTGTCCTGAATTTAAAACAAAGATTATTGCTATAAGGACAAACTAAAAGCCAGTAAATTGAATAACTATAATAATATAATATTAGGGGGCAAGTAATCAATGGTCAAGGATTCCTAAGGTCCTAATAAATACTAATAAACATTTATTAAAACAAAGTCACAATGTTTGATGTCTTTTAGCTGGAGGCTAAAGAGTCCAAGTTGAGCTCCTCTATGAACTCCATTAAGACGTTTTGGAGCCCAGAGCTGAAGAAAGAGAGGGCACTGAGGAAGGATGAAGCCACAAAGATGACCGTGTGGAAGGAACAGTACAGAGTGGTACAGGAGGAAACACAGGTAGGAAAAAGGCGTCTGTGTGTGTTTTTCTGTGGGACAAAATCTTTGACAGTGACTTGTTTGTATCTCTGGGCTGTCTTTGCTCATTGCTCAATGTCAAAGCCCAGTAACAAATGAACAGAGATGGATACGTCAACAGCAATATCCTGACCAGGGTTGGGTTAATTTCATCGTCATCGCAGCTAATCCTGGACCTGCAAAGTCAGGAAATCCAAGTTAGAAATTAGTTTTAGCCCAAACCTTGTTAGTTTTTGCTTTGGATAGGGTTTATCCTTTACTACCTGTGATATAGTAATTCTACTCAGTTTTGTCTAATTTATGGACCGGCACAGAGGGGAGCATACCCTGATCATTTTGTGAACTGTTCTGGTGGATTTGTCTCGCTGCTGTAAGGCGGCCTTGAAGACGGGTAAACAGATGAAGTGGGTTGGCTGATTGGGGACTCCCAGCTGTCTGTTGGTTCAGAAGCCATCTGGATGAGACGGAGACACAGCTAGTCTGGCAGGAGGCCGCAGTATTATACAAGAGATGACATGCACACATACACTGACTCATTTCACACGCTGCGATCTTGAAACCAATGCGGAAAGTGCTCAGTCCTCACTACATTTATTCAAGAAAATTATTTAAGAAAATTATCACATTTACATTTCAGTCATTAACTGGTGCTCTTATCTCCGCATATGTGTGTGTTTGAGTTTATTTGGGACTCCCAAGACAAATTCAATGTTGAAGAAATATGTTGATGTAATTCACTTTGTGGAATTACATCAACAGATATTAAATCACTCACACAAAATTTACAGCCAGTTTGGTGTGTGTGTCTGTGTGTGAACATGTACAGCCAGTTTGGTGTGTGTGTCTGTGTGTGAACATGTGCAGTATGCGATTGCCTGTGTGTATGCATCCATAAATTTCTGTCTAATTTCTGTGTGTCTTTGTGTGCACACTTATTCAAAGTGAGAGAACAAAGGAACAGATGATAAGTTGATCAATCTATCATGTATTTGGCCTCCCGCCGCCTGAAAAATCCTCAGTTGCCTTCACACTTATACACACACTCCTCTTTGGGTATGTGTGTGTGCTGTTATAGTAAGTGAATACACATGTTGAGACATGTAAGAATATTTTCTGATCCTTAATGTTGGGAAACTTGTGATATACTCTCTCTCTTTCTTAATGTCTTTCACTTGCATTCCCTTACTTTCCTCCAGACAAATCACAGCCTTTTAACCAAAGGCATCCTTTTCATTTCCTGCTCTCATTATCCCGTCACTTTCCTTCTCTTCACTCTCTCTTTTTCTGTTCTTCTCTGGCTTTTCTCCATCCCCTTGCTCCTTTTTTTTCTCTCTTCTTACTCATTCTCCTTCTCTTCTTCTATTTCTGTCATCACATGGTGAGTCAGCGCTCACTTTCCTCCCTCCCTCCTACCTTCCCTCCTCTCTCTCTCTCTGTCTTTGCCATCATCTTTGTGTTAGAAATTGAATTAAGTTACCTCCCGGTAATTTTGGGATATGTGCTTACAGACACACACGCACACACATGCACGCTGTGGAATGCACATCTTGTCTCCAACCTCTGTCCTTCCTCGCTCCCTCCTTCTTTCCTCCACACTTCCTCACTTATTCACCTCCTCCTTCATGCTCGGCCCACTATCTTCACTTCTCTTCCGCCCGCCTCTGTCTTTATCGCTTCCTCTCCTCCTGTCTGCGCTCCCTTTGCATGAATCCTTTCCTCTCATATTCTTACAATGACAGACATTCCTAATCTCATGTTTGTACTTGTTAGGCACAGGGCTTTGTAAACAAGATCCAATAAATGCTAAAAGGGTCCACAGAGCTGGTGATAGATCTTTCTGGGTTTGTCACTACAAGCGACACCTTTCACATACAGAAATTTGATCCATGGTAAGTATAAAATATTTATTAGTGCAGCTTTAAGGTTGAGCTGAGTAATTTTGCAGATAGGCTGCTGGTGAAGGCAGTGAGAGCATTGAATACAAAAATACTGAGTTATGTGACATCAGGAAAGCAAATTCTGCATGTTCATGTTAACCAACCTGGTGGGTGTGTGATGCTTCTTACTAAAAGATCCCAAAGTGACAAGAGTGAACAGGCTCCAATGTTAGAAAGCCCAGTGTTCTCAGGATGGAGTGCATGCTCACAGCTGTTTGGGAGGAAGATTGTATTTTGTTTTACATTATTGCTTTCTGTCCGCAGAAAAGTGAATTAAAAACAACAACATTAATTTCTTCTATCAGATAGGAGACTCTTTTTCGTTTCCCCACTGAGCTTTAAATTATTATTCCCTCCCTCTATACTGCCAGTTGCTTTCTCTTGTTTCGCTTCCCACATCCAGTAATTTTCTCCTACCACACCTTCCGCTCATTGTCAGCACACTCTCCATCTCTTTCTCACTCTTTTTCTCTCTCACTGTTTCACTCCCACTTTTGAACTCTCTCTCTTTCACTGCCCCTGTCCTTCTCTTCCCTCTCCTCGCTCTCCATCTGGGCCTGTGGAGCGGTTTTGCCACTGAACTGAATTCAATACAACGGACACACCCTGTACTAATAAATCCATTGATCTGAGCACAGATGCCTGCTGTATGTAGCCTAATAGTGTGGTCAGTGTTGTCTGTCTCCTTTGTCACTTTTAGTGCACTGCCTTGCTTTCTGTTGTGTGTGTGTGTGTGTGTGTGTGTGAGTGAGTTCATCCAATTTGTTCCACCTCTTTAATCACAGCAGGTAAGTACAATGTGTTGTGCAGAAAGAAAGAGAAGCACAGAAAAAAATAAAAACAATAAAGGAATGTCTGGAATGCTAAAGGAAAGCTTTACTTTCTTTTTTCTTTCTGTCTGACTTTTCTTCTCTGTTAGTTTTTTCTTTCTTACACAAAAGCACACACCTTTCTATCTCTTTTTTCCTCTTCTACACTCCTAAAAGCAATCCATTTGCAAGCAGAAGGCAAGCAGCAGTTAACATTCATGACTGTAAACATGACATCCAGGGTTCAACTCATTCCAACTTATTTTATGTCTGAAATCTAAACAAAATGATCAAAATAAGGTGTAATATGATATTAAAATTAAAATGTTTTCCTAAATGAATTTAAGAAGAACCATTATGTTTTTGGACAAAGTGTGTGCTTCTTGCTCTCTGTTCTACATCGTTTATCCCAGCAATGAATCATACCAGCTGAACAGTAACCACTCTGTCCATTTCTGGGGCTGCTAGATTTAATCTATCATCTACTGTACTCCAGGCGAGCCATGTGACGTCAGAACTGTGTGTGTGTGTGAGAGTGAGAGAGTGAGAGAGAGAGAGAGAGAGAGAGAGAGCGAGAGAGAGAGAGAAAGGTGACTAGGCTTGGTCTGCAATCTCAAACATGTTCCAGGAGTGTTTGAGACTGTACATGAGTGTGTGTATGTACATATGCATATACTGTATTTAGTGCATGACTGATACTTCGTTTAATTTGGACATATGCATTTTTAGGGGAAGCAGTTGCCAGCTGTGTTTGTGTTTGTTTGTGAAGGAGAGAGAGAGAGAGTACTGTACCAGGAGGGAATCTGTGTCCTTGCGTGTCTGTGTGCATCAGGACAATTTGTATACACAAGTGTGTGTCTGTGGAGGTGCAATATTCACAGCTGCCTTTATGTTTATAATTATAGATTTCTATTTGCGTGTGCGTGTTAGTGTATATACAGTATGTGCACATGGAGACAGACATGTGCATATTTCTGTGCATGTATTGTATGCTCTGTACTTCATCTACCATTTCTATTTTTATCAAGTGCGTATGTTTTGTTAGCATGCAAAGGATTTGTGTGTGTTTTATGGAAATGGAAGGTACTTATAGTAGTATGATGTCAAAAGTTGTGTTTGTGTGTCGGAGAAAGTGCAGAAGCCAGTAGCTTTTGTACTTTTACTGCTGCACTGTTTTCATTCTCTTCAATTATTTATCCTAATAGTCAAGGTGCTGGTTGGGAATAGGTGTGTGTGTGTGTGTGTGTGTTAGTGTGTGTCTACTAGAGAGGGAGAAAACATTTCTCCTCTATGATAATACATACATACAACATAAATCTCAATGAAATAGTTTTCCGTTTGTTAGCAGGTTTTACAGACTGATTCCTGATCAGTAAGATCATATCATTGTATTGGTAGAGGACTATTTGTAAAAATAAATGCCATAATTGTCGAAATAATATATGTATATTGGTTCAACCCAGAGGTTCCGTTTTTGGTTTTGGTTGAAATAAGTGGCAAACCTACTAGCTACTGAGGCCAGGCAAAAGGTCTAGGCTTGTCTGGGCTGTCAGCGCTTTCTCTCAGTGTGTGTGTGTGTGTGTGTGTGTGTGTGTGTGTGTGTGTGTGTGTGTGTGAGTGAGGAGGTTAATCCAAACAGGCAGGTGAACACAGTGCCCGTTACACCTGGGTGGCACTTTGCCTTCAGGTTGAAGGTGGGATGACACAGATCGAGAGATGAGACAGAGAAGGAGAGATTGTCTTTCCTCTCTTCTCCTTCCTTATTCTGTCATCTTTATTTTTTTCTGCCCTTGTCTCTTTTGCTCAAAGCAACAAAGTTAGAGAGACAGAAAGAAGGAGGCACAGACAGGCACTTGAGTGTATTTTCCACTCTATGAACATGGCAGTAAATCAGGCTTTGAGGTTAATGTGTAAATTCATGGTGCCACCAGAACTCCGATCCTTTGCCTGGAAATGCTTAAAGCATCTGAAACAAGTTAAATAATCAGAACCAAAGACGTTTATTCACTTGTTTTCATTAGAGCACGTTAAATAATTGAATTGAATTGAATTAAAGACTAAAACACATAACAGATATTTTACTCTAAATTTACTGTAAATGCATCTTGGAACTGTTTGTGTGCTGACTGAGTAAAGAATTATAATCACTGCTCAGTGTACTTAATGTTATTACACCTGGATTTGAACTGAGCATCTTGCATTTCTAATTTCATTACTCCAAACTGGCATTGAGCTTGTCCTCATGGGTTCAGATTAGTTGGAATCCGATAGAAGTGGATGGTGCCAAGTGTTTCCTGTGTGAGATTTCCATTTACTGTACAGAAAAAAAAATGTTGCCAGCAAGAGTTTCTGTGCCAACTGGCTGCAAAAAATGCTCGACTGGCAATCTGTATACTAGCATAGACCTGGAGAGAGAACGAGAGAGGGGGCGGAGAAGAATGGATCACGAAGATGGATTGAGATGTAAAGATGTGTAAAATGTAGAGAGGAAGAAGGAGGAAATTAGGAAAGTGGATAAGAAGGATGGATCAAACTGGAAAGTTTGGGACAAGTGCCAGGAGGAGGGAGGAAAGGAGGAGAGATGAATGGATGGCACGGACGAATTGAGCTGAAAACAGCAGATGCAACGTAGAGAAATGGAAGGGCCGATGGATGTTGATGTGATGGTAGAGAAATGTGTGAAGAAGGAGGGTGGATGGAAAGATAGAAGTGAAGTGATTGATGAAGAAAGGAGAGAGGGGAAAATAGGGAAATTGTAGGAAATGTAGCATTATTGTGCTGATTGCATATTATCTTGTTATTACTAGCCATGTTGGTAATAATTTCCTTTTCTATAAGCCATTTGTCTTAGTCTTAACCATAGCAAGTGAGCAGGTATATAGAATCATAGCAGATTTGATGGAATTCAGAGATTAACATTTAATCTGAATTGAATTTTAGTTTTGATGATGACTGCTGGGTTTTCTTGTTAAAAACGTGGATGTAAATCTCTTGGATGGGAGTTACAGATGAGGCAGAGGAAGGGGCAGGATTTATGTAAAGTGAGTCAAAGAGAAAAAGCTGAACACACACACACACACACACACACACTCACAAGGATTCTGCAAACATTTTGTGCATTCCTCAGGAGTCACGCTTCTCAACTGCAGATCTTCTCAACTCTGCAATTGCATGATTCTTGCAATTCTTGGGTTGAATCCACATGGTTGAATACACTTATTATAAGTTGCTTTGGATAAAGGCGTCAGCTAAACAAAGGTAATGTAATCTCTGCTGTCTCTCCTCTGTTCTTTGATGAAATCAGTCAGCAGATTTGATCATTAGACAAATAAGTTTGTGTGTTTTGCCAATCTTATCCAACACGAGAACATTTGGATGTTATCTTTGTTTCTCTGTCTAGTGGTGACTCACTTGAGATTGTGGGTAAAGTGACCAAATGGCCAAAGTGCCCTGACTGGAGGATCTGTGGGGGACTCTTAAGGGGAAATTCCAGTTTATTATAACTTGGGTATTATTTTTCTAGTTGTAACCATCATTTTTGTTGGTTATGAAAACATTGTAGTTGCATACTCAAAGCAACATCTCCAAAACAAGTAATTGGGAAAAAACAAGACTGGTCAAGTCATTAGACAGGTTGTAAACAAGACAACAGTGACACCAGAAGTGAGCACACTGGAAATGTTGGTGATAATCCCTCATTGCACAAGGAAACTGTGTACATGCACAATTACAATAAGTACAGTAGCTCAAGGTCAAACCAGGAAGCAAGTAAATTGTGATGAATGTCAGTTTGAACAGTGTGCGTGGCAGTAATACTTTGTTTTTTCGTTTTATACTGCAAATAATTTTAACTAATCTGAGGGATTGCATACAACCTGTATGATCGTCTGATTGTTTGTGTTTCTTGACCCATCTGATTTCTTTTTAGCAATGCCTGATTCTCAGCAATTATCTATATCTGTCTGTAAGTACAGTGTTCTTATTACAGATAAAAACAATAACCAGAACTATGAAAATATAACCAAAGATGCAATTAACCTTCATTTTCCAGCTCCTCTAAATTGGGAAGTCCACAGATTTGAAACTGCAACCTTAAAGGGATTTTCTTTTAGGAATTTAGCTACTTGTTCACCTTCCCCAAAATCTAAAGTAGGGATGTTTTTGTGTGCAAAAGACAGAGACACTAATCCAGCACAATATAATTTTGGAGCCCATCCTTTCATCAGATGTTGGGTAAGATGACTCTCTGATTCTATTTGTCTGATGACCAGATCAGCTGATTTAATCAAATAACCGAGGAAGAGACAGCAGAGCCTGCCCCTGCCTGTGTGAGTTTCTCTTTAAATGCTGGCTGTTCTACAGTGAACGGTGGAGGGACGGATGCTGGACTGGGCAGATCTGAGTGTGAATGTGTTTGACTGTGTGAATATGATGCAGGACAGTCCTGGAAAAGACAGCATGCAGGCTCAGCAACATTTAAAAAAAAAAAAGTCATTTTTTTTCTGCCTGTCTGTGTGATACATGATACAACGGTCTTTAAAATACAATGGCATCATCTCTCCGTCTCTCTCTGCCTACCTTGTCTTCCTCCTTCTGTTGCCTGCAGTCTGCACCTTTTATCCTCTGCTCATCAACCTATGACTCATTATTCCTTTCTCTTGTGTGTGTCTGTGTGTGCGCTCATGTCAGCATACTGTACGTGTGTGTGTCCAAGTTCATGTACATGTGTGCGACGCTAACTGCCCCCACCTTTAGGAGTGCACATGTCCTAACTAAAAAATAAAAATCTTCAAAAATGGTTTATTTATTGCGTCTATTATCTCTGCATTTGAATGTGTTTGTGTGTGTTTATGTGTTGGGTGGGTTTTGTGTGTGCGTTTTTCACACATGAATGCTCATCTGTAACAGATGGTCCTCAAACCTGTGTGTTTATTTAGCCAGGATGGAGAGATATGTGAGAAAGACAAAGAGAGAGGGATGGAGAGGAAGAGGGAATAAGGTAAATATGAGGAAGATAGCGGGGGAGAAAAAAGGCAGATGGACAGAGGGAGGGAGGCAAGGGAGTACCGATGAATGGACTAGAAAGGGCAAGAAGGAGATTCATGGAGAGAATTGAACTGAGAAAGAGAGGAGAGAAAAAGCCTTCTATACTCAGCAGTCTTATAAAACTTTAACTGTAATGCGGAGAGAGAGAGAAATAGCACTCTTTTCCATCTGGTTTCCTTCTACAAAGGCACAGTGTTCATTTTAGAGTGGAAAGAAAGAGAGACAAGAGAGATTTGAAACTGAAAGGAAAGAGAGGGTCAGTTTTCCCTCTTTTCCTACAAGGCTCTGATTTTGTGAGTTTTCTCTCTCACTTTCTCCACTTTCTCTCTCTCTCTAAGTGTTTGTGTGTGTGGAGGCCTGTGGTAGCCATGTCTTTCCTTATAAGGAGTGGGTTTGGGAAGAGTTGGTGAGGAATGAACAGAATTACAGTACAGTCACTCCCCTTTTTCTCCTGCTGCTTTTTTCCCTACTCTGCCCCTCTAAAATCTATCTATATACCAGTCTATCTGTCTGTCTATCTGTCTGTCTATCTGGTTCAAAGAGACATGTGTATGTTAAATAAATGTGACTGCTGCAATGTTTCTTCTCTTCTCTCCTCTCTGTCTTTAAACCCACATCTGTTGCATCTCAAAGTGACTGATTAGGGTCAACTTTTCTCTCTCGCCTTTTCTCCCTTTCTCTCTCCCCTCTTGGCCATTTTTTATTCATTATTTCCCTTCCCTTTCATCCATACTTATTCTTGTTTTCCTCTATTGTTTTCATACGTATGTACAATCTGATACTGTTTTCTTCCATCAGCTCCTTCTTTTGGAAAATCATTCGTCATTTTTAAAAAAATGTTTTATTTTGTCCTCTTGATTATGTTCTTCATGCTCCACCTTTATCCTCAGAGAAAGAAGAGAGAGTATGTTAATCTCCCTGTTGTCTGATGCCTGAGTGGGCGACGCTTTCAAACTGCTCACAGTCATTACACACGCACGCACGCACGCACGCACGCACGCACACACACACAAAAACAGCATGACCACTGCCACTAACATTATGTCTGCGTGTGGGCATCATCGTGTGTGTAAGTTTGTCCATCCAAGTGTGTGTATACTGTATGTGTTTCTGTCACAGTGTGTGTCTGTTTGTGAGGGGGGGAAGCGTGACTCACCCGGTGAGCACAGAATAAGCGAGGGATGAGACGGAGGAGTAATAACGGAGAGCTGGTTAATATTGAACGACAGATGAGCAGCGGCCTGAGGGGGGGATGATGAGTGGACGGAAAAATTGTCACCATATTCACAAACGGATTTTCTCTTCTCAACTCTTTTTCCTCTAAATATGGATAGGAATTATGTAGACTGCTCATTAGACAACGAAGGATCATTAATTTGTTTTCCTATAGATGTTTTTTTTTTGCAACTTAAATTCAGTCATGTTCTGTTGATATGAATTCATGTTTTTATATTCTAGTTGAATTATTTTTCTGCTTCCAAAGATACAGTAACATCCAGTATATCCAAACCCTCTATTGCTGAAGCAATTCAATTTGTGAGAAGCCCATTTTAATCCTTCTAGCGAGGTGAATTTGTGTCTCGACCCGGTGTAGAAAGGTCATGATCATGTCATGATGAGCAACCTCCATGCTGCTGAACACTGGATCTCAATTTAATCACGAAACTTTGCTTAAAGCAGGGCTGTAATACGAGGATTTCCAACCAGACAAGCAACCTATGATGAAGCGACATAGGTTGCTTGTCTGTAAGGATTCACAAGCAAAAAAGAGATGGAACCACTGCTGCAGCTTCTTTGTGCGACATTCTGAAACTCATTTCAGGTTCTTCCTCCAGCTTTGTGGTCATGAAGAAACCCAGAAATGCTTAAAAGTTCAAAGAGTTAAAAAAAGAGAATGCAGTACAGCTGATAGTGGTGTTTTATTGCTATCATACGGATCATTTGATACCTCTGGGTACGTTTGTTTCAGCTTAACTGAAAACAGGAGGCCACCAGCTCTAATCAGAATCAGGCAAAAATACAGATGGATGCTGATGGAGGCTCTTATTAGCAGCTTCTTGGGGGACGCATCTATTTGCATTTATTGATTTCAGTGGCCACTAATGTTGTAATTTGCCAGTGATAGATTGCTAAAGAGAGTTGCTAAAAAGTTTGCAGTCTTCCTAACCTGATCTAAGCAATGTCAATTCCCTTTTTCAAGGAGGCTGTTGGAGTGCATGTAAACTGGTTTTTGAGTAACCTGGTTACTTAAGTGCATGTAAACATAGTATTTACATTCATCATGAAATTTGAGGAGTTGACAGACAGTACACAGACATGTCATTTCAATCTGATGTACTCCACTGTGTATACGTAAATGCATTCTGTCTTATTCATAAAATAGGAGGACTGTTCAATAAAACTAAAACTGTTAAACATCACTAGTATTAAGATAATTTCCCATCTTGCACTTGTTTCCATCAGCTTGATGAATTTATCTGTCCCTCCTTTTGACATCTGAAGGAAATATTTGTTGATTTGTTTCTTGATTTGTCTTCTTGTTTGTGTGTTTGTCACATTTTGTACGCACTTGAGATTTGTTTCTCTGTCTTGCTATTTTATCATTTGAATGTGAAAATAAACTGAAAACTGTTGTGTAAATACCTTATTTTATTATATATGTATATATTATATAAGATTTGAATTTCTTTACACGTTTTGTTTTACGTGCTGTTGCATGGCTTTTTTGTGTTAGTGTATGTAGTAACAGTACGTGTGCATGTTTTTGGATGCATGTGTGTTTGTTTTGAGTGATGGCCGACCCTCTCAGTCCCCTGTGTAATCAGGAAGTGTTTGACAGGGTCAGAGGTGAAGGAGCCAAAGACGACTCAGCAGAAACTGAGAAGAAAAACACAACTTGTATTCTGACCCTCCCTCTATCTCTCTCTCCCCTCCTCTTTTCATCCCTCCTTCTCTTTCTGCTGGACACAATTATCACGCTGTTTTCTCTGACTTCTCTCGCTGCCTTCGCCTTATCTCCCTCTCTGTTTTTGTTTCTTTCTGCTTGCTTCCCTTTTATAATTCACTCCCTCTTTTCCTTCTCTGCCTCGTGGTCTGGCATTTCTCCGCTCTACATTCCAGCTGTGTGTGTGTTGGGGGGCGGGGGTGATTCTGAATTCTTTATATGTAACCCTTTGAAGTTGTGTGTGTGTGTGTGTTCATACTGTATTTGCTTGACTTCATGCCGAAACACACTGATATGCGTTTCCGTGAGCAAGACTATTGAGTCAGTTATTGAGGGTTTTTGGTGCGTGTGTGTGTGTACTCACACTCTGACATACTTTTGGATGCTTGATGTGAGTGTGTGTGTGTGACTGTGTGTGTATGTGTGTGTTTTCCTGACTGATTACAATATATAATGATGCAAGTAGGCATGCATGTGCATTTTTTAATGCCTAAATAGCACATGAAATATACTTTATCCTATGCATATTACTGTAATGAGTGTGTGTGTGTGTGTGTGTGTGTGTGTGTGTGTGTGTGTGTGTGTGTGTGTGTGTGTGTGCATGTGTGTTTCTCTCTTATGTTTATCCTTTTGGCACACTTATAGCTGCGTTTTTCTGTTTACATACTATTTATATTACTAACTATGGCTACTATTAATAACTATGGCTGCAACCAATGAGTAATTTCTTTATCTATTAATCCACTGATTATTTTTGCTATTTATCGATAAATTGCTTATAGGCAAAAGGCAAAGGCAAACTAATTTATATAGCACAATTCATACATGAGGCAGTTTTGAAGAGCTTTATAGACATTTAAACTTCAAAAGGAATCAGAAACAAACTTTAAAAGATTGAATAAAAGAAAGTTTGAACATGTATATACATTTAGAGGCAATCCTGATAAAAATAAGACAAAACAAAACAAAAATAAAGCGATAAACATTAGAAGACAGCAGAAAATAACAGTCCTTTAAGCTTGTCAGTTGGGGCACACCTTAGATCCTCTGGTAATTTATATTAAATGAAAAAGTGACAAAAGTCTGTTGCAAGTTTCTAGAGGCCAAGTGGGTATCTTTCAGTTGCTTATTTTGTCTCAACAACAGTCATAAAACCCAAAAGCATTAAGTTTACAATGAGATGCGATACAGACAAGCTGTAAATTTTCACACTGGGGAAAGCAGAACCCATTAATGTTTGTATTTGTTTTTGATAAACAAATAATTAAAAATTCAATTAAAATTATTTTCAATAAATTTTCTGTTTATCAACTAATAAATCAGCTTTGTATTTATGCACTATTCAAAACAGATTTTGTGCAACTTTTTTCATCGTGTGGGTGGGTCAGTGTTTGCATGTCTGAGGGAGGAATCATAGTTGGCATGGACACAGAGGGATTAAACCAGAGAGGGAATATTTAAGCGTACTTTGTGTCTTCTTGTCTGTGTCTCTCAGTCTTCAGGGAAGTCCTATAAATGTCAGAGTCCGCTGTCAGCACGTGTGTGTGTGTGTGTATGTGAGGAGCTATTCAATGAGTCAGCAGACCAACCTTCTCACCCACAAAAAACACACACAAAGTGATACAATAAGGAGATAAAAGAATCAAATATAAAAATGTTTGTTAATCAGATTTTGTTCTGTACAATTGTCTCAATAGAAATATAGAATTGAACACGACTGGACAAGACACAGCCGGAAACATGCAACATGCAACATAAAGCATCATCTCGTTCTTTTTGTGCGGGCATATTTTTTCTCTCTTCTCTTCCTTAATATCTAAGACTTGTTTTTCTTTGTCTCCCCACTCATCTGTCTCTTTCCTTTAATCCTGCTCTTTCCCTCATCATTGTTGATTAATGATAGCTGCAAGGAAGCGATATCATCTCTTTTTTTACCTCTTCAATTTCTTTTTTAATCTCCTGTTTACTTCTTCTCTTATTCGTGCACTTTCTCTCTCAGCACTTTGATACCTGCATTATTTTTATCTCTAGAAATACTCCATGACTCATGTGGTGATGACCTGGATGTTGTTCAGGTTATGTGTGACGCATTTGTAAAAAGCTTGGGGACATCATAGTGACAACATACACATACACACACACACACACACACACACACAGGGGTAGTCATGTCACGTTGTCCTCAGCCATGATGGTAGTGGTACTAACCTGCCAACACACTTTTATAACACACTCACTCACTCAAAATGACATACACATGCTGTATGCTGTCTCAGTCAGATAAAAAATGTCCGGCATGCTCTGGGTCCAGGGTTGTTCCCCCAGTCGGACATTGCCAGAACACTTTAAAAAGGAGGTGGAAAAATGTCTTCCTTGCTATTGATACAAAACCAGCATCACTGCAGCAGATGCCCCAAAGTGATGTCTAAGTTAAGAATACCTTTTTACCATCAAATTACCACAAACCAGTTGACACGCATTGAACTGAGGGCCTTTAGGGGCCAGGCGCCCTGGGTTGTTGTGCAGTTTCTGGTCTGTAACCAAGTCTTCATATGGGCCGTAAGTTTGGAAAGCCCAAAATCTCCTGTTAATCTCTTACATTTGTAACTCTAAATTTAACTTTTTTCTCTCCCTCCAGCATCTTCAGTGCAACATCCAGGCTTTACAAGATGAGCTCAGAATCCAGCGGGATCTGAACCAGCTCTTCCAGTCCGATTACTCCGAGTCCGGTCACCTCGGAAACCAGCCCATCCCCCCTCAGGAAATGACAGAGGAGAACTTCCTGCGTCTCCATGGCGAGTACGAGCGACAGGTCAAAGAGCTCTTCCTCCTGAGGAAGACTGTGGAAGAAATGGAGCTGAGGATAGACACACAGAAACACACACTAACTGCCAGGTAAAGATAGATAGCAATGTGAAATTTACTAAGTTACAAGATTTCGGGGGCCTCTTGCGGCCATTTTAGGCTGCCTACGTGTGAAGTGGAGCTTTAAATCTATTCTTCTCTAACAGGGATGAATCCATAAAGAAGTTACTGGAAATGTTGCAGAGTAAAGGACTGTCATCACGGGCAACCGAGGAGGACCATGAACGAACGAGGCGACTGGCTGATGCTGAGATGACCATCCACCAACTGGAGGGCCTACTGGAGCAAAAAGACAAGGAGATGCTACAACTCAGAGAGGTGTGTGTGTGACTTGCGAAGAAGAAACAAAGTGCATTCAATCATTCCCATGTGTGCGGGTGTGTGTCTGTATATACAGCCAGATGTGAGTGTGTGCAAATCAAACCATGTCATATTCAGGCAAGGCCTTTGGCTGTTTCCACTCTTGGCTCATAATTCAGTGTTAGTACAACACAGAAATATCAACACACACACACACAAATACAGGAATGCACTCTTTATCCTATTTTTCCAACTCTCTCCTGCACGAGTTGTCTGTTTTCTAACTCTCTCAGCTGTTTTAACTGTCTGTTCATCATTGTTTTGTTGTTTTGTACAACAGCTTCCTCTAGTGGTAAGATGTTGTTAATGAACAACAAATTATCAAAGATTAAACTTTTCAGTAACAAAATGTTTCATTTCAGTATACAAAATACCTTTGATACATCTTTCCTGGACACATTCATTTTCAGAAGCAACAACTCATATTAAAGTAACAAGTAAATGGAATAGGGTGAAAAAACAGCACTGAATTACAAAAAATGAGTTTAACAAACAGGGAATGAATAAAAATGTTTATTAATCAATGATTGATAGCCTTTATTGTCCCAGGAGGGAAATTTGTTTTCACAATCTGCACCTGCTCATGTCTCACAAGAAAAACATACAAATACATGATACAAATACAGTGTGAAAACATGCACAACAAAAATATTTTGATACTAATACACTTATGTGTTTGTCAGTGTGCAGTTGATTTTTTTTACCTTTTGATTTTGATTACAAAAGGACAAATACAGTATAACATTATATGTCTGATAATAATAATTATCTTAAACAGTTAACTTGTTTTGTTATGAGCCACCAGGTTGACACGTGTTTCAGTTACACTGAAAAATATACAAAACAACTGATCTCAGACCAGCCTTTTATGACCAGCTCTAAATGCACCATGGGCCACAGCTGTGAGGGAGAAACACACAGAAACACACACACAAGATCAAGCAATGCATCATTAAATGTATCATAGGCAGCAAATTACTGAGAAAGAGAGTTAGGAAGCAAAATGAAATTGTTTAAAACATAATTAGGAGATACAGTCTCCTCAAACTATCACATTTTCTGGCCCATGTTGCTTCACATTGCATCAGTGTGCTGGACAGAGTTTTTGTTATTTGACAGTATTTGACAACAGACATTGTTAATTGCAGAACAGAAAACACCTTAGGGAAACCGGAATAAGATTATGCAATATCTGGAAGATAGTTTCAGTATAGGTTAAAGTGAAAATTACAGTAGTAAATGATGTGTCTATTGCGCATTTGTCTTGCAGACTTCCTGCTGCACTGCTGACACTCTTTTCACTAATTAACAGACCAGTCCTTCCAACTTCCTTTTTTACATTTTTTTTATTTTATTTTGCTTTTGCAGATACAAGCTTCTGAGAGCCTAGCACTGATCTGCAGCTACTTCGGAATATATAAGAAGCTGATTTGTGTATGTTTGAAGTCCTTGAGCTTTAGGATTGCAGTCTCATGCTGAGGAGGTTATTATTCAGTCTCTTCTTGAAGGCATGAACACTGCTTGATGTGGTGTCTCGACTGCAGGGGGAAGGCTGTTCCATGTTGTTACAGCGGAGTGGAGAAAGCTCCTGTCAAGGCATTTGATGTGAGCCCTAGGGAGTGACAAGGCATGTCTTGGTGGTAACGTCGGGGTGGTTCAACCTGGGAGATGAGCTGAGGGTAGCAGTGCTTTCAGGTCTGCTGGACAGTTGGGATTATGCATCTTGAAAAGAACAGTTGGTGCAGCAACTGTTCTGCGATGGCTCAGCTTGGTGATGCCATAATCCCTTAGGGCATAGTCCTCATCCACGCCAATGCTCTTTAGTGCCTTTTTCTGGATGATATCTAGCTGCCTAAGTGTGGTTTGTGAGGCATTCATCCAGGCAAGGCAGGAGTATTCCATGATACACATTTGCAGATGTTGGACAGATGGCTGGTCCACGGGAGTTTTCTGTCAATGCATAGTCCTAGAACTTCTATCTGCTCACTGAGCTTGATATTACTGCTCCCAAAGAAGAGATCAGGGCAAGATGGATTCCTCTTGTCCTGTACAGGATCATTAATGGCCTTTGACTTGCTGGGCATGAAGGTGACCTTCCAGGCACCAGACCACTTTCTGATGTTTTGCAGGTCTTCGTTTAGGCTTGCTGCCTCCTCAGACCCATTCGATGATGTTATGGGTGCAAAGATGGTGGAATTATCCGCATAGAGAAACATGTTATTCCCACATTGTTCCACAACATCATCTATGAAGATGGAGGATAATAATGTGCCAGACAGCTGAAAACAGAGCAGTATTTTCCCTATTGGGGATGGAGGTGGAGTGAGTCTTCTGTATGGAAGCAAAGAAAGACTGAAACTGAAATCCCAACAGTAATTCAACAGTTACTTCATATGTTGTATTAGCAACACATTAGCTCCAGACAGCTACAGTAGCAACTGTAGTATAGTGGCTAGCTTGGTTAGCAGTAAGCTGACTTCTACTACTATCATCACAAATCTTTTGCAATGACTGCATAAATACTAATTTTACCTGCAACACTCCCCAGGAAGTGATTACCAAACAAGAAATCTTTTTTCAGGCAATATCTGAGTGTGTGCATGAGTGTGTGCATGAGTGTGTGTGTGTGTGTGTGTGTGTGGGTGGTCATGAACATTCATAGCATTCATACTAGCGCCTTAAGCCATGGCACCATACTATCCCTTTCACGTATGTGTGTTTTTGTGCTTCCTGGCTCATGCATTAGCTGTCTTTGTTAGCCTCTGAGTGTGTTTCCTCCAAAGAAAAGCAGTGGTGCATACACTGCTGCGTCCTCCCCTCTGTTTTCATTCCCGCCCTCTCGTACTCTTTCACCCTGTCCTTTCTCTTTTTGTGCCTTGACATCTACCACTACGCTCCCCCTTTGCTCTCATTTCATTTGACTAGTTAGATGTTATGTGGTAACAACAGCCAGACAGATAGGATTTCGTTGCATGTAGCTCAGTAAATTAGGGTAGTTGAAATTTTGACTAATTGTTTGAGAAATTTGGGGAATTTTAGGAAAATAAATCTAGTGTAGATCTACCAAATTCTTGCAGGGTTTTCCGTATGCTGCTGTAGAAGATTTAAACTGGTTTTCAAGCATTTGAAGCCAGAAGACTGGATTTCTTCATTTGAATTGAATTTGTGGTTTAATTAGGACTTTTTTAGATTCTATACTATTCTGAAACGGTGTCAGCTTAGTAAGTGCCGTTCCTAACAGGATGTGGGATGGACGGATCGACCCAAGGAGGCTGAAAGCCAGCACCTTTGCGAGAGGGAAACAACTCATTCCAGCCCCCCCCTCCATCCCTGTCTCTCCCTCTTTACCTGTTTCTCCCTCCATCCCTATTCAACCTCCTTTCCACATGTCTCCCCCCTTCCAACCCTCTCCTCCTTTCTCCCTCTCATGCCATTCCTCACTGTGTTCCTCTCCCTCCTTCCCCGCACCTTCCCCTCGTTCTCATCGCCACTCCATCCATCCCGTCGTCCTCCCCTCCTCCTGTCCTCCCCACTATCCCTCTTTCGTTGTCGCCTCCTCGGTCCATCCTTCCCTCCAGCGCTCGCCGTCCTTCCCTGCTCCCGCTCCACGGCCTACACCCACCATTCAGCCCTCCCTCCATACCTTTCCGTCAGTTGTTGTCGCCTCCTGTCCTGGCCCACGACCTTCTCCTCAGTCACCTCATCCCTTGCTCCATCCCTCTGTGTCTCTCTCGCTGTCGTCTGCTGACCATCGTGGTGTCTGTGTCTCTCAGGAGCTGCACAGGAGATATGAAGCAGCTCCAGAATCAACAAAGACCAAGGCCTTGCAGACAGTCATCGAAATGAAGGTAAGCATGTGTTGTTGATTATTTCATGTAAATGTGTGTCTGTGTTTTATATCAAAATCAGCATCACTTTATTCTATAGTATGATAGCTGTATAGAAGCTTGTTTCAGAAATACAGAACTTAATGCAAATAGACTATGCAATAAGCTTCTTGTGATGTCTGAATATCCTTGCTAATATGTACATATTAGCTTATTGCAGATATATAGGTATCGGTATATACGTCAAACTAAAAAATGTTTAGTTTACAACATCAGCTAATCAACATAACAGATTCTTTTTAACATGATTATATAAGTAGAGGGTCTTCTGATAGATTATTGTAATATTAGTTTTTCCCATATTTCCCAGCCCAACCCAAAGTGGACAGTAAAAGTTACCTTTGCAACATGTCAAATTTCCCTGGTGCACTAAATATTGACACACAAAGGTAAAAATGATAGCAAGCCTGTTTGTTGCACAATAAACTTTGTTACTAAAATGCCTGTGTATTAATTTTGTATCATAAAGCCTTAGTTTTTTTCTTTCCCAAAAGTCCCTTGACCCTGCATAAATATGGTCATAAATAATGCATATTTACTTGCATTCATTAGTTAACTGTGTAGATGGTGTCCTGCGTCAGTCAAAAGTTTGTCCACAATCTGTTGCAAACATGCTTTTTGGAAATTTAAACACAAACCCACAGCATGTTTTTTTAGTACAATTTCATTAATATTTATCATGTAATAACATGCTAGACTCAAAAGAAGAGAATAGGAGTTTCCAAACAATACCAAAACAATGATCAGAACTCCCAATATAACTCAAATTGCTCCCTCTGGTGGAGGTACTTCCGCAGTTTGTCACAGTTTTTCAAACCTGCAATATTAACAGCATTAAAAGGAAATGGGTGTTTCTGGCAGCCTCCTAAATGTGTCCAGTATAAGACATCAGATGGGACAGATCTGACAAATTAAAGGGTATACCTAAAGGATTGAAGGGTGCATAATGCAGACATGTTCACCTCAGTACAGGTATTGTTCATTTTCAGCTAATAAGCTCAAGGCTGTATAAATTCCCTATTTATTGATATTGATATTACTTACACTTCTATTACTGCTGTGCAATATCCTCCGTCTCATTATAACCTTAATAAGCTACACATAACTTGACAGTTCATGCACTATTACCTTTACCGTATTATTATCATCATCCGGTAAACCTACTTGGTACGTCACTTACTTTATTTTATACTTATACCCGCTTGGTACTTAATTTATTTTCTGACCTGTATTATAGTGTATTATATTTTTTGCTAGTACTTCTATTCCTGTGTGCACTGATGTAAAAGCGAGCTGCTGTAACAAAAGAGTTTCCCCTCGGGGATCAATAAAGTATTTCTGATTCTGATTCTGATTCTGATATATTCTGTAAATACCTCAGTATTAGCCTGTTCCATGTTCCATTCTAGCTGTCTAGCTGATATTACCTTTCAAATGGACTTTCTTTGATTGACTTTCCTGCTCTGCTCAGATGTCAGAAATACCAAAGGAATACATTTCATTTTTTGATAATATTTATGGCACAAGTACAGTAAACCACACCCGGTCTTTCCTCTTAACATGAGCATGTTGATGTCCTGCTAGGATGCGAAGATCAGCTCACTGGAGCGTGGCATGAGAGAACTGGAGGAGGAGGTGAACATGCTCAAGTCCAATGGAGCCCTGAGCTGCGAGGAGAGGGAGGAGGAGATCAAACAGATGGAGGTCTACAGATCCCACTCCAAGTTCATGAAAAACAAGGTGACAGACACACACACACACACACACACACACACACACACACACACACACCTTATCTGCTTGTCTCACCATTTTTTCTTTCCGTGTTTTGAAAGATTGCAGGATTTTTCTTGCTGGGAAATAACTCGACTTCTTTACACTTGACGGATACAACTTTAGTGTCAAGAACAAAAAGGGTTACTATGGGAGCCACGCTCATTAAAACAAACCAGTACTTCTGTCATGTGGGGAGACGAGACAGTTTGGGAATTCAGTCGATTTTTTTTCTTTGTTTGCTTCTTTTGCTTGTTTGGGTTGAAATGTGTTTGTTTTTGTTTCTAGTGGTTTTTGTGGAAGGAAGACATTTACACCTTTTTACAGTACCTTTTCTTTCTTTGATTTTGCCATTGTTAGCATGCATTCTTATATTTGTTTAGTAATACACTAAATGCCTTACATCCTTGTTTTAGCAATACAGACATCAGCAGCAGTATCACTATCCTAGATTTTGAGTTTGGGTACGGATTACATTATTTTATGTATGCTCAATAAAGTTAGGTGTTTAATTATATAAATATTGTAGAAAAAAGCTTCCCCAAATAAGGTTGTTTATGTGAGAAGCCTGTTACATGACTCTTGGCCCTGCAAACCTAAGAAAAAAGAAGCATTATTCTCACAGATGATTTATTCCTAAAGCAAATCTGAATTAACACCTTGTATGATGTATGAGAACCTAAAGTTTGTTATGTTTTCATATGCCAATCCACTCATGGTCTTCCATGTCATAAGTTTGACAGACAATAAAACTGTGCTACTTACTGACACACATTCATACTAGTACCTGATGGTAGCAGTGATGCAGGGTAGGATGTAAGGTAGGTGGTTTTCATGTATTATTTCAGCATGTGAGGTGTTTGGATGTGCCGTATGCTTTGGCAAACACAATCACTCTGGTTACTCTCACTTGCCCTGGCACACATTTTATGCAGAGCTGTCAAATGACAATAAGCTGAGCCTTGACATGAGCAGGTTTATTTTGCCTGACTAATTTGGTGAGCAGCTGATTTGTTGTGGTCATGGTGACGCCCCTCCTCTCCTGCCAGGTTGAGCAGCTGAAGGAAGAGCTTACTCACAGCCAATCAGAGAAGGAGGAGCTAAGGCAACGAGCCAATGAGCTTCAGCGGGAGGTGTCTGCAGTAAGAGACACATCTCTGTGCTCTTTCTTTTTTTCTTAGTTTCTTTCTTTCTTCATCTCTCGCTCTTTCTGTCTCCCAGGTTGACTAATGGCTTCTGCTTGAGTAGAATCCCAGTAGTGTGACTGTGTGTTCAGACAGCAGTAAGCAACTGTAACTCTCAAATGCCGTTCACTCTCAGCAGCTGACACAAAGTACTATTTTATTTTGAGAGTAGGAGAGCAACATGGTAAATCCATTCATATACACTACATTTTGTCATTGTGTCACAAGCTATCATCACTTTATTTTCATCTTGCGGTTGGAATATCATATTGTTGATAAAATATGCCATATTAGCCCACATTGATCAACACCCTGTCTTAGTACAGTAGACAGACAGTCAACTGTATCAACCAAAGCAGGACCTGAGTCTAAACTGAATGTAGTAAATGTAAACAGAGATCAGTCCTTTTCACAATATCGCATTTTACCTTGTGCATTATATCCAGGTGTTGAGCAATTGTGGCTAAGTAACATGACTACCTAGGGTTGCAAAGATGTATTTGTCAGTTGTGTAAATGTACTAGGAGACATTATTTTATCTTTATTGTGTGGTGATAATGACTGTTGGAAAGTCACAGTTAAAAGTAAAATTCATCCCTGAGCAGAATAGAGGGACCTTGCATGTGATTTTGTGTTTTGTTCATATGAACAGGTTATGTAGTCTTTACTTCCCATTCTGTCTATGATCAATGGCCGTTATAGACAGTAATAGTTGTTTCTAGCAGTCTGAACTATACAATTACAAGCTGAGACTTCAAGCTGAGAATCCAGCTGTGCTGTGCGGCAGTATGCGTATCTCTAACCTGCTTCTCTTTCTTCTTGCGTGAGGTTTCTCTTTAACTAGTGGCTTGGATTAGTTTGCTTGGTTGGTTTTTATACTGTATGACTGATTTTCCTGTGTGGTTTGGGTCCATTCTTTTTATGTTAAATCAACTCCCAAAATTCACTCCCATTCACCTCATTGAGATGCCAAAGGAACTTTAACTGTACAATTTACAGATATTAAACCATTTCCCCTTCTTTTTTTGTATCATTTTGCGATAACTGAAAGAATCGACCCTGACCCTCTTGTACAGTACTAATAAGTAGTTGAGAAGTACAATATATGCTTTAATAGGTTTGTCATACTGCACTGCCTTTGATGTGTGTCTGACTGTTGTTTGCTTTCCAGGAGAAAAATAGATAGTTTTTCCTTTTACGTAAAAAAGTAAATGTGTCTACATTATACTTGAACTCACAGCTTCCTGAGCATAAACTGACAGTAGCTCTTGTAGAAGGCCACGCACAATATACACTGTGTATTCTAAAACTAGTGCCTAGAGTGCTCACTTAGTAAAGCTTGTAGTGGATTTTAATACATTTTAATCCAAGTAAACATGTAATCCTCTCTAGTACACACTCTAACTGTGTCTTTCTTCTTTCCATCTCCCCCTCTGTCTTCATGTCATGTGTGTGTGTTGCTCAGATGGAACAGGCAAAGCAGGACCTGAGTCGTAAGGACAGTGAGCTGTTGGCTTTCAGGACCAAACTGGAAACTCTGAACAATCAGTTTTCTGACAGTAAACAACACGTGGACGTACTCAAGGAGTCACTCACTGCCAAGGAACAGAGAGCCGCTATACTACAGACTGAGGTACAGTTACTCTTCTACTAGTACTTGTTGCTGTATGTAATCTTACTATTACTTATCACAATAGTGATCTTTGATTTGTAAATATTTATTTCCACTGACTTTTAATTATGTGTGTGTGTGTGTGTGCTTAGGTGGATGCGCTGCGTCTGCGTCTAGAGGAAAAGGAATCTCTCCTCTCTAAAAAGAGCCAGCAGATATCAGAGTTGACAGAGGAGAAAAGTACTCAGCATGGAGAGATCACCGACCTTAAAGACATGCTCGATGTCAAGGAACGCAAAGTCAATGTACTGCAGAAGAAGGTAAGAAAACACCAAATACTTCATTGATCTCCAAAACAAAGTGGATGTCAATGCATGTAAAGAAAATATATTGATTTCAAATGCACACTAAGGTGGAACACATGTACATAATGCAAAGTTAAAATCTTTGTGATCCTCTTAAATGTTTGGAGCTGAACAGTCATTGCTGTGTTTTTGCAATTAAACAGTGTGAGCACTACAGTGACGTCATCCTTAATGGATTTCCTGTTTGCAACATTTTATAGGTGGCGCTATTTTTGTTGTCTGTTTAGCCATGGTGGCTATGGCTTCTCATGCTACCTACCAGTACTTGCCACTAAAATCGTAGAACTCATCACTTCCTATTCAGCAGATTCATTTCTCCTGGAAAGACTTTGATGAGTGATTCTGAGAACAGCAAAACTGTGAAAACTTAAATTGAAAAAGCTATAGGTTCAATCAGCCTGAATAGAAATAGTGATCACAAGAGGCTGAAAGAGCTTTTATTTAGATGAAAATGTTGTGGATTATAATTATTGCCTAAAAATGTTTTGGGAAAAATGATGGATGACATACATAAAGACACATGCAAGTCACTCTTTCATTGAAATCTGCATGTACCAAGAATGTGATGTTGTCATGTAATACTACAACCACTAGATGGGGATGTAAGACAGTGTGTAGTTTGGGAGCTGAACCAGACAGATGCACAAACAGACAGACAGGTGAGCAGGCAGACAGAAGGACACACAGACAGGCAGGAATACAGGTGCTTTCTGCATATTTTGGCCACTTTAAATGTGTTTTTGGGTTTGTATCTCTATGGGGATGCTGTCAGTTAGATGGACGGGCTGGAGTGACCCCCTGTCTTTGCTGTCTGGCACACACACACACACACACACACACACACACACACACACACACACACACACACACACACACACACACACACACTGGCTTTGGATGGATGGGTGGATAAAGGGTAAAGGAGGGTTCAGACAATTGTTTAGACAGTAACATCTAACAAATTAAGTGTAAAAATGACACAAAAAATTATACAGTTGAATTCTCCCATTACTCTCTTGCCATAAAAATTCAACCTCTTCCCCTTTTTCTCCCCGTCCCTCTAGTTGTCACTTGTAGAAAAAAATGGAGAGTGTGAACAGATAATTGATTGAGACAATCAAGCAGACAGACATAAAGCAGGACAGGGAGGGGGAGGAGAGACAGAGTGTGTTTGAAATCAGATGCATACTAATGAGTTCCTCCTGTTCAATAAATGATGACCTCTGCCGTCTTCAAATAGAATACAGTCCAGTGTCTGAGACGGAGACAGAGATGCTGCTGACTCCTCGTTTATCTAATCTGTACTTATGATTTCCTCAGTTCTTCTCTTTTTGCATGTGGAAAAACTAAAAATACCTTCTTTCTGTTTCCACTTTGTCCCCCTCCTTCTCCTCCTCCCCCTCTGTCTCTCCCTCTTCATGTTTTTACCTGTCATTACACGTTAGTAGTGAAGGAAATTACCATGAGTGCATATGATTAATTGTGAGGGTATTCTTCTGATCTCCCATCATCCTCGACTCTTTGTTGTTAAATGTAATTTTCTGCTATATGTGAGGAACATCATGACATAGATGAAGAGAAGCATCAGCTGGTTTTTGTTTCGTTAACATATTCCAGTTCATTATCACAGACGATTTTGGGACTAAAATAGTACAAGACAGGCATTGAGTGTGTGCATGTGTGTGTGTATGTGTGTGTGTGTATTTGTAAATACAGTATATGTGTGTGCATGTGTGTGTGTGTGTGGCAAGCATCCAGCAGTTGTCAGTTTCAGGAAGTGCAGACGGGATCAAAGAGTCTCACTGCCTCTCAATGTCAAGTGTGTGTGTTCGTGTGTGTGAAAGAGAGAGAGGAGGACGTGTCAGTCAAGCTGTCAGGTGAACAGTTGATTAATGAGGTGCTGGAAATGTTTTACTGTATGAGCACACACACTCACAATCTACAGTGGTACTGTAAATGTGTGCGACTCACCTGCAGTGGAGGTCAAAGGTTACATACCAATCAGAATTTTTTGTGACGGGTTGTCAATCGCTTGATTTCCTTTCACTCTAGCAAAGTGAAGGAAAGAGAGACAGAAAGAGAGGGAGACTGAAAATTCTCAACATTACATAAGCTTTCCATCTCTCTCTTTTTTCCTCAATTTGTTATTTCTGTGCTGTTCAACCTTTTGTTCCATCCATTTTTAATGAATACCACAAAGTTGACATAACTCCTTATCTTTGTCTGTGATCTCTCTCTCTCTCTCTCTCTCTCTCTCTCTCTCTCTCTCTCTCTCTCTCTCACACACACACACACACACACACTCACACACACTCATTATGGGCTCAGGGAAAGAGTGAGCCCTTGATTTTGTGTTTGAACAGAAAATTAATCTGCTACCAAATCACTGTGAGAGGAAACAGGAGGAGGCAGGGAGAAGGGGGAGAAAGAGGTGGAGGTAAAGAGAGCGTGTTTTTGGAGTAAGGGTTAAAGGTAGCAAAGCTTAGGGAGAAAGTTTGTATTTTACATCCTTTTTCATAGGTTGAAAATCTCCAGATAGAATCACATTACACCCCTTGAACATGAAGTTGTCCCTTGTATTCAGTGTAGCAGGTAGAGACTTTTATGTTTGTTTTTGAACAGAAGATTCACCTGCTGTGAAATCAGTGCAAGACGAAACAGGAGAGAAACAGGGAATGTGGGAGGGAGAAACAATGGAAATAAGGCTTTTGGTTTTAACCTCAGTAATCTTGCATGCATTTCTTGCTGTTTGTGTGTGGTTATTGACTGACAGAGAAACTCACTCACTTACACTAATGGGTGGGAAAAGGGCAATTTCACCCGAGGAGTGGTCCTCAAATGGGAAGCCAACATATATGTAGTAAGTAATGAGCACTTAGCAGCAAAGTTGCCCAAAAATCCAATCAAATCAAATAATCAAAAGGCTTTCAATGATTATTGCTTTTAGTATGACTCTGACAAATAAACATCAAATAAGTCATCTAAATCATCATTATTTGTTTGATAGATATTTGTCTTATCATAGATTAATTAGTATCCACATTTACAGTGTGCCATATTGTAAGAAACAAGAAATTGCAGTTGCAAAAGAATTTCAAAGGAAGAACCAAAGGAGAACATTAAATTAATTGCAAAAATTCAGTTCATGTTTATAATACATGCTTGCCCATATCACATACCACATGATTTAATACTTAGTAGAGTTCAGTTTAGTTTATAATTGTTCAGATTTGTTTTAATTTTATAGGCTGCAGGTCTGTATCTTTGAGTCACATAGATTTTTGTTATATTTGTTGTTGTTTATGATTGTTATTAAAACTAATTTAATTTTCAGTTAAGTTAACAGTTATATTTGCTGTTCGTCTGTGGGAATTCACTATCGTCTGGGCTCTGGTTACACAGTTGCCCCAGTGTTTAAGAGCCGATGCACTTGCCAACATAATATAATTCTTTGGTAAATAAGTGAATTAATTCATCATCAACATCCAAAACAACACTGTTTATGAGTATTCCTCTCCTTTTCTCACTGTAGATAGAGAACCTCCAGGATCAGCTGAGGGATAAAGAGAAACAGCTGGGCGGCCTGAAAGACAGAGTCAAGTCTTTACAGACAGACACCTCAAACACCGACACAGCACTGGGAACACTGGAGGAGGCTCTGGCTGAGAAGGTACACACACACACACACACACACACGCAATGCTGGTCAACCTCAGGTCAACTCCCGAGCAAGGTTATATTAATAAAACCAGTGTGAGCAAAACCGCCGACCACCCACGCGATGACCAAATGACTCGGGATGAATGGAAATGAACCAATAATCACATTGGCTGTTTCATTATTAAATCATTCACAGCCTGTGTTCATAAAAGATTAGGAACCATCCAACATGCAGTCACATGGCTTGGATTGATGGGAATAGAACCAACAACCACACTGTCACTGCCTGGGTCTAAACATGCAGGTGCCATAGCCATAAAACAGTTCTGAACCACCTGAGCATGGGAATTGAACCCTCAGCCGCCTGTTTGATGATCTGTTATTCTACAGTCAGGACTCGACCCTGATTCTGGCAAAAGGAACCAGTGACACTTACACCAGCCGACCACTTTTAAGTGTTTGATGAGAATATATTTTTGTACTGTAAAGCACGATTATGTTACCGACTCGATCGCCTTTGCACGCACGCACACACACACACACACACACACAGGAAACAGGGCTATTAATTGTCCAGTGACTAATATTCAGGGTGTCAGCTGGATGTGTGAGTGTTGGCAGGCAGAGATGGCCGACGACTAACTTCACTCAAACGACTTTCACAAGCTTTTTTCCCCTCCATTTTCATTGTTTTGGTGCCTTTGGATATCTTTCCTTTTTAGCTTTCTTCCTTTCCATTTTTCCATCTCTTTCTTCCTTCATTTTGTTACTCCTTTTCTCTGTCACACACACATTGTTTTGCATTGTGTTCTGTTTCAAAGCAGAACAAAATAAGTTATGTTTACTTTAAGTGTTTACTCTGTTTTATGCTTCAATTTTATGCATAACATCTTGTTTATGTTTCATGCTATTTAAAGTTCATTGTTCAGTTTTATAGTTTTGTCTTTGCATACAGTATAAATAACCCTAATTCCATTGAATATCTGAGTATTGAATATTCACTCTTTTTATAGTATCTATATTTGTGAGGACCCTCATTGACATAATGCACTTACTAGCCCCTAACCCCTAACTTTAACCATCAAAACTACATACCTAAGCCTTACCCTTACAGTATCTTAATCTAAACTTAATTCTAAATAGATAAGTTGTTTAGTCAGTTAGTTGGTCGATATTTTGATAATCTATTCATCATTTAAGTAATTTATTAAGGAAAAATGCCGCCAAATATTTTCTGCTTCCAGCCTCTCAAATGTAAGGATGTGCCCCTCTCCTCTGTTTTCTATATCTTTGGATATAGAATATCTTTGGGTTTTGGACAGATGTTTGGATATAACAAGCAATAATCGTTAATTTTAACCATAACCCTAAACCAAGTCTTAAGCTTTTTAAAGAAGTGAGGCCCAGCCAAAATATCCTCGCTTTCAAAATAAATGTTGTCACTCTCAAGGCTGAAAACTTAAATCGGTCCTCACAAAGATAGAACTACAGTAGAAGAACACACACAGCACAGCCAGTATACACTCTTTGGGCTTTTTGCGCTGCTTTTGTGTGTGTGAACTTTTATACTTTTGCTTGAACTGGCCGCTGTGTCGTTCTATAGCTGGATAGCGTCTATAGTGTTTTAGTGGTTGTGAATATTACATCTTGTGCCATAACGTATTACGTGTCTAAAATCACTGTTGGCTGTTAGATCCTATCAAAGCTGCCATGCAAGTTTAATGCGACTGTTATTAGTATAGAAACTTGATATTGAATGACTGTGAATAACTGTTGGACTCTTTCTGCCTCCATTCTTCTAACTTCCATCCCTCATTCCTCTCCTCCTCCTCCTTCTCCTTCTCGATGTCCAGGAGCGAATCATCGAGCGGTTGAAGGAGCAGCGGGAGAGGGAAGAGAGAGAAAAGGGGGAGGAGATGGAGTCCAGCAAAAAGGAGCTGAAGGAGTTGAGGGAGAAGGTCTCCCAGCTGCAGGCTGACCTGGCTGACCGTGAGGTAGAAGACACACACATGCAAACACACTCATCCATATCTGTGCTATAAGTCAGAAAAACACTCTCTCTCTCCTCTCCCTCTCTGTGTCAAGGTAACGAGATTGATCTATCGCTGTAGAACAGACCTTGGATCCTCCCAAAGTCCGTGCGCTGAAGGATAAACAGTGACATTTCCTTGACAACAATATGCTTCACAACCAATGAAAACAGTGATTGTAGCTGAATTCTTCTTGCTTTGTGATTCATACAAAACACCACAGCAGAGGCAAAGAAGGAGAGGCAGAAGATGACAAAGCATTTTTAAGCACTGTCTTTGCTTTATTCATCCTGCAGCAGTTGGGCAGCACAGTAGGAAAGTTACAATTAACCACTTCAGGAAAACCAAAATTTAGCAAAACAGTGTATTTTAACAAAATATCCCTCAGGAGGCATAGGCAGGTAGAAGCCTAGTGTTGTCCATCTGTCATGACCATATCAACATATCAGAAGTTAGCTAACATGAGAAAGGAAATACATACACTGATGCATAAAAAATAACTATTGTTACATTTAACGTTATGTTTATGTCGATATACATTTTAGGTCATAGGGTACTGACCTAGATCTTAGCCGGCTGGTTGATTGGTTCAGATTCTCCTCACCTGCTCCACTTTTTTCAGTGCGTCAAGTGTATGTGACTTTTTATGTTTCAGTTTTGGACAGATTAAAGAAACCAGATACAGTGTTAATTACTGAGCTTTAGAGGTGCTGGTAGGCAGACTTTTTTTAACCTTTGGACAGAGCAAGGCTAACTGTTTCCCCCTGCTTCCAGTCTTTATGCTAAGCTAAGCTAACCACCTGCTGGCTCCAGCTTTATATTTAGCGTATAGACATGAGAGTGGTAATGATTTCCTCGTTTAACTCTCAGCAAGAAAGAGAATATGTGTATTTCCCAAAAAAGTCAAACTATTCCTTTTAAAAGGGGAAATGCACACGTTGTTGTAGTGAAAAGTCCTTTATGAGTTTTTTGACTTGACTATTCAGCTAATTTTAGTGATTGTGGGGTCATAAAACCTGTTACAGTTCCATTATATAATTTGAGAAATACATGGGAAAACTCACGGAGGAAACAAGCATTCCTTTCTACACTGCTAAACGCAGATGTGGGGTTTGTCTGACAACAGCAATATATATGTACCTAAATATAATCAGAGTAAGCACCAAGGTTGACCAAAGCCCAGTCAAACATGATGATCCGTAGTCTAGAGTTGGTATTGTCAGTCAAGGGTAAAATTACACGTCTGAGTGTCTCTCCTTCTGGTCCCGTTGGTTTCTGTTTCAATGGCCCTACCAAAAGAGGAAAAGACCAGAAAAGAAAGGGAGAGAGACTTCACGGATGGAGAGATTGAGCTGGAAGAGTGAGAAAAGAGACAGGTCATGGGAAAAGGTTTTGAAGAACAAGGGACAGTATCAATCCCACAACTGTGTAGGAAGGCCTTAAAGGATAATTCAAGTTTCATACAACTTGGATTTTATTTTTTTATATTAGCCATCATTCCTATCAGTAATAATAACATTGTACTCACCAAACTTATTTGGCTGAGAAAATGAAACAAACAAACAGTTGTTTCATTGAAGTTTACAGGTCGATTTCTTGGTTCAGCTTTGACTTAGAATACTTGCTGTAGTTGTGCTCACACACAATTTTACTGTGCAATGGTTGGAATATTACCAACATTTCATGTGCGCTCTCTCTCGCACCACATAATAATGTTAAGATGAATTACTTTGGCAAGTACAATGTTACCGTAACTGGTAGACAAGATTAACAAAGTTACAAAAATAAGACCCATGTTGTAATAAACTGGAATTATCCTTTAATGCAGGTTAGTGACAATACTGTTGATGAGCAAGGCACTTAACCCCCAACTGCTTCAGTAGAGCTGCTCAGTGTTTAGAACTAAGAAGTTGTAGTATTGACTTCCTTCCTTATCTCTCTTTGTCTGCATTATTCTTTCTTTTTTGCTCTCAGACGTCTGTGTTGGATCTGAAGGAGAAGGCTTCCTCTCTGGCTTCCTCCACTCTGAAGAAGGACAGCAGGCTGAAGAGTCTGGAGATTGGCCTGGAGCAGAAGAGAGAGGAGTGTGTCAAACTTGAGAACCAACTCAAGAAGGTTAGCTGTCCGGCAGCACAATATGAACATACTGTATCACTCAGCAAGATGCTAACAAGAATGACTTTCATTAGAAAATTTGTCTTCTAGTGTACATTTAGTTTTGGCTGAAAGTGTGTGAAATAAGGGATTATTAATAAAATTATAAAAATCATGAAAATGAAATGGTGTAGGTTGCATAAATTGTCCATGTTTGACACCAGTCTTAGACTACATTTGGACCAAAAAGATTCTAACAACTATTTTTAAGATTTGTGATGGTCATGATAGATGGACAACATTAACCAATTGAAAACATCCTTTATATGAATCTCAGTGGTGGAAAAATGCATTCAGTTCAGACAGAAACACAATGGAACACAAATGGAGGATTTTATACTAAAGAACCCCTTGTCTCTTTCTCCCTTTCCTTGTTTTCAAGTAACTGTTTTCCAAGAGAGATGACTGGCTGTGTGTGTGTGTGTGTGTGTGTGTGTGTGTGTGTGTGTGTGTGTGTGTGTGTGTGTGTGTGTGTGTGTGTGTTTGCATATCACATATTCTCTCCCACACAGCAGCCCATAAAATGTTGTGTGTGTGACGGCTTGCTGACAGCCTTACAGTCATTTTCACAGAGTGGAGAAGACAGCATTACCACCACACCCTGAGTGTGTATGTACATCTGTGTGTGTGTGTGTGTGTATGTGTGTGAGAGTATGTGACAGAGAGAGCGAGAGAATGTGTATGAAGGTGTCAGTGTATCTCTGGTGTTTGTCTCATCAGGGTTTATTTCTTAGTCTCTTTCTGTTGCCATGGATGGAAAAAAGAGTGAAAACTTATATGTGTGTGAATTGATTGACATTGTGCATGTGTGTGTGATGTTTCTTTTTTCCTTTCTTATTTGTCTTTCTGTCTCTCTCTCTTTCTCTCTCTCTCTCTTCCCTCCACCCAGATCTTCTTATAATATTGTCAGACACCCAAACATTTCCTCTCCACATAAAGACCTGCAAAAACTGTTGTGCACTTCCAAAACTAATAGGGTTTATGTATTGTGTGACCAAGGCGTGTGCACACACACACAAAGTCAATCTGTCCCAAGAGCAACATTTGCTTCTGGGAAACACACACAGCTGTTCTAACCTCTAAGCTGGTTATAACTTGTTTTTTTCTTTGTTATACTTCATTTGTTTCTTTTTCTCATATTCGACATCTTCTCTGTAGTTTAGCAGAGCAGCAGAAAGAAGAAAGACACTGCAACTCAGTTTAATTTGCTTTTTACTTTACTCACCTTTTCATGCTCGTGCTAAACTTTACATAAATCAGCATTATGTGTGTTTGCGTGTTATGTGTGTGGAAACCAACTCAAACCCAAGACACCATCACTGAGCCAGACTAAAAGGCTTAGACTTATTTATAGCATACTGTAACTGAATAATACACACATTTATAACACAATACGCAATACATATATATTCAAATATCTGCAAACCAAATGGCATTCCCATGAGCCTCAGCTGTACTTTGTGTTCAATGCTAATTACCAAGGGTTAGCATGCACACACTAATCTAAGATGGTGGACATGGGAAGCATTATACCTGCTAAACATCACCATGTTAGCATTGTCATTGTGAGCATGTTAGCATGCTGACTGTAGCATTTAGCTCAGCTTCACAGTGCCGCTAGTATTTCTGTACACTCTTAGTCTTGTTTACTAATTTTTATTGAAAAATATTCTCAGCAGTTTTTTTAAGGAGCAGATCAGTTCAAACTGATTTTCACCATCATTTTATGCCCCCACACGTATAACAGTTGTTGTGTTCCCTGCTGTAAGAAGACACCACAGTTTACAAAAAACAGTCTTGCGAAATTGTATTTTTTTGAAAAATGTGGAGAAAATGCTAATGAGCTGCTGAGTATTCATCCCATAACTTCAAAAATAAACATGGCTAAACAAGTGTCATGATATTTTCACTTCCATTTTGATTTTTAAATATTTTTTCCACCTTTTGAAATAAAAAAGTTAAACAGATTAATACTTAGACTATAGAAATAAAGGAGCCCTAAATGCATTGTACAAAATCCATTAAAATCCTGTATGTCTCATAAGTGCTCTTTGTTTGTGTTAGCCAGGCTTGGTATTGCTCCACTAAATTACTTTTTATTTTATCACCTGATGCAGCCTCATTGTGTTGAAGCATCTCAATTTCAAACATGGTACACAATATATCTGATATGCTGAATGCAATCTCACTAAAGTAAAGGTCTGGTATGTAAAAGGATACAAATCTTGTATGTGGTCCTTGAAAGACTGGTCTGCGAGTATCATTTTACCAATTATAGACCAATTATACTCTTAAACAGTTTACAAAGACACGTGTCACTTTCATCAAATCCATCCAACCCATCCTCAACACCGATGTTGTTATTGGCATATTCGCGGTGGTCACCTAATTTTGAAAGCTAACGCTCGGTTTATTTATAATAATTAATTTCTTTTCCAGGCTCAGAGTGCAGTGGCAGATTCCCAGGCCAGTACTGAACTCTCCGAACGCATCTGCTGCCTGGAGCAGGAAGTGACCCAGCACAAAGAGGATGCTGGGAAGGCCCAATCTGAGGTGGAACGACTTCTGGAGATCCTGAGAGAGATGGAGAATGAAAAGAACGACAAGGAGAAAAAGATCCATGAGCTGGAGAGGTGAGAGATGAGGATAAAGAGACGCATTAATACAGAGCAATGACAAAAAGATGGTGAATTTGAAAAGAAAAAAAAAATTCACTGTTTGTGAAAAAGAACATTTTAAAAACTGAATTTCTGCAACATTACGGCATCTTCCTCTTTCCTCTATGAACCTAAATCAGTAGAAACCAAGACCAAGACTATCTTTACTTGTTGAATTGATCATTTTAGATTGGACTCCACTTTGTTGTCCACCTTCCATACAATTTCAAGCTACATACCATTGGAGTCTATGGTAATCTTTACTGCAGTACTAATCCAGTAGTTTTTCCTTTTTCTCACCCTTTCCTCTCCCTTCTTTCTTCCCCTTTTCTCCTTTCATTTCGGCTTCTGACATCACTCCTCTTTTCTAATTTCTGTCATTGTACCTTATTCACATGTGTGTATGCATAAATATATATGTATGCATTCATGCGATTCTGCATCTGTATGAGTGCGTTTACGTTTGTTTGTGTGTGCGTGCACACCCATCATACCCCAGAAACCCCTCTGCTTCTCATCTGTGGCCTTCTCAGCAGTCGCGAAAACAGGCCCCTCCCCCTGCTGCCTCTCAGCAGCCAATGGGGGGGCTGGTGTGGGACTACCTGGGCACGTGAGTGGCTGGTGGCCCTGTCAGTCAATTAGACAGATGCACGACAAAACTCACTTTGCTTGTCGGAGGACGGGATATGAGAGCACTATGAAAGCAACCAGTCCCATGTGGAAAAGCTTTATGGAATTAAATGCTTCAGATTCATCAAAAAGGAAATTTGATGGACAATTTCACCCAACGTGCCTCAATTTTTTCCCATTGGGAATTGAACGTCTAACCACCACAGGACCACAAGTTGAGATCCTAGATGAAATACATGTAGTCAGAGGTTCTTTCATTGAGATTAAAATAAGATTGAACAGAATTGTTTGTTGTTTTTCTTTGTTGAATATGATATTAAACTTAATATCTTTGAATTCAGATAAAACAAGCATTTTTAATATGTCACAATGGAAAATTATAATGGATATTTTTCTCTGTTTTCTGACATATTACAGACAACACAATTCATTAAATAATCATTAACAGATAAATTGATAATGACCGTTAATAGCAGCCCTAAAATTATTTTTTTTCTCATAGTGTATCACATAAAAAAAAAAGACAAACAATTGTGACTTGTCAAGATATTTCTCATGTTTGCAAGCCTTTTCCACATGGGACAGAGCTGAGTATGTTCACTAATAATCACCTTTAAAGAGTTGCAGCATTTGTTGAATGTTCACCAAGCCGCTCTAATACGGCTTATTTGGACTGTTTGCAGATTGAAAAAAATCCCCCTAAAGTTCAGTTATCGGCACCAGTTTTTGTCGTCTGTTATACTGCAGTATGACAAGCCGAACTGCTCCCAAAAGTTTGTAAAACGAGGGCACAGTTTGGCATCAGTGTCTCTGCTGTGCAGCCTGAAACTCTTTGAGCCTCTGTTCCTGTCAATGACGCAACTCTTTCATTTAGTGGCTCTGTTTTCACACTTCACTTTTGTTTTACTTTCAGCCGAGGATGTCTGACTTTGCAGAGTTTAACACACTCTTTTTCTTTCATTAGGAGTCTGGACAGTTCCCTCCATTTTTTTGTATTCCTTTGTCTGTTTCTAACGACTTTTCTACCTGTCTGTCTCTTTTTCTTTATGTGTGCCTATGTACACTATATCTACCTCATAAACTAGTCTTAATCTTAATCTGTCTTTTCTTTCTGTCTATATCTGATTATCTGTCTGCCTGCATGCCTGCCTGCCTCTGTGTTTACCTGTCTCCTTGAATATCTGTTTCATTCTATGTGTCTGTTGTTCTGCCTGTGTGTCTGTTCATGGGTATTTCTGTATGAAGAAAACAGGAGCCTCAGTAGATTAAGTTGCTTCTTAAAAACAATTCTTCTTAAGCAAGGTCAAGAGTCTTCATCTCATGGCCGACATTTAGAAAAACAATTTGAAGTGTACAAAGAGGTTGAACTGGGTTATATTTTGTTTCGAGTAGTGAGAGCAAAGTTTGTTAGACAGATCAGAGCTGTCTGTGGTTATGAAAACTGGTCCGTCTGTCTGTCTGTCTGTCTGTCTGTATGCCTTTGATTTCTGAACTATCATATGCTTTCTGTCTGCGCCTTCTCTCTTTCTGTTTCTTTAATCTTTTCCTCCACTTTCTTCCTTGGACATGATCTCTACCCACTCACACTCTAAACTCCTCTCTCTCTCTCTTTCTGTCTGTGTGTTTAGTAGTTTGACTGTAAGACTAATGGTTGTTAATGATTTTAGGGAGATTCAGTGTTTCCTCACTGTGTCTCTGTCTGGCCAGTAGAAATACTAGACTATTAATAATTCAGCACCTGCTGACTTCAAACTGGTGGGTTTTGACTGTATGTGTGTTTGTGTGTGTTTGTGTGTGTGTGTGTGTGTGTTATTTAGTCTGCCAGTAGCCACAGATGCAGATTTACAGCGGTGCTAGCTTTGTGGATAACACTGTAATGTAACTTTATAACCATTTAAAATTGCAGATGGTTGAGCTCTTACAGTAAGCTCTTACGTCATATGTATTTGAAAGATGTTTCATTCTCCCTGTGGATTACAATAAAATAAAGGCTTCTCTGCAACTGATATTTATTATCTGAACTTTGCGGGCAGCTCTTAGGAAACTGGAAAGATATTAAATCTGGCCTTAGTACCTTATGTTTGAGAACAGTATCCTCTAATAGTAAAATTAAGATTAAGTGGATTTTTATGAGGAAATTTAACTTTCACACACTGGCACACACACAGTCGTTATTGTGAAGTAAGCGGTTTGTAGAGGTTATATTAGAGGGTGTAAGGATGTATGATACTTTTTAGATCTTCACATTTAGTGGTTTCATTTAGCTGTTAGATGTATGATGAGGACAATTATCCCTGGCTAACTTGAGGCTGTGGTAAAGTGTTGACATGGTGAAACACAGTCATGAAAAGGGCAGAACTGACTGTTTTTAAGCCCCGCCCCCCTTAGTTACTGTTGCTACACCTGTCAGGCTAGCTTTCTATTCTCACATGGAACATATGAAGTTAACAAAATACTCCTTCCTCAAAAACTACCATCAAGGTACCATTGAGGCATTTTAACCCAAATGCTCCTTTACTGGCTGTTCACAGATGTCAGTATTTGTAACTGTATGGTGGTTTGAAGAGCCATGAATTAACAAATGTTCCCTGTTTAAGATTATAATAATGTATTCAGCAACTAGACTTTTTTGAACTCGCAAGCACTGACCCTGTAACATAAAGTGTACTAATACTGAGTTTATCTCAGTGTTACCTAACCCTGCTGTGAATTATAAGACTTACCCTCAAGCTAACAGGTACGTCAGAGGAGGATACGTTCGCCTGTGGCCAACTCTTAGTTTGCCACCAAGGCTAACCTTGGGCTACGAGTGAGCAGCGGGAACGTTACTAATGAAAAGATCAGATGTGGGTGAAACAAGGGTAAAAATCAACCCTCTCTCTTTCCGCTCTAGGTTAAATCCAGCTGTAATGGTGCCAGGTTATTTATTTCAGTAGTAGTACTAGGATGGTAATTGGAGCAGACTGAGTGACTTCACACTGAGGGGAAATGGAGCTGAAAATCTGCCCTGATGGCCAAAATAAAGGATTTGGACAGAAGAGTGGAAAACAGAGAGGGGGAAAGAAAGAGGAAAAGGGAAAGGAAGGTGGTGGTGGAGAGAGAAAAACAACGAGACAGAAATGAAATAACGGGTGGAGACGTAGAGAAAGAAAGAAAAGAAGAACAGACAACATGGTAGGGAGAAGTAAACAGAAAACGAAACTGACAGAAAAGACTGGAAAGGGAAAAAATAAAGGAGGTTTAGAGTATAAACCTGAGTAATGGGAAATTAGAGAAGTTTATTGCGTGTTATATTGTTCTGTAATGGACAATTTGTCTCTGGCACGCTGTCATTAGCGTGCGTTCCCAGGCATAAGCTCACCCTGGAGTTTGGGCTCTGCCAGTTCAATCAAACACATGAGGAGTGATTGGGTGGAATACTTTTGGGGTCAACCAATGTAGGAAGTGAATTTTCTTCAAATTTCATATCTTAATGATTACATGCCATATGCCTTTTGGTGGAGACTTCTCCACAAATCCACAAGCTGCGTACTTCTCAAGTGGCCCCAGCGGGAAGTGAAAGAAGTCGTCTGGAATATAAAAACCATTGAAGAAGAAATAATTCATAGTGAGCACGCTCTCAGCTCATGCTTTGATTGGCTAATTGCTCGCTTTCTATGGTTTGTGACTGCCGTTTCGTCTGTCTGTGTGTGTGTGTGTGTGTGTGTGTGTGCCCTTAAATGTTTGTAGAGGTCATGTGAGGTGAGCAGGCCTCTCATAACCCTCAGTACTGTACTGAAAGAAGAAATGCCTGCTTTCAACCTGTCTATGTGACTGTCTGTCTGCCTGCCTAGCTGTTTGCTTGGTCATGCCTTTCTCCCTGTTTATGTGTCTGCCGCCGTATCTCTATGGTTAATTATGTCTCTAACTGTCTCTCTGTCAGTTCCACTGTCTCTCATCTCTTTCCTCTTTGAATAGTGATCAAGCTGGCAAACCTAGCACTCAACTCCTGTCTTCCCTTTCACCTTTCCCTCTCTTTCTCTGCCTCTCTTTCCCTTTCTTTACAATGCAACGCTGTCACCTGCTCTACCCAGTCTTGCCTCAAGGTTAGTACTGCATGCCTGCTTTTCTTCTTCCATCACTGTCTCTCTCGCCCTCTCCCTCTCATCACGCTCTCCTTCATTGTGATGCTTTTTGTCCTTGCATCGAGACACTCTCTCATCTCCTTCACTCTGTCATAAACTCTGTTTTTAATCCTTCTCATCCTGTCTGTCTTTGAAGGAGACACCTTGACTTTCGCTCTGCTCTCTTTCTCTGCCACATCCCTGCCTCTTTGAAGAGGAAACATTATTGTTTCTTTCTTGCACCCTCCATTATAGCATCCTGCTAGTCTTGTCACGATAAGAGCACTAAATTCAAATTTCAGGCTACCACAGCAAACAAGAAAAATATTCGAGCAATGTATCACTATCATTAACTTGGACAGCTGTAAACTTTCTTCTAACTTTTGTTGGGTTTCTGTCTTTGTGGCTTTGTGGCTCTTGTAGAGAAATCACTCCACATTTTGTTCCTGTCACTACTTTTGTTAAACAGTTCAGACACTATTTCAAATGTTCAACCAAGGTTTCACAATCTTTTATGGTCAGCGGCTCTATGTTTAGGTCCCAAAATTGTCATGAACGTTGCAATTGGACCGTTAAATTGTGTCAGTTTAAAGAAATAGTTCAACCTTTTGGGAAATACACATATTTGCTTTCTTGCCAAGAGTTAGAGGAAAATATTGATACCACTCTCATATCTGTAGGGTAAATTTGTTGCTGGAGCCAGGAGACGCTTAGCTTAGGCTTCACAGGGTGAAACAGCTAGCCTGGCTCTCTCTTAAGGTATAAAAAAATCCACCTACCAGCATCTTTAAAGCTCACTAACTAAAACTTTAGATTCTGTTGTCATTACCATGAGGTGGCCAGGCAATCAGCAGAGACTCCAGGAAGTTGCTGCTCCTAACCAAGGAATAATCAAACTAGATATAAAACGTGTTAATTACTGAGTTTTCGACAGGCTGGTAGGCAGATTTTGTACCTTTGGACACTGCCAGGCTAGCTCTTTCCCCCTGTTTCCAGTCTTTATACTAAGCTAAGTTAACTGTCTGCTGGCTATAGCCTCATATTTAACGAAGAGGTATCTTACTCTTGTCAGGAAAGTGAAAATGTTGAACTATTTCTTTAACTATGGCATCGTAAGGCATCGTCCACATCCCAAGATGACAAAACTTCTATTTCTTCTTTTTTGACTTTTAAATATTCCTAGCTGCACTCAGGAGGCGACTCTAATGAGATTTCAGCATGCAAAACCCAAAGTCGGAATTCGAGCTTTTCTAACAGACATATCAAAGTCATATTGAAATTTCTCTGACCTACACATTGTGATCGACCACATAATAACCACTTCTTCCCTTCTGTTTCCTGCATAAATCTGGTGGTCTGGGTGTTTTTTGCGCTCTGCTCTGCTGTAAAGGCCAGCTCCTTCTTTGCTCTTTCTTTTCAACTTCCAGAGCCACCGTTCCCCCTGCCGTCTTGTCAGCTTTTTCATCGCTGTTGTGGTGTTTTGTGATTCAACTCTAGAGGGGGAAAAAAACAAAAGACTAAGTTAGCATTGCCTTGCTGTCTGGTAGACAACAGGAGACTTCTTTTTCTTCTTCTGTCCTTTTTGGTTTTTTTTCGTCTTTTTTTGTGGTTGTTTTGATCTTGAGCTAAGGAACTCCTCATCCACTGTCTGACATCAAGGTTTCTGTAGCTTAAAAAAGAATTGCATTGTTTCCCTATGTGTGTGTGTGTGTATCTGTGTGTGTATGTGTGTGATGCCTTTGAGGTCCCGTATGACTCTGAACATTGAGGTGGTGCAGGGATTTGTCCGCTAATGGGTGACAACAAGCTAGCACATGCACAGACACACACACACACACAAACGCTATCACAGACCCATGCACATTGTTTTTTCTGTCTTCCACACACAAACACACATGCAAAAAGGACTTTGCCAGCTAATAGGTGACAACACTACAGTGGGGATGACTGCTGAGAGTTATCTAATTAAAATACCTGCATATACACCATTCCCAGTACTAAAGGAAAATGAAAAACACACTTTTTGTTTACAATTTTGTTAAAGAATATTCAGAAAATAGACACGTCTACAGTGGCGTGTCACTGTAAATTATGCTTTCTTATCCTATTATATTTTGCTTTGTAGTATTATTATATTAACGGTTGTGTTTTGTTGCTTCACTTCGTCATTGTTTGGGATCTCACAGACACAGAATGCAAAATCAACAACAATCAACAATCCCCCTTTAAATGTTTTATTTCTTTTCTTTTGACCTTATTAAAACTCCAATAACAATTCCCTGGTTCCAGCTTCTCACTTGTGAAGATTTGATGCTTTTTTTCTCATGTATGATAGTAAACTGAACATATTTTGGTTTTGGACATTTGGTCAAATAAAACAAGCTATATGAATACATCACCTCAGGCTGTGAGAAATTATAACGATCAATTTCATCATTTTCTGATGTTTAATAGACCAAACAATTAATCGAGAAAATAATCAACAGATTAATCAATAATGACAGTAATCATTAGTTGCAGCCCTCAAAATCATGTTTATACATGTTTATAATTCTTATAAAAGTAAGAACAATTATAAAGTTTCAAGGTGATAAAACAATGTTAAGTATGTTTTTTGAGCTGTTAAACATCCTGGGGTCTCCAAAACCCTGAAAAGAACATGAGGGTTAAAGGAATGCTACTGTATTTTACTGCATGCATACAGTTAACAGCATACTGTAAGTATTGAGACATAATGAGAGTAATCTTTTTATGTTGTTGACTCATCTGCAGTGTAATCTAGAGTTCAGATCAGAAGATGAATATGAGTGTCAGCAATTAATTCAGGGACTTTGTTGTTCTCCATTTTAAACAAAGACACTGCCAAGATCAACTCCAGCTCTCTGTCACATGCTTACACTATTACTATTATCTAAACCCTTTCCCTTCATTTGTATGTTTAGTTCTGAAATGTGGATATATCCCGTAAAAGTGATTTATTTTAATAAGGACAGATGCTATTAAAAAAGACATTTCATTCTGTCTGCTGTTGTATCATAGTATTTTCACAGCTAGTTTCCAGTAACGCACACTGTGGAAGTTTGCACACATACACATGGGTCTTAGCTGCCTTACCTCCTTATTTACCTCGCAAATTTACTTCTCTGCCTGAGGGATTATCTACAGTCATTCCGCAAACAACAACATAAGTATTTCTTTCTTTATTCCTCCAAAATGTCCTGCTTGAACTGTAAGTTTTTCTTCCGCACCAACAGTGGGCAAGACTAAACTATTATGTTTTTGATCATTTTTTTTCCTTTTTTATGTTTTATAGTTTTTATGGGCTTAGTAAACCAAACCAATATTTCCTGTATTTTCAAAGGAAATTCTGAATTCCAAATGGTTAAAAGGAAATCCTTGATGTTAATGTTGGGTGAACGATGTGCAGTAAACATACATGAGGCCCCCGAGCATTTCTGATCAAATATTTATACAGGACTCCAAATGTAATATTAATATTACCTTAATGTGGGTCCCTGAATATCAGCAGCATGCTAATGAGGGAGGTTTAAAAAAAATATATTTTGGAGACTTTGAGGTTTACTGAAGTTTATGAGATTGTGTGTGTGTGTGTGTGTTTTCATTTTTCCTGCTAGTTGCCAGCAGTATTCACAATTTTTTACAACTTTAAGTTTTAATGAAGGCTATTCTATGTTTTTGTGGATGTGTGTGTGTGTGTGTGTGTATGGTCAGTACATGAGGGTATTTTTGAGGTTTTGCAAAATTTAGGATGTTCAAAGTGCTGTCAACAAGTATGTTAGTGTGTGTTTACGTTAACTAATGTTTACTCTATGTGCCACCGTGTTTGCATGTGTGTATTTCTGTACAAATCTTGGACAACAGACACATGTTATGTTGCATGCACAACTATGTGTGTGTGCTTCAAATATTTGTGTGTGGTCCGGCCGAGAGATTCTAATACAAAGCAGGTTGTGTTTGGAACAGTTGACAGCACCGACCATGCATGTGTGTGCGTGTGTCCCCCACTATCAGCACAGTTTTGGTAAATTTGTGCCTTTGTGTGCACTTACACTATGTGTCAATGAGTGTATGATTGTGTGTACGTTGTGTGTGTGTGTGTGTGTGCAGACTTGGTTTCACTGCATATTTGTATGTGGTGTTTACAGCGTTGTGGGTAAAGTGAACTCTCCTGTGATTCCGCCTCCTCCAGCGGTTTTTGCAGCAGTTGTTGAAAGCGATTTCAGAGGGAGAGTGAAGGAAGTATTTTACATATTAAAACCGCTTCAAATGGCACTTTGCCTCCACTGAGTTGAGCCATCGAGTTCACCGAGTAGCTTCTGCTCCTTAAAGCAAGTAGTGTTATACAGTTGAATTTGAACCCATGTCATAACATCAGTTACATAATAATATGGAAATAATATTATTTTGATACGTTATCATACCCCATAGGGAAATTCTCCTTTCTCCTGCCTTCTCCTCGGGGAGGTCACAGGTCAGGATCACACAGAGAACAGCACTCCTGAAGTTTGTACAGTAGGGATTTTTGCGCCATGTAACAAAGTAACTTGTATAGAAATGTAAGACAGCGTCTCTAAATAAGTTCAGAAGGTGATAAGGTAATTGAATGTAATACTGTATGCAGTGTCATAGTATTGTAATTAGTGGTACATTACTGTTGGTATATTAAGCTTTTCAATCCTGCCAGACCCATTGGTTCTTGCATCATTACAAACCACCACGCTTTGTTTTAAATTAAAGTCAACATCCCAAACTTTTTAAAGATAAGATAGTACAGGATGGGGAAATATGCATATGACATGTAGAATATATCCATTTGACGTAATTATGCAGCAATAAACATGTCGTCTTTGGTTTGAATACTTCTTTCAATATAAGTGCCATCCAGCGTTGGCAAAGCATTGGAACAAGCACACACAGGATAGATATGTGATACTAATGTAAACATTTCTAAATTGAATGCAACAAAATTGATGGGAGAAATTATGGTTCAAGAGGTTAAAGGTATTTCCACAAGAGGTGTAACTGACATGACATGTAATTATATATATAGTATATATATATTCTTTATATTTTAAACCCATTTAGAGGGACTAGAAATCTTTAAAAGCACACACAGGTATATTTGTGGTTTCCAGTACGCAGATGTTATATTACCTGCCAGCTATCACATTACCAGCTGATAAAAACACACTTCAGTATCACAGATGATTAACGTCATGACAAATTAGATTCATATGCAGATGATAAATCATTATGGAGAAGATGGCAAACAAAAATTCTGTGATTGTTTGGAGGAGCCAGAGGGAAGGTAAAGCACAGGAGATGGAAGTGACAAAAGAGGGAGTGGAAGGAATCAGGGAGAGGAAAGGAGAGATGACATGGTCCATGGTCTGATGAAAATATTTCATCCAGAGGAAAGAGTAATGTTGCATTTGGAGAGGGAGCATGGAGAAAACTGAAAAGAAAGGGGAGCGGTGAGGTGAAGTACATTTGTCCTCGTGCCTTGGTCTGATGCAAATGCTTGTCATGCAAATAATTATAATGCAACATGCAAAAAATTGGGCAAATAAGTGGAGGGAAAGAGCAGCGTTGGTTTTGATGAGCAAGAAAATTCCAATGAAAGGAGAGGAGGAGAAGGAGGAGGAACTCGTTGTGGTCACATGCAAATGCGTGATAGTTACCCATGCACATGATCTACGTGCTGATACAGGCAAACAAGTGAGGTTTGAGCAAAACAAGTGTTTAGCATTAGCAGAAGAGGAAAGAGAGGGAGCGTAAGTGGGAACTGAGTGTTGAGTCAATAGGAAACATTGCAAACTAAAAGTCTCTTCCTCGTGCACATACACTCACATACGTACAGTAAATGTAGCATGAAGGGGGGAAACCTCAGAGAGCTAACCAGATGGTTGGAGCTTCCTGGAAATCCTCCAATAGGAACATTCCTGCCTGTTTATGACCTGTTACACACTCACACAGGGCGTAGAGCACAAAATTGATCCCAAATATTCAAATTTTATCCCACATTCAGGGTGCAAACTCAAATCAGGACCGAACAAAGGAAACCAAACAATGCCATTAAGCAGCTGACTCCACGCTTACTTCATCTGCTTTCCTGTTGAACCCAATTTGGATGTGATAATGATGTAATGTGTAGGCCTTTAAAATGCACACAAAAACAATACAAGTAAAAACCACACATGTGCACACGCAGCTTAACAAACTGATTATTTTTCTGTGAGCTTTGAGCATCCAGGTGCTGCAGAGCAGTTTTGGCCCCGTAGTCACATTTCAATTTTTCTTCCAACTTCCCAAATTTCTCTGGACGGTTTGGAATTGGGCCCCCTGGACCTTTTAGCAAACACATAGAGGATTTTATGTTACCATCCTCTGCCAATATCATTTCTCAACTTTTCTGGCATTGATGCTTATGTAAAAGCCATTTGATGGATTACTCCCATTACTTTAGGTTAGTTTAGCAGGTAGTTTATGGCTTAGATGGACAGGAAAGATGAAAGAGAGAGGGTGTCATAAAATATTTAGACACTAGAATATGTATATCACTCTGGGTGTAAACAAATAAACTTTATACTCCTACGAATTCAGACAGAAGATTGCACTCAGGAGTAAAGCAGTGGAAATAAAATAAGTGAAGCAGCATTCAGTGAGATTGTAAGATTGCAAATGCATGGATTTAAGCTCAGAGCTTTGTGGTGCACAGACAAAACTCAAAGGTCACGTGACGATTGGAACCTGTTTACACCTCAGTAAACAAAATGTGCAGTGTACGCCCCATAAAAATGATTTCCCATGAGTGCACATGCTTCGCTGACGGAGTTTGCTGTTCCCATCACTGGAGGTCAGCTCCTTCACTAGCAGCTGCAGCAATGGAAGGGAAGAAAATGGATTTATCTACGAGCCTGTAAAAAGTATTTAAAAAATGCAAACATACAAAAGACTCAAGACTTATGCGGGGCGATGCAAAACTCAATAGAAGTCTCTTCTATTGAGTTTGATTAATTTCTAATGTGTTAGTCAGCAGTTTAGTTTCGTCTTACAAGTGTCTTTGTTGGATGTGTGCCGGTGTGTGCACATGCGGGTGTGCATGCGCCTACACGTGTATGCTTACACATTTATCCTTTGTGTTTGACTTATCTTTCATCTGTGTCATGATTCAGTAGACACTGTTAAACCTTACTGGCATTAGCTTGGGTTAGCACACATCTGTGCATGTGTGTGTGTGTGTGAGAGAGAGAGAAAGGTATGAAAGGTCCTGATCAAGTCAAGCTGGTGTGATAGCTGATAGGTCTGTTACAGAGCCACAATGGCTTCCAGACAGCTTAAATAGGGATTAAACCCTTTCTCTCAACCCTGCTGCTCCCATGAGGAATCTCTCTCTCTCTCTTTCTCCCTCTTTTACTCTTGCTCTCTCTCTCCGTCATTCCCCAGATGATGATTTAGACTCTGCTTCCCGACACCCAGTAATCCCTCCATGAAAAGACCTTCATACTTCCCACTATGGAGAAATCTCAAATGTCATCTAGTCATTAATTCATAGCTTTTATTGTACTGATATTTACATTTTAATGGCACATTAACAGAATAGTTAATCAGATTGTCTTGCAGTATCATTTTAATGGCACTAACAGACAGTGTGTCCTGAATATGTGTGGTAGGAGACGGTTCCACTCTATATATTAAATATCATCTGCACTTGTGTGACCTGCCAGTGAATACAGGTGCAACATGTGGGGTCACTGATGGTATTTAATGCTGTTAAAGCATAAAGCTGGTATTTCTTATGGCTTCCCCAAATTATATATTTTTTTATTTGATGAAACGGCACTGTGCTCAACAGCTTCTCAATATGATATCAAATCAGCAAGAAAATAATACTATTTAGTGTGTACTGTAACTCTTGTAATTTAGGGTTTGAATTTGGATTGTGTTGGACTGCCTTCTTCAAGTTAGATTACTGAAACATTTTTTGAAAGTTTTTTAGTTGCAGTTTTGCCTTTATTTGAGGGGAGTAAGGGGAAAGAGAGGAGGAATGACATGCAACAAAGGTCCCAGGCCGGACTTGAACTGGGGATGTTCTTATATGGTCAGCATCTTAGAGAGGCCACCAGGATGGACTATTTTATTGAGGCATTTGTGCATTTTTGGGACATAATCTAAGTTGCTAAATTAATACAGGCCCATTTGTCTGTTTCCTTGAGACTCTAACGTTTAGATTACCATTTTTAAGTGTGGTTATTGAGTCAGTTGATCATTTTTGAGACATACTCTTAAAGGTAATGTACTGTATGTAAATATTAAATAATAATATTAAATGTTTGTGGTCCAAATGTCAGTGATGCAATGAAATCATTAGAGCTCAATTATCCTCTCTTCTTAATAGACCACTGCCATGACCAGCTCCTAATTTTCAGTGTGCATTTACCATATAACTACTACTAATACCATATCCATGAATATCGCCATTCTTAACTTTGTGAACTCCAGACAGACTTTTTTAGTCAGGGATACTGTATGTCGGTGATGCATTGACTTTGATGTCGTATTGTGTGTGTGTGTGTGTGCAGGCAGATGAAGGACCAGTCGAAGAAGGTGGCTAACATGAAACACAAGGAGCAGCTGGAGAAGAGCAGGAATGCCCAGATGATGGAGGACGCCAGGAAGAGAGAGGACAATCTGAACGAAAGCTCCCAGCACATAAAGGTATGGAGGGAGGAGGAAGAGGGAGGAGGAGGCTGAGAGTTGTGTGTATGGGGGGGTACGAGAGGGTGAAAAAGTGAGAAAGAAAAAGTTTCTCTCCTTCTCTCTGTCCTACCTTGAATATTGTCTGCTATCACAACAATGCTTCATCATAACGTGACAATTGTGACAGGGAGCAGCCTGAGGCAATGTCAAACACACTCACTCTCTCACACACACACACACACGATGCAGCGCTCGCTCGGGGAGTGTATGAGAGATGACTGACAGGGAGAGCAGATGGAAGATGGAGAGGAGAGGAGGAAAAAATGGTTGGAGAAGTGAAGGGGAGAAAAGAGGTGAGGAAGAGAGGTGATTAGAGGAGACATAAGGGGCCCATGCACTAAACTATGTAGTGAATGCTGTGGCTTTTAAAATGCTTTCCGTGGTGTGAGAGCATCTCTTAATTGTCTGCTGGGGGAGTGTCAAGTGACAACAAGATTAACAGCCATGTGTAGGGTGTTGATTTCTTAATATTTCTTCATATTTCAGGTTTTCTTTCACCTCTGAATCCTTACCTTTAATCTCACCTTTTTCACCTCTAATTTCCCTTCCCATTTCTCCCTGACTTCCTCTTTCCTTTTTTTCCTCATCCATCCGCCTCTTCCTCCTCCCTCTCTTCTTCCAGTAATCGTTAACCTCAGTGGTCTCTCTGATTAGAGGCAGATGAAAACACTCTTTCTGTGTGTGTGTGTGTTTGTGCAAATAAGCGTATGCTCCCTCTAGCTAAGATTGATCTTTGGTTTCAGGAGTTTGGAAGTTGTCATTTATGTGTATGCGTGTGGTTAGGAGATGAGCTGATAGCTACGTGAGTCACTCAGACTTATGAGACCGCAGTGGTTACAACCATGACTAGTGTGTGTGTCAGTTGTAAGCCATTCAGCATAGTTTAACCAGCACTGAAGACTGAAAATGGAATGTGAGTATAATTCAGACCGTAAATTAAATTCAATACAATAAGAAGATTTAATCCAATTAAAGTCCATCTCAGTCTGCATAGTTAGACACCAAGTAATGTTGGATCTGGAGCAGGATTCAGAGCACATGTGTTGGAGATGTTCTGGAGGTTCATGGCCACTGTAATGTCTCAACCTCTCTCTGCCTCCATCAGGTATTCATTCAACTCTAATTTAACCAGGAAAGTCAGTTGCCTGGCGGAGGAAAAATAGCTCTTTATGGGGAATTGGGGGGGAAGTTCATGTAATGATTTTAGTCAGAAACAGCTTCATGTGTGATTGGGAATTCTTGAGAGTCCTCAGAGGCAGATGGAGATCAGATTGTCTAATTTGCAAGTCTTTTGCAGCTTATTCCAGTTGCTGGGAGCAGCAAACTGGAATGAGGAGTGTCCAAGGTTTTCACCCTGGGGACATGTTAAGCAGGATGTGACAGGGAAAGTTGCTGTTACGGGAAACTGATTGAGTAATACACAGTCTGTCAGATATGAAGGATCTTAGATCAAGGAAAGTTTTGTACTGTACAGTATATGAGTAAGCCAATTGATTTTCTGGCTAGTGTACCCCATTTTAAAAGCCTCCCTAAAATAATTATTTTGAGACACACTGAAACCATTTGATGACCCACGATGAGAAAACTCTAACAATGTGTTATAATGCTGGATATTACAAGTATGTAATACTGTGTATTACAAGTATCTAGGGCTGCAATGAACTATTATGTTTGGTCTATGAAATGTCAGAAAATAGTGAAAAATGGTCATCACAATTCGTCAGACCTAAATAATGCAAGATAAGCACCTTGTAATTTTTTAAAGCAAAGAAATCCTGACATTTGAGAAGCTGAAACCATCGAATGTTTAGCATTTTTAGCCACACTAGCCATCCATCACGTTGGTCCAGACTGACATATCTCAACAGCTATTAGACTATTGGATTTTGTACTTGCAGTCATGGTCCCCAGATGATGAAGCCTACTGACCATTCCTCTAGCACCACCATGAGGTTGGCATTTGTGGTTTTGAGTAATTTTGTCTCTATAATGTTTGGATAAACTGGCACAAAATTTGGACACACATGTTACCTGAATTGTAATAACTTTCGGGATCTCTTAACTTTTCATCTAACGTCATCGTCATTTATTACCAAATACCTGCAAAAGTATACTTTGTGTTAAGTGCTAATTAGCAAATGTTAGCATGCCATCACACTATACTTAGATGTCGATGTTAGCATCTAGCTGAAAGCACCACTGTGCTTAAGTACAGCCTCACAGAGCAGCTAGCATGGCTGTAGACTCTTAGTGTTGTTCCTTAATAAATGCTGGATTAATCAACTGAACGTCTCAGCACTGCAACAGTTTATACTGCCTTTACATTGTATACTTTCTCTCTGTAGGACACCCTCCGTCAGAAGGAGGAGCGCATTGAGGAGCTGGAGGAGGCACTGAGGGAAAGCGTTCAGATTACAGCGGAGAGGGAGGTGGTGCTCGCCCAGGAAGAGCAGGCACGCAAACAGTCCGATAAACAGGTACTGTCTCGCTCAGTAGCAAATACGCATACACAGAAGTGTGTTGCTGCATGTCTAAGAAGAATCCTTACCCCCACCCAGTAAATGTGTAACCCAAACCTTTCCTAAAACTCAACCCCTATCAGTTATTTCGTTTTGTTCACATACCACACAAATGTCCTCACTTCTGAGGATTTCCTTAATTTTTCTGCCTTTGTGAGGAAGGAAAGACACATAGACAAACATCTTCAGGGCAACAAAAACTCTTTCTGACATAGCTAAACATTGCTATGCCAATAGTGCAAATTGCAGTGGCAAAACACATGCCCTGTGCCAACTGAGCTCATTCAGGTGTGGCTGTATGTGTGTGTTTGCCCAGTCACTCCTCATTTGGAGGAGAGGTAAATACATCCCTATTTAAAGAACAGCTTGTATTTTGTCTGCTTCAGTCGCCAACACACAAACAGCTTTTTCTTAAATGGCACGCAAGCCGACCACTCCAATTTGTAATCTCTTTCATCTATATTGAGACAGTAGGAAAGCTCATAGCGGTGTTAAGGGAGGCTCAGAAGGGAAGGGTTTAGTGGATTCAACCTCAGACCAGTGGGAGTGGGTGTCATTCCCCTGGGTACCAGTGACTTAAAGAGGCCATAGAGATGGGAAATGTTCCTCAGAGCCTGGATGGGTTTTGACAAGTGGGAAAAAACAGCATGGGCTGTAAGCATGAAAACTGCCCTGAGAAAACATGGCCTGCTGTAGCTGTTGGCAAAACAGCTGGACTCCATTGTTATTACTGCCTCTAAATGTTGGCCGTCCTCTCTGTCCTTTACTTACCAGGCTACTTCTGGACAGACGCATAAAGACAGGCATGCAAACACACGTTTTACTGCTGACACCCTCATCCATAGTTAATGTTAATGGCTGCCACAACAGAATAAGTTCCAGATAGACAGATGTAATAGAAGAAAGACAGACCACGAGCAAAGACAAGGGGATGGATGTAAGAAATTGATGGACAGACAGAGGCAAATTGTTGATGGTTGATTGGTCATTGCCATGAAGAATTATGCTCACTTAGCAAAGATATAACAAGGCTTACAAAACAAATATATCTTCTTCCACCTGTACTGTTCGAACTCAAAACTTTATTTCAAATTCTAGTCAAGATCCTGAAAGATGCCAAGTTGTACAGAAAAACATGTTTAAAATGATGCACACGTCAGCTTGGATTTTCCTTTTGATGTAATGATGCACCCAAAAAGAAATAGCATTTTGGAGTTGGATATTCCAACTATGATGGGTTCAAACAAGCAGATTCAAAATATGTGTATGTGGTATTAAGTACGTAACAAAAACACTTCACTATAACTAGAGATGCCTTGTTGCCACTAGAATTCAATTCAGATTCAAAGGGCATTATTGGCATGAAAGTTTCAAGAACAATGTTGTCAAAGCATCAAAATATAATTTGTCTATATTTGGACTTGAGCTGGATTTTTTTTGCACATGATTAGCCATACAAGTTCTCCAAATTAAATGACAAAATAATCAATTTTATAATTTTACGCTTTTGTGTCATCATGGTTACAATAATAACCCTGTGGCTAAGGTTAGAGAACGACTGCGGTCATGTTTAAAACAACAACAACGTTGACTGGTGAAAGGTTTCAGGAAACAAACTTGGTCTCCTGTGTTTAAGTCAAAGGATTTGTTGACACGTCATCCACCCTGACCTCCTCCCTTTGAGGACTTTGTAACTCTTTAATAACGTTACCTGACTTCCTGATACAACTTGTTTGCAGCTTAAGTCACACAGTAAACAAGCACTGGTACTAAAAAAAAAACAAGATGAAGCGAGAGAGTGTGCGCGAATGAGCTGAGTGCACAAGCAAACAAGAGGGGGGAGAGGGAGTTTCGATAAAGTGAGTGAACAAGAGAAACAAAGCTTTATTCGCTATTTGTTTCATGTAGCCTACAAAAGCAGAAATAAATTGAAAGACTCAGAAGATTGGATTAGAGACAAGCGCTCTGGAGTTTCCAGTCTCCTTTGCATCATTTCATTACATCCACAGTAAATACAAAGAACAACACGATGAGTCTGTGTTGTTTCCTCCTGTGTAAGAATTGCGTCACAAACGATGGCATCATTTTTGAATCCATTATCGGACTAATTTGCCTAATCCTCATGGTTCGGTGGGAACACTAACAAGAATACACCAAAGGGACTTTTAGGTCCTAGTTTAGTTCCTGTGGTTCAATAGTTCCTGGAACAATTTGGTCAAAAGAGTTGATACAGTAGTAACCTATGGCTTAATTTCAATTCCAGAAAACAAAGACACAGTTGCAGAGAAGATTTGGGTCCTCAAGCAGAGCAAACAGGGCTAAGGCTTTGGGTTTTCACAATAGCAAAGATTGGAACAAGTAAAGGAACTATAGAAAAATCACATCCAACATGTTTATCCTCCTGAAGTTTAATTTGTTTACAGTGATTGTGCCAAGCTATCACATTTAATTTGGCAGCGATATATTGAAATACTTCAAAATGCTACAAGTGGCAGCTTTAATTAGACAGAACTGAGGCCACTGAGGCCAGGACAGGGTGCTGGAGAGCGTCCTCGTGTTAAAATGCTTCAGTGAAGGAGGAAGGAGAAGAAACGTCAGCGTGTGGTGAACGAGTGGAGATGGCAGCCAAACACTCAGTGCAGTCCTCACCCAACATCAACAACACTAACTCAGCCTTTCAACACAGACATACACGCACATGTGTGCACGCAGTACTCACAGACAGGATAGTAACACACAATACAGCGTCCCACATACATACACACATTCCTCCCAACACACACACACAAACATGGCGGAAAGAAGTACTAACTGCTATTTAAACAGCAGCAGCACAACATTGCATTCAGCAGGAGCCAGATGGACGCGACTTTGGTTTTCTAACTGGACATGTGTCTCTATATACACGAGTAAATTGTAAATAAATATGTTTGTGTTCCCTTTTTACAACTGCGTCACTGCAATTAGCCTTTCACATAATGATTTATAAAATGATGACAGAGGGAGAAACAATTTCCTCCCTTAATGAGGACGGCCTGTTCAAAGGCACACACATTGCTTATTATAGTGTTGGCACACACACACACACACACACATGCAAATGCAGCCAAACCAGGCACATTTACACACACACCCTGACTACATATTGGTAGACATACATACACACACCTTTAGTATGCAGCTGTATGTTGACAACCTGTGTGTATGTGTGTGTTTGTGTGTGTGTGAGGGACTGTCCCATGGATAGGGTTTGCTCGGCAAAATCGGTTGACCAAGACCACATGAAAATATACTAAACCTTTTCTGCTAGACATGAGTCACTACTGTATGTAGGATCACTGAAGAAAGGTGTGTGTGTGTGTGTGAGTGTGTGACAGAAATGAGTCAACAGTATGACACACTCCATCTGTCTCTTCAGAGACCAAACTAAAGACAGACGTTCTCTTCTCCAGCTTTCTGTCTTTTATTAACCAGACAATTTTAATTCTTGAACTCAGTGCACCTTCTTCTTCCTTTCTTCCTCTTAAAATGAAGTTCTTACACACAAACACACACAAACACACATTCAGAAGAATGAAGGGGGTTGCTGTCCTCCTCCCCTCCAGCTCCTTCTTTTCCAGCCGGGCCTCGTCACTCCTCACCCCTCCCTGCATCCCTCCATCCTTCCATCCTTCAATCTCTACATCTCTGATGTCAGCCAAAGGTCCTTCCCTCTTTCTTTCCCCTCTATGTCTACCTATCTCTGTCCTTATTTTACAGTCATCTGTCCCCTCCTTTACTCCTCTCCTCTGAACTCCTCTCCTCCCTTTCTTCTCTCCTCTCCGCTCCTTCTCCTCTCCTGTCTTCTCTCATCTCTCCTCTCCTTCTTCTCTTCTTCTTCTTATCCTATTCTCTCCTTTATCCTCCTCTCCTCTCATATTCTCTCCTCTCCTCTTTCTGTATTGTCTGAATTGCATTTTTAATGCTGCCTGTGTTTCCGGTTGCTCAGTATTTTGCACTCTGTCTGCACTTTCTTTTATATTTTTATCTCTCTCTTTCCTGTCCTTAGCATTTGTTTCTTTTGCTTTCTCTATCTCCCCTTTTGCTTAACAGTTTATCTTTTCACTTGAGCATTTTTACAACTTTTCTCTTTCTCCTCCCCTCCTTTTCTCTGCTTTTCCTCCTTGCATGTTTGTTGTTTTAATCGTATCTCCCCCTTTCTTTTTTCCTCCTAATTACCTTTGTTTGTGTCCTATCCTGTCCTTCCACTCCTTTGATTTTTCCTCCTCTTGATTTTGTTCTCATTTAAACCTCTCTCCTACTTTCATATCTTTTCTCCCTCTTTCCCTCCCTATGTCTACCTTTACTCTTTCCGTTTTTCTGTACTCATTCTCTTTCCTTCCCTCTCTTTTATTTCTGTCTCATGCCCCCACTTTGTATCCCTTTTTTCTCCTCCCTCACCGTCACCGTCCCCTTCACTTTCTCTGTTTTCTCTCTCCTATCCCATCTTTCTCTCTCTCTCTCTCTCTCTCTCTGCTCTTTTTGTATGCAGCTGTCTCACATTCCAATGCATGAGTTCCCCACAGCCGGCTTTAGGTGGTCAAAGGTAATGAACAATCATCACAAACCTCGCTCACCAGCCTTTTACTGTACATTTCATCATTCATTCATGCCTTCACCATTCAGCTTTTTCTCATTTCACTGTTACTTTTTTCACATTTTGATTTTAGTGAACCGCAGGATGGGATGTTGAACACAAATCCTCATTTACTACCTCTGTTATGTTTTACGTGTTGGCCAGTAAACTGGTACAGCTATCGTGGAAAGTGTAAAAAAGTTTCTTCGTCTGGATCAGACGATTTGTGGTCATTTGTTCATTCATTCATGCTGACCTTATATCAAACCTCCTGTACCCAGCGTAAAAGAAAATATTACATATTATTTGTCCACTCCTTTTTCATCCTCATTTTCCATCTCTTTTCCATCTTTCATCAGCCCTATGGGTTTTTTTTCTGAAAGTAAAATCTGAGAGTAAAATCCAATTGGAAATGTACAACAATATTTGTTGAGATAGCAACAGAGAAAGACCGTAAACTCCACTAAAGTGTAGCATCTTCAAAGGCCCATGAAGATAGAAGAAAGGAGAGAATCACTACTCTAGATGAAAGTCTAGATGCTAATAGTGGTGGAGGAAAGCCAGAAGGTATAAAATGGGATTTCTCAGGTCAACAACCTGAAGATAACGGTGGTGATGGAAGAGGTGGTGATTTGCCCAGTGTTAAATCTGAAAGAGAAAATGACAGGATTGCAATGATATTGAATATGAAAGAGCAGGACCCAACAACTTGTTGGTTCAAGGAATGCTGGCAGAAAATATATTGGCCAGACATTACATAAGAATTTGTAAATGAGAGGAATTGACAGCTTGGGAAAGAAGAAGGTTGGAGTGATAAATAGCAAAACTTCATCACCATTAATTTGAGTTTTTACTCAAATGACAATTCTTTTATTGTCTTGGTCCCTGTTTCTCTCTGAACAGGAGCTTCTTTCAGATTCAGCTCATCTTCAGGATATTTACTTTTTTATTCCTGCTGATGCCATCCATTTTTTGGAGGAAATAAATGTATCTTTGTGACCGTCTTTCTCTCTCAATCTTAATCCTTTTTCTTCTGTCTTTTGTCTGATGTTCTTGCTCTCCTTTCTTTCTACTTCAACACAGATACAGATACAAATACAGATACACAGGGAATATATAACTGGAAAAGAGAGAAAGATGTATCCAAAGAGAAAATGTGTGTGTGTGTGTGTGTGTGTGTGTGTGTGCGTGTGCATGTGCGTGCGTACATCTGTTCGATGGTATACACGTGTTTTCATGTGTGTGTGTGTTTGTGGTGGCAGGCCAGATCGTCGTCACACTGTGAGAAATACAGTGACCTTGACACTCCGACCTCACAGACATTAAACTGACAAACTGATATACACACCCAGAGAGAGACTTAGATAAAATATATATCAGAGAAAGAGAAAGAGAAACAACATGAATAGAGAAAAGAAAACACAGAGAAGAAAAATGACACGTTCGATGTTCTGCGATCGAGCATCTCATGTAAAAACAGAGAAATTATTATATAACATTTCAAAAGCACAGTAGCTGTCAGATGCACACGCACAGAAGAGACAAAAGAAGACACAACACACACAAACATAAACATAAAGGCTGATATCTGTGGAAAGCAAAAACGATTGGAAAAAGTTAAATAAATTAAACAAAAATATCACATTCAGACAGAGAAGTTAGAAACAGCAGAAGCAGTTTGAAATGTCTTACAGTGTATGTGTGTGTGTGTGTGTCAGGTGGAAGACCTGCTGGTTGCCATGGAGAAGGTGAAACAGGAACTGGAGGTGATGAAAGCCAAGCTGTCATCAACTCAACTCTCACTGGCCGAGAAGGAAGGTCACCTGACCGCCCTGCGGGCCGAGAGGCGGAAACACCTGGAGGAGGTCCTGGAGATGAAGTAAGAATACAAAAACACACACATTTTATTACTTTTATTTATGTTAACATGTAAACCAGCTGAAAATTAACACTGACAGATGCAAACTCAGTTGGACACTTTGTCATGTTTCCAAAGACACAAACACACAGTGTCTTCCTATCTATCTTCCTACATATTCGTCAGTCCCTAAATCTATTTATATTTCTATTTTCTATCCTTGCAGATGTACACAAGCTCACATGCAAACAAAATTGCTCTTAAAGAGTTAATTCACCCAAATCACAGCAAAACATATTTTTCCTCTTATCCACAGCGATCTTAGGCCATGCATGCATCGTTTTAGTTTTACATGCTCAGGTTTTGAGATATCCCACTCAAATGAAATTTTGTTTGTGCTCCTCAAAGCATCAATAAAAATTTAAAAATAAACTGCAACACTACTCTGAATGATTCACAGATCTTGCAATAGACAATCATTGGAACCTTCTTTTAACAAAGAAATACTCCCGGTGAAATAATGGTCTTTATAACTTAAAAATATGAGTGTTTGCAACACACTGAGCTGGGCAGTTTAGATGTGGATCATGCTGCAGGAGTGATTTCTATGGACATTTTGAAACATTTTTCCCCATTAAATTGGGTTAAAAAGCATTTTAACTGTTGTGCATACCAACTGACTACAGCTGCCATCCTCCGCAAACGAGTGAGCTACGCACGTTTCAGTGCCACCTTTTAAGTCTTGAGTATTTCACACTCAAAATATAGGTTTTTGGTGGAGTATTTTTTTAAATGGTGGTTATCCCATTATTTGCTGTCCTATCACAGATTTAGGAAAACCAAATTAGCCCAAAGCCCCACCTGTGTTGTCATGCAGGTGATAATGTAAGAAAATTGTATTGAATTTTCATGGTCCTGTGGTACTGGTGGGAGAATGTTTATTAGTAGTTCCAGGCCAAAGATACAGTACAGTGATGAATTCAGATGCTTATGGCGGCATGTGTCCACATGGTTGCGAGGGTCTGTGTGACGTAAATTTCATCATCTGCCCATGTCAATGAAAATGTGTGACGTTGACTTTACGCACTACAAGTGTGCCAGATTTATGTACTGTATTCCCCATCCTTCGTCCTATTCTTGTTAAGCGATTGCACAAGCCATTTTATTTTTTGGACTATTTCTTATTGTTCAGCCAAATACAACAAACAATGGAGCTCTTCTTATAAAGTATGATCAAAGCTTTACTTTTAAATTTACAGTACTTTACTTGCTGTATTTGCACAGTGGTGTTTGAACAATTAGTTAACATCAATATACAATATAAATCTAATATACTCATAATGACAGTGTTAATATGCTGATGTCAGGTAATGTTAACCTTGGTCACCATCTTAGTTTAGCATGTAAGCATGGCAACAATTGGTAATTAGCACAAAACACATTGAGGCTGATGAGAATGTTATTAGTTTTGCGGGTTCTCTGTCATAAACCAAAGTATTGAAATAAAAATTTTGACCTGAGGATGGAGCTTGAGGAAAAGCCAGAGGAAGTTATTACAATTCATCCTGAAGGGAACATGAATGTGTACGTAATTGAATGGCAATCCATTTACGGTTCGTTGAGACATTTCACTAAATAATAAAAATATCAACTTCATGGTGGCGCAAGAGGAAAAGTCAGAGGATCACCAAAGTCAATAGGATTCATCCTCTGGACACAATGAATATCTGTACAAAGTTTCATGGTAATCCTTCCAATAGTTGTTGAGATATTTCAGTCTGGACCAAAGTGGTGGATCAACAGACTGACATTGCTATCTATAGAGCCACACCACTATCATGGCTAAAAATAAAATATGAAACATTTGAGCAAATTCTCCACATTATAATGTGCATCTGTTTGACAACAAATTCTACAATGTATTTACGTCCCTGTATTGTTTCACCTTCACTTACTGTACTTGCCTCTTGGCACACCAGTCAACACATACAGTATAAAGTTTCCAGTTGTCAGTTACTCTAATTTGTAAAACTCAGACACGACCTGAAATTAGCAACTCTTATGATATCTCCAGTAGTTTCCCATGTTGCTTCGGTGTTCCAGGAAGGTGGTCACTGGTGACATTGGCATGATCTTCACCTGACACCTCATCACCTCTCTCTTTTCTCATACTTCCTGTCTTTACCTCTCTCTCTCCTTTCTTCTTTTATCTCCTCTCTCTTTCTCGCTGCACTTTAAAGCCATAGAAGTAAGTAGTGTGTTAATGCAATAACCATGTACCGCTGTCTAGCTCTTCATATGATTGATTACATACACAGACACCCACACACACTCTTGCACAGGCTGTAACTCAATGTAAATTTTAATGTAATTTTAATAGATGGGTTTGCATTTTAAGTGTAGCTAAGAGGAGTCCAGGAGTCCGATGATTCCATGTATTTTCTGCTGTTTTACATCCTCTCTGAGACCTTACAACAAGGTCTAATTTAGTAGAACGATGCTTTGGGCTGAAATAGAAGCCAAGGATAATGTCCATGTTAGCATGTCCTGCCTGTTTAAACACGCTGTGGGACTATCTTTTACTGTGGCATTATGGGAAAATGATGGCATGCGCTGTGATTTAGTTTTCCTGCACTCTGTCCTCGTTTTCTACCAACTTTGTATTTCTTTTTTTTTGAGAGAGAGAGACAGAGAGAGTATGTGTGTGTCCAGCAGCATGTCCATTGACAGGCCAGGTGAGCAAGTTATTGGCCATTTTATCGCCGTAGTAACAACCCGTGTGATTATTACAGGCATCAGCGCTTCAGAATGCATGACCTTGTTTTCGTATGTGAATTTGCATGTGTGAGTGTGCACGTGTGCAAGCACACTATGATTGATTTATTGACGTCTAACTTGTCCAGTGTTCCTTTCAAGAAAATAGAGTCGCCATTATGAATATTTATGTAACAGGCACACACATGAGTGGACACACACATGCATCCTTACTTCATGTACATGCACATACAAACACAGACCGCACAATAACAACATACAAACACACACATACACACAGACCACCCTACACACATGCATGGTTTGATTTAACAGTCTCTAGTGGGCAGTTCAGTCTGTCATTTAACTTCACTGTCCCAATGGCATATTATGCACACGTGTATGTATGTGTATAAATCCATTGTGGTTATCATTACTGTAAGGCTTCAGTCACCACTTTGTCCCAACTCTGAACTGTGGTGTGACTGTGTGTTTCCATACACAGGTCATACCTACCGTACAGAGACCAAATATTTACTCTGCTGATCGTCTCTGGTGTTTCTGTAGTAGATACACAACTGCACTTTATATGTTCCGTCATGAGACACATATCTATGACTTATGCATTCAGTATGTGATTGCAAATTATTCAGTTGTCCTTCTCTTGCTTCAAATGTTCTCTATAGGTATTTCTTGTGTTCAGTTTTGTTTTTTATTTAGCCAAAGGTAAATGTCCACTAATATTTGTGTATAATTGTAAAGTCGCTAAATGAAGTAGAATAGGTAGCTTTTAATACTACTGTATCTGCACAAGTCACTTTTTCAGATAGGTACTTTTTGCACCCTTGATGTTATTCTGATAGGGGTATTTTAGTGCCTTTTGGGGCAGGTTTTACTGACCTGTGAAATAATACATTTGTATCACTTATTGGTACATTAACAAGTAAGTAAACCAGTTTTCCTTCAGTTTAAATCATAAAATCTCTGGCAGCAGACCTTACAGAGTTTGTTATTCCTTTTATGTCTCTTTGCTCAAACAGTATGTCTGTCCCACCTATAGTGATTGTTTTTTAAGATATTATTTATTTATTGTTGGCACAGTGGTCCGCATTGGCCAGCAGTTTGTTTGTCTTTTGAGTGTTACCAACACTTCCATACCACTTACTTTTTCTACTGTTTCCACCTGTATACTGGTTGTTTTTTGATCCAGAATACACTAGAAATTCTTCCTTTAAAGGCTCCCGTGAATCGCCTGCAGAGGCTTACGAATAATTGTTGAATTCATTAGTGATTATTTGGCAACTTGCCAAAAAAAAAAAATACGACACTGTTATGCTCTGCCTTTGCATAATACATGATATTTTTCAGGCTGCAGTTAGATATTCTTCCCACATACGTGGGATATTGTGTATTTTTGTGTCTGTTCCCCCTCAGTGGAAAGTTTAGATGTTTCAGGTAGCTGCTAGTTGTCTTGCTGTGAGTTATGTACATTACAGCCATTGCTCATATTTTTCACAAGACATTAGGGTTTGGTCAGCAAATACGTCATTTGTTTCTGGCTTTCTCCCACAAGTAAAACGAGATGTTAAAGGTGGCTGCATCCTGTGTGTCCATATATCTTGGTGTAATGCACATGAAACTGTCTCTGCACACACAGGCTGCCGTAACTCTTCTGGGTTTGATGTCTGATTTGCTGCCCGGTTTTACATCGGTGTAAGGTTTAATGTTACTGTAAGACATGATATATGATACGGCATGTTGCAGAGGTTTCTGAGACAGACATAGATAATATTAACAGACATGCACACACACTCACTCCCATGCAGTAATATATACCAACTACAGCTGGAATACTGACATTCTGTCTCGCTTTCCCTCTCTTATTGCTTTACACACACACATACACACACACACACACACACACACACACACACACACAGTACCTATCTATCTTTGTGCCATAGTTTTCACCATCTGGTTGTATATGTCTTCTATACTCCAACACTATGCTAGCCTTTGGTCCCTGATATATATTGTTTATTTGTGTGTGTTTGTGTGTGGTGTGTGTGTGCGTGTGTCTGTGTGCGAGTCCAAGAATACACTATAGTATATATCTTAATATAGGAAGAAAGAACATTTGCATGTATAATATGCACATAAAACCACGTGCAAAATCCGCAAACATGTAAATACACATGCATGGACACACACCAATACACACTAATCCAGAGACAGAAAATACACAAAAATACCTACACACGGATACACACATCTGCCCTGCAGGGCCCCAACATGTGTCTTTCCCACTGATAAATCATCTGCAGTGACCTTCACACGTACACACACACTCGTAAAACACACACACACAGACATACAGTATTTTCTTTGTGATACACATTAAATATGCACCCGCTCATTTTCTTCCCAGCCTCATGTGTGCTTGTGGGCATGTGTGGTGTCATGTGTTTGTGCACTTTGGAGTATGCAGGTGTGTGCGTGTGTATGTGTGTGTGTGTGTCCCAGTCAGCTGGAGGAATGTGCTGACAGTGTGTGTGTAACAGCAGGGCGTCAGGTCTGAAATCCCAATCTGGATGAATTAAAGGCTATTTTACTCTCCGCTGTTCTGCTGTACTGACATTTAACACACATCTCTACCTCAATCTATGACTTTCTCTGAGTCTTTTGCTCTCCTCCTAGCTCACACATGCCTGTCTCTCTGGTACACGTATGTGTTTAAACAATGTTGAGGTGTAACTTCCAATGTAGTACAAGTGTTGATTAATGTAAGACTCTCATAAAGAAGATTTTGTTTGGCTTTTGGAGAGGTTTTTTTAGAGAAGAGAAGAGAGCAGACAGTAAGTTTCTAAAACGTATTGTTTGGGTTGTAGGTTTAGGTTGTAGTCAGTTTCATTTAAATAGCCCAAAATCACAAACTTACCTCAAAAGGCTTTTTCAGTCTTTCAGTCCTTAGACCATCAATTTGGATAAAGAAAAACTCCCCTCAAAAAAACCTTTAAGTGGAAGTTGTAATAAAAGAACAATTTCACTTATTTGCAACCTTTTCCTAATTTTGGTGTTTTACCGTGATGACGATTATTTTGAAAATGCCACCACTTATGTCACTGAATGTGATTAATACACATCTTGTCAACACAATGACACCCACACCCACAGTTAAACATCTTAAACAGTTGGAATGTCACATGTTTTATTGTAAATATTGCAACCATCTCTCCTCTTTTCTCTCCAGTGAATTTGCAGCAGCTTTGCTCAAACAGCAGTTTTCAGCCTTGTCATGTGCTTTGCCTGAGAGACTCAGTTCAGGTCAAGAAGATCCACAAGAAATTCAACAAATTTCCTCACTTACAGTACCTTTCAGAGCATTATGGAAAACACATTCCTTCTCATCCCTTTATTGTAAATATTGCAGCCAATAGTGATTGAATTTGTAGAGACTTTTCTCAAACAGTAGTTTGCCACCTTGACATGCCTGGGAGACGCAGGAAGGGCAAAAAGATCCCCTGAGTATCAAACATATTTTGAGCAGAACTTCTTCGTCTGTTGAGAAGTAAACAGGGTTTACAGCAATGGTTGTGGTTTGGATCATTTCATATATGACTAGTAAATGTGAAAACAGTAAGTGTGACAGTTTTATGCAAAAATATTGAAGATATCCAATATTGTAAAAAGTGGTTGAACTTGTGTTAATTATTTCAATCACAAGATCGCAGATTCCTGGAAAGACCACTGTAAGAAGTTGTCCTTGAACAGTAGACAAAACATTTCAGTTATAATAGTTCTGCATTGATATCATGTGAAGAAGCAAAAGAATATGACTTCTATGATTCAGTTTGAAAGCATTCTTAATGTGTTATACTCAGAACACCCACATTCAAAACCATTTGTGTAAATTAATTTAAAATGAGGTTTAGCAAATATTTCTCGATTTCGAAATAGCCAATTGAATTAGTGTGAATATCACTAACAGTTTGGATGTGATATCAGAATAGTTTGGAAGAGGAGAGGACAAAAAAGTAGACAAGAGAGGAGGTTAGAGGAGACAGGATGGGCAGGAGAGGAGAAGACACAAAACAAGAAGAGGAAAAGAGTGAAGAGTGGACAAAACAAGGAGAAGAAAAGCCAGTAAAGAGGTCAGGGCAAGAGTTATAAATCTTTTTTTTTGTGGGGGTGGGGGGGAGTAGGAGGATAATAAAATGAAAGAACAGAGGCAGAAATGTTTTATGGCAGAGAGAAAAGGAGTGAAAGCAAAGAGGAGAAAGACAGCTGTCCAACAACAACTAAGTTGAGCCAACAAAACTGCATGATATCCCGAAGAAATTATATTTCCTCTGTCTCCCTCGCACCTTCCGTTCATCCATCAATCTTTCATGCTACAGTATATATTGAATGTATAACCACTTATGTTATGTCCTCCTCCCCTTGCATTCTTGCAATGCCCCTTTTCACCTTTTTCACAAAATTGTCGACTAATTTATTGGTCATTATTTTTACCAGGCAAGAATTATGCATATAACATTTTTATGAGCATTAAAATCAGAATGTTGCCGCAAATGCTCTGAAACATAAAACAGCGAGACACTGATTTCTGTTTATTTGCAAGGTTGTTATGGTGATTGTAACATTAATGATGCTTGAAAAGGCCATTTATTACAAAAGAAAACACTGAAGCGACACAATGAAAAGCCCCTGCTCTAGATAAACAAGGGCGGCGATGCACTTGACACATTTTTTTGCCAATGCAAATGGTCAAGGCATCCAGCAACAGGCAACAAAGTGAGTCACGTTACTTTTGTTTGCTTTAGTAGGGAAATAAAACATGATATTTTAGTTGTGTTCTCTGTGTGGGGGAGGCTGCCTCAGGCTGTGACAAATTAGGTGTTGGGTAGTGATTCACTGAAATGTTTTGGGTTAAACTGCCAGCAATGCCAAAATCTATTCTGATTTACTGGAACGGGATCTTATATATGCCCTAAGGAATATCAAAATGAAGCTTTTAGTGGATTAAGCATCTAGAATTAGGACAATTTGAGTCTGTTTACACACAAACACTGTTTTGCGCCACATCTACAATTAGACTATAAAGAGAGTCTGCAGAAACACCAAGTTGCTGTGCTGTCTTCAGCCTCCTGCAGTGAGAGCCTTGGCTGATGCCTCAAGGGGAACACTATAAATTCAATTTATTTCTCCTTTGCTGCTCTGCTCTTTGTTTTATCTCCCACCCAGCCTCCCTTTAACCCTCAAACCTCTCCCTGCCCCTCTTCTGCCATCCCTCCCTTCATTCCTGCTGTCCCTCCATCTCTCCCACCATCCTTTCACCCTTTTTCATCTCTTATTCTTTGCATCATTCCTGCCTTCCTTTCCTCCTTGCCTCTTTCCATCCATCTCTCCATTCAGAGCCTACATCTGTCTGGAAACATCATTATCGCCTGATTTCTGTCTTGCAGGCTGTATTTCTTACTATCTGTCTGTCTGTGTCTTCACTGTTGTCACTACATACTGAAACGAATCAATGGTGTGTTTGTGTGTCTGTGTGTCTGTTTGTGTTTTTGCATCCCTCTGTTTGTGTGCATGTAGTCAAAAATCCTATTTTCAGTGGAATGACAGCTCTGCTCCTCGCAGCCGGAAAGCCATCACTAACAATATGACTGCACGTGTATCAGACACAGGCAAACACACACTCACAGCAGCTATCCCATCAATAACATTAAAAGTACATGTTGCCTTCAGAAATAAGACACACACATACACACAGAGTCATTTACAAAACCAGATGAGACAGCACGACTGCTTAGAAGCTTTCACCCCCAGAGGAATGCTTGGAGATGTATACCCACACACACACACACATGCACACTTACATACGCACACACACACACACACACACACACACACACACACACACATGCATATAAATGCATCCTCCCACACAAATGCATGTACACATGCTTATGGCAGCACACCAAAAAGGTGTGCTGCCATAAGCCAGAGACAAGCTCTTTGATCCCCCTCAGACAGCAATGAGATTAATCCACAGTGTGCCAAAGCAAGTCTCTCTGTGTGTGTATTTGTTGTGTGTTGTGTGTGTATGACAGACATGTTGAGAGCTTAGTATGACAAAAGGGGCACGCAGTTTTGACACTTAGTCTTACAAGCTCAAATCAGGGCGCCTCGCTCTTCTTCGCCCTCTTTTCTCTCCATTTTTCTTGCGCTCTCTGTACTTGCCTTTCTTGCCCTCTTCTTTCTGACTGGCTGTCTGCCTCTTTCCTTTTTGATTTTTTCTTCTCCCTTGTGAGAGACTGAGAGAGAGATTGAATCAGGAAAATGGAAGCAATAAAAGATGTGCTTCAGTTAGTTAGTTAGTAAGTTGTATTCAAATAACAGGGTTTTCTGAAAGTCTCTGAAGCCTTGCAAACCAGTGATCTTCAGCTGTATATACAGCAGGGGAAAAAAGAGAAGATCTCATTTTATAGTGTTGACTCTTCTGTTTTGTAATTTTATGTGTAATCTGTACATGTGTTGCAGAGCTCTCACACCAATTATAACACTGAATTGAGCTAAATAAGAAGAGGAAAAAGAACTGGATTTAAAACAAGTACAAGGAGCCGAGAACAACAGCAAAATGTTCAGAAAGATGGAAGAGAACCAAACACAAAAGAACAAAAAGACAAGTGGAGCGAAAGAACAGATAAAGGAAAAAAGGATGCGGCAAAACCGAAACTCGCCTGTTTTCCTCGGCTGATTACAGGTTGGGCATGCCAGGCCATCAAACAGATCATTAAACAGCAATTAAAGAGGGAGAGGGAGCAATGAAGAGGGAAAACATATCAAAAAGTAGAAAACAAAACATGCATTTTTTTTCAAAGCCTCTGATTGTACGTTGCGAGTGCCAAACGATTACATTTCTATTCTGGAAATAATAAAACTGTAGTAGACAGACAGGCAGAGGAGAACAGGACAGACTAGTGACAGACTTGACATTAGCTTGTTTAACATACTATGAAAAGAAAGAAAGAGATACTGAGCAAGAAAGACATGAGATGGAGCAAGAAATAGACAGTTATAACAACTCTGGCATCAACAGTATAATCACGGTTATAAATTACTGCACAACTACAATGTAAAGATGCCATTTCCATTTTAAGACTTTATCCTCCTTAATGGAAAAGTTGGCTCTTAGTGAGGCATTCAAGTCAGTGGATACACACAGTGAAGAAAGAAACTGAGCACATAAATGTACAAAATGAGACCATGGATTACATTTCAGCCAAACTCTAATAATGAAGCTAATCATCAGGCTTTTATTTTGCATAGTTAGCTGTTAAAGATAATGAAGTGTGAAGTATTGAATTGCAATAAGACAGAATCAGCATACAGCTTCTGTATGTAGTTAAGTTCAGTGATAGATACACTTACCACCTTTGTGTTAATACTACCTTATTGATCATTTTGAATTCATGCTGTAGAGTTTCAGGTTTTGAATGTTTTTTGTTTTTTTTTTTGTTTCCATTTATTTGTGTCATCATTTGTCCAAACGTTTGGACAATCTTTTATCAAAGGCATTCATGGTGTTGACTTTGGATGCTGATCGACAATGCAATAAGAACTTCATTTGAAACATACTGACTGAGTTTACTGTGTCTGAAGAAGTTGCTACGTTCCAAGTCACTTTGTTTGTCTCCATTCACTTAAAATGCATGCGTATCTGAGCAGTTTGACCAACAGGCAGTAGAGTAGTGCTGCACCATAGGGAGCATCTATGGATACAGTAGATCGACAGAAACATATTTGTCACTCTCACATTGTCAAATAAAGCAAAAATGTTTTTAAAAATCGTCTTTCGTGAACATTTGGGAGTCGCAGGTGTCCATTGCTGTTACAGGAGTGAGTTTGTGCTGACAGATTGCAAGCAGATGTCTTGGTCTCTGTTGCACAGCGTAGAAATGGATTTACTGTAAAGAACCACAGTGAAGACAAAGCTGCATCTTTAGTCACACTTCTCAGACTGTGTGTGTGTGGTCCCATGGAAAGAGCAAACTCCCGCGGACCATGGATAATGCATTTTTACACCTTTCTTATTAGTCACAGTGTGTGTCTGAGAGACAGAGAAAGAGAGAGGTGAGGGAGCGAGAGGAGAGAGTGTTTTTTTAAGACAAAAAAGGGAGCGAGAAAAAGGGAAAATGTGTCAAGAACAGATCCTCATTCTGTCATGCAGTAGTCCCACCTGCCCTCCTCTCTTTCTCGCTCTTTCTCTCTCTCCCTCTTACTGCCTCTGTCTCTCTGCCTCCCCTTCCTGCTACTCTCTCCATCCCTCTCCCTCTCTCCCCCTGCATGTCTCTTTGATTTGTTTTCCCTCCAAATCCTCCAGTTATTTTATTCCCTTCCCTGTCAATGCTGTTTCTTTCTATGTGTGCGTGTGTGTGTGTAAGCCTTCTCGCTGTCTTTCTTTAAGCCTCTCTGATGTACAACAGCTCCTTGAGGGGAGCTTTTCTCTCCCTCTCAAACACACACACACATTTATCCTATGCACCAGCGTTAACCTATTTTCCTAACAATCTCTTTCTCGCTCTCTCTCACTTTTTCCAATTCTCTCTGATGGTCTCTTGTCCCGTCTTCTCTCTCCAAACTAAATCATTCATATCCAGTGTCTCTGACCCATTTCCACTATAGTTTAAGACACACACACACACACACACACACACACACAGCTTTCAAAAAGATCTCGCCAAAAATCCTGCTGTTCTCAGTGTGTTATTGTACATTATACAGTGGGCTGCTTTAATCTAAGCAGTGTCACTCAAAGATAAAAACAAAGTTTCTACCAAATCAGGACTTGGCTGCTGTACTCACAGTATGCTAATCACTTTATCTTAATCACGCCATTTTATAGTCTTTTCAGTTTCTTACAGTCTTAATAAACAAGGAAACTCTCCAGATCAGTAAACACATTTTGGTTTTTCATTGAATAAAAGCCTAGAGGGCAATCTTAACTGAAACTCCCGATAATCATTTTGTCATTATTCTGCACTTTCAACGTACCATTATCCCTTTGATGTGTTTGGCTTAATGTAGCCCTCAAGAACAATTTCAAAGTTTTGAATGCACATAACAACTGCATTAGGTGTTGATCATTTTCTCTAATAACTTCTGTTATAATCTTGTGAAGTGAAACTTTGTGTTGGCGCTTTTGCAGGAGAGAGAGAGCAGCAGTAAATGGTTTACTATATGCCAAGGCTTTATTGGCTGTCTTTGCTTTGATGCTGCACACATGGCAGGCCAGCAATAACAAATGTTTCATGAAACCTGCTCTGATGCCTTCATTGCCCTGTGTTTTCTCTTGTAGGGCTATAAACCAGTAAGTGAGTGTTTGTTTATGTGTTGGAGTGTGATGCTGCTAGAGGCAGTAGACCCTAAGAGCAGAGGGTGGAGGGTGGAGCAAAGCCTTACTTTAAAGGTACTATCAGCTCCATGTCAGATATATGTTGTATATATTTAATGTATAGTTCTGTGTGTAAAACTTAAAAGAGAGCTCCCCCCAGCTTCATTTTTTTTTTGTTACTTCTGTTTGTTACTTCTTACTTCACGTTTTTCATTCCTCAGTATTTTGAGCTGTGAGGCATAGCAGCAGTTCACACCTCAAATGTGTGTGTGTGTGTGAGAGAGAGAGAGAGAGACAGACAGAAAAAGAGAGACAGAGCACAGAGCAGGTGAGAATGGGGGGCCCAGTACTTGCTGGTTGTCTGCCCCAGGACAGAAGCTGTCAGCTGGGAGAGAAATATTACTCTGTAGGGCCCCTCTCAGTAGCTGTGTGTGTGCGTGTGTGTGTGTGTGTGTGTGAGGGAGTGACAGTGAGAGTGAGAGAGAGAGGGGGATGGAGGAAGAGAGAGACATGAAGAGAGGCAAAGACAGAAAGAGGAATTAGAAATGGATTTAATTTTAGATCCATGTGTACAAGTAGATTATGCACAGTCATGAACACCAGGGCCAGTCATAGAGGTGTGTGCGTGTGTGTGTGTGTGTCTGTGGGAGGTCTGTCAACCGAAAACCAACTGATTAGCAAGCAAAAAACTGACAGAAAGGGAAAGAAAGAGAGGGTTTTAGAAGAAAGAGTGAAAAGAAAGATAAAAGAAAGAAAGGAAAGAGATTGGCAGAAGAGAAGGATGAATCCATTCCTCCAGTTCCTCCCTCTCTATCACAGATTTCTTCCATCCATCTTTCTATGCTACTTCTGTGTGTTTGTGTGTATGTGTGTGTGTGTTTGTGTGTGTGTGTGTGCCTCCAGGCAGCATTAGCTACCACTGAGAGCCAGCTGTGCCCTCCTGTACTTCACTTCTCTCATCTCTCCTCCGCTCTCTTCTCTGTTTAAAACCACACCTTTTCTTACAATTCAGTTATTCAAAATATTCCAGACAATCTTTCTCTCCTTCTCTTTTTCTTTCCGACATACAGAACAGTGAAGACTGTGTACAAGATTCAGGATTATGAGTTCATTGCATGCATGCCACAATCATACAGTTCTACCATGAATTTGTAGAAAATCTCTGCTGAGTTTGCCACCCTGCTGAAATTTTATGTTTCAGTTTTTTAATTTCAATTCAACTTTTTAAATATGATCCAAAATCTACAAATGTTCCTAATTGTGGAAAATATATTGTGTTATTATCAGCTGTAAAATCAAGTGCATATACATCAAGCTTAGACGCTGTGCTCTCTGTATACTGTACGTGTTGTGGTTCTCGTTGACACATCCTCAGTATCGTACTTATAGACTCATCAGGTGTTTAGCATGTTTTAAATGTCTTTTACTTTCCCCCTTTGATCTTCCAATGATGCATCTCAGACCTTCCCTGTCCAGATTTAATAGCATGTGAAAGGGCAGATCCTGTCCACATGAACTGCTGCATAATTCCATAATTAAGGCTAATTTCAGGTCTTGGTCTGATATAGGCAAAAAGTTCTTTTGAAAATTATTATATATGAATGAAGTATACCAAAACTAGTTCAATCTACTTTTGTTTAAAGCAAACCAAAGCTCATAGCCTTCATGATTACAGTAAATATGATTATCACATTTTTCTAAATCCCCTGTCGCCAGCCAAGTGAAACTACTGCTGATTTCACTCGCCTCAGTTTCCCGAAATTGGTCAATGAGGGTGGAGTAAGTTTTGGAAAAACCTTAACAGGTCTTGCATATGGGTCTCTGAAGCCCAGCATGTTGAGGGAAACCTCCCTTCACAGAAATGAGATCGAGCTTGACACGCACCACGTCCTATAGGGGTTAAAGAGTAAACTCTGGCGTCCTACAAGCAGCCTTCTGTGTAACCAGAGCAGACAGTGTCACAGACAACAATGGAGAGCTGCTTTGTTCAGTCGGAAACAGAGAGCAGAGAGAGGGGATTATTTCTAAAATAGCTCTGTGTTTGTCTTAGACAGAGACTGGCCAATGTCACACCGGACTGAATCTACTTTACACACACAAAGGGACACACACACACACACGCACACACTTGCACGCACTTCATTCTTACACACACGTATGCACAGGATAAAGCCTTGATACACACAGACAACTTGTGAACATTCACGCACACTGAAATACACATAAGTACATACATCCTTTTGAGCACATACACGCCTACAGAAAGACATGCTGTCATAAACACAGACATACAACTGTCACTTGAACACACACACACGCACACACACACACACACACACACACACACACACACACACACTGTAGATTGCAGTAGAGGGTGACAGCATGAAAGAGATAACGCAGCACACACAGGAAGCTGCTTTTGTGTGTGCATGTGTGTGTGTGTGTGTAGAAATATGTGAGTGATCTAAGACCAGGCATTAGTGTTTCTGATAAAGTGAGGGGCCTTAAGTGGTTTTAGGAAGGAGAGAGCCCCTGCATGTGTGTGTGTGTGTGTGTGTGTGTGTGTGTGTGTGTGTGTGTGTGTGTTGGGATTGGGGTCAGGTGCCTGGTGCGTTTGTGTGTATCTGCTTACTGTCTGCCTTGTCGCCACGGCGATGACATCATGGCACACGACTGCCTTCTTTACAGACGGAGAGAGAGAAGACGTGGAGCGATAGAGCGAGTGACAGGATGGAGGGGGAGGTGAAGAGAAAGAGATGAGAAATGCAGGGTGGGCGATACTGATAGTGAATAGGTGAGAGAGAGCCTGAAAGGAATTGGGAAGAGAATAACAAATTAAAACTTTGAATAACCTGTAAAATGTTTATCTAAATATATGACTGTTTTACTACTCAGTATCATTACCACCTGTATGAAACATAATAATAATTCAGCCTGTTGCCAGTTTTCTATATGCATTTACAGTGTTTTTTGTAAACACTCAAAGTGATTTTACATTTTCAGCAACAGCAATAGAGGTTTGTTTGGGGAAAAAACAGCCATTATCTCTAGGAATTATTGGATGATTCTGCACCTCACAATTTACATCCAATGCCAATGTTCAGTGCCAACGTAGACAGAAGTGTGTCTTTCATATAGTGAAGCAGAAAGTAAGGGTGTGGAGGAGGTTTGAGTGGTGGATTGGCACGTCCAACTTTAATGCAGAAACTGAAATTTGCGCCCTGTACCAGACTACAATAAATGTTAGCTTTGTTTAACCATCTTTCTAATCTTTCTCCAGCCCTAACCAAGTGTTTTAGTTGCCTAACTTTAAACATACTTTAACCACAGTTTATTTGCCATAACCACAATCTTTCCCTAACCTTAAGTATACCGTAGTTGTCATGGACAGATATTGTCTGGGGTTGGGAAAGAAAACAGGCATGAGCTGAAAGGCTTATCAGATGCCAAAATATTGCACAGAAGTTAATAATACCATACAACAGGATTTTGGAAACTTATCACAGCTACATCATTTTATCCTCTGTCTCACTTATTGTGAGGTAAACAGTAGACTTACGCCATTCACATTACAAAGAATGAAAGTATGAGTATGTGAGAGGTAACCTCTTTAAAAAGCTTTATTTTTCGCTCACTGTTAGTAGACCTTCCTTTATCCTACTGTGCTCGCCATATTGCTGCGGAAAGGAAAAACTTGAAAGGAAAGTCACAGATCTAAGGCTGCATATCCACTGGGAACCTTTCTTCCTCACCGTGCTGGCTACATTGCCTTTGTTAGTTTCAATGGGAAGGACACATTGCCAGCAGAGCTGAGAGCATACTATGTTTTTAAGTGCCCTCTGACAGTGGAATTATCTAAAGATTTGGAAAAAAAGAGCTGCACTTGAAACAGATTTTAATGATCACATAGCAACAGCAGTAGCCACAACCAGCACTTGTTATAAGCATGTGTTTAGCTCTGCAAGCTGAGTGTTTTAAGTATGTGTGTGTGTGTGTGTGTATTACACAGAGATGGAGAGAGAACCATTGAGAGGCCCAGAATGAGACGAGCACATCTGGAATAAATATCATTTTATCACCAGGGTTTATAAGTGCCATGTGCTGGCAGGTAACTCTCAGATATGGTATAAAACTAGACGCACTGTTAGCTTTAACAAGACTAATGTTCCATTAGCCTTTCTCTGCATGTGTGTGTGTGTGTGTGAGGGAAAGACTGTGACAGTGTTCCACTGTCTCACAATCTGGAAGAAAGGAAATGTTCTTTCTGATAGCATAAAGAAGTCCAAGAGCTCACTTTGGTATAATGTTTATTCTTTTTTTATTGGGTCGAAAAAAAGGTTTTTGTAGAAATAAAATGTACATTGTATTTTTATATTCATCTATATGAGGTATTCCAAAAAGAATTGTTTTGGTATTGAACCTCGGGTATTGTATTGGCAATGGTATCAAAACATTTTAAACGATACCCAGGCCTAGTTAAGAGTGTGAGATTTCCTTTTTGTGCATATGCATTTGTTTTCACTCAGCACCTCTTCCAAGTTAAATCACAAAAAAATACCATAAACCCCTTGAATGCTCTTTGGTTTTCCTTGTCTTTAGTGTCGTAAAAATGTATTTCAATTTATCATCAGATATAATCATTTATCGACAAATGAGAGAAATATAAAGGTATATTATAAGGTACAGTATCATAAATATCTCAGATTGTTGCATCCATATTCACAAATCTGAAAATGTTTTGACTAATAAGCACAGAGCAGTATGACGGTGACCAGACTTGCCCAGGGAACTGATCTACCAGCCCCAGTCTCAACTCCCTCAGCCACTGCTCCTGACAGGACTGCTTCAGTCCAGATGCATGATGGGACACTTGTACACTGACAGTGTGGTCAGTGAGGTTGACCAAAGAATTTGTGGGTCTTTGCACAGTCCAAACATGTAATCTGTCTTCATTTAGACTCTCATCATTGCATTCCTTACTACACCACTGTATCTCTATGTGTGTGTGTGTGTGTGTGTGAGAGAGAGAGAGAGAGAGAGAGAGAGAGAGAGAGAGAGAGAGAGAGAAACAGTGTAATTGTGTGTTGAGTAAAGCGAGAACAAAAATGTAAAGAAATGGCATGTACAATTTTTTTTTATTGAAATATGCCCCTGTCTGCGTGTGGATGAGCTAATATATTTGTTCTTTCATATGCAAGTTTGCGTCTTTGTGTGTGTTTATGTGCATGTGTGATTGTGTGTGGCCAATTTTTGAGCCCTGTGGGATTGTGGAAAAACCGTTGTGATTTAGATTCTCTCTGGAAATGGACAGAATTCCAAGAATTCGGAGCCTTGGGTGTCCTCAGAGGTGGCTCAGCCAGAACTGTGGGTGATGGGATGGATGGGATGCGGCTTGTTGCTTCCCGACCACATGGAATGCTATCTATCTGTCAGCCCGACCATGCAGGCAGGGGGAAGAGATAGAGAGAGACAAGAGGGCTGGAATGACCAACAGAGACTAGAAAGTAATACCTGTATGGAAACAGATAGTAAGACACATTTATATGTGTGTGTGTGTGTGTGTGTGTGTGTGTATTCATGTAGGTAAATAAAGTTACAGGTAGTTAAACACAATGTGATTAATTGCTAATTTGTGTAACTTTGGAACCAAATACACTGTGTCATCAGTACTTTGTTGGAAGCCTGGTGGCCTCGTGAAGTTATAAGGTTCAAGCCACCACTTTTTCAATACTTGCTCTGCTGAAGTGTCCATGAGCAAGACACTGTCTGCTGTCCAACAGTCTCCCCATTAGTAGAAAGTAGAAGGTTTTTCACAATTACAGAGAGAGATCTCTGTAGTTCCTCTGGCATAAAGGACAAAGTAAAAGCTGCTCTGCATGCAGAAATGCCAAAAAGATTATTTCATGCCATTTTTGCTTTTATTGGATAGTAGATGGTGTGGAGAGAAACGAGGGAGAAAGAGAAAGAGTGAACATATGCCATAAAGGTTGCCACCATGAGCAAACTGGAAAGATCTTGATTGCATGGTTTGCATCATACTTGACCACCAGGAAGCCCCATATTTTTGCAAAAATACACCAATTTTATCCTCCTAAATCACAAAGCAGCATTCCAATTAAGAGGACTTTCCTCTACTTGTTGACATGCTATGGGTTCACCATAACATTAAAGTACACCCAAATTATTATCAAGCCATGCAGATAGTTTTGGTTTCCTTTGTCCAGATTTTGAGATATCCATCTCTGGGATTTCTGTCTCCACCCCAATACAAGGGAGGTGACTGTAATAATTTTTTGTGGTGCTCATAAAGTTGTAAAATGACATTTAAAAATGTAACACGAACTTCTCGTGTCTGTTACTCTGGACAATCTACCGAAAATTTCAGCAGAATTCAAGAAAAAGATGTTGCTGTTGAATAGTTTAAATATCATTTTTCAATGCTGTGAGCACCACAAGCATAATTCCATTCACCTCCATCTTATTGGTGTGGAGGCAGAACTCTCAGGCAGCTATCTCAAAACCTGGGAAAATAAATCCAAAACAATCTGTGTGGCTATATACCACTACATGGGAATGGAAAAAATGGGAAACTGCATTCTCCAGTGTCTTTTACACCACATAATTTCTGTCTTAAAAGTTGTGAAACTCAAACAGTTAGCTTTCACTGCAATTAATGTCATCAGCGTGCAATGTCACCAAGTGTGGCTTTAATTAAATCAAATTGATCAAGTTAATTTCTAGTATTGCTAACAAAATGTATGATTGTTCTCTGTACAGGCAAGAGGCGCTGCTGGCAGCAATAAGTGAGAAAGACGCCAACATTGCCCTGCTAGAGCTCTCCTCATCCAAAAAGAAGAAAACCCAGGACGAGGTGGCAGCTCTGAAGAGGGAGAAGGATAGTCTGGTTCATCAGCTCAAACAGCAGGTAGGATTACTGTGCACACACTAGCACACATGCTCATACTTTGACATCCAAGTGGTCATCAGGAAAGATTTTTGGTCAGTTATTTAAATGAGAGCAGAAAAGATGGAGAGGGAAAAGTGTGGAAAGAAGTTTTTTTTTTAAAAAACGGCGCACAGGTGAGGTGGCAATGACGAGGGGAGCAAAGAAAACAAGAGAGGCAGAGAGAAACCAGAGTCCAGATGTGACCACAGTCCTCCAACTACCAAGGGTAAATTTAAGATTAACCTACCCCTCCCACAATCACCAAACACATACACACACAAACACACACAGAGTTCAAATGTCCTACAAATCTCCAGTGACAACACTTTCATATGAATTTGTATTTGTTTAAACCTTCTGTCCACAGATACACACTAACACAATCTTACACGTCACTTCGCTGGTATGGATACACCTTCACAGAGCTCAAGTACGCAAATGGGTGTACTTTGGTGTACACATACCGATATGTACACACTCACCCCGGCCAAAAACAAGGATATAAACATGACCAAATGCCTCTGTGGTTCCACACAGAGGTCTATTCACACACACAGAGACACACTCACACACAGTTAAGGTTCTCATGGGTCTAGTGAATTAACCAACCCCTTAGTGGAGCCTACTGGGAGTTTGGTGTTCTGTTCTCCCCTCTGTACTTCTCTCCGTCTGTCTCGTTTCTTCTCACTTTCTGTCCATATCTTTTTCTCCATTTTTTTATTTAATTTTATTTTACTTGTTTCCTCCATGAGGCATTTATTTGATGCTCAAATTCGGGTTAGCTTAGAGTGCAACAGCATATGGTTTTCCTAGATCAACATTAATAAATAATTAAATACATAATAAGAAGGTCAAAAGTCAGAGCTACAGTGATTAACCTAAAATCATGGATGTTTTTTTCTAGCTGGTTGACTTCCTGCTGGCTGTCCACACACCTGAATGAATACCATAATAATAATTTAATGATAGAGCATTTTCAAATTTCATTGGACTTAATGAATCAAATTCTGCTAATACAAAGAGTCATTTTGTGGTGTTTGTGATGCTCAGAAAAACATATTAATTGCTTTACACTTGTTCCTTTTGTACTGATTGAGTATGGGAAAATGTCTTTTTAGAGAAAGATGATAAGAAAGAAGTTCTTCCTTCTTCAGATGGAGAAAGGGGCCTACACACATTACATGTACACCAGTTAATATTTATCACATGCATTCAGCTTATACTGTTACCATAGCTGCTTTCAGTACCTGCATGATGTGACATTAGCTTATGGGATGGTCTGTTAAACCACTAACCTACTTGGCTACATACATTTTTATTTCTGTATACGTGGGACCAACAGTCACACATGCACATCGCACCAACCGTCAAACACACAGATACAATAATGGCACCTAATATATCAAAACCAAACTGAGATTGAAGAGCTTTGTGTTCACTTTTATTTCCCTTGATTCACAAACTGTGAAACTAAACTGCTGTTCAAATAATAATAATGAGAGTTGTCATCCTCAAAGCTGCTCAAACAGATAAGATGTTACAATTATTTTGTTGCTTTTAGATTTCCAGTTATTGAATATTGCCAAAAATCCACTTAATGGATAGAATAAGCTCAAAAGGATTCAATAAGATAGATGTTTCACGCTTAAGAAAGAGAAATATTATGTGCGTGTGTGTGTCAGAGTGTTTGAATTGGTGTTTAAGAGAAAAGCAAAGGGGTGTTAGAGAGTGGTTGTGTCAAATGAAGTCATCATAACAGGCATCACTCTCCTCTCTCTTCCTCCCTCATCCCTCCGTCTCTCTCCTTCCTATTTGAAGTCATTTATGACACCTCAGGGTCTTGAAGGTGGTTACTGACAACACAGAGACCGTGTGTGTGTGTGTGTGTGTGTGTGTGTGTGTGTGTGTGTGTGTGTGTGCACAAGGGTGTGAGCGGTTTTGCTCCCCTCTTGGTGTCTCTCTCTCTCCCTCTGTGGTGTCATAATTTTCAGTCCCTCAATGATGGATCACAGCTGAGACTTCCTCAATATTCCCGTGTGTGTGTGTTTGCAGTGTAACCATCCAACCATCCAGTGAGCTGAGGCTGGTGTAGTATTTTTGTCTCGCTTCTTCAGAGTGGCATATACACATACTTGCCACTGATAACCTGCCTGACTGATGGAGACAGAGTTGCAGTATGAAATTAAAACTGAGTATAAATCAGTGATGAAGTAAATGATTTGGTGAGCTGTAAACTCTGGTTTCTATAAGGCCAAATATGGCAGGTGTAAACAGAAAGCAGTATTTTTATATTAGTAAAGTTATAAAATGTGGTTCACTTGCATCTGTGTGATTGACAATCCACATCGCCATTTTATAATATTTCTCTGGAGTTTTTTTAACAGCCATCATTCGTCAGTTGATCAGAGGTCAGAGTCAGTGTTTTTTGACTGGAGGAACGCTTTGCTAGTGCTTAAATGCAGCTGGCATCTCATGTCTGCTCTGAAACTGGGTTCAAAGCAACACTGCAACCTTTGCTGCACAGCTCCGGAGCAGGTTAAAGTCAGAGGATCAGATCAAAGTGTATAATCAGCCCGATTGATTAAAATTCAGTTATCTGGGAAAATAGATCCACCACAAAAATTGACAAAAGCTATTTTGGACAAATATGTAATTTATTTCAAGTAAGTAAGAGAACAGAAGGCTACATTTGCATCACCAGAGTGCAAGTACTGTAGGGCTGTTTGTAGGGTGACGTACAGACATGTAGAATTACTTTGCCCCATGTCATTTTTTTTATAATCAGAGATGTACTAAATATTTGTTACATTTTCAAGCCTTTGCAAACGTCTGCCAAATAGCAGGTAGCTAGCTAACCATATAATTAGAGAAAAACTTTCCATTACATCAGACTTTATAGAAAGACAAATTTCTGTGTATCTATACATTATTGTGTCAACATAAAGTATGCTGTGCACTAATGACATGGCAACTATTACCACAAGTAGTCAGAACAGACTGATAAATGGATGGATACAAGAGAGAATAATCTTTGTTTGTGCAGTACTTACACTACATATATAAAAACACACCTGACCCTGAAAGTGTTTCCTTTGTTTTGCCCTTTGACCCCCAGCTGCAGTGTAGGCAGGAGGCTGTAGATCAAGGTGACCTCAGCTCTCTTCACTCTTCTTCTCCTCCTGGTGGAGAGACAGACACTAAAACCATGAGAGAGAGAGAGAGAGAGAGAGAGAGAGAGAGAGAGAGAGGTGGTGAAGAGTGTGTGAAAGCAAAGAGAAGAGGGAGTGATTGTAATATTTTATGAAATGGAACAAGAGAAAGAAGAGGGGAAGGTTAGGAATATGCCACTATCTGCCCCTGCAAGATACACGTGTGGTTAACATTTACAGGTGGTGTGTGTGTGTGGCCGTGGCTTTAGCCATTATTCCGCACCTGTGTGGCTAAGGCTCTGCTCTAATATGGGCATTTTAAAGACTTTGGCTCTTCACATCGGCTTTGGATAGCTCTGTAAGGTGGTGGTTTGGTATTTTCCAAGTTCCTGGTTAGGTATTATTTTTTACCTAACCCACAACAGCCTAAATGATATTGCAGAAACACAAAAAAACTCAAAAAATATCCAAATAAGGTTTTAAATCTCTACACTAATGTATTTGTGGTAGAGACAACATCTTCATCCACTTTAAACCTCTGAAACTTTGAATCCTGTGAACAGATGAATGTGTGATAGCTTTAATTTAGAAGTTGCTGCAGTTGTAAAGGGATATTTCTGGTATTCAAGGCAGACACCTCAATCAAAATGAAAAAGTAGTTCCTTTAATTCATCAGTGAACCAGTTAGTTACATATTATACTGTATGTATGTGCATGAAAGTCTGAAAACTTCTGAAAATACCACAAATCCCAAATCATGGGATTTTATTAATTTGTGTCTCTTCTCCTGTTACTGTCAAAAGTGAAAAAATGTGGGTCTAATCTAATTTATTATTCCATAGAGACTTATCAGGATGAAATAATTCCCTTCAGTGCTCAACTCAGACACTTTTCATTGTCATTTGTAATTTTCCACTTATCAACAACTTTCTCTTCTTGACAGAAAAATGAGGAAAAAACTAATCTAATTTTTTATCATGATGAAATAGTTCTTGTCCAACCATGACTCAGCAACTTTTCATTATTGATAATTGCACAGATATCAACAAAGGTTCTTCTTTCACCACTGGAGGGAAAGACGAAACAATAATCTAATCTAATATTCCCCAGAGCCTTATCACAATGAAATTATTTTCTTCTAAGCATGACTCAGCAGTTTTTCCCCCTCACTTCACTCCGTGTTAATTTGTTTCTCATTCTGTCCGTTGTCAGCGGGTTACAGCAGAGCCGCAGGAAGGATAGATGGAGGGGAGAAGAAGAAGGGAACAATGAAGGAGGAGGAGTGAAATAATGGTGTGATTAGATTAAGTGAGAAAGAGAGAGTTGGCACAGAAACAAGTAAGCTGAGGTCAGCATTCCTGACAATTAGAGAAAAGGGGAAGATGTAAAGAAAGGCCAGCAAGGAAAATGAGAGAGGAGGATGGGGTGTTACTTTCTTCCTTTCCTTCAGCTCTCTTTGTTCTCCTCTCCCCTCTCACCCTCTTTCTTTTTCCCCTCACCTTTACTCACCCTGCTCTCTCCTTTCCTCCTTGCACACCTCTTCATCCTTTTGTTTCTTCTATTACTTCCCTCCTTCCACCTCCTCCTTTTTGTCTCCTTCTGGTTTAGTGTTTTGGCTTCAACAGTATTAAATATGGATAGAGGACAGACGAGAGAATAGATACAGACATAGGGAGAGAGTGATAAGTAATTTGTGTTTTAGCGAATTATTTTGTTCCAAAAGCCAGGTGAACTACTGTAGCTGGCGAGCTAACCGCTAATGTACCTGGCAGCCAGGACAGAGCTTCTCTCTATTTTCTCTGTACTGTGCCGTTTACTCCCCCCTGACATTTTGTTCACAGAATTGTACATCATTTCATTCAACAAAAAGTTTTATTGAGGAGGTAAAAAAAAGCTGTCACAGCTACAAACTTGCTAAAAGCATCTTAACTGTCATTTAGTAAGCTCGTTAGCTAAAGTAACAATAAGTTCCCATGGTTTGTTCAAAACACATATATGTATCATCGACTGTGACTCCTGTCATATAACTATAATCTGCTCTTTATACTCCAACACAGGAGGTAAAATAAAAGTGGATGATGACAGCTAACAAGTTGCGATAGCTTCCTCCATCCAGCTCTCTGTCCCCTTACGGGTAAGCACTAAGATGGCTTACTATTGGTCAACGGTACAAATTTTAGAGTCAAAGTACACCAAAGTTGAACTCGACTCCAAAAGTTAGATTTACTTCGCCCCCCAAAGCAATCTGATTGAAATTGAAATGAATTGATTTTGCTGCCGAATTTTGCCATTTTAAATGCTGGTGTAACCAGGCCTTTAGGTTTGAATATGAAGATTTGACCACATGGAGAAAGATATTTTGACATTTAGGTTGTTGGTTTCAATTCTGACTTCAAACCTTTATTGCATGTGTGTTTCAGATATCGAGAAGATTGTTGAAATCAGTACAAAATGGAAAGGGCAAAAAGAACAAAGGGGACAAACAAGAAACTGAATACTAAAAAGACAAAAGAAACCTGTGAAAAAGACGGAACAATGAGAAGAGGAGAAGAAAGGGAAGGATATGGAAATGAGGATGTGTTGCAGAGATGTGGGAGGAAAAGAGTGGGGGAGAGAATTAGTCACGGATACAAGGGCATGTTAAGGAGCTCAAAAGTCGAGGGAGAGAAAGCGAGGGGGGGATAAAATGCTGTCTATAGAGGAAAGAAAGAGACTTAAAATCAATGTTAAACTCAGATCATTCAAGAAACAGGGAGAAAGAAGGACAAAGGAGCAAAGTGTTAGGTACATGTTGTTACAGGATGAAGAGACTAAATCATAGAAAGTACTGTGTATGAAAGAGCTGAGAGATAAAGACAAGAAGAGGGAAAAGGGAGGGACTTTGGGGATTATTTGGATTGAGAAAGCTCTAAAATTAGGAGAAAGAAAGAAGAGGACAAAGACAGATACAGTGTGTTTGCAAAAGGATAGGAAGATTTGGACTTAGAAAAGAAAGATCAGAGATCAGGAGCCGTTACAACACAGCTTATCCTCTTCAACTTAACTATTTCTTTCTTTCCCCATCCCAAGTCTTTTTCTAAATTTAGGAGGAGCAGGTTAATTTGTTCAATTGTTCATTCATTATTAATGTTTTCATACGTCCAAAAAATCTAAGCCAAAAACACTGCTAATGAAGAGAAAACATGTAGGAACGGAAGAAGACTCGCAGAACAGAGAGATAAGAGGAAGGTATAGATTGTGACAAAATGGAAAGACAGTGCTAAAGATTCTATTAGACTCATATTGGAGATATAGCAGAACTAAAGAAGGCAGAAGAAGGACGTACATGAGGCGAAATCTGAACCCTCTTTTTAAGCCCGAACCCCATTTTGGACCCTGGATTTTTCTATTGCATCCAGCCCGGCTAGCTCAGTCGGTAGAGCATGAGACTCTTAATCTCAGGGTCGTGGGTTCGAGCCCCACGTTGGGCGGTGTTGTTTTGGGCTACTCTGTCCGCTCATCAAATCACTTTCCCTTGGAAGTGTTTCTCTCGGCATGAATGGACAGAGACACAATCGGGTCACAAACATGCTCCATGCAAATACGCAAACAGAGACGCTTGGAGCTAAGCCAACGCTGTATAACGCATTGTTGCAGTGGGTCACCCCAAAGTCTTCAGGCAACGCACACGCAAGCTGCACTCTGAACATTGCAGCCGGCGGCACTGTAGCATTAAACAAGAAGAGAAGGCTGACCCCTTCTGTTTGGGTTCACTTCCGCTCAAAACAACCATGGCTGACCAGTTTGACGAAGCTCTGTCAATGTCACCTGAACCCAGGCCATCTGTGTTTGTTGTGGGGTGTTTTTTTGTTAACCAGTATCATTTTCACACTTTATTTGAGCAAATTTTTGTGTCTTACAAAGCCCGGATAGCTAAGTCGGTAGAGCATGAGACTCTTAAAAAACGAAAACTAACATGTAACTTGTGAAGTTCAGACTGAACGAGGGGTGTGAGTTGTCAGGATGGCCGAGCGGTCTAAGGCGCCAGACTCAAGAATTGACTCGTTCCTGAGATAAGGGACTTCTGGTCTCCACATGGAGGCGTGGGTTCAAATCCCACTCCTGACAAAGATTTTGTCTGCAGGTTTCATCCCTGTAGCTGAATGATTTGGCAGATATCTCTCCTTTTGTTTCTGTGTAAAACAATTTTTGCTTGAATATGTACATGTAGCTTATAGACTGATATCATGAGAACATAGAGAAGGGCCAAATTAACTCTACAACATTGACTAAGCTGCACAGGTGAGCTGTATTAAGCTGATTGTCAATAAGCAGACTGTGTCAGCAACAAAACAAACCCAACATTTCATCCAGTTTCAAACACATTAAAATGTAGCTTCTGTTAGCAATATAGTATGACCTACTATAGTCTTCTTTATCTATATACATTTGGTGTGGGGTTTGAGGAGAGTCAACCCAGATCCAACCCTCCACGCTTCTGAATTTTCTCAGCACGTGAGAATTAATGCCGCCGTGAAATCGGACCCATTTTTCTGCAGTACCCAGTACCCTGAGGTTGTGCTCAAGGATTGGCTCCTTGATGTTGTTGTTGTAGTAGGGTGCTCTTCTGCTAACCAGCATCAACAAATACAGTTTGAGAAGTTCATACACACTGCACATACATACATACACATTTCTTAGAAAAGGACTCTTAACTCTTAAGGACTCTTAACTGTTAAGGCGTAATGACCTTCTATAGTCTTCTTTATCTATATACTTTTGGTGTGGGGCTCCATGCAAGTACGCAAACAGAGACGCTGTTAACCAGTATCATTTTCACACTTTATTTGAGCAAATTTTTGTGTCTTACAAAGCCCGGATAGCTAAGTCGGTAGAGCATGAGACTCTTAAAAACGAAAACTAAAAAGTCCTACAGTCACTCAACTTCCAGTGTCCCTGAGTCAGAATCGCCTCCTGTGTTTCAGAGTGCCCTCAAAAGACAGCGCCATCAGCCGTAACTGCAATGTGATGCTGCTTTGAAAGCTAACAAAGACAAATAGCTTAATGGGTGCTGTTATACATTTTTAAGTGTTCTATAAACCGAAACCTAGAATTCGTGTTTACATGTAACTTGTGAAGTTCAGACTGAACGAGGGGTGTGAGTTGTCAGGATGGCCGAGCGGTCTAAGGCGCCAGACTCAAGAATTGACTCGTTCCTGAGATAAGGGACTTCTGGTCTCCACATGGAGGCGTGGGTTCAAATCCCACTCCTGACAAAGATTTTGTCTGCAGGTTTCATCCCTGTAGCTGAATGATTTGGCAGATATCTCTCCTTTTGTTTCTGTGTAAAACAATTTTTGCTTGAATATGTACATGTAGCTTATAGACTGATATCATGAGAACATAGAGAAGGGCCAAATTAACTCTACAACATTGACTAAGCTGCACAGGTGAGCTGTATTAAGCTGATTGTCAATAAGCAGACTGTGTCAGCAACAAAACAAACCCAACATTTCATCCAGTTTCAAACACATTAAAATGTAGCTTCTGTTAGCAATATAGTATGACCTACTATAGTCTTCTTTATCTATATACATTTGGTGTGGGGTTTGAGGAGAGTCAACCCAGATCCAACCCTCCACGCTTCTGAATTTTCTCAGCACGTGAGAATTAATGCCGCCGTGAAATCGGACCCATTTTTCTGCAGTACCCAGTACCCTGAGGTTGTGCTCAAGGATTGGCTCCTTGATGTTGTTGTTGTAGTAGGGTGCTCTTCTGCTAACCAGCATCAACAAATACAGTTTGAGAAGTTCATACACACTGCACATACATACATACACATTTCTTAGAAAAGGACTCTTAACTCTTAAGGACTCTTAACTGTTAAGGCGTAATGACCTTCTATAGTCTTCTTTATCTATATACTTTTGGTGTGGGGCTCCATGCAAGTACGCAAACAGAGACGCTGTTAACCAGTATCATTTTCACACTTTATTTGAGCAAATTTTTGTGTCTTACAAAGCCCGGATAGCTAAGTCGGTAGAGCATGAGACTCTTAAAAAACGAAAACTAAAAAAGTCCTACAGTCACTCAACTTCCAGTGTCCCTGAGTCAGAATCGCCCTCCTGTGTTTCAGAGTGCCCCTCAAAAAGACAGCGCCATCAGCCGTAACTACAATGTGATGCTGCTTTGAAAGCTAACAAAGACAAATAGCTTAATGGGTGCTGTTATACATTTTTAAGTGTTCTATAAACCGAAACCTAGAATTCGTGTTTACATGTAACTTGTGAAGTTCAGACTGAACGAGGGGTGTGAGTTGTCAGGATGGCCGAGCGGTCTAAGGCGCCAGACTCAAGAATTGACTCGTTCCTGAGTTAAGGGACTTCTGGTCTCCACATGGAGGCGTGGGTTCAAATCCCACTCCTGACAAAGATTTTGTCTGCAGGTTTCATCCCTGTAGCTGAATGATTTGGCAGATATCTCTCCTTTTGTTTCTGTGTAAAACAATTTTTGCTTGAATATGTACATGTAGCTTATAGACTGATATCATGAGAACATAGAGAAGGGCCAAATTAACTCTACAACATTGACTAAGCTGCACAGGTGAGCTGTATTAAGCTGATTGTCAATAAGCAGACTGTGTCAGCAACAAACAAACCCAACATTTCATCCAGTTTCAAACACATTAAAATGTAGCTTCTGTTAGCAATATAGTATGACCTACTATAGTCTTCTTTATCTATATACATTTGGTGTGGGGTTTGAGGAGAGTCAACCCAGATCCAACCCTCCACGCTTCTGAATTTTCTCAGCACGTGAGAATTAATGCCGCCGTGAAATCGGACCCATTTTTCTGCAGTACCCAGTACCCTGAGGTTGTGCTCAAGGATTGGCTCCTTGATGTTGTTGTTGTAGTAGGGTGCTCTTCTGCTAACCAGCATCAACAAATACAGTTTGAGAAGTTCATACACACTGCACATACATACATACACATTTCTTAGAAAAGGACTCTTAACTCTTAAGGACTCTTAACTGTTAAGGCGTAATGACCTTCTATAGTCTTCTTTATCTATATACTTTTGGTGTGGGGCTCCATGCAAGTACGCAAACAGAGACGCTGTTAACCAGTATCATTTTCACACTTTATTTGAGCAAATTTTTGTGTCTTACAAAGCCCGGATAGCTAAGTCGGTAGAGCATGAGACTCTTAAAAACGAAAACTAAAAAGTCCTACAGTCACTCAACTTCCAGTGTCCCTGAGTCAGAATCGCCCTCCTGTGTTTCAGAGTGCCCCTCAAAAAGACAGCGCCATCAGCCGTAACTACAATGTGATGCTGCTTTGAAAGCTAACAAAGACAAATAGCTTAATGGGTGCTGTTATACATTTTTTAAGTGTTCTATAAATCCGGAAACCTAGAATTCGTGTTTACATGTAACTTGTGAAGTTCAGACTGAACGAGGGGTGTGAGTTGTCAGGATGGCCGAGCGGTCTAAGGCGCCAGACTCAAGAATTGACTCGTTCCTGAGTTAAGGGACTTCTGGTCTCCACATGGAGGCGTGGGTTCAAATCCCACTCCTGACAAAGATTTTGTCTGCAGGTTTCATCCCTGTAGCTGAATGATTTGGCAGATATCTCTCCTTTTGTTTCTGTGTAAAACAATTTTTGCTTGAATATGTACATGTAGCTTATAGACTGATATCATGAGAACATAGAGAAGGGCCAAATTAACTCTACAACATTGACTAAGCTGCACAGGTGAGCTGTATTAAGCTGATTGTCAATAAGCAGACTGTGTCAGCAACAAAACAAACCCAACATTTCATCCAGTTTCAAACACATTAAAATGTAGCTTCTGTTAGCAATATAGTATGACCTACTATAGTCTTCTTTATCTATATACATTTGGTGTGGGGTTTGAGGAGAGTCAACCCAGATCCAACCCTCCACGCTTCTGAATTTTCTCAGCACGTGAGAATTAATGCCGCCGTGAAATCGGACCCATTTTTCTGCAGTACCCAGTACCCTGAGGTTGTGCTCAAGGATTGGCTCCTTGATGTTGTTGTTGTAGTAGGGTGCTCTTCTGCTAACCAGCATCAACAAATACAGTTTGAGAAGTTCATACACACTGCACATACATACATACACATTTCTTAGAAAAGGACTCTTAACTCTTAAGGACTCTTAACTGTTAAGGCGTAATGACCTTCTATAGTCTTCTTTATCTATATACTTTTGGTGTGGGGCTCCATGCAAGTACGCATAAACAGAGACGCTGTTAACCAGTATCATTTTCACACTTTATTTGAGCAAATTTTTGTGTCTTACAAAGCCCGGATAGCTAAGTCGGTAGAGCATGAGACTCTTAAAAACGAAAACTAAAAAGTCCTACAGTCACTCAACTTCCAGTGTCCCTGAGTCAGAATCGCCTCCTGTGTTTCAGAGTGCCCTCAAAAGACAGCGCCATCAGCCGTAACTGCAATGTGATGCTGCTTTGAAAGCTAACAAAGACAAATAGCTTAATGGGTGCTGTTATACATTTTTAAGTGTTCTATAAACCGAAACCTAGAATTCGTGTTTACATGTAACTTGTGAAGTTCAGACTGAACGAGGGGTGTGAGTTGTCAGGATGGCCGAGCGGTCTAAGGCGCCAGACTCAAGAATTGACTCGTTCCTGAGTTAAGGGACTTCTGGTCTCCACATGGAGGCGTGGGTTCAAATCCCACTCCTGACAAAGATTTTGTCTGCAGGTTTCATCCCTGTAGCTGAATGATTTGGCAGATATCTCTCCTTTTGTTTCTGTGTAAAACAATTTTTGCTTGAATATGTACATGTAGCTTATAGACTGATATCATGAGAACATAGAGAAGGGCCAAATTAACTCTACAACATTGACTAAGCTGCACAGGTGAGCTGTATTAAGCTGATTGTCAATAAGCAGACTGTGTCAGCAACAAACAAACCCAACATTTCATCTAGTTTCAAACACATTAAAATGTAGCTTCTGTTAGCAATATAGTATGACCTACTATAGTCTTCTTTATCTATATACATTTGGTGTGGGGTTTGAGGAGAGTCAACCCAGATCCAACCCTCCACGCTTCTGAATTTTCTCAGCACGTGAGAATTAATGCCGCCGTGAAATCGGACCCATTTTTCTGCAGTACCCAGTACCCTGAGGTTGTGCTCAAGGATTGGCTCCTTGATGTTGTTGTTGTAGTAGGGTGCTCTTCTGCTAACCAGCATCAACAAATACAGTTTGAGAAGTTCATACACACTGCACATACATACATACACATTTCTTAGAAAAGGACTCTTAACTCTTAAGGACTCTTAACTGTTAAGGCGTAATGACCTTCTATAGTCTTCTTTATCTATATACTTTTGGTGTGGGGCTCCATGCAAGTACGCAAACAGAGACGCTGTTAACCAGTATCATTTTCACACTTTATTTGAGCAAATTTTTGTGTCTTACAAAGCCCGGATAGCTAAGTCGGTAGAGCATGAGACTCTTAAAAAACGAAAACTAACAAAAGTCCTACAGTCACTCAACTTCCAGTGTCCCTGAGTCAGAATCGCCCTCCTGTGTTTCAGAGTGCCCCTCAAAAAGACAGCGCCATCAGCCGTAACTGCAATGTGATGCTGCTTTGAAAGCTAACAAAGACAAATAGCTTAATGGGTGCTGTTATACATTTTTTAAGTGTTCTATAAATCCGGAAACCTAGAATTCGTGTTTACATGTAACTTGTGAAGTTCAGACTGAACGAGGGGTGTGAGTTGTCAGGATGGCCGAGCGGTCTAAGGCGCCAGACTCAAGAATTGACTCGTTCCTGAGATAAGGGACTTCTGGTCTCCACATGGAGGCGTGGGTTCAAATCCCACTCCTGACAAAGATTTTGTCTGCAGGTTTCATCCCTGTAGCTGAATGATTTGGCAGATATCTCTCCTTTTGTTTCTGTGTAAAACAATTTTTGCTTGAATATGTACATGTAGCTTATAGACTGATATCATGAGAACATAGAGAAGGGCCAAATTAACTCTACACAACATTGACTAAGCTGCACAGGTGAGCTGTATTAAGCTGATTGTCAATAAGCAGACTGTGTCAGCAACAAACAAACCCAACATTTCATCCAGTTTCAAACACATTAAAATGTAGCTTCTGTTAGCAATATAGTATGACCTACTATAGTCTTCTTTATCTATATACATTTGGTGTGGGGTTTGAGGAGAGTCAACCCAGATCCAACCCTCCACGCTTCTGAATTTTCTCAGCACGTGAGAATTAATGCCGCCGTGAAATCGGACCCATTTTTCTGCAGTACCCAGTACCCTGAGGTTGTGCTCAAGGATTGGCTCCTTGATGTTGTTGTTGTAGTAGGGTGCTCTTCTGCTAACCAGCATCAACAAATACAGTTTGAGAAGTTCATACACACTGCACATACATACATACACATTTCTTAGAAAAGGACTCTTAACTCTTAAGGACTCTTAACTGTTAAGGCGTAATGACCTTCTATAGTCTTCTTTATCTATATACTTTTGGTGTGGGGCTCCATGCAAGTACGCAAACAGAGACGCTGTTAACCAGTATCATTTTCACACTTTATTTGAGCAAATTTTTGTGTCTTACAAAGCCCGGATAGCTAAGTCGGTAGAGCATGAGACTCTTAAAAACGAAAACTAAAAAGTCCTACAGTCACTCAACTTCCAGTGTCCCTGAGTCAGAATCGCCTCCTGTGTTTCAGAGTGCCCCTCAAAAAGACAGCGCCATCAGCCAGAACTACAATGTGATGCTGCTTTGAAAGCTAACAAAGACAAATAGCTTAATGGGTGCTGTTATACATTTTTAAGTGTTCTATAAACCGAAACCTAGAATTCGTGTTTACATGTAACTTGTGAAGTTCAGACTGAACGAGGGGTGTGAGTTGTCAGGATGGCCGAGCGGTCTAAGGCGCCAGACTCAAGAATTGACTCGCTCCTGAGTTAAGGGACTTCTGGTCTCCACATGGAGGCGTGGGTTCAAATCCCACTCCTGACAAAGATTTTGTCTGCAGGTTTCATCCCTGTAGCTGAATGATTTGGCAGATATCTCTCCTTTTGTTTCTGTGTAAAACAATTTTTGCTTGAATATGTACATGTAGCTTATAGACTGATATCATGAGAACATAGAGAAGGGCCAAATTAACTCTACAACATTGACTAAGCTGCACAGGTGAGCTGTATTAAGCTGATTGTCAATAAGCAGACTGTGTCAGCAACAAAACAAACCCAACATTTCATCCAGTTTCAAACACATTAAAATGTAGCTTCTGTTAGCAATATAGTATGACCTACTATAGTCTTCTTTATCTATATACATTTGGTGTGGGGTTTGAGGAGAGTCAACCCAGATCCAACCCTCCACGCTTCTGAATTTTCTCAGCACGTGAGAATTAATGCCGCCGTGAAATCGGACCCATTTTTCTGCAGTACCCAGTACCCTGAGGTTGTGCTCAAGGATTGGCTCCTTGATGTTGTTGTTGTAGTAGGGTGCTCTTCTGCTAACCAGCATCAACAAATACAGTTTGAGAAGTTCATACACACTGCACATACATACATACACATTTCTTAGAAAAGGACTCTTAACTCTTAAGGACTCTTAACTGTTAAGGCGTAATGACCTTCTATAGTCTTCTTTATCTATATACTTTTGGTGTGGGGCTCCATGCAAGTACGCAAACAGAGACGCTGTTAACCAGTATCATTTTCACACTTTATTTGAGCAAATTTTTGTGTCTTACAAAGCCCGGATAGCTAAGTCGGTAGAGCATGAGACTCTTAAAAAACGAAAACTAAAAAAGTCCTACAGTCACTCAACTTCCAGTGTCCCTGAGTCAGAATCGCCCTCCTGTGTTTCAGAGTGCCCTCAAAAGACAGCGCCATCAGCCAGAACTACAATGTGATGCTGCTTTGAAAGCTAACAAAGACAAATAGCTTAATGGGTGCTGTTATACATTTTTTAAGTGTTCTATAAATCCGGAAACCTAGAATTCGTGTTTACATGTAACTTGTGAAGTTCAGACTGAACGAGGGGTGTGAGTTGTCAGGATGGCCGAGCGGTCTAAGGCGCCAGACTCAAGAATTGACTCGTTCCTGAGTTAAGGGACTTCTGGTCTCCACATGGAGGCGTGGGTTCAAATCCCACTCCTGACAAAGATTTTGTCTGCAGGTTTCATCCCTGTAGCTGAATGATTTGGCAGATATCTCTCCTTTTGTTTCTGTGTAAAACAATTTTTGCTTGAATATGTACATGTAGCTTATAGACTGATATCATGAGAACATAGAGAAGGGCCAAATTAACTCTACAACATTGACTAAGCTGCACAGGTGAGCTGTATTAAGCTGATTGTCAATAAGCAGACTGTGTCAGCAACAAAACAAACCCAACATTTCATCCAGTTTCAAACACATTAAAATGTAGCTTCTGTTAGCAATATAGTATGACCTACTATAGTCTTCTTTATCTATATACATTTGGTGTGGGGTTTGAGGAGAGTCAACCCAGATCCAACCCTCCACGCTTCTGAATTTTCTCAGCACGTGAGAATTAATGCCGCCGTGAAATCGGACCCATTTTTCTGCAGTACCCAGTACCCTGAGGTTGTGCTCAAGGATTGGCTCCTTGATGTTGTTGTTGTAGTAGGGTGCTCTTCTGCTAACCAGCATCAACAAATACAGTTTGAGAAGTTCATACACACTGCACATACATACATACACATTTCTTAGAAAAGGACTCTTAACTCTTAAGGACTCTTAACTGTTAAGGCGTAATGACCTTCTATAGTCTTCTTTATCTATATACTTTTGGTGTGGGGCTCCATGCAAGTACGCAAACAGAGACGCTGTTAACCAGTATCATTTTCACACTTTATTTGAGCAAATTTTTGTGTCTTACAAAGCCCGGATAGCTAAGTCGGTAGAGCATGAGACTCTTAAAAAACGAAAACTAAAAAAGTCCTACAGTCACTCAACTTCCAGTGTCCCTGAGTCAGAATCGCCCTCCTGTGTTTCAGAGTGCCCCTCAAAAAGACAGCGCCATCAGCCGTAACTGCAATGTGATGCTGCTTTGAAAGCTAACAAAGACAAATAGCTTAATGGGTGCTGTTATACATTTTTTAAGTGTTCTATAAATCCGGAAACCTAGAATTCGTGTTTACATGTAACTTGTGAAGTTCAGACTGAACGAGGGGTGTGAGTTGTCAGGATGGCCGAGCGGTCTAAGGCGCCAGACTCAAGAATTGACTCGTTCCTGAGTTAAGGGACTTCTGGTCTCCACATGGAGGCGTGGGTTCAAATCCCACTCCTGACAAAGATTTTGTCTGCAGGTTTCATCCCTGTAGCTGAATGATTTGGCAGATATCTCTCCTTTTGTTTCTGTGTAAAACAATTTTTGCTTGAATATGTACATGTAGCTTATAGACTGATATCATGAGAACATAGAGAAGGGCCAAATTAACTCTACAACATTGACTAAGCTGCACAGGTGAGCTGTATTAAGCTGATTGTCAATAAGCAGACTGTGTCAGCAACAAAACAAACCCAACATTTCATCCAGTTTCAAACACATTAAAATGTAGCTTCTGTTAGCAATATAGTATGACCTACTATAGTCTTCTTTATCTATATACATTTGGTGTGGGGTTTGAGGAGAGTCAACCCAGATCCAACCCTCCACGCTTCTGAATTTTCTCAGCACGTGAGAATTAATGCCGCCCGTGAAATCGGACCCATTTTTCTGCAGTACCCAGTACCCTGAGGTTGTGCTCAAGGATTGGCTCCTTGATGTTGTTGTTGTAGTAGGGTGCTCTTCTGCTAACCAGCATCAACAAATACAGTTTGAGAAGTTCATACACACTGCACATACATACATACACATTTCTTAGAAAAGGACTCTTAACTCTTAAGGACTCTTAACTGTTAAGGCGTAATGACCTTCTATAGTCTTCTTTATCTATATACTTTTGGTGTGGGGCTCCATGCAAGTACGCAAACAGAGACGCTGTTAACCAGTATCATTTTCACACTTTATTTGAGCAAATTTTTGTGTCTTACAAAGCCCGGATAGCTAAGTCGGTAGAGCATGAGACTCTTAAAAAACGAAAACTAAAAAAGTCCTACAGTCACTCAACTTCCAGTGTCCCTGAGTCAGAATCGCCCTCCTGTGTTTCAGAGTGCCCCTCAAAAAGACAGCGCCATCAGCCGTAACTGCAATGTGATGCTGCTTTGAAAGCTAACAAAGACAAATAGCTTAATGGGTGCTGTTATACATTTTTTAAGTGTTCTATAAATCCGGAAACCTAGAATTCGTGTTTACATGTAACTTGTGAAGTTCAGACTGAACGAGGGGTGTGAGTTGTCAGGATGGCCGAGCGGTCTAAGGCGCCAGACTCAAGAATTGACTCGTTCCTGAGTTAAGGGACTTCTGGTCTCCACATGGAGGCGTGGGTTCAAATCCCACTCCTGACAAAGATTTTGTCTGCAGGTTTCATCCCTGTAGCTGAATGATTTGGCAGATATCTCTCCTTTTGTTTCTGTGTAAAACAATTTTTGCTTGAATATGTACATGTAGCTTATAGACTGATATCATGAGAACATAGAGAAGGGCCAAATTAACTCTACAACATTGACTAAGCTGCACAGGTGAGCTGTATTAAGCTGATTGTCAATAAGCAGACTGTGTCAGCAACAAAACAAACCCAACATTTCATCCAGTTTCAAACACATTAAAATGTAGCTTCTGTTAGCAATATAGTATGACCTACTATAGTCTTCTTTATCTATATACATTTGGTGTGGGGTTTGAGGAGAGTCAACCCAGATCCAACCCTCCACGCTTCTGAATTTTCTCAGCACGTGAGAATTAATGCCGCCGTGAAATCGGACCCATTTTTCTGCAGTACCCAGTACCCTGAGGTTGTGCTCAAGGATTGGCTCCTTGATGTTGTTGTTGTAGTAGGGTGCTCTTCTGCTAACCAGCATCAACAAATACAGTTTGAGAAGTTCATACACACTGCACATACATACATACACATTTCTTAGAAAAGGACTCTTAACTCTTAAGGACTCTTAACTGTTAAGGCGTAATGACCTTCTATAGTCTTCTTTATCTATATACTTTTGGTGTGGGGCTCCATGCAAGTACATAAACAGAGACGCTGTTAACCAGTATCATTTTCACACTTTATTTGAGCAAATTTTTGTGTCTTACAAAGCCCGGATAGCTAAGTCGGTAGAGCATGAGACTCTTAAAAAGCGAAAACTAAAAAGTCCTACAGTCACTCAACTTCCAGTGTCCCTGAGTCAGAATCGCCCTCCTGTGTTTCAGAGTGCCCCTCAAAAGACAGCGCCATCAGCCGTAACTACAATGTGATGCTGCTTTGAAAGCTAACAAAGACAAATAGCTTAATGGGTGCTGTTATACATTTTTAAGTGTTCTATAAATCCGAAAACCTAGAATTCGTGTTTACATGTAACTTGTGAAGTTCAGACTGAGCGAGGGGTGTGAGTTGTCAGGATGGCCGAGCGGTCTAAGGCGCCAGACTCAAGAATTGACTCGTTCCTGAGTTAAGGGACTTCTGGTCTCCACATGGAGGCGTGGGTTCAAATCCACTCCTGACAAAGATTTTGTCTGCAGGTTTCATCCTGTAGCTGAATGATTTGGCAGATATCTCTCCTTTTGTTTCTGTGTAAAACAATTTTTGCTTGAATATGTACATGTAGCTTATAGACTGATATCATGAGAACATAGAGAAGGGCCAAATTAACTCTACAACATTGACTAAGCTGCACAGGTGAGCTGTATTAAGCTGATTGTCAATAAGCAGACTGTGTCAGCAACAAAACAAACCCAACATTTCATCCAGTTTCAAACACATTAAAATGTAGCTTCTGTTAGCAATATAGTATGACCTACTATAGTCTTCTTTATCTATATACATTTGGTGTGGGGTTTGAGGAGAGTCAACCCAGATCCAACCCTCCACGCTTCTGAATTTTCTCAGCACGTGAGAATTAATGCCGCCGTGAAATCGGACCCATTTTTCTGCAGTACCCAGTACCCTGAGGTTGTGCTCAAGGATTGGCTCCTTGATGTTGTTGTTGTAGTAGGGTGCTCTTCTGCTAACCAGCATCAACAAATACAGTTTGAGAAGTTCATACACACTGCACATACATACATACACATTTCTTAGAAAAGGACTCTTAACTCTTAAGGACTCTTAACTGTTAAGGCGTAATGACCTTCTATAGTCTTCTTTATCTATATACTTTTGGTGTGGGGCTCCATGCAAGTCACATAAACAGAGCGCTGTTAACCAGTATCATTTTCACACTTTATTTGAGCAAATTTTTGTGTCTTACAAAGCCCGGATAGCTAAGTCGGTAGAGCATGAGACTCTTAAAAAGCGAAAACTAAAAAGTCCTACAGTCACTCAACTTCCAGTGTCCCTGAGTCAGAATCGCCCTCCTGTGTTTCAGAGTGCCCCTCAAAAGACAGCGCCATCAGCCGTAACTACAATGTGATGCTGCTTTGAAAGCTAACAAAGACAAATAGCTTAATGGGTGCTGTTATACATTTTTAAGTGTTCTATAAATCCGGAAACCTAGAATTCGTGTTTACATGTAACTTGTGAAGTTCAGACTGAGCGAGGGGTGTGAGTTGTCAGGATGGCCGAGCGGTCTAAGGCGCCAGACTCAAGAATTGACTCGTTCCTGAGTTAAGGGACTTCTGGTCTCCACATGGAGGCGTGGGTTCAAATCCACTCCTGACAAAGATTTTGTCTGCAGGTTTCATCCCTGTAGCTGAATGATTTGGCAGATATCTCTCCTTTTGTTTCTGTGTAAAACAATTTTTGCTTGAATATGTACATGTAGCTTATAGACTGATATCATGAGAACATAGAGAAGGGCCAAATTAACTCTACAACATTGACTAAGCTGCACAGGTGAGCTGTATTAAGCTGATTGTCAATAAGCAGACTGTGTCAGCAACAAAACAAACCCAACATTTCATCCAGTTTCAAACACATTAAAATGTAGCTTCTGTTAGCAATATAGTATGACCTACTATAGTCTTCTTTATCTATATACATTTGGTGTGGGGTTTGAGGAGAGTCAACCCAGATCCAACCCTCCACGCTTCTGAATTTTCTCAGCACGTGAGAATTAATGCCGCCGTGAAATCGGACCCATTTTTCTGCAGTACCCAGTACCCTGAGGTTGTGCTCAAGGATTGGCTCCTTGATGTTGTTGTTGTAGTAGGGTGCTCTTCTGCTAACCAGCATCAACAAATACAGTTTGAGAAGTTCATACACACTGCACATACATACATACACATTTCTTAGAAAAGGACTCTTAACTCTTAAGGACTCTTAACTGTTAAGGCGTAATGACCTTCTATAGTCTTCTTTATCTATATACTTTTGGTGTGGGGCTCCATGCAAGCACGCATAAACAGAGACGCTGTTAACCAGTATCATTTTCACACTTTATTTGAGCAAATTTTTGTGTCTTACAAAGCCCGGATAGCTAAGTCGGTAGAGCATGAGACTCTTAAAAAGCGAAAACTAAAAAGTCCTACAGTCACTCAACTTCCAGTGTCCCTGAGTCAGAATCGCCCTCCTGTGTTTCAGAGTGCCCCTCAAAAGACAGCGCCATCAGCCGTAACTACAATGTGATGCTGCTTTGAAAGCTAACAAAGACAAATAGCTTAATGGGTGCTGTTATACATTTTTAAGTGTTCTATAAATCCGGAAACCTAGAATTCGTGTTTACATGTAACTTGTGAAGTTCAGACTGAGCGAGGGGTGTGAGTTGTCAGGATGGCCGAGCGGTCTAAGGCGCCAGACTCAAGAATTGACTCGTTCCTGAGTTAAGGGACTTCTGGTCTCCACATGGGGCGTGGGTTCAAATCCCACTCCTGACAAAGATTTTGTCTGCAGGTTTCATCCCTGTAGCTGAATGATTTGGCAGATATCTCTCCTTTTGTTTCTGTGTAAAACAATTTTTGCTTGAATATGTACATGTAGCTTATAGACTGATATCATGAGAACATAGAGAAGGGCCAAATTAACTCTACAACATTGACTAAGCTGCACAGGTGAGCTGTATTAAGCTGATTGTCAATAAGCAGACTGTGTCAGCAACAAAACAAACCCAACATTTCATCCAGTTTCAAACACATTAAAATGTAGCTTCTGTTAGCAATATAGTATGACCTACTATAGTCTTCTTTATCTATATACATTTGGTGTGGGGTTTGAGGAGAGTCAACCCAGATCCAACCCTCCACGCTTCTGAATTTTCTCAGCACGTGAGAATTAATGCCGCCGTGAAATCGGACCCATTTTTCTGCAGTACCCAGTACCCTGAGGTTGTGCTCAAGGATTGGCTCCTTGATGTTGTTGTTGTAGTAGGGTGCTCTTCTGCTAACCAGCATCAACAAATACAGTTTGAGAAGTTCATACACACTGCACATACATACATACACATTTCTTAGAAAAGGACTCTTAACTCTTAAGGACTCTTAACTGTTAAGGCGTAATGACCTTCTATAGTCTTCTTTATCTATATACTTTTGGTGTGGGGCTCCATGCAAATGCATAAACAGAGGCGCTGTTAACCAGTATCATTTTCACACTTTATTTGAGCAAATTTTTGTGTCTTACAAAGCCCGGATAGCTAAGTCGGTAGAGCATGAGACTCTTAAAAAACGAAAACTAAAAAAGTCCTACAGTCACTCAACTTCCAGTGTCCCTGAGTCAGAATCGCCCTCCTGTGTTTCAGAGTGCCCCTCAAAAAGACAGCGCCATCAGCCGTAACTACAATGTGATGCTGCTTTGAAAGCTAACAAAGACAAATAGCTTAATGGGTGCTGTTATACATTTTTTAAGTGTTCTATAAATCCGGAAACCTAGAATTCGTGTTTACATGTAACTTGTGAAGTTCAGACTGAACGAGGGGTGTGAGTTGTCAGGATGGCCGAGCGGTCTAAGGCGCCAGACTCAAGAATTGACTCGTTCCTGAGTTAAGGGACTTCTGGTCTCCACATGGAGGCGTGGGTTCAAATCCCACTCCTGACAAAGATTTTGTCTGCAGGTTTCATCCTGTAGCTGAATGATTTGGCAGATATCTCTCCCTTTGTTTCTGTGTAAAACAATTTTTGCTTGAATATGTACATGTAGCTTATAGACTGATATCATGAGAACATAGAGAAGGGCCAAATTAACTCTACAACATTGACTAAGCTGCACAGGTGAGCTGTATTAAGCTGATTGTCAATAAGCAGACTGTGTCAGCAACAAAACAAACCCAACATTTCATCCAGTTTCAAACACATTAAAATGTAGCTTCTGTTAGCAATATAGTATGACCTACTATAGTCTTCTTTATCTATATACATTTGGTGTGGGGTTTGAGGAGAGTCAACCCAGATCCAACCCTCCACGCTTCTGAATTTTCTCAGCACGTGAGAATTAATGCCGCCGTGAAATCGGACCCATTTTTCTGCAGTACCCAGTACCCTGAGGTTGTGCTCAAGGATTGGCTCCTTGATGTTGTTGTTGTAGTAGGGTGCTCTTCTGCTAACCAGCATCAACAAATACAGTTTGAGAAGTTCATACACACTGCACATACATACATACACACATTTCTTAGAAAAGGACTCTTAACTCTTAAGGACTCTTAACTGTTAAGGCGTAATGACCTTCTATAGTCTTCTTTATCTATATACTTTTGGTGTGGGGCTCCATGCAAGCACGCAAACAGAGACGCTGTTAACCAGTATCATTTTCACACTTTATTTGAGCAAATTTTTGTGTCTTACAAAGCCCGGATAGCTAAGTCGGTAGAGCATGAGACTCTTAAAAACGAAAACTAAAAAGTCCTACAGTCACTCAACTTCCAGTGTCCCTGAGCAAAAACCAGACTTTAGTCTATTTTAAACATTTGCAAATTTTCTTAGAATACACCGAAGCTTAGTCTCTGACTAGACTTTTAGAATAATTGAGAGTCTACAATCTACTTCCAGTCCCTGAGTTCAAGATCTAGCCACCGTCAGATCTGAATGCACAGCGTGACCAATTCAAGCGTACGTGACCAAGTCAGCCTTGTTTGCTACAAACATTAGTAATGGTGCTTATAGGTCATTTATGTCTATACTGTCAAGTACATAGAATCTCTTTAATCACATTAAGTTAGTCAGACTCTAACGTGAACAATGTGTCATAGAGCGTCTAAGCTCTAGATCAATGTATTACCTAATGACTAAGTTGCTTAAGACCTTATCTATTCATTGGTCTTGCAAATCCACTGCTGCAAAGCAAGTGTCTACAGTATCCTGATGCAATTTTGGCAATATCTTCTTTAGTCCTGAAACTAATGTCTGATCAATCGATGACTTAAGCTTAAACTAATCAAAACACTACATAAGCTCACATTATCTAAAGCTCATGCTGTTGCAGACGTAGCGATAAGTAATGCTCAACGTAAGTCACATGGTGCATAACTAACTAAATTGCATAGTCTCATAGCACTAAATGAGCTTATAAGTTGTCAATTATGTAAACTAGTTTCTTATATTCATGTACTTTGTTGAGGTTTAGATGAGGTAATCAGATTGCAGATGACGCTTCTATGTCAGCAGTAAGGATTGCCTGAAAGACATTGTACTGAGACAAGTGACTAGACTTACCAAGTGATCTACAATTTTGTTGACTAAGGCTTCTTAGCTGAATATGTTACAATGTTTTAAATCATACATTTCTTGAATTTGACAGTAATCAACATTGCTTAAACGTACTGCTTATAGATCTAAGGCTCTAACTTAACGTAATTGCATTCTAAGCTCTATCGTTTTGATGCTGATGCAATGCAAGTAGCGACTAGAGCTGATTACCAACGATACATTTCAGCATTGCATGAGACTCTTAAAAACGAAAACTAAAAAGTCCTACAGTCACTCAACTTCCAGTGTCCCTGAGTCAGAATCGCCCTCCTGTGTTTCAGAGTGCCCTCAAAAGACAGCGCCATCAGCCGTAACTGCAATGTGATGCTGCTTTGAAAGCTAACAAAGACAAATAGCTTAATGGGTGCTGTTATACATTTTTTAAGTGTTCTATAAATCCGGAAACCTAGAATTCGTGTTTACATGTAACTTGTGAAGTTCAGACTGAACGAGGGGTGTGAGTTGTCAGGATGGCCGAGCGGTCTAAGGCGCCAGACTCAAGAATTGACTCGTTCCTGAGATAAGGGACTTCTGGTCTCCACATGGAGGCGTGGGTTCAAATCCCACTCCTGACAAAGATTTTGTCTGCAGGTTTCATCCCTGTAGCTGAATGATTTGGCAGATATCTCTCCTTTGTTTCTGTGTAAAACAATTTTTGCTTGAATATGTACATGTAGCTTATAGACTGATATCATGAGAACATAGAGAAGGGCCAAATTAACTCTACAACATTGACTAAGCTGCACAGGTGAGCTGTATTAAGCTGATTGTCAATAAGCAGACTGTGTCAGCAACAAAACAAACCCAACATTTCATCCAGTTTCAAACACATTAAAATGTAGCTTCTGTTAGCAATATAGTATGACCTACTATAGTCTTCTTTATCTATATACATTTGGTGTGGGGTTTGAGGAGAGTCAACCCAGATCCAACCCTCCACGCTTCTGAATTTTTCTCAGCACGTGAGAATTAATGCCGCCGTGAAATCGGACCCATTTTTCTGCAGTACCCAGTACCCTGAGGTTGTGCTCAAGGATTGGCTCCTTGATGTTGTTGTTGTAGTAGGGTGCTCTTCTGCTAACCAGCATCAACAAATACAGTTTGAGAAGTTCATACACACTGCACATACATACATACACATTTCTTAGAAAAGGACTCTTAACTCTTAAGGACTCTTAACTGTTAAGGCGTAATGACCTTCTATAGTCTTCTTTATCTATATACTTTTGGTGTGGGGCTCCATGCAAGTACATAAACAGAGACGCTGTTAACCAGTATCATTTTCACACTTTATTTGAGCAAATTTTTGTGTCTTACAAAGCCCGGATAGCTAAGTCGGTAGAGCATGAGACTCTTAAAAAACGAAAACTAAAAAAGTCCTACAGTCACTCAACTTCCAGTGTCCCTGAGTCAGAATCGCCCTCCTGTGTTTCAGAGTGCCCCTCAAAAAGACAGCGCCATCAGCCGTAACTGCAATGTGATGCTGCTTTGAAAGCTAACAAAGACAAATAGCTTAATGGGTGCTGTTATACATTTTTTAATGCAAGTATGCAAACAGAGACGCTTGGAGCTAAGCAAACCTTTATAACACATTATAGGTGTCCCTACCCCCACCTTTGTATAGTCCATGTTTTTGGGAGCAATTCACACTCATTTTTTTAAAATTAGTCAAGGGGTTGTGTGACCCTGCAACACAGTTTAAATGTAGAACTTTAACACCAGGCGAGTAGAGCTGCTTCCATGTTTTAGTTTTGAAATACTGGTATCTGGACATTACTTCATAATAAAGGTATTTTCTGATTTCCTTTTCATATTTTTTGTGTCATACTTTCTTTCTCTGTTGTGTACTTTGTTATTTTTTGTGATGTTTATTAACCAATAAATAGTCAATAAATAATTCAATTCGTGGCACATGCTTAAGGACTTGGAGAGAAGAGGAAGAGAGACAAAGAGACCAATAAACTTCACTCCACAACTGTTAGTGTGTGTGTGTGTGTGTGTGTGCAGATGCAGTGGGGAATCCACATTCTGTACTTTTGTGGTGTGAGATGAACTGTTTACTTTCCATGTTTGTTTTAAATATATGCATGTGTTTATTTTAAAGCTGTCTTTGGAAAACGAGGAAATGAATAATGTTTGTGTGTGCAGCAGGGTAAGGTCTCTTCAACTTGACTTATATACACAGACACACAGACACATGCTTATATCGTCCCACATACACACAGTTAAACACTTTTTTAGCGCTACTATCTCCTGCTCACACACACACTTAAAAATGCAGTATTTCATTTAGCTTTCAAACAAACACATATGAAAGTTGGCATTCACATTTTTCTTTCAGTTTCTGTCAAACACACACACACACACACACACACAAAACCTCAGTCTGGCCTGCTTAAGCCCCTATTCCTTGCAGGGCTCAGTGAGAGGCTAAGGGGATTTAGATTGTACAAGACTGACAGATTTAGACTGACTCCCTCCCTCGCTTTCTCTCTCTCGCTCCCTCGCTCTTTCCTACTGTAAAGCTTGAAGAGTACTTATAACATGTGAAACAGATGGAGCAGCCAGAGAGGAACGTAGAGGAGAGGAAAGGCGAACAGTAGGGAGGAGAGCAAAGAAATGATGGCAGAGATGAGAATGATGGAGGAAAGAAAGGGAGAGAAAAGAGGAGAGGGAATGGAAAAGACAAAGGGACAAAAGTCTACACGCAGTATGATTATGTGTGATTGTACATCAAAGTGCTCCTGTAAGTGTGATTTTGTGTGTGTGCTTTGTGTGTACAGCACATGAAGCACATGTGATTTACAGGTCTTAGAATGTGTGTGTGTGTACAGTCTTTTTGTCTTAGACTTGGGGATCTCTCCCCAAGTGGCAAGTTAGCAGGCCTGTTATTTTTCTCCACCAGTTAACAAGCTACACAACAGGTGGCATGTCAAGGGGTGTGTGTTTGTGGGGTCTGTGTGTGCAGTTCAAAATACATCATATCTTTATTGCTCTCCTCAAATACAAGCAGAACCAACCTAACAACCTAACTCAAACACACATAGACAGTTGGACATGATCTCTTTCTGTCATAGTCTTTTTCTTGCTGTCCATTCTTGACTCTCTCTTTCTCTGTGTTTCTCTTTTCTTTCTCTCTGTCTCCCTCACACACACACATACATGTTAGCAAAGGCAAAGCTCATGGCGGTCGTCCAACACTCTCCACTCTTCTTTCTCTGCAAATAACTCCTGGAGGAATTTAAGGCTAGGGTTTCACACACAAACTGCTTTGTGTTGTTTTCTCAATCATGAATGTTATTTGCTGTTGATGAATCACATGTAAAATAATTTTTTTCTTTGTCTTGGGTGTGAGATATCAAAGAGATCTAATTGTTGGTGACTCTCTTTCTCCCTCTGTAGACTCAAAACCGGATGAAGCTGATGGCGGACAACTATGATGATGACCATCTGAAGGTCTCCTCTCCAAACTCAGAGCAGCCCAACAATCACAAGCCCTCCCCGGACCAGGTAAGATCTTTGCCCAGGACAGTGAGCCCTCACCTGGGGAGATCCTCCAAATATCGTCCAAACCCCCACACATCACTTAAAACTAATATCATCACTCTTATGTGTTACTTATGTATTATTAGCTAAGTTAAAATTTTCCAACATTTCTGCATTTACTATGTTTGTCTACAATTTTCTGCTTCGACAAACTAACTTCCTGCTTTCTCCAAACTCACGCTGCGGTTGGACTGAACTAACCAATAGGATGATGAGGAGGGCATTTGGGCCTAGCAAATCACATGCCTTCTTTCTTTCTCTCGGTTTGCCATTTTGTACAGAAGGGTGAGCGTCTTCTTTATCTGGATCCGATCTCATTTGGATGTGCTCATCATTCGTCTTCCATCCTTCTTACTTTTGTTTCATCCGTGAGTTTGTGATCTGGTTCTGGTGTTGTGATTCTGTCATTTAATTTAATTTGCTGTTTCATATCATTTTGTCTCAATTCTTCCATTCTTCCAATGACATTCACTCTTGAAACTCTTTTCCCTGAGATTCTCCTCCAATCTAAGTAATTTCGGTTCGGGGTAGTAATTTAATTTCTCATTCTCTCGTGTGAGTGACCGCAATTGATGTTCACAATTGAATACTTTCGAATCAACTCTTGAATTATGTGTTTCATCTTTTCAATATCTCATCTCATCCTTTGATTTCAATTCATTTTCTTCTTCTGATTATCATTTCTTCCACAGTCTTCATTTTCTGAACTTCATTTTTTAAATTTTCATCCTGCTCTAGTATTTTTATCCATCATTACTTCTTCCCACCTTCATTAATACCTTCGATGATTTCTCTGAACATGAGCTGTTTTTGTTCTCATATTTTGCCTTCATCTCTCTCATTCCTAACATTTTCATCATCTTTTACATGTACATTTTTGTTACTGATATTCACGTTGATCAGTGCATCACTTTCTTTTTATCATTGGATGCTTCACGTGTCAGTCTTTATGCTTTATCTTCTTTCATGACACAATAATCTCTCAGCTGAACCTACTCTATGTGTGGGATGTAGTGGATGATTTAAGAAAGCTGCTGCTTTGCCAAAATGTGCAGTAAAAAGTTTAGCATTTTTAGGAATGATAAAAGGAAAATTTTCCCCTTTATCCTGCCCCTTTACTGTTTTTTTAAATTACACAATGGAGGGTTTCCAGTATTTTTAGGGCCCAAAGGTCATTAATCGCACAAGCAAGACCTTCAAGTCAAGCAAGAACAAAAACACACTGCTACATATCGATCTTAACACATCTAATGTAGAACAGTCTTTCTTAAGACAAGAAATTTTGTTTTCATTTTTCTAATGCAAATCTAAATGTTTCAACAATTTCCTTGAATAATACAACATGTTAAAACTAGTGAAGAATCTGATAATCTGGCAAAGTCCCTGTAAAATTCTTGAAACAAGTGAATTGGAAATTCGTAGAAGTGGCTCTAAATTTTTAAGCGATGTAATGCTGAATTTTAATCACATTATTCAAAGGGTAGTATTGGTTTGATCTACTGACAGGACAGTGGAGGCAGCACCACATATGAGTAGCACATGCTGCTGTTAGCGCAGCTCAGTTCCTCTGGTGGGATTTCCCATTGAGATGCTAAAAGCCCAAAGGTTCACTAACAGATCTAAGTTTGACCCTGGTTATTAATTAGCGGTAGCACCTCCCTGCTGAGAGAAGCAGGCCAGGCAGCATGCACACAGCTGACACTCAGTCTCCTTTTCTTTCTGTCTTCATGAGTAGTTGCACACACACATGTATAGTATAGATACACTTTTCCTTGGTGTGTAAGGCAGGTAATTCGCCATAGCGCATTACATCAGAACAGTGAGTGATTGTGTCTCTTTCAATAAGGGAATTCTGTACTACAGTTGGAGAATAAAATTCTCCAGAAACAACTGTAGCAGAGAAACACAGGAGAGCACTGTTAACACACACCAAGCATTGTTGAGTAAATTCTTATGGTATTTTGCATTTTTAATGGTCTTCAGTGGTATTAGATGCTTCAGTGAAAAAAGACAGGGAAGAGGTGTGAATGTTTATTTCTATAAAGGAGTTCAGTGTTTTGGTTTGTAAGGTTTTTCAATATTTTAAAATGACCATGAATAATGACACAAAGCTCCTACCTGTTATATCAAAGCTAAACAAGAGCTCAAAAAGTACATATGAAAGCCCACTGATGATAGCTACACTGAAGGTAACAAAAATATTTAATTTTACCACTGACATTAGTTAAATTATTGATGTTTTTTATTATTAGTGAGGTTAGTTATTCATAACTTACTTGACAGAATACAATTAGAAGACGGAAGAAGGTTCTCTCTTGTGTGATTAATAGTGCAACATGGTGCTTTTGATGGGGAAAATCCTGCTCAAGTGTTCATATACACATTGACAAAAAGAATAAATACTTGATATATTAGTTAAACTGCTTCCAAGTTCTTCACCCCACAACAGTAAGGGGAATAAAAAGCCTTACAGGAGAACTCCACCAATTTTACACATCAAAAGTCTGTTTAAAGGTCTTACTACTGCATATGTGAAAAAAATTTAATAAAAGGCTGATAATTTGTGTTAAGTGATGTCACTTGAGTCAGTCCGTTGAGGCTGAAGACTACAAGTTTGAAAATTAAACATTTCTGGGGGTGTGGAGCTAGAAAGAAGTGAGCTAACCAGACCTCTGTAGCCCCCTCTTCATCTCTGTTTGAGGCTAGCAGCTCAAGGCTACATTAGCTGCTACTAGCATAACACACCCGAATTTCCGACCAAACTGTCAGTGGACAAGGAAGAAGAATGCATGGAATAAAAAGGACATCTCTGGTTCTGCTACATCAGTTTTGATTCTTTTTATTTTTAAACTGTCCATCCATGGACATCCTGTTCATCCAACTGACCATGAGTCTGACAATGTTATAGGAGTGTAATGCTAAATCTCTTTTAAAATACTACTTTATACCCTTAGTTTTTATTGAAAATATTACTTTTATTTCATCTTGGTGGTTTTGAACAACAACAAGGGCTGCAACTAACGATTATATTCACTATCAATAAATCTGTTGATTATTTTCTTTAATTAATGATTTTATTCATAAAATTGTGAAAAATGGCCAACACTATTTCTCAGAGCCCAAAGTAATGTCTTCAGCTTGTTTTTGTGTGTGTGTGTGTGTGTGTGTGTGTGTGTGTGTGTGTTGTTTTTTGTTTTTTTGTTATCCAGCAGTCCAAAACCCAAAGACATTTAATTTACAATGATAAAAAGAGAAAAGCACCAAATACTCACATTTAAGAGGCTGGACCAGATGTCCAGGCTTGTCAAACAATCAAAATAGTTGTTAATTCTATGTCGACTGACTAATTGATTATTCGACTAATTGTTTCAGTTAAGAACGAGTCTGCCCTGTACAGCTACAGTCTGATCTGTTGGCCATTCGCTAGTAGCTGGAAAATGGCTCTTCAGCAGTGTAAATGAAGGAGGGCCAAGCTTTGTTTTATATTAAAGAGGTTTTATTTGAGATTATCCACTAACCAAGTGTTTGTCAGTCATGTCACATCAGCAGCCATGATTCCAGCACTGTCCAAGTGTTCTGCATTGAAATCCTACCTCCTCTATAGATGCTGTTCTTGGTCAAATAAATGTATTTGTGCTTGTGTGCTTGTGTGTGTCTCAGAGGGATCTGTGGAGAAAGAAAAATCCTGATTGCATCATATAATGTGGCCATAGAAGGTTTTTAAAAATGCGGCCAGTGAGTGAGGCTAGCTGAATGTCCCTCTTTGGAGTTGTTTCATAGTGCAGTAGGAGTCTGGTAGGCAGGCATGGGAGGCTAATAAAGAGGCACAAACACACACACTGACACACACAGTGCCGTATAAAATTATGTCTCCTCTGGGATTGTTTCATAGTACAGTAAGACATTGGAAAACACTGTGGGCTCATTAAACACACACACTGCATACATTGACTAGTGCAGGTTGTGTAATACAATAAAAGAAATGTAGGCACATACATACTGTACACCTTAATAAAAGCAGTAAATTCAAAGACTTTAAGTGCTGCAAATACTTTCAGAGGTCAGTGTTCATATTTCACATTATTATTACAGGCTTATTTTTTGATATTTGCTTCTGTTAGTCATTAAATATTTCTCGAAAAGAAAGTACTGGTGTTGTTATATCTCTCTAAATGTCTTCCTTATATCGGCATCATTCCTTCCATTCTTTTTGTCTGTTTCTCATTTGTCTTGTATTTGATCCACACAGCTCTGCTGCAGGTCTGGAAAGTGTGGACAGTAATTTTTTTAAGCTTTCTGACAGAATAGTCCGGATTAGAAAGTGTGGGAGAACAGCTGTTGCACATATGTTGAGTATGTTTTTAAAGCAGTAAAGCCAGATTTTAAGAGATCTGTTCACATATTGTCATTTAAGACAATAGTCTTGGAGTGATAACGTCATTGTTGCGTTGCCGCTGTCAGCATCCATCATAACATACAGCAACAGAGATGTTTTGAAATGCAAAATGTGTAGGATCCCTTCAGCCTTTAACTACATAATTTCCTTTGTGCCTCTCTTTCCTTCTCCCTCAGACAAAAAGAGGGAAATGTTCAGTAATGTATTTCGTAATGGACTGTAACCTACTGGCAGGTCCTCACTGGAAAATACTGTAACTAGCGCTATTTACAACTTTGATAACGACCCTGTATGTGTGTGTTTCTGTGTCGTAATGTGTTTGTGTCTCTGCATGTACTGTAAAAGTATGTGCACTCACACATAATGTATATAACAGTGTGTATATACAGTGTTTGAGCAGTTGTGAGCCAAGAAGGTGGTTTAGCCACTCTTGAATACACCAATGGAGATGGTCTGGAAACACAAAACATTACTCCTAGTTTGTGTGGGTGTGTGTGTGTTCTGTTTGCAGTTAATAAGGTAAGGACTCAGAATCAGAAGTGACAGTTACTTTGATTTACTGTCAGCTTTCATTGTTGCAGTGATGCTGCTAGAGAAGAGCGTGCAATAAGATTTTTTCCCCACACAAAATCCACCCACATCTAATTCTTTCATTTGTTTGCCAGGATTCTCAAACACATGAAGTTATTGAATAATTAATGTTTTATATATTGTGTTTTATTCAGATATTATCAATGTCTTAACAACTGCCTATCTGCTGTCTGTTTTTAACTGTTTTGACAGCTGGCTTTCAGATTTAGAAAATATGTTAAAGCCGTGTGTCTGGGATCACATCAGTCATTCAGAAAAGAGATGCTGTCTCTGAAATCGTCATCTGTAGTCAATTTAACCCATGCTTGGTTAGTTTAACCAGTCAGCTGACGTGGCATGGAGCATCAGTATGGTTGCTATTTTTAAAAGTATGCTTGGGGTGTCCTGATACAGTTTTAACAAACAGCTGCAGACAAATCAGAAACAAGTATTTTATATAAAATTGACATAATTCATACTGATTAAAAACCTCCACACTACACAGAGAATTCTTGTATCTAAACGGTAAAGAGAATATCAGGTTAAAGAGCTGAGATGAAGTACAAATAGAGAGAAAAAATTATGCTACTGCGCTGAGTAAATGGATCCTGCCGTCGAAAATCTTTGAGTGTGTGTGTGTGTGCTGAGTGATGGTGAGCATGGAGCTGAGGGTGTGGACAGACGCTGCTGGGATTGAATGTATTTACCAACGCACACACACACACACTATCAGCGCTCTTAACATGCTTCCTCTGCACTTAATCCTTCTATTCCCAAAGGAGAATAGTGTGTGTGTGTGTCTATATGTCTTATCTGTGTGTGTTTGTGTCTCTTGGGGGGTCTCGTCTTGTACCCCCAAAACGTGTGACTATCTGTTTAGCTCCTCATTCCTACACACACACACACACACACACATTAGTTATGGCCACTGTGAAACAAATGCTGCTGTTAAACGAGGGAATCAGATTTGTACCAGTTTTATCAAAGCTGTTAACTGTGGATTGCAGTCTGGATCAATTGTCTATAAACAAACTAGAGAAATTTAATTGTCTAACAGTGATACTTTATACTTAGTTGACTGCAGTTACGATCAGTGCTGAAAAGAAGATTATTCCCCTCCAAAATTGCAGTTTTTTGTCTTTGTCTATTGTATAAAAGGCCACATTTTTCTAAGTTCAGAAAGAAAAACAGAGGGATCGTTCTCTCTGTCTTCCCCATTGGTATATTGTCTGTGCATGTATTTGTGTGGTCATGTTTTAAGTCCTAGACTAAACCAGTCTCAGGACCAAAGTAACAAATTTCATGATACATAGACGGAAAGAGTGTTTTTCTTTCTTATTAATGTCTCTCACTTTAGTTGTTTTATTAAAATCTATTAAAACCAGACACAAGACTTTGGTCCTGATCTGAAGTGTTAGAAACAGTTACTGCATTTATTAAGAAAAACAGATTATACCAACTTTCAGCACCAACCTCACTTCTGAATAATCGTGTAAACAAAATACCTAGTTTCCTTCATCAGGTCAGAAGATACAGAGAAATGTAGTTAACAAATCTAAATATTCAGTCAACTGTGTGTCTTTTTTACTTTTGTGTATTTTAAAATGTATTTTAAAGCAGCAGCTTTCACATCAGCCAACAGTGTAAACTTTTGAGTAACTGATCTACAGAGAGTAGTGAATGAGTGAGCGAGTGATTCCAGCCAATCACATCTTTATACAAAGAAACAGGTGTTTTGCATTGGGGTTAATAAGATGCACCTGAGTTTTCTTTCATTCTCTATTTACCCTTTATGCCTGTAGAAGATCTGTGACCGAAAGCATGTATGTAATTAAATAGACTGCGCAGATTTTTGTATATTCACATCCAATCTACATTATAATTAATGATTATCTAAGAATAAAAAATGACTACAACTTACAGTATTCACTGTTCTCTCAAACCACCTCTTTCTCTCCCTGTCTCTCTCTGGTAAGACTTGTTTCTATGTGTTTCTATTCTGATAAAATCTTTTAAAAACACATATCATGATCAGTATTGAGCTTTTTTTGTTGTTATATTTTGTGTACAGTAAAATGAATCCCTCTTGTTTTCGTTCCTCCTTCAGATTCTCTCTCCTCTCCTGGATCTCACTCAGAATCGCAGCAAACTGAAGCTGTACATCAGTCACCTGACCTCGCTGTGTCAGGAGCGAGATCCAATCATATTGCAGGACTTCGCCCCGCCCCCCGCCTATCACCGCTCTGACTCCGCCTCCTGGCATACGCAGCTGCATAGCATGACGCAGGAACAGGTGAGACCATTTGTGTGTATTTTGTGTGTGTGTGTGTGTGTGTGTGTGTGTGTGTGTGTACTTCTGAAAGATGAGGGAAAAAATCATTCAAAGTGAAGACATTTATCAGTCCTCACTTACAACTGTGTGTGTGTGTGTGTGTGTGTGTGTGTGTGTGTGACAGAGAGAGAGAGAGAGAGAGAGAGAGAGAGTGAATGTGCTCTATTTAAAAAAAATATGGAAAAAACTGAGGACATTTTGTCACTCCCAGTTTATCAATTCCTAAAATCAGCCACTGAGTGTGTGTGTGTGTGTGTGTGTGTGTGTTTCTGTGTGCTTGCTCGCTGTGTTTGTGTCTCTGTAACTGCAGATGTGTGTGTAGGAGTAGGGCACACACTGGTCGGCCTGGCAGGTTTTTGGCACTGCCTTTGACATTATTGAAAAGATTTACTCCAGCGGGTCACCTGACGACAAGCCTCTGGCTGCGGAACAAATACTGTTTCAGACGTTTTATTTTACGGAGAGTAAACTCTGCTTCAAGCTTTTGGCAGCAGGAGGAGTCTTGGTTCATATATGGAGCAAGGAGGGGAGAGAAGAGTATATTTATTTAACCGTCAAAAGAGTTGTCATCTGAGAGTGGGAGGAGAAAAGAGAAAAGGGAAATGAGGATAAAGAAAGAAAAGGTGAGGCTTAGGGAAAGCTGAAGAAAGGTTGGCTAACCTGCTCGCTTCGATGTAGCTCTGTTGTCTTGGTAACCACTTGTGTTTTCAGATAATGAATACAAACAGTACATTATTAAATTTTAAAATTTTGTGGCTGTCTATGGCTTCCTCTGTCTCTCTCTCTTTGTCTTTTTCTCCATATTGAAAACATATCAGGCGATACATGGTCGCTACATGTGGTATACATTGAAAAACAGTAACTCTAGACACACACACACACTCACAGAGCAATGTGACAGAGTGTGTGGTTAGGGTACAGCCGGACTAGTTTCCTACAGTCTTCATGAAAGCCCTATTGTATGTCTTAATGATGGGAAATGTCTCTGTTTAGCATGAGGGCTTCAGATATGGCACAGTATGGTATGGTGTCACTTTAAATAAACTTTGAATATACTGAATTAACTTGTCATTTAATCACTGTGTACATTAAAGGCACAGAGAAATGGTCTGGGTGACTTTCATGGACAGACAATTACTGTATGTATTTTTCATCATCAGCCTGTTTTCACAAAAAATGCAGACAGTAATCTGTGGTCCAGTGGCCGGGAATCCACTTTTTTTTAAAGATAAACTTAGTCTGAATTAAAACTGATTTGTGGGCTGCTGTGAAAGCTTATCTAACAAGATGGAATGCTTTTGGACGACCCACTAACTACCCTGCAGTATTTTATTCCCACCTTATATTTATAAAAACATTTGAAAATACTGAAAACATTTAAACCGAACTGTGCTCATGGCCACATCCAAGACAAATTTACAACTGAGGAAAAAAATATCTTCAAAGTCTGTTCTGACCAATTTACCACAAATCACTTATACTTTACATTACTGCAAAACATTTTCAAGATATGCTACAGTGTTTTGAATTGTTTAGTTGCATTCTGCACATTTGATTCACGCATTTTGAGTAAGGGAGTCCATCACAGAAAACACAAATGTGTCTGCTTTGTTTGAAGTAAAGTTAGCATTGCATGGTATAAAGCAGTTGCAACATATCTACCGAAAGGAAAACAGTGTTTCTACTGCAGTTGTTAGTGCAAATTGATTTTGCGCTGCGTTGCCATGCAACATAATGTAGCATAACATCGCATAGCATACGTAGCATAGCATAACATAACAACATGTTAGCTGTGATCGATCCTATCAAGTACATTTTCACTCTCTGCACCTTGATTTTGTTACTGGATGGAGGTGAATGAAACCAGTGAATGCATGAAAGGTGGGGAAATGTATTAAACAATAAAACACTGTTGTATGATTTAGAAATTACAAACAGTAACAAAAATGCACAGGATTGCTAGTAAATGGTTTAAGACACACAAAAACACTGGATGCAACTTCAATGCCAAGTTTTTCATTGTCAGTCATTGTCTGAAGAAGGGCATAAATACTTTTTTTTAGCATGTGTGAGATTATCCTAAAATACAAAATTAGAGATAAAACCAAAGAAGAGTTATTTTAGAGAATGCTCATTGAATTGTTTGGTCAAAGTTGGGTGGAAAAAAGCAGTTAATTACAATACTTGCAGAGCAACGGGGACACTTCTTTTATTATGAGGTTTTGGTTTTGGGGTAAAAACTCTCAACTTTTCTTTCCTTGCATTCTTCAATCCTCTTCCTCACGTTCTCTTCCACTTCTGCCACCACTCTCTCAACTTCCTTCTTTCTTCTGGCCTTTGTGTTTTCTTTCCCCTAAGGAAGACCATTCCTCTTTCCCTCATTTTTGTGGGAAAATGCCTCCATCACCATTACCTTTTACTTTCACTTGCTCCATGTCAGTGTAGGTGTGAGAGCTAGTGAGTTTTTAATAATGCAAGTGGTTATTTTGTGTTTTTGGTGACATGTTTGCCTTGACAACATCACAGTTTGAATCATTTTGCCTCTCCCTCCCTCTCTGTCCAAACCCACCCATACCCAGGCAGTGCCACTTGGCGCCATGTGTCTGCTTTAGACCCCGACCCTGCCTACACACAATCACAGACGCACACTGCCTGTCTTTCATTCGGGCCCGTGTTTCTCCTTTTCCTTCATCATGTGTCACCATCACCCTGGCTGACCCTCTTAATGCCCACACACACTCACACACAGACTCCCTCCAGACTACCATGTTCCAGTGTACCAGCCTCACTTCTCTGTCTTGTGGTGAGTGTGTGTGTGTTTTACAAGCCTCTCTCTGGCTCTGTTAAAATGCCTGGCACTCTGTAAAGCCATTAGGATCATACTAAAATAGCATGTAAAACACACATGGTCAGACACACAAACACACACGGAAACCTACATATCCCACTCCCACACGTGCATTAACATGAAGGCACAACGATCATGAATGACCACTGGAGGCTCGTGTACCTGACAGTTTACTAACACGATGTCTGATGTAACTCTCCTCTGTTCTGTTAAACTGGAGCGAGAGCTGACAAAGAAGACTGGCTTGCATGTGAGAGGAAAGGGTGGTGGGTGAGAACAAGTCAGTCTTTAGGGTTTATCAACTCCAGTGCAGATAACTGGTTACATTAAGAGCAAGAAACCCTCAAGGAGCCTCAGTAGTAAATTTAGGCCTTGCAGAGTGACATCCCTTTCTGTACTAATAAGCTAAACTGATCATACTACTGTAGATCGATTTGACTGTACTGGGAAAAACCTGAAGTATTTGAAAAACAAAATCTCCAAATAAAAGCCTAAAATGTATGCACATACTGCAAATTTAAGGATGCAATGTACGTGAAGTTATCAACTGACATTACACTTTCAAAACAGCAAAAGTGCTTTTATCATAAAAGTTTCATTTCTGAGGTTTCAAAATGAAACTGGAGTTTTTCTCGACATGTTTTGGGTTCTTTCTCAGCAGCAGATGTAACAGAACAAAATATTTGCTTCACAATACGATAAACTATACGAACAAAAACACCCAGTCGTTGTGCATCAGTCAGCAGAACAAAATGCATGTTGAATTATTTTAATCCATCATGTAAACTGATTCAGGAGCCTTTTATTGAACAATACAACAATGAAACGTATTGTTAAAGGCCTCCTTAATTTGTGCTGTTTGCTCCATTAAAATGTGATGATCTGGTTTAGATGCAGACATTTATTGCATGTCATCTTCGTGTTTAGTCATTTTTAACCCTCTTCGTCAATCCCAACTGAAACATTTGCATTTCTGTAGCTATTGAATCATAAAGAGGAAAAAGGAGACTTGTAGTAAAGCAACGGCTACAGCAGCAAAGCTTCATATGAGGTGATGTTTTAGCGGCGTGGCTCTAGGGATGGCAATGTTGGTCGGTCCACCACTTGGCTCCAGACTAAAATATCTCAACAAGTTTTAGCTGGATCGCCACGACTTTGATACATTTGCTTGGTAACAATGTCAGTTAAACTGCAGCTACTATGGACCTGTGCCAGTAGTGGTTGCTACTAGCAACAGAATGTTTAACTGAAACCAACTGCTGGTCATTTTCATTGAATTTGACATTTGAACGTTTCACTCTTTTCTTTTATACATTTGCTTGGTCTGACCTCAGCGAAGGTACTAGACTAATATTAAATTCAGAAGGTCTTTACATGGCATGTCTTTGACCAGAACTAAAGCACCATCAAGCACAGTAGAGACCTGTTAGCGAAGGGAATGGATTTGCTGAAGATATTTTTTTGGTCGTCTGTTCCTGTGTATTTGTTTCCATGTCTCTCTTTAACCTCAGCTGAACTACAAAAGTAATGCTGATTCCAAAAGTGAGGTTTTACTAAAAGAGCTGTTTTCTGTGCCATAGTCATAATAATAACCTTTATGGCTCAATGACGTCTCTAATGAGCACTGAAGAGAACTGGCATCGTATTCCACACACACACACACACACACACACACACACAGGAAGTCTCTCTCCCCCTCCCTGGCCTGAAGTGTGAAACTATAATAATTGGCTGTGTGTGTGTGTGTGTCTGTGTGTTTGTCTATCTGTACATGTTTCATTATGTGGAAAAGCTATCAAGACGAATTTTACACATTGTGTCTTTGTATGCATGAGCATACAAGAGTGTGTGTGTGTGTGTGTGTGTGTGTGTGTGTGTGTGCGTGTGTGTGTGTGACTGTGAGTCTATTTGAGTCTATGCGCGTGTCCATTTGCGTGTGTTTGGTATTATAAAAAAAATGTATTAAGTGTTATTGGCTGAGTCTGACATTATATCGCTGCTCTTATGAATCCAGTATGAATTGTCAGCCCATGACCCTCTATCTGCTGAAACTAAAACAGCTCCCAGTGAGTGACTGCGAGTGTTTCTGAGCCAACTCAAGCTGGAGAAACCTCAGTGAGTCCACATATTTACAACTCTACAAGTCATTGTAATGAAGGAAAATGCCACACAATTACAGACTTCAAATGACATTGTTGTTACAGTGTAATCTCCAAATAGAAGGTTTCTCAGTGAGGAAGAGGGGAATACAGACTTTCTCTTTGGCTTACTGCACATACATTTCTAAAGTTATACAACAGGTTTCCAGGGCCTGGCAGCTGTTCAGTCAGCTGAAGTGAATCAAATGACTTTATAACAAACTTCCAATGCAAGAAAACAACACCAATATGCTGCTGCAGCCCTGGTGAGCTCTGTGAATCCTTGCAGATGTCAAAACACTATAAAACGGATTCAACGCAATAAAGATCTAAGAGCAATCATTTAATTTTTATGAAGAAGAGAAAACCAGAGCAGACTGTGAGGCCATTATGTGGAGATACTAGCAATGAGACTGACAGTACAGTAGTCATTCCTATATGTGGTCAAAGTTGGATTATTCTGATTATTTACATGGGCAAATTTAACTAAATCTTTGACATAATGAAATAGTTATCTCTGCACAAAAAACTACAAACACTTCTGAAATGTTATGTATAAAGCTTGTCTTGCCTCACATATAAAATACAATCTTTTAGGTTTCAAATGCACGCAATCATTGTTGTTTCAGCTCTGCAGCCTGATGCCCTGTGGCAGAGGGATGCCCTCTTCGCAGACTACAAAGGAACTGTGTGCATTTATGTGTCTGTCGGTGATGACCCCTAATAGCTTCAAGGTCACTGATTGGATGAATTTTGATTGACAGGAGATACAAAAACAGGAAGGGGCAGAGCTGGAACATAAACATCACAGCTGATAATGTACAGCGTGACTACAGTATTACAAAAGTACTGATAGGCTGGTTGTGTGTGTGTGTGTGTGTGTGTGTGTGTGTGTGTGTGTGTGTGTGTGTGCGTGACAGTAAGTTTCCTAATGACAAAAATCCTGGAGCTGCCACTGTACTGACCGTGTTCGACAACAGTGTGTCTGCCTGTTTGCTTGTCTGTCTGTGATGGTTATGCCTTTCTTAGAATAACTTTCTGCCTCAGAGTAGAGTTCACATTGAGGCTGAAAACATAAATGGATTTAAATCAAACCTGTGTAAATAACTCTGAAATGACCAAGACAAGAAACAAAGGAAGAGAAATGTAATGTAAGCAAAAGAAAGAGATACAGTGAGAGAGATGTTTTTTGACGTTTTTATTTACCCCCAGATACTTGGACATGAGTCAGATTTGATTCCTAAAAAATGGCAGCTTGACTTGGACTTGACTGCTTTGAGACTTGACTTACTTGAGAATTGATGCCCTAAAGACTAAACTTGACTTGAAACTTGAAAGAAAAAAAATATCCACGCCTCAAGTTTTGAACTGGTAAAATCCTTTAACAATACAAAATATGTTAGACAGTGCTAGGCAGGCCTTGCGTAGCCACACAGCTTGAATATTTAATGATTAGGCTTCTGCATTGGAAGGACTTGGTCTCTGCTAGATGAAAAAGCACTTCTAATACAGCTTTGCAAGGATAAATTTCAAATGCTGTTATTTTAATTGTCAGCTTTGGCTTTCAATTTACTTGGGAAGACATTTGACTTGGACTTGCCTCAAAAAACCTAAAACCTTTTTACCTCGACATATTGCAAAGGAAAAGAGTTTTTGCCTGTGTGCAAAGGAAATTGTAAGACTGGAGTGGAGTGGAGGGAAGACAGGGCGGAGGTGGGGGAGTAAGGGTTTGGGGGTTGTGTAGAGCAGAGATTTCAAACCCATCTATTTGTGCTGCGTTGTGGCCTGGGGTCTCTCTAGGCTTTCATTAGGCAGCTCTGCTTCCTGCTCTAAGGATGATTGTTTTCTCTCTAAATATGACGCAGAGGTCCTCAGCGACCATTAAACACACACACAGAGCGAACACACACACTCAGAAACACAGACAAAAGGAGAGACAGTCAGACGCACCCACACACATGTCCGACCCTCACAGCCACACACACACAGGCCTTCGCTGGTCATTACAGACTAACTGCTGGGTTTTTATGTAGATTTATTGAATCCAGGCTTAATGGCTTTACCAGTCGACCTTTTTTTTTTTACATGCATTTGTCTTTTTTCTGTCTTTCTCCCTTGATCTTACCCTCTGTCTCTGGTTATCACTCTCTCCTCCTCCTCCTCTTGATTTCTGTCCTCTGTCTCTTCTCGCTTCCTTTTCTCTATTCTTGTAAATCTATCTGTCTTGGCCAGTCTCCATTTCTCCCACTCCATCTCTCCTTTGCTATTGCCACTCACTCTTAATCAATCTGCTTCCCTCCGTCTGACTCTCTCTAGCACTCTTTCAACTTCCACTTCAATCTCTGCCTTTCTTTTCCATCCTCTGTTGTCTGTAATTAGAAGACAAGCTGGTGATGGTGACAGGTGAAGGCCAAAGACTTAAATTAACGCACAGAGAAAAGCACACAGAAAGATGCTCTCCAGTCTCACACTCTTCTTGTCTCTATCTGAAGCTGTTAAATCTTAGTTCACAATGGCAGCCATTGCGGACAGGACATCACATATTTCTCCTGCGTTATTGCTGCAGACGTTTCCTTTGACAAGTTCAAGTTCCTTTTACTGCCACATGGCCATGCTGAGGGAATTTATTTCAGGACAGCCATAAAATCATTGGGACTTTTACGAACACCGAACAAACTTCAATTGATCGATTAATTTGAGACTTTTTAAAGTGCACAAATGCCAAGCATACACTGTGTTATGTAACCAAATATTCAGTATTGTGCAATGTTACAATGTGTTGTAAAAGAAGACGAGAGCAGGTTGTTTTAACTGAGGATGTATTGTAGTTATTCATCTTGTTTGTTTGTTTGTTTGTTTGTTCTTTTTGCTTCTCCATATTAATGTATTTGAAGATGTATTTTAATGATCGTATTGGAGACTATATATCCCTTAACCATAATAACATTAATAATTGATGGGTTGTATAATTGCTATCTTATGCAAAACAACTTTCTTCACCAGTCTGCCTTCAGTCTTTTTTTATTAATTAATTTATGGTGGGTCACCATAAATGAGCAAATCATAAATTTGGGGTTAATATTTAGGGATAGCAAGATCATTTATGGGATAGGAAAACTATTTCAACCATATAAACTGTACTATTTCTATTTTTATGGATTGTTCTCGGCCAAATAAAACAACATTAAAGGGAAAGTCTGTCTTGGTTTGAACAGGTTAAACATTTTGCATAAGCAAAGTGTTTTCATATACTTTCCCTCAGTTATGCTCCCAAATTTGTTCATTGGCCACTTTGCAGCTTGGTTTAATTAAGATCAACTACTCTCACACAGCAGCTTAAACTTTGTTTAATCTGAGGTTAAATTTAGAGGCACCTCAGGCTTTCTTTTGTTACATCTGCGGATGGTATTTTCTTTTTTATTTACAGCATCATTGCCATTCAAATAAGTAAGCCAAACCCAAAAATCTCGTATACAACCTTAACAGTGTGAATCAGTTTGAACTTAATTACTTCCATCTTTTCAGATTGGCCTACTGGGAGGTTACACCTATACACAGTCAATGCTGGAGTCTGTTTCTGCTGTTCATTTCTGCAGCCATTAGTGCTGTAAGTCCAGCATTGTATAGTTGCTCCTAGTGGGCCAGTTTAAGTCTTTTTTTTATATGCTTTATAATCCTTGTTCTCTGTGAAGGTATTCCACCATAGTTACCACATTCACGAGCCCACCTCTATCTGAAGTTAACTTGCATTAGTAGGTGCTAAAGTGAATGTTGGAGAATTGAACTAATAGATTTCCAGACTTTAACAAAATGCTGGGTGGGGATTTGTACACCAGGGCTCATGAGCAAGGCACAGCATGGTGGAGAGCTCCCAGATTTGAGTGTGTGTTTAATGCTCTGTCCCCTCCTAACTTACTGCTCCCAGAGGCAGAGCCTGTAAATATGAATATGTTCCTTCTATTCAATTTGGCTGATTAAATAACATGTTAAAATAAAATTACCAAGTGATGTTGAATTGCCCACAACATACACTTCCCTTGTATTTTTCTTCAGCTGTTAGTGCTAAAGGAGTGCAGTGTTTTTAGTCCTCCAGGAGCAGTTTTAGGTACAAGTCCTCAAGCTCTATTCCCACTGCAGCTCGTTAGCCCGTGTAGTTAGCTGAGCTGCCTGGACTACAACTGAACTGTACTACGACAGAGCACACGCACATTCACACACATTCAGTCACATGGCTCAGGCTCTTTTGGGCTTGGCGCAGTACAGGCAGCCTACTTACAAAGCAGTCTACATACAGTGTAAGCCTGTTAGAACCTGATGGTTTAAATATAGACAGGCAGAGAGACAGGGATCATAATAGCCAATATAGGCCTATTATACTTTATCCCTTTGCTCTTACTCATAATGGTGTTTCTATACCACTGCTCAGGGCTGCTGTTGAGGAGTCTGGAGCCTTTTTAAACCTCCTGATCATATCTTGGTACATTATTGCTGAGGAATATTAGGTCAAGCTTCGCCCTCCAGATTTTTTTTGTGTCCTCATCCTCTCCTTCGCCTGTGTCGTCCTGCTGGTTTTGTTTAAATCTGTAATAAAAGTTTTCAGAAAAAGTCAACCTTTTCACCTAAGTTTTCCTTTTCTTACCTTCCACATTTCCTACCTGGCAGTGTTGCTTGCACTTTTTTCTTTTAGCTGTTACATGCTTATGTTCAGGCAATCATGCAATTATTGGAAAACAGCAAGAAATATTTAAAAGCTAATGAACACCTTTTTTCATTGTCATCCAAATATGTAATTTATGTACCAAACTTGGTTAAGATTGGATAAAAATTTGTAGCAGACATGTTTTTTATTTTATTTCAAAACCATGGAAAATTGGCCCTATGGATAGGAAAGGAATGTAGAAAAAAAATAATTGTGCTTCTATATGGCGCTAATAACACCCAAAACTAAAAAGTTCTTCCTTGGTCCATGACCTCATTTTTCACTAAATTTCATTAATGATTTCATTAAGGTAGAAATTGCATTGAAAAGCCCACTGTTACTAACTTTCTGTAGTTGTTTGGCTCGCAAAATTCCTTGTTTCATAAATAGCCAGGCTTTAATATGTTAGATCAGTAATGAGTATATTTTCTCAAAATAGCTTTTCTTGTTTCTAAAGACCTCTCTCAAGACTATAGGAGTAACTACATTATTTGTGCAGCACTTGGTACAATTGTTTGTGGAAGTGGGTCAATGGGCCTCACTGTATGTAAGCAGCCCTGATCTATGGAGACATGGGACTGGACCTCTTGATTCATAGAACATCATTTCCCCTAAACCCGTCAAAACAAGGTGAAATTAACTGTTTAAAATACACAGCCATGAAGTGGACAGAGACAGTTTTCTTATAAAAACACACCTCTGGCCTCAGAATCATCTGTAAATGAAAAACTAGATGTGTGTCTGCATCAGACAATTGACCTGCTCTAGGATGGGCTAATGCAGTTAGATAATATATTTGTACTCTCTCTCGCTCTCTACCTCTACCCATTTGTCATTTGTTGCGCTTGCTCACTCTCTCTCTCTCTCGCTCTCTCTGTTAAACTCTCCGTCTCTATCTCTCTTTGCTGAGTTACGGTTTCTTTAGAAAACATTAGCATTCCTCTGCAAAGAGGTTCAAGTCCCTGATAGGGCAGATAATGATCCATCACGATAATGGAGCTTTAATGGCTGCAGTAAAAATCATCAACAAACCCTCCTTCTCTCTCTTTATCTCTCTCTCTCACACACACACACACACACACACGTCTCACCCTTTACCTCTGTCTATCTCTCTGCTTCCCACAATGCTCTCTGTCACTCACTAAATCAGAACTTGAGCTTGCAACATACACTTTAGCCTCATGCTGTGTACTCACACACACCTGTCATGTCAAACACTCAAACCACTGTATCACACACACATTCACTAACACTTACACTAATACATCTCCACACACACACACCCTTACACAAACAGTCAAAAACTTGCGTTCTTATAGAAGTTATGAATCTGGCAACACTAACTCTCTGCCCACTTACATTATTTCATTTAATTTCATTCTGACCACACACTGTGATTGCATGAGACGTGATCCATGGGTTCTCATAACCACAGCATCCAAACTTATACCTCATAACTGGAAACTGTATCATGCAACATTGTTTGTATTTAATTTCTTCAGGCCATAAATGAAGTTTATTGCTTAGCAACATGGGGGCTTTTTTGTCTGCGGACGATTAAATTATGATTACTTTCTGAGGAAAATTGGAAAATTATTTTTTTAGTTTTGGCTATCAGTCATATCAGTTATGGGAATATATTTTTCACCAGATTAATTGTAGTGATTTAAGGATGTGGCAACTCCGTTAGACACAACTTTGCAATTAAGTCCATTAGAGCAAGCAGTCAGACAGGTTTTTAACGTGTCCTGAGTTTAACCACACTATCTAAAAAACTTTGTAGGAACTTTTTTCAGAACTGCTTCATGGTCTAGCCACTGACTACAGCATGAGTGTGCACACATGCAGTTTTCAGGTATACTCACCTTCTGTTTCGCTCACAAATAAGTGGTTTAGATCAGTGGTTCAACCTCATAATTGTTAAACTACATTCTATACATTATTTCTGACTTTTCTCTAATCTTTGCAAGACCTTTTGTGAAACAATGGATAGCTTTACTTTTTCAAGATGAAAAAACTATTCAGATGAAATCATATGTGTTTCATGGGAAAATCTCTCTTTTTGGTGGAGCTGATCACAGCTCATACACATATTCAACCTGTGAGAAGGGAATGCAAGAAAACAGCGGTTCATTTTAAGGAGTCACAAACCAAAAGCCACTCATTTAAGATAACTGATTGTACTAGGATTATGTCTAAAACCTGTGAGTACAACCTGTGTGAGTACAATGTTATCAGAACCAAAACACCTGAATTTTCCTTTAAACCTCAAAGATAGGGGTTTTGCATACAGTAAAAGCAGCCTGTGGCCACCGAATGATGATGTTAACAATGTCATATGTTATTCTTTAGGTTTACGTAATAGTACTACATGGACACAAGCAAGCAGCAACTCATAACACTAACCAAATGGGAGTTTTATACTATTTTCTGAAAGAAATTATTAGGGGATAATTGATTGGTTTTCATTAAATACGTTGATCAAGGTGAATCCAGATAAAAGCCATTATTGATTCCATTATATTAAAACTGAACCGATCACCAATTTTAAACTGTGGAGCAGTTGATTTATAGATCATGCCGACATAATTTGTATATTCAATGTATATGATCCTGTTTTAGGTACATGGCAGTATTAGCGCTGTGTTTGACCCATTTAATCTTGATTTTTAAACCTCTTTTCAAGTGTCTTTCTCTAGTGTAGGTCAAGGCTATGTGAGTCAGAGAGCAGAAGACAGCAGACACATACTAAACCATTTATCGCTTCTCAGTCTTCTTACAAGCTTATCTTTACTGCCGTGTTTTTCTGGGGGATTGCAACTAAAATGCAAAGCCATTAAGTTGAATTACCTGCAAACACACATAAGCTGACATGAGAGGAAGTATGTCAATATATGTGTATACCTCACAAAAAAATGTGGATATTGGTCAGAGGATGTTTGGGCATTTTGGATAGGGATAAGGAACATCTGTTCAGGTTTGGTAGCTCACATCAAAGTATACTTTATGTTTCTTATATATATATATATATGGAAAGAGTGAGTCAGTGACACTCCCTGGCGCAAAGTGGTAGAGCCTCATTGCTTCCCTCACATAGCTTCATACTCCTACACCTCTGTCACTCACTAACTCTCATTTTTCTCTCTCTTTCCTCTTGTCCATCAATTTCCTTGTCTTCACCCTCATCTGTATTCTCTCCTCAGTCTTTCACTCTGTCCTTCCTTTCAACAGTAGTATTTGCAAATACTTGCTGTTTATCAGGCTTCATCTCAGCATACAGTTAGTAACACAGATGTAAACAGTACATACTACAAGGAGATTCCAAGCAATAACATAGATGTTTATCAATATTACAAATATTGATTAATTAAGTTATTCAGTAAATAAAGCTTCTTTATTGCGTAATAAAACTAATAATTAGTCTTACATATTATTATTGTGTGTATATATTAATTATTGCAGTTTCTTAAAGTTGGGGCATTTTTAAGAGGCAGATTTTAATTGATGCAGCAGATTCGTGATATCCTGACTTTTATTCCCTAATATCAACCAAGCTCCCAAATACATCCTACATTTCCCAGAATGCAACGTGCTAAAGTCTTTCATTAGACCCTGCCTGCCTGGTAAACGTCCACGTCTTTCAAATTCCACACACACAGTTTTTGACACAAGCTTTCTGTTAAAAATCTGTTATCTCCAATCCCAAATACTCAACCCAAACAAATAATACATACAGTATTGCCAAAGCAATATGTGAAAACTGACCTAAACTTACTGTATATTCAAAACATTGTAAAATAAATTGTTACATACTCAATAAATAATACAACAACATAATATATGGATTAGGGACTATATATGTATGTGATTTATTTGGCAGATTTCATTAATCATTAACAGTATTATTACTTACAGCAGTTTTACACATGAATAAAGCCACTGTAATATAAAATGCCACTGAGGTTTGCTGGCTAAGAGATGAGAGCAGAGGGAAGAGGTTAAAACTTAACGAGGAAATCTTTTGCCAATATCTGACCCAGGCCTCACACACACACACACACAGAGACGTACACACACACCAACATAAATGTGGGCTTTTGTTACATGAGTGTTTGAGCAGTGCTCTTATTGATACAGATGTATTGGTCATTAAGTCAGTAGGGTTTGACGTCTCAGCTCGGCTGCAGCCAAAGAAAATAACATCAGCGCGCTCTCACAGAAATGTTCCACTCTGTATGGGCAGAAAGAACTACATTGTGGTGTTTTCAGATTACAGTCTGATATGTGTGTGTGTGCATGTGTGTCACCTTAAACATGCTCCATGCAGCTGCGAGGGGAGTTTGTCTTTCTCCCTGTGCTCGGGTGGTTGACTGATATCAGATTTAAAACTCTTTTATCTTTACTTTATGTCCCTTTTTCATCTTGCTTCTCTTTCTGAATTTGAAGGAACAACATAGTAACATAGAATTTAAAGGAATAGTTCTACTTTTTTGGGAAATACGCTTATTTGCTTTCTTCTCAAGAGTGAGATGAGAAGATTGATACCACTCTCATATTTGTTCATTAAATATGAAGCAGTTGCCAGTTAGCTTAGCTTAGCATAAAACTAGAAATGGGGGAAACAGCTAGCCTGTCTCTGTCCAAAAGTAACATTAGTACATTTGCATACCAGCACCTCAAAAGCTCACTAGTTTACCAATATATTGCATTTGTTTAATCTGTACAAAAAACAGTGTAAAAACAAAAATTCTATGTTTTTTTTACAGGGGGTTATGTTTAAGTTATGTGCTCGACCAAGAAGTAGTCTGGCACATAACCCCCCGTAAAATCGCAACTTGTTGTTTTTACACTCCAGTTAAATAGATATTGCGTGTTGATTCTAACTGTTTCTCTCTCTTTCCAGTCCTTATGCTAAGCTAAGCTAACCAAGTTCTGGCTCCAGCTTCACACTTACCATACAGACATGAGAGTGGCATCGATCTTCTCATCTAGCTTAACTCTCGACAAGAAAGCAAATTAGCGTATTTCCCAAAATGTCGAACTATTCCTTTAAATACTAGGTTGCTATGTTGGCTGCATCACAAGATGTTAGTGTACAAAATGTCTAAAATCTCTTCAATCTTTCTGTGTCTTTCTCTCTTTCAGTTGGAGGCAGAGTTAGCACTGTGCGAGAGGGAGGGGGCGGAGCTCCAGGAGTACGCCAATCAGGTCCTGCAGCAGATCGCCGACCGATGCCCTGACATTTTGGAACAAGTCGTCAACGCTCTTGAGGACAGCTGCTGACACACGAATGCACACACACTGAGAAAAAAATAAATAAGCTGACGTACATACATTAATTAGCACGCAAAGTCAGAAAACAAGCATACATGCACCAAACATTTAACACTCAGTCACACACACAGGACCATCAGAAGTCTCCAGCAAGCCCCCATAATCCCCTGATACACAAATAAAATTAGTGTTGGACATGAGGATGAAGACTTTCTCTTCCACCTGCTCTTCTTCACTCATCTCATTTTCACAGACGGGAAAGGAGATCTGCAAAAAAATCACGCCACTACTGAAAAATATTCTTCCAATGTGTCTTTAGTCCCTATAATTTTGAACAAACAGTGCCAGCTGAGGGAAAAAATTTTGATTTTTCAGTTCAAAGTGCTTTGTTGGCATGCAAGTTAATTGGAAATAGTTGATGTTTGTTGAGATATTAAACACGTATTTTCCTAACTACTCCAAAACAGAAGGAGACTTCACTGCTCTTGCCATCTGTGACACTTCACAGCGGCCATCTTGTGTCCTTCCAGGCAATCAGCGAGTTGGATTTGTAATCATGACTTGATGTAGTTTATGGGGGGAAAATATTTTCAAGCTGTATAAAAAGGGTGAAAGTAAGTTGAGCTTGCTAGGTTGTTTCTGATGCCAGACTTACATGCTGTTACCACATTGTTATTTGATTGGTTCAGATACAAAAGTGTGTATATTTCAGCTGCCTTTGATTCTTTACATCATTTGCTGCTATCTTTTTAACTTTTAGTTTCTATTTTATTTTCCATTTCTTGTTTTTTCTTTTCTTTTTTGTCTGAAATCTGATGAAACGTGCCAACTTGCAGTTTCTTTCAGCAGTAATCTTGACATAGTTGTGTAAATTGTATAGAAAGAAGTTTAATTAACAGAAACACAGCTTTCATCAGGGGAACATGACACTGTCATCTATTTTTTCCCATTACTGATGAAAGGCATAAACTACAAAAAATCTCGCAATACTCCCTTTATTAAAAAACACACCAATGTAGATGTTTTGTGTTTCTTTTTAAGAAAAAAATGTTCAGTTATGGTGTCGATGCTGAAATTAGGTTGAGTTCAGAGAATCCCTCACTTGCCGTTTTATGACAATCCCTTTGTTAACATGTGGAGAAATCTGAATTTATTAATTTGCCTTTATTGAAACATCTTTTGTTTTTGTTCTTTTTTCTTGGGAGGGAGGGACTATGAGATAATCGCGATATATTTTTTTGCCTTTGGTAATATATATAAAACACTAATCTTGTTTAATTGAAAATATTGTCATGTATTGGTTTGTATGTTACATAATGTGTCAAAATCTTTTTTTTGTATGTGTGTGTGTGTGATTTGCAAGTAACCACAGATTTGTTACATAAGTAGGAGACTGTTATTTGGAAAGTATATTGCACCTACCTGAAGCTCTGTGTCCACCAGGAACAATTCCTCAGAATCAGTTTCTTGTTCTTGTTGTTTACAGTGGAAATGACACTCTGATGCATGTTTCCCACAGCGCTGGCAGCCTTAGCATGATTTAAACGCTTACAGCACTGAGCACTAGAGGTTCAAATTGTTTCGACTTCACTCAAAAGCTCTTCTAACAGGTTTTTTTTTAGTCTTATATTGTAGTGAGTGCTGAAGCCGTGACTGGCCACATGCAACTGTTTAGCACTGCTCCCTGAATAGAAATACCAGGTGGACACAAAGCCTAAAGATGGGGATTTACACTGCACAGTCAAGTCTGATTTTACACCATCATAAGGCTTTCTGAACAGGCAAAAAAAAAGGGTCAATTTCAGCACCTAAGCTGTGTATTAAAGAAGCTCCAAGTCACATGGGTGTAAATGAGGAGTTTCATTCCAAAACATTTCTGTTTTATGAGGAGAAATCTCAGCCTGATATTCGGTGCATTTGTTCCTCAAATGTTACCAGTTAGCTAAAAGCTTTAATGCTCATGAAGAGCTTGTGTTTGACAAAATGTTCTTATTTGGAATGAAACCGTCAGATATGAGCTTGTGTCGTAAATCCAGTATTTTGTTGTTTTATGCTGATAGTGTTTTGTCATTGGGAATGTTGATGATTGTGACTCACCGTGACTTTGCTGTGGATTTAAAATCGGAATGAGAGAACGGAATAAAATATGGATTTATCTTTATTTTATTGTGAAAGGATTCTTTCTCAGTAAAAATCAGATATTTGACATGTGAGAGCTGTGGCAGTGGTTCCCAACCTTTTTGACTTTGGACCCCTTAAAATGGAGCAATGTCTACTTGTGACCCCTCATCACAGGTTGTATAGCCTTATATAAACACTTTAACCAAAGGGTGATTTTTCTTTCTCATATTGTTTCTTTTGAAGGATTTTTATAGACTGGAAGAAGTGAAAGTATACAGCATTTCATAAGAAGAAAAAAAATTAAGGAAAGTCATAGAAAATAAACATCATTTTTTGTTACAGAAATATTCTTTCTCATCCCTTTAATCGTCTGGTGACCCCTGTGAATAATCCTTACTCAGAAATACCTTCACACAGTAATGAGTGTTTGTCTTTTTATAGTTGACTGTGTACAAATGCTTTGGAACATCTTTCCCTTTGCTTCATTTCCTTACTTTTTCTGACCTCTGGTTCCATTTTTCCTTCATTCTCTCTATCTCCCGCTTTCAAATGCAGACTAAACTGTGCTTCTTATCTTGTCACTAGTGGTTTATTTTCCTATCTGCCCACAACAATGACATTATTCAATACCCCAGGCCTCATCCTGTTCCAGTTCTTACACATCACACACACATACAGTCCGGTCACACCATACTATTGTCTTAAATGTCCAACAACTCATCCAAAAAATGCATTGTTTCCAATAGCCAATAGTTTTAAACTCGACCTGTTTAGTATTTGTTTTGGTACTCAGTAGGTACCAATGAAGACAAGGAAAGATTTGAGGATAAATCTGATTGTAGCTGATTTCTACTTAACAACACAGGAAAGAGACTAGGAACACACACACACTTCCTTAATCTTTGCATCTTGCATATGGCAGCAGCTCATCGTAATGTGTTGTTAGACTCATTCAGCTAGAAAATCTGGTTTAACAGACCCACCCAGCTCGACTGACCTTGAACCTTGACCCTGACCCAACCTCTGACTTCCCCTGTGAAGAATTTTCAAAACATCATCAGGCTATTTGGGTCATTCTGTTTTTTCACACAATAAAACACATCAGACACACAGAGAAGCAAGTCCTTGACAGTCTGTAAATGTAGCACATGTGCTGGTGTTTACCTTCACATATGGCAACGCTTTGCACGTGTGTCGGTACCTGGGATTGTGTATGGGAATTGGTTCTGCTTTCTCCATCTACTGTCCTAATAAAAGCCAGTGGACGGAGACAGAAGGGATGGACGGAGCGAGAAAGAGGAGGAAGAAATATGCATGTATGACTCCCTGATTTATGTGATGGAGAAAGAGAGAGGGAGGGAGAGATAGATAGGAAAGAGTGGAGGCACAACCCACTGTGCACCAGACATCATTTCATCTTCTTGTCACAGCTTTAACTCATGTAGCTCAGAATTTCTTTTAGCTGTGCATCAGCAGTTTCATAACAAGAAGTATGCAAACTATTACATATTTAAACACCAAAAATATGTGTCAAACAAGGACATATGTATAATATATTTTCACAAAATATGTCGAAGAGGTTTTCTAAACATTCACCTTTTATTAAGCTCTGGACATTTAGAGAACTTGAAAATGTCCTGTCCTGTGACATTGTGAAACAAGTACAAATAATGGCTTAAAAATAAAACTAAACATGAATCCCCTGCTTCCTTTGCATCATTTAAGGATGGATCACAACTGGATTCACCTGCAGGGTTAAAATCAAACACTGTGTCCCAATTTCATACTGATCAAAACCAGTGTATTCTCACTGGAAAAGTGACAAATTAAGTATACTCAAAACTGTCAGTATATATACACATGACAGTCACTTTCAGAAATCACAGTTTTAACTTAACATCCAAAGGCACAATCCTCCTTGTTTCCTATATGTTATGAAACTTGCTACAACAATTATGCCTGTGCTGTCAACAAGCATCAGTGCTTTACATGTTTAACATGTCTATTATTGACATGCTTCACAATCATAACAAATATATTCAAACACAAAAAGGAAAGTACAGAGATTTTTTCATATAGTAGCTGCAAAAACAGTATACTATGAAAATTACTATGCAATGCTAACTGTACAGTCAGAGGAAACTGACAACTCCACAACTCAAAGTTACAATACTTTGGCAACTTTTCTGTAAGTGACAACTTGAGACTAAACCCCATTGTAGGTTACAGTTTGATCCATTATTATTATTACTATTAACTGTATATACTGTTTTGTTTTGGAATTGCAATGATTTGTATGTTTTTCCCATTTTGGATTTGTTCCCCCCCCCCCACACACACACACACTCAGACTCACACACACACCACACCTTTCTTTGCACAGATTGAGTGCTGATAAGATCCTGCTGATATTGGTGGTTCACAACACAAAAAAAACACAGATGTCCTTGGGACAGCGTTTGAACATGTGTGTAGTTAAAAAAAGCTACTTACAGTCTTTCCACATATATATTCCATATATACTGTATATAGGACTGAGACACATGAGGGGACCAGGAGGAGGAATTAAAAAATTGAGTGACTGCAGAGGAAGTGGGGACGGCTTGCGTTGGCTTTGGGTAGATGTGGTTTCAATCATCACACATCACATCACACATGACTGAAAAGAAAAAGAAGGAGAGGCTGATGGAGAGAAAGAGAAAACAGAGAGAGGAGAGGAGAGGGGAGGGAGGGCTGAGACCAAAATAAACAGAAGCTCAACTTAAAACACACATGCAGTCTATATTACATGTTTTCAAGCTTAATAATTAATGATTTCAGTTGTGGTTTAAAGGCATAAAATTGTTGCTTGTTGGTTTTGCATGTTTACTTTTTGAATAAAGATTTGACATTGTTTTCCCTAATAAATGGTTTGTAAGGTAAATATATTACTGAACTGTAGGTGGGATGAATGGAGGAAAGAGGGAGGGAGGAGTAGATGGAGAGAACTAGCAAGATGGAAGGGACAGAAGGAGGCAGTGAGCAGTAGGAAAAACTTTTGAGAGGAAATAAAAACAATGTGAGAGGAGTGGAGCTGCTAAAATAAGCTGTTAGCCACTGGCAGTCCAAACATCCACCAACACTGAAGACATTTTCCTTATCTTCTTTTTCTCCTCTCCATTCCTGTGACTTTTATTGCTTTCAGAGACAATTTCTCCCAAGCTGCCGTGTCCCAACAAGTGAGGGATAGATAAGATTCAGATTCATATTGAGCTATGAGCATCTTCACTGTATAATACAACCAATGCCAGCAGAAAATTCAACATGGCAGAGGCTCTTTTTAAAAGTCCAGATTGGCTCCTTTCTGAGCAAGTGGTCTTCTGGTCTCCAAATGGAGGCATGGGCTCAAATCTCACTCCTGACACAGCTTTTACCTGCAGGTTTCTCCATGAACATGTACTTGCAGTATCCTACAGACTGAGCAAAATCATGAATACGCATGATGGAAAAGGGCCTCAATAACTAAACAACTCACTAAAATAACTGTACAGCATTCAGTGAGCTGTATTAAGCTTATTGTTATCAGAATGTGTCAGAAACAAGAGAAATTTGACATCTTTTTATGTGAGTTTAGAGGCAACATGAAGCAGTTAGGTTGGCACAATCTGTTGTTACTTTAGAAGCATCTGATCAGCCGACACTGCTGCAAAATAATTTAATGTGGAAAGGGGGAAACTCCTGACAATATTTAGTAAAGATTAATCAAACCAAGTCAAAGGGAGAACAGACACTTGATCTGGCAGCCAAATTCACAAAAGTGCCCTGACAAGTCTGGAGATATTCTATATTTCTCATTTTGTCAACAAATCCCATGAAGAGACCAAAGCCAACGATGAACTAAACAAAACATTTTTGGCTCCTTTAAATTTGATCTTACTTTCAGAGAAATTAGGCTGCCTCCAAGGCAATGTCCCGACAAACAAAAGGGACAAAGAGATAGTTTAGCGGCTTGACACCCATTTGGCCTTAAAACAACACTCTTCACCGGTCAAGGAGCGATGACCTCGGCCTTTGAACTCCACAATATAATGGTTTTCCTAAAGCAAATTCCATGACGTTTAGGAAAAATGTACTTTTTTTTACTGTTTTGGTTTTAGCAAGTGCTAAACACCTCAAAATATGTCTTTTGAAATAACTGCAGGTAATACAATCTGCAATTATTCTGCCTGTTTGATATTTAAATAAATATCTCCTCACTGGGATAATATGATACACTTTGGCACAATCTGTAAAAGTCAAACTTTTAGGTTTTCTTGTGCTTGTGACTTCTTTAATTCTAGAAATCCATAAGATACATTATCATGCACTCAGATAATATTTCATCCCTTTCCTGCTCTTACAGTATTACACACAATCAATTCAACATTTTTGATGAGTTTAGGGACTCCCGGATTCTGTAAAGTCCAGACTGACAGCGGTGACTATCGCTTGTCAGGATGGCCGAGCGGTCTAAGGCGCCAGACTCAAGGATTCACTCCTTCCTGTGTTACGGGACTTCTGGGCTCCAAATGGAGGCGTGTGTTCAAATCCCTCTCCTGACAAAGCTTATATCACCATGATTCATCCCTGGTAAACACACATTTCTTTTTTTTCTGTTTCTCCTTCCTTCTCTCTCTCTCTCTCTCTCTCTCTCTCTCTCTCACACACACACACACACACACACACACACACATCAGAGCAGAGGAGAGCCACGCCGTACTTTCGCAAACAGAGTGAACTTCTCGGCTCTTTTGTTTCACTCCACTCTCCCTCTCTCTGTCTCAGTGGCTCTCACTCGTGTTTCTCGACGCGTAAAAACGTTGGAGAGCTCCCTCCTCCTCCCCCTCCCTTTCCCTGTGTGCGTAATTAGTTGGAGAGAGTTTGGAAAATTGTGATGGCCGTGAAGAAATCTCACTTTATTTCTGACACCTGTTGCTGAGGACACCGCGCGCACAGACGTACACAAAGAGGAGCGCGTGCTACTGATTTCTGACTCTATTTCTTCATGACAAGTTGGGACTTTGGGGTACTGACAGGTCCACAGTTTGCGGAGGCTGCGTTATACTTATACACACTTCCATAAATCGACTTTTTGTGACTCAGACAAGGACTTTCGTGTGGTTCTCTGTGAAGGTGATCGAGCAGTTTAAGGAAGGACGTTTAATGTGTCCAAAAGTGACTCTTTGGAAGAATTTGTATCTGTATCACACAGTGAGCGCTCTGCAGCAGGCTGCTGTGGGATCTGCCTGAAGGGTTTTCCATTTCAATAAAAACACCGATCTGTCTGTAGTTTCCCAGCCGGGAAGACAGTCACACTTTTCGAACTTGAGCTCTTCGGATGGTCGGAGGAGAAACTTTTCTTGGAGAGCTGAGCACCAATTGGATTCGAGCACAGCAGAGCAGGTAAGAACTACATTCATTTTTTAATACATTTTTATAAGAGAGAGAAGAGAGAAGTTTTCAAACTGATACCACAAAGAACAAGAAGGTTATTACATCTTAAATACGCACTCAATTAAATACAAATAGGAATATAATAATGGGGATTTGAGAGGTGTGATTTACCACCTAATAGCACCTATCAATGATTTGTCTATGATATACTCATTTATTCCAACCTCATGAGAGTTTGTAGTTACTATTATATGTGTTTTTTGACGCGATCATCTTTGCCCTGACAGTTGTAATAATTTTAATAAGTTTGCAGGAGTTATTGGATTTAAATAGATAGACCTGAACTGTTGTCACTGTTGTGAGTTGCTTTGCGCGCTCTGAACAGGATACACACATCTGAAGTCAATGTGAAAAAGTTGGTTTAGACTTGGTCCAATGGGTTTTGGACTTTGCTCCATTTGAACTTGTAGACGTTTTGTCCCCACAATGTTTCCGTTGTCACAGTCTACTTACAGAATGGGCTCATTTCATGACTTTGGCTCCCATATGACAGTGGTGAAATGCAGTGTGTTTGTGTGTGTGTGTGTGTGTGTGTGTGTGTGTGTGTGTGTGTGTGTGTGAGAGAGATCTGCCAACCCCATCGTCCTAAATGAAGGCAGCCCTCTCGCTTTGCGGTGGAGACCAGGACTATTTTGGTCGAAATGTTGCACAAATGTTTCTCTCAGTCTAGAGAAGTTGCTCTGCCTTCATCTGAAGCTGTATGGCATCTAACTGCACACTGACACAAATCTGACTTTAACTCTGGAAGGACTCGGGACACAAGTTCACTATAATTTTGACAAGTGTTATAAACACAAAATTGTCTTGTTGACAGTGGAAGAGGAGGATAAGAGATGGTAGATGTTAACTGGCCTGTATAAGAATTATGTTATATGTGACTTGTGAATGTACTGTGTTCAGTAGGTGGCAGCTTTAGGTCAGAGATCAGCTGTGCAATCAAACAATATACCAGTAGATGTCCTGAGCTGGGAAAATGCATGGAAGTCCTAAACTAAAGGATATTTTGTAGTTTGTGAGGCTAAAGTGGAGTATTGTAAAAACATTTTTAAAGATATTTGTACAGACATGACAAGAAATGCAAGATGTAATAACTTAAAATGTTCTCTGGGAAACTCAACTTTAGTGTTGTATGTTTAAATTATTGGCTTTTGTTAGGATTTTTTTATTGACAGGATGTGTCTGAATGCTCTGCAAATACCATCATTAAAATATATTCAAATATATTTAAAGTAGCCGTTAACAAGACAAAAAAAGCTGTGACTTATACATGTAATAATATGCATGTATATACTGTATTTGTTGACTATGGATTCATGTAGGAGTTTGAATGAGACATCAGATCAGTAGACCTATTGAAGCTTTATGGTGACCTTTGACCCCAGCTCATCTTACTAAGAGTCGCACACACAGTCTTAAGATCTCGTGAACTAATTAAACATTAGGAATTTGGTCTGAGCTAAACTTTTAAACTTTTCTGTTTAAGTTTGAGAGTTCAGAACTTGGCTAGACATAGAAACAGTCAGTTTGTCCCACACACATTTAGCCCAAATGCAGGGAGAACTTATATATATGTCATCATTAAAAAAAAAAAAAACATGGGTACATTTTTAAATCTACCCTTCATTTAATCAAGCAATATTATGTAGAATCTACTGTCTTTCCCAGTAGAGCCACAAATTCAGCTCAGTTTCAGCAGGAAAAGATAGTAACACATGCATGCACGCTCTAAAATATAAACATAAGCTTTATAGAAAATGCAAACACAATAAAAGAACATTTGATTCATCATTATACATTATAAAAACACTGCTTTACCACATGTTTTTGTTTTTTTAAAGGGCAGACAGAGCAAAGAGAAGTGAGTTTCTCCATCTGGCAGCGCATGTGAAAGCAGACTATCAGATTCAACATGTGATGTGATGGCTGTAGAGGAGCTGACAGAAAGCTGAGGTCGTCTCTGGCGGTGACGTCTCCAGTTCGCTTTTGCACTTTTCATGGTTTTAAAGTCTGAAACCCACCTGAGCTGTGGAGCACACTGACAGCCGGGCTGATAAACCATGCAAGAGGAGAGGAAGTGTGTGTGGAGGGTAGATAATGTTAGATGTGTAGATAGAGGTGGTGAAAAGTGTTGCTGTCAACAAGTTGGCCATTAGAGAGAGATAATCTCTCTTCCTCCTCCCTCCCTGTCTACCAAGTCAACTTCTGTTCTTTCTCTTCCCTCCCTCTTGCTGTTTTAGACATTAATGACATTATTCCCCCCCCCCATGTCCTATTGGATTTGATGTTCGGGGTGTTGGTCAGAATTTCAGTGTTGCATAAAAACCTTTTGACTCAAACCATTTTCACATTTTCACTTTAGCTGAAAGATTAAATGGTCTTGATTCTGATATTTGATATTGCTCTTTCAGAACGCATTAGATAAACTCAAGAATGCATTTGGCTCATGGCTGCCTAGGTTGGTGTTTGAAAAGTAGTTCTAAATGGAGAAATAGATTGTTTTACCCAAAATAATGATTTGTTTGTGTAATGAGGAAGTAGCTTTATTAGCAAGTAAACCAAATTGTCAAACTGATACCAGATTATATATATATATATATATATATATATATATATATATATATATATATATATATATATACATAAACAGTTAAGCAATTAATAAATGTGTCTAGGGTCATTAAATCAGTATTCTGAACATTTTCTTATTGGTTTTTTTCTTTCTCTCTGTCTGTCTGCCCTCTAAATGGTGAGAAAGACCTTTTCTTTGACCAAACATTGAAGTGCTGCTTGAGTGTCTTGTCCCTCTGGACTCGGTAATTAGGGAAGGGGAGTAAGTGTGTATGAGTGTGTGTGTGTGTCTTCTTGCTAGATATTTGAGAAGACGGGATGTCTGCAAGCATCAACGGATCCTCAAGGTCATTCAAGAGTGTGTTGTAAAGTCTGAGTGTGTGTGTATGTCCCACATGTTCAGACCCAATGGATCTAGAAATAAGGGAATATTCTCTAATTTAACAACACTCTGAAAGTGACATTTAAGGATTTTCTCAAATTCTATAGTGAAAAATCAGCATGAAAAATGAGGCACAGCATTAAGTGTTTCTGTGTGTAAATGTATGTGTGCATTTCAAGTGTCTGGCGGTGGGGGGGGGGGTCTTAACACTGGATATGTTACGTGAGTGTGTAACGTGTGTATTTTAGCCCACTGGGAGCACTAATGACTTAACTTGGACTCTCTCTCACACTTTCACACACACACACACACACACACACACACAGACGGTGGTCCATGTGAAGAGGATGGCCTCTCCAGCTCTCTAGTTGAAGAGCCAGTATTTTAAACGCTGGTCTCTGATTGGTTGACTTGAATCCTGGGAATTCCTCCTAGGACAGTGTATGATAGTGGCTGGCTTAACCCCTCCACTGCTGGTGTGTGTGTGCCTTTGTTTGAATCTGTTTTGTCTGTTTGGTCTGTAGGATGATTGCGCTGACTTGGCAGAGAAGGAATCATATAAACATTTTATTTAAGGTTTAGCTGTAGCTTTGATTGAACAACTCCGGTATTTTTCTGATGATCTGATTTTACTTTTTAGATTTAATGACAGTTGATGTACATGGAGCTGAAACGATTAATCTATGGGCAGAAAATTAATCTGCAACTATTTTGATAATAGATTTATAGTCCATTTTTAAACTAAGACTCCATTCACTGTTTCCATTCTCCGATGTGAAGATCTGCTGCTTTTCTCATTGTTAATTAAATCTGGTTGGTGTTTGGACTGTTTGACAACACCCCTCTCAGCTTTGGGAACTTTTCACAATTTTCTAACATTTTATAGACCAAACGATTAATCAATAAATCAAGAAAATAATCAGCAGATTAATCAATAATAACAATTAGCTTCATTTGCAGCCTTACAGTACACACCACACCAGGACTGCCCATGACTTGACTCATTGGTGCTAGTTTTTTATTACAATAATTTATATGCAAAAAAGGGAGAGAGGTGCAGACCAGCTTCAGTTTTAATATAAGTCCATTAACATTAAAAGTTAGGTTGGTTGTAAGTCTTGTATTTATGGTCAGTTATATATTTCTTATCAACCTTTTTACCTGTTGAGGAGTTAAGAGTGAATATTGTATTTTGTAAAAAGTCGTATGAAAAGATGACTGATTGGGCTGCAAACCAGAAACAACCTTATACCAGGGCAAGATAGGCAAAAATGTTTTAATTATAATAATATAGTGGAGACAACTTGCTGATGCTGAAGATATACATTTTTTGATCATAACATACAATATAAAAAATAAATGTATAAACACTGTAGCTTCTTGATAGCCCTTCTTAATAGTCGCAAAAAACGTATTGTAATACAAGTTTACGACTTCACTTCGAGGCAGCAGCATGTACTTAAGCTGCTCAATTTGTGTGTGTGTTGACAATGCAGTGCGGCCATGCAGTAGTCATTATGGTCAAGTGCTGTGTGTGTGTACGCATTTCTGCATGTATGTGTGCACTAAAAATGCGACCTTGTGGTAATCATTACGGTGTCTGTGCTTTCTGCATTCTCGATGCCTGCACGTGAGTGTATGTGTGTGTGTGTGTGTGTGTGTGTGTGTGTGTGTGTGTGTGTGTGTGTACATGTTTTAGGTCTCTCTGTGCCGGTGGTTCAAGGCTATGCAGTGATGTCATCGAGGCGGCAGGGTGGGGTGACATGGGGTTAGAGTTTGGCAGAGGTCCTGACTCCAGCAGCCCTCAAAATGTGTCTGACCAGGAAGTATGTGACTGTCCCTGCTTGTCTATGTGCTTGTGCATGTGTGTCAGCATGCCAGCCTGTGTGTGTGTGTGTGTGTGTGTGTTTGTGTGTTGTGAGTGTGTGTATGGTCAGTGGTAGCGGTCACCAGCTGTATGCTAGCAGGGTCCTATGCTAATAGTAAAAGTGATTTATTGGACACTTTATAGAGCCTGAAACCGTTATTATAAATCCGGCAGGCTGGTCAAAGGGACAGTCACAGACCACACGGCCACAAGACACAGCATCAGACCAGAGGAGCCAGAATTACTGAACACTGGTGTGTCAAAGGCTAAAGGAAAGAGAGGAAAGCCTCCTCTATTCCAACCCGATAATGACAACAAGATATTGCCTTCACCAAGCGTAACGATATTCCTACATGTAGAGTTTTACGATTTAGATTTTTAAGAGCATTTTACACAACTATAGTTATTTACATTATATTGTCAAGAGCACAGAAAGAACTCGAAATGGACAATATAGAGTTAAATTTCAAATGTATTAATTTTTCATTTTCTATATTTTCTATATTATTATCTGGCTGTTTTTGTGGCCATAGTTGTGTCAAAGGAAGTGCTGAAAGACCTGGTTGTCTGAATATGTAGTATTCTCTAAATGCACTCAGTTATCACTTTATTAGGTCAACTTAGCTAAAACTAATGCAGTCTAATAAAAGCCCTGCAATACATTCTACCATCACAAAGGTTATACTGTTCAGCTTTTGTTGAATCTGTTCTAGAGATGGATTGTTCGCTTGTTCTAAGTGTAGATTTAAGCTTATGGTCATTTTGGAGGCTTTACTGAATTGCATTATGTTGCATTATGGAAAGGTGTTTCCAATATTTTGTCCATCTCATTTATATCATAAAGTAGTTTTAGCTCAGTGTACTTAATAAACTCGCAACTGAGTGTATATTCATATAACTCTTGACCATGAGATTAAAATTCTAATGCTCTACCCACTGAGCGCTTTTTTCTCTCAATTGCTTCCGTTCTCCACTTCACTACCCTTTCCTCTCTTCCCTACTCTCTTCTCCTCTCAGTAGCTCCGATCCAGCGCTGATAAAACTATCAACAGCACACCTGCAATGGGTTGAAAAGCTGTCTAAGTCACTCACACACACACATACACACACATACATAAACACACTGCAGGCCCGTAAGAACACAAACCCAAACAGATGGGGACAAGGATCTTATTTAGCATCTGCTCACAACAATAAGCCTATTCTCTTCCGCTTTTAACTCTGTCTCTCTTTCCGACTGTTTCCGTTTCCATTCCTCTTTAATTCACTCTTCCCATTTGTCTCTTTCTGTCTCTCTTTACCTCACTATTTTCCCTTTATATCTCAGTTTTACTCTCTGTTGACCTCTTTCAGTTCAGTAAATTTCACTTTTCTTTTTTAGCACAAATGTAATATGAATATCTTTGTGGCAAGAAGGGAACATTAAGGTTCAGTTTATGGGTATGTACTGCAGTTTGACAAGAATGACAGGGACAACTCCAAATGTTGTCTTTCTTATATTTGTGCAGGGTTATGTGTAGTGATTTTAGTCTGCAAGCAGGGTTGGGATACTGATAGTTTACTATCAGTTGACAGGGAATTCCTTTTTAGGGGTCCAGTCCAAATGCATACAAACTCTTGAACTTCAAAGACACTTTAGTACTCTGACCTACATTCTTGTGCTTATTCACTCTCTAAAAAATACCAGTGCACAACGTGGGGCTCACACACACAACCGTGAAATTAATGGGCAAAATACATAGGGTACACGTCACGTAGATAGGGTGGAGTGGGGGGCTCGAACCCACAACCCTGAGATTAAGAGTCTCATGCTCATAAGAATAATGATGTCTTTGATTGAACGTTTTTATTAGTGGTCTAGTTTTGCTGTATTTGTATAGTTGTTTGAAGACCCTTCAGGAGTTTGATATTCAACCCCCTTTCTGATCTGCTCAACCCTAAAACAGCATCGCCCAACGTGGGATTGTAAAGTAGCTCGAGGACTTCAGCAATTTGACTTTCATTTGAGCATTTGCATCACCTTCACATGAACACCAATGGCCAATGTGGGGCTAGTTTTGGGCTTACGTTTGTATTAGCGGTCTAGTTTTTGTATTTGTATAGTTGTTTGAAGACCCTCCAGGAGTTTGATATTTAACCGCCTTTCTGATCTGTTCAACCCTAAAACAGCATCGCCCAACGTGGGGTTGTAAAGTAGCTTGAGGTCTTCAGCCATTTGGTTACGTTCAAAGTCAACCTCAGGTGGACCAAAAAACAAAGCAACGACGGGCTGGAGGAGTTGCTAATTGTGGACAGAGAGTCTTGTAAAGTAGCTCGAGGACTTGAGCACTTTGGTTTTTCAATCGAGTGTTTGTATCACCTTCACATGAACACCAATGGCCAACGTGGGGCTAGTTTTGTATTAGTGGTCTAGTTGTTTGAAGACCCTTAAGGAGTTTGATATTTAACTGCCTTTCTGATCAACCTTAAAACAGCATCGCCCAACGTGGGGCTCGAACCCACGACCCTGAGATTAAGAGTCTCATGCTCTACCAACTGAGCTAGCCGGGCTACTTTGAGCGGAAAAATGGGTCACATTTCGTGGCCGTATCATGGACTGAGAACATTCAGAAGGGTGGAGGCTCCCTTCTATCCTCCACAGCTACAACATCAGAATAATGATGTCTTTGATTGATTGGCTCTCCCAAAAACAAAAGCGCCTAGAATCTGGCTCAAAACCTGCCACTAGCATCATGTGACCAACATGTTCATAGCATGCTTGGGAAGAGACCCAATCCGTGGCAGTCTTCCCCCTTGGATCTCCTCTGTGTTCAGGTAAAAATGCTGGGCTCGCTGAAAAAACTGCAGGCAATGGTCGGACACAGACTCTCAATGACGGCAGATTGGTGTGTGTGAGGGCCCTTAGAATTAATCTTCTCAGAGGTATCCTCTTATCAGAAGTCAAGTTCAGCTGCAGACACTCTCGTAAAAAAGGTCAAGGACTTCAGCTATTTGGTTAGTGTTTACGTTTGTTACGTTCAACGTCAACCTCAGGTGGACCACAAAACAAAGCACAAAAGCAAAAATGGGAAGGACGGGCTAGGGGAGTTGCTCAATGTGGACAGAGTCTGCAGACAGTCTTGTAAAGTAGCTCGAGGACTTCAGCAATTTGGTTTTTCATTCGAGTGTTTGAATGACCTTCACATGAACACCAATGGCCAATGTGGGCTTACGTTTTTATTAGTGGTCTAGTTTTGCTGTATTTGTATAGTTGTTTGAAGACCCTTCAGGAGTTTGATATTCAACCCCTTTCTGATCTGCTCAACCCTAAAACAGCATCGCCCAACGTGGGATTGTAAAGTAGCTCGAGGACTTCAGCAATTTGACTTTCATTTGAGCATTTGCATCACCTTCACATGAACACCAATGGCCAATGTGGGGCTAGTTTTGGGCTTAGGTTTGTATTAGTGGTCTAGTTTTTGTATTTGTATAGTTGTTTGAAGACCCTCCAGGAGTTTGATATTTAACCGCCTTTCTGATCTGCTCAACCCTAAAACAGCATCGCCCAACGTGGGGTTGTAAAGTAGCTTGAGGTCTTCAGCCATTTGGTTACGTTCAAAGTCAACCTCAGGTGGACCAAAAACAAAGCAACGACGGGCTGGAGGAGTTGCTCAATGTGGACAGAGTGTGCAGACAGTCTTGTAAAGTAGCTCGAGGACTTGAGCACTTTGGTTTTTCATTCGAGTGTTTGTATCACCTTCACATGAACACCAATGGCCAACGTGGGGCTAGTTTTGGGCTTACGTTTGTATTTGTGGTCTAGTTGTTTGAAGACACTTCAGGAGTTTGATATTTAACCGCCTTTCTGATCAACCTTAAAACAGCATCGCCCAACGTGGGGCTCGAACCCACGACCCTGAGATTAAGAGTCTCATGCTCTACCGACTGAGCTAGCCGGGCTACTTTGAGCAGAAAAATGGGTCACATTTCGTGGCCGTATCATGGACTGAGAACACTCAGAAGGGTGGAGGCTCCCTTCTATCCTCCACAGCTACAACATCAGAATAATGATGTCTTTGATTGATTGGCTCTCCCAAAAACAAAAGCGCCTAGAATCTGGCTCAAAACCTGCCACTAGCATCATGTGACCAACATGTTCATAGCATGCTTGGGAAGAGACCCAATCCGTGGCAGTCTTCCCCCCTTGGATCTCTCCTCTGTGTTCAGGTAAAAATGCTGGGCTCGCTGAAAAAACTGCAGGCAATGGTCGGACACAGACTCTCAATGACGGCAGATTGGTGTGTGTGAGGGCCCTTAGAATTAATCTTCTCAGAGGTATCCTCTTATCAGAAGTCAAGTTCAGCTGCAGACACTCTCGTAAAAAAGGTCAAGGACTTCAGCTATTTGGTTAGTGTTTACGTTTGTTACGTTCAACGTCAACCTCTGGTGGATCAAAAAACAAAGCACAAAAGCAAAAATGGGAAGGACGGGCTGGGGGAGTTGCTCAATGTGGACAGAGTCTGCAGACAGTCTTGTAAAGTAGCTCGAGGACTTCAGCAATTTGGTTTTTCATTCGAGTGTTTGAATGACCTTCACATGAACACCAATGGCCAATGTGGGCTTACGTTTTTATTAGTGGTCTAGTTTTGCTGTATTTGTATAGTTGTTTGAAGACCCTCCAGGAGTTTGATATTTAACCGCCTTTCTGATCTGCTCAACCCTAAAACAGCATCCCCCAACGTGGGGTTGTAAAGTAGCTTGAGGTCTTCAGCCATTTGGTTACGTTCAAAGTTAACCTCAGGTGGACCAAAAAACAAAGCACAAAAAAAGCAACGACGGGCTGGAGGAGTTACTCAATGTGGACAGAGTGTGCAGACAGTCTTGTAAAGTAGCTCGAGGACTTGAGCACTTTGGTTTTTCATTCGAGTGTTTGTATCACCTTCACATGAACACCAATGGCCAACGTGGGGCTAGTTTTGGGCTTACGTTTGTATTAGTGGTCTAGTTGTTTGAAGACCCTTCAGGAGTTTGATATTTAACCGCCTTTCTGATCTGCTCAACCCTAAAACAGCATCGCCCAACGTGGGATTGTAAAGTAGCTCGAGGACTTCAGCAATTTGACTTTCATTTGAGCATTTGCATCACCTTCACATGAACACCAATGGCCAATGTGGGGCTAGTTTTGGGCTTAGGTTTGTATTAGTGGTCTAGTTTTTGTATTTGTATAGTTGTTTGAAGACCCTCCAGGAGTTTGATATTTAACCGCCTTTCTGATCTGCTCAACCCTAAAACAGCATCGCCCAACGTGGGGTTGTAAAGTAGCTTGAGGTCTTCAGCCATTTGGTTACGTTCAAAGTCAACCTCAGGTGGACCAAAAAACAAAGCAACGACGGGCTGGAGGAGTTGCTCAATGTGGACAGAGTGTGCAGACAGTCTTGTAAAGTAGCTCGAGGACTTGAGCACTTTGGTTTTTCATTCGAGTGTTTGTATCACCTTCACATGAACACCAATGGCCAACGTGGGGCTAGTTTTGGGCTTACGTTTGTATTTGTGGTCTAGTTGTTTGAAGACACTTCAGGAGTTTGATATTTAACCGCCTTTCTGATCAACCTTAAAACTGCATCGCCCAACGTGGGGCTCGAACCCACGACCCTGAGATTAAGAGTCTCATGCTCTACCGACTGAGCTAGCCGGGCTACTTTGAGCAGAAAAATGGGTCACATTTCGTGGCCGTATCATGGACTGAGAACACTCAGAAGGGTGGAGGCTCCCTTCTATCCTCCACAGCTACAACATCAGAATAATGATGTCTTTGATTGATTGGCTCTCCCAAAAACAAAAGCGCCTAGAATCTGGCTCAAAACCTGCCACTAGCATCATGTGACCAACATGTTCATAGCATGCTTGGGAAGAGACCCAATCCGTGGCAGTCTTCCCCCTTGGATCTCCTCTGTGTTCAGGTAAAAATGCTGGGCTCGCTGAAAAAACTGCAGGCAATGGTCGGACACAGACTCTCAATGACGGCAGATTGGTACGTGTGAGGGCCCTTAGAATTAATCTTCTCAGAGGTATCCTCTTATCAGAAGTCAAGTTCAGCTGCAGACACTCTCGTAAAAAAGGTCAAGGACTTCAGCTATTTGGTTAGTGTTTACGTTTGTTACGTTCAACGTCAACCTCAGGTGGACCAAAAAACAAAGCACAAAAGCAAAAATGGGAAGGACGGGCTGGGGGAGTTGCTCAATGTGGACAGAGTCTGCAGACAGTCTTGTAAAGTAGCTCGAGGACTTCAGCAATTTGGTTTTTCATTCGAGTGTTTGAATGACCTTCACATGAACACCAATGGCCAATGTGGGCTTACGTTTTTATTAGTGGTCTAGTTTTGCTGTATTTGTATAGTTGTTTGAAGACCCTTCAGGAGTTTGATATTCAACCCCCTTTCTGATCTGCTCAACCCTAAAACAGCATCGCCCAACGTGGGATTGTAAAGTAGCTCGAGGACTTCAGCAATTTGACTTTCATTTGAGCATTTGCATCACCTTCACATGAACACCAATGGCCAATGTGGGGCTAGTTTTGGGCTTAGGTTTGTATTAGTGGTCTAGTTTTTGTATTTGTATAGTTGTTTGAAGACCCTCCAGGAGTTTGATATTTAACCGCCTTTCTGATCTGCTCAACCCTAAAACAGCATCGCCCAACGTGGGGTTGTAAAGTAGCTTGAGGTCTTCAGCCATTTGGTTTCAAACGTTCAAAGTCAACCTCAGGTGGACCAAAAAACAAAGCAACGACGGGCTGGAGGAGTTGCTCAATGTGGACAGAGTGTGCAGACAGTCTTGTAAAGTAGCTCGAGGACTTGAGCACTTTGGTTTTTCATTCGAGTGTTTGTATCACCTTCACATGAACACCAATGGCCAACGTGGGGCTAGTTTTGGGCTTACGTTTGTATTTGTGGTCTAGTTGTTTGAAGACACTTCAGGAGTTTGATATTTAACCGCTTTTCTGATCAACCTTAAAACTGCATCGCCCAACGTGGGGCTCGAACCCACGACCCTGAGATTAAGAGTCTCATGCTCTACCGACTGAGCTAGCCGGGCTACTTTGAGCAGAAAAATGGGTCACATTTCGTGGCCGTATCATGGACTGAGAACACTCAGAAGGGTGGAGGCTCCCTTCTATCCTCCACAGCTACAACATCAGAATAATGATGTCTTTGATTGATTGGCTCTCCCAAAAACAAAAGCGCCTAGAATCTGGCTCAAAACCTGCCACTAGCATCATGTGACCAACATGTTCATAGCATGCTTGGGAAGAGACCCAATCCGTGGCAGTCTTCCCCCTTGGATCTCCTCTGTGTTCAGGTAAAAATGCTGGGCTCGCTGAAAAAACTGCAGGCAATGGTCGGACACAGACTCTCAATGACGGCAGATTGGTACGTGTGAGGGCCCTTAGAATTAATCTTCTCAGAGGTATCCTCTTATCAGAAGTCAAGTTCAGCTGCAGACACTCTCGTAAAAAAGGTCAAGGACTTCAGCTATTTGGTTAGTGTTTACGTTTGTTACGTTCAACGTCAACCTCTGGTGGATCAAAAAACAAAGCACAAAAGCAAAAATGGGAAGGACGGGCTGGGGGAGTTGCTCAATGTGGACAGAGTCTGCAGACAGTCTTGTAAAGTAGCTCGAGGACTTCAGCAATTTGGTTTTTCATTCGAGTGTTTGAATGACCTTCACATGAACACCAATGGCCAATGTGGGCTTACGTTTTTATTAGTGGTCTAGTTTTGCTGTATTTGTATAGTTGTTTGAAGACCCTCCAGGAGTTTGATATTTAACCGCCTTTCTGATCTGCTCAATAAACAGCATCCCCCAACGTGGGGTTGTAAAGTAGCTTGAGGTCTTCAGCCATTTGCTCAACCTCAGGTGGACCAAAAACAAAGCACAACACGGGCGGGCTGGAGGAGTTACTCAATGTGGGAGTGTGCAACAGTCTTGTAAAGTAGCTCGAGGACTTGAGCAATTTGGTTTTTCATTTGAGCATTTGCATCACCTTCACATGAACACCAATGGCCAATGTGGGGCTAGTTTTGGGCTTAGGTTTGTATTAGTGGTCTAGTTTTTGTATTTGTATAGTTGTTTGAAGACCCTCCAGGAGTTTGATATTTAACCGCCTTTCTGATCTGCTCAACCCTAAAACAGCATCGCCCAACGTGGGGTTGTAAAGTAGCTTGAGGTCTTCAGCCATTTGGTTACGTTCAAAGTCAACCTCAGGTGGACCAAAAACAAAGCAACGACGGGCTGGAGGAGTTGCTCAATGTGGACAGAGTGTGCAGACATTAGCTCGAGGACTTGAGCACTTTGGTTTTTCATTCGAGTGTTTGTATCACCTTCACATGAACACCAATGGCCAACGTGGGGCTAGTTTTGGGCTTACGTTTGTATTTGTGGTCTAGTTGTTTGAAGACACTTCAGGAGTTTGATATTTAACCGCCTTTCTGATCAACCTTAAAACTGCATCGCCCAACGTGGGGCTCGAACCCACGACCCTGAGATTAAGAGTCTCATGCTCTACCGACTGAGCTAGCCGGGCTACTTTGAGCAGAAAAATGGGTCACATTTCGTGGCCGTATCATGGACTGAGAACACTCAGAAGGGTGGAGGCTCCCTTCTATCCTCCACAGCTACAACATCAGAATAATGATGTCTTTGATTGATTGGCTCTCCCAAAAACAAAAGCGCCTAGAATCTGGCTCAAAACCTGCCACTAGCATCATGTGACCAACATGTTCATAGCATGCTTGGGAAGAGACCCAATCCGTGGCAGTCTTCCCCCTTGGATCTCCTCTGTGTTCAGGTAAAAATGCTGGGCTCGCTGAAAAAACTGCAGGCAATGGTCGGACACAGACTCTCAATGACGGCAGATTGGTGTGTGTGAGGGCCCTTAGAATTAATCTTCTCAGAGGTATCCTCTTATCAGAAGTCAAGTTCAGCTGCAGACACTCTCGTAAAAAAGGTCAAGGACTTCAGCTATTTGGTTAGTGTTTACGTTTGTTACGTTCAACGTCAACTTCTGGTGGATCAAAAAACAAAGCACAAAAGCAAAAATGGGAAGGACGGGCTGGGGGAGTTGCTCAATGTGGACAGAGTCTGCAGACAGTCTTGTAAAGTAGCTCGAGGACTTCAGCAATTTGGTTTTTCATTCGAGTGTTTGAATGACCTTCACATGAACACCAATGGCCAATGTGGGCTTACGTTTTTATTAGTGGTCTAGTTTTGCTGTATTTGTATAGTTGTTTGAAGACCCTCCAGGAGTTTGATATTTAACCGCCTTTCTGATCTGCTCAACCCTAAAACAGCATCCCCCAACGTGGGGTTGTAAAGTAGCTTGAGGTCTTCAGCCATTTGGTTACGTTCAAAGTTAACCTCAGGTGGACCAAAAAACAAAGCACAAAAGCAACGACGGGCTGGAGGAGTTACTCAATGTGGACAGAGTGTGCAGACAGTCTTGTAAAGTAGCTCGAGGACTTGAGCACTTTGGTTTTTCATTCGAGTGTTTGTATCACCTTCACATGAACACCAATGGCCAACGTGGGGCTAGTTTTGGGCTTACGTTTGTATTAGTGGTCTAGTTGTTTGAAGACCCTTCAGGAGTTTGATATTTAACCGCCTTTCTGATCTGCTCAACCCTAAAACAGCATCGCCCAACGTGGGATTGTAAAGTAGCTCGAGGACTTCAGCAATTTGACTTTCATTTGAGCATTTGCATCACCTTCACATGAACACCAATGGCCAATGTGGGGCTAGTTTTGGGCTTAGGTTTGTATTAGTGGTCTAGTTTTTGTATTTGTATAGTTGTTTGAAGACCCTCCAGGAGTTTGATATTTAACCGCCTTTCTGATCTGCTCAACCCTAAAACAGCATCGCCCAACGTGGGATTGTAAAGTAGCTCGAGGACTTCAGCAATTTGACTTTCATTTGAGCATTTGCATCACCTTCACATGAACACCAATGGCCAATGTGGGGCTAGTTTTGGGCTTAGGTTTGTATTAGTGGTCTAGTTTTTGTATTTGTATAGTTGTTTGAAGACCCTCCAGGAGTTTGATATTTAACCGCCTTTCTGATCTGCTCAACCTAAAACAGCATCGCCCAACGTGGGGTTGTAAAAAGTAGCTTGAGGTCTTCAGCCATTTGGTTACGTTCAAAGTCAACCTCAGGTGGACCTAAAAAAAACAAAGCAACGACGGGCTGGAGGAGTTGCTCAATGTGGACAGAGTGTGCAGACAGTCTTGTAAAGTAGCTCGAGGACTTGAGCACTTTGGTTTTTCATTCGAGTGTTTGTATCACCTTCACATGAACACCAATGGCCAACGTGGGGCTAGTTTTGGGCTTACGTTTGTATTTGTGGTCTAGTTGTTTGAAGACACTTCAGGAGTTTGATATTTAACCGCCTTTCTGATCAACCTTAAAACAGCATCGCCCAACGTGGGGCTCGAACCCACGACCCTGAGATTAAGAGTCTCATGCTCTACCGACTGAGCTAGCCGGGCTACTTTGAGCAGAAAAATGGGTCACATTTCGTGGCCGTATCATGGACTGAGAACACTCAGAAGGGTGGAGGCTCCCTTCTATCCTCCACAGCTACAACATCAGAATAATGATGTCTTTGATTGATTGGCTCTCCCAAAAACAAAAGCGCCTAGAATCTGGCTCAAAACCTGCCACTAGCATCATGTGACCAACATGTTCATAGCATGCTTGGGAAGAGACCCAATCCCGTGGCAGTCTTCCCCTTGGATCTCCTCTGTGTTCAGGTAAAAATGCTGGGCTCGCTGAAAAACTGCAGGCAATGGTCGGACACAGACTCTCAATGACGGCAGATTGGTGTGTGTGAGGGCCATTAGAATTAATCTTCTCAGAGGTATCCTCTTATCAGAAGTCAAGTTCAGCTGCAGACACTCTCGTAAAAAAGGTCAAGGACTTCAGCTATTTGGTTAGTGTTTACGTTTGTTACGTTCAACGTCAACTTCTGGTGGATCAAAAACAAAGCACAAAAGCAAAAATGGGAAGGACGGGCTGGGGGAGTTGCTCAATGTGGACAGAGTCTGCAGACAGTCTTGTAAAGTAGCTCGAGGACTTCAGCAATTTGGTTTTTCATTCGAGTGTTTGAATGACCTTCACATGAACACCAATGGCCAATGTGGGCTTACGTTTTTATTAGTGGTCTAGTTTTGCTGTATTTGTATAGTTGTTTGAAGACCCTCCAGGAGTTTGATATTTAACCGCCTTTCTGATCTGCTCAACCCTAAAACAGCATCCCCCAACGTGGGGTTGTAAAGTAGCTTGAGGTCTTCAGCCATTTGGTTACGTTCAAAGTTAACCTCAGGTGGACCAAAAAACAAAGCACAAAAGCAACGACGGGCTGGAGGAGTTACTCAATGTGGACAGAGTGTGCAGACAGTCTTGTAAAGTAGCTCGAGGACTTGAGCACTTTGGTTTTTCATTCGAGTGTTTGTATCACCTTCACATGAACACCAATGGCCAACGTGGGGCTAGTTTTGGGCTTACGTTTGTATTAGTGGTCTAGTTGTTTGAAGACCCTTCAGGAGTTTGATATTTAACCGCCTTTCTGATCTGCTCAACCCTAAAACAGCATCCCAGCGTGGGATTGTAAAGTAGCTCGAGGACTTCAGCAATTTGACTTTCATTTGAGCATTTGCATCACCTTCACATGAACACCAATGGCCAATGTGGGGCTAGTTTTGGGCTTAGGTTTGTATAGTGGTCTAGGTCTAGTTTTTGTATTTGTATAGTTGTTTGAAGACCCTCCAGGAGTTTGATATTTAACCGCCTTTCTGATCTGCTCAACCCTAAAACAGCATCGCCCAACGTGGGATTGTAAAGTAGCTCGAGGACTTCAGCAATTTGACTTTCATTTGAGCATTTGCATCACCTTCACATGAACACCAATGGCCAATGTGGGGCTAGTTTTGGGCTTAGGTTTGTATTAGTGGTCTAGTTTTTGTATTTGTATAGTTGTTTGAAGACCCTCCAGGAGTTTGATATTTAACCGCCTTTCTGATCTGCTCAACCCTAAAACAGCATCGCCCAACGTGGGGTTGTAAAGTAGCTTGAGGTCTTCAGCCATTTGGTTACGTTCAAAGTCAACCTCAGGTGGACCAAAAAACAAAGCAACGACGGGCTGGAGGAGTTGCTCAATGTGGACAGAGTGTGCAGACAGTCTTGTAAAGTAGCTCGAGGACTTGAGCACTTTGGTTTTTCATTCGAGTGTTTGTATCACCTTCACATGAACACCAATGGCCAACGTGGGGCTAGTTTTGGGCTTACGTTTGTATTTGTGGTCTAGTTGTTTGAAGACACTTCAGGAGTTTGATATTTAACCGCCTTTCTGATCAACCTTAAAACTGCATCGCCCAACGTGGGGCTCGAACCCACGACCCTGAGATTAAGAGTCTCATGCTCTACCGACTGAGCTAGCCGGGCTACTTTGAGCGGAAAAATGGGTCACATTTCGTGGCCGTATCATGGACTGAGAACACTCAGAAGGGTGGAGGCTCCCTTCTATCCTCCACAGCTACAACATCAGAATAATGATGTCTTTGATTGATTGGCTCTCCCAAAAACAAAAGCGCCTAGAATCTGGCTCAAAACCTGCCACTAGCATCATGTGACCAACATGTTCATAGCATGCTTGGGAAGAGACCCAATCCGTGGCAGTCTTCCCCTTGGATCTCCTCTGTGTTCAGGTAAAAATGCTGGGCTCGCTGAAAAAAAACTGCAGGCAATGGTCGGACACAGACTCTCAATGACGGCAGATTGGTGTGTGAGGGCCCTTAGAATTAATCTTCTCAGAGGTATCCTCTTATCAGAAGTCAAGTTCAGCTGCAGACACTCTCGTAAAAAAGGTCAAGGACTTCAGCTATTTGGTTAGTGTTTACGTTTGTTACGTTCAACGTCAACTTCTGGTGGATCAAAAAACAAAGCACAAAAGCAAAAATGGGAAGGACGGGCTGGGGGAGTTGCTCAATGTGGACAGAGTCTGCAGACAGTCTTGTAAAGTAGCTCGAGGACTTCAGCAATTTGGTTTTTCATTCGAGTGTTTGAATGACCTTCACATGAACACCAATGGCCAATGTGGGCTTACGTTTTTATTAGTGGTCTAGTTTTGCTGTATTTGTATAGTTGTTTGAAGACCCTTCAGGAGTTTGATATTCAACCCCCTTTCTGATCTGCTCAACCCTAAAACAGCATCGCCCAACGTGGGATTGTAAAGTAGCTCGAGGACTTCAGCAATTTGACTTTCATTTGAGCATTTGCATCACCTTCACATGAACACCAATGGCCAATGTGGGGCTAGTTTTGGGCTTAGGTTTGTATTAGTGGTCTAGTTTTTGTATTTGTATAGTTGTTTGAAGACCCTCCAGGAGTTTGATATTTAACCGCCTTTCTGATCTGCTCAACCCTAAAACAGCATCGCCCAACGTGGGGTTGTAAAGTAGCTTGAGGTCTTCAGCCATTTGGTTACGTTCAAAGTCAACCTCAGGTGGACCAAAAAACAAAGCAACGACGGGCTGGAGGAGTTGCTCAATGTGGACAGAGTGTGCAGACAGTCTTGTAAAGTAGCTCGAGGACTTGAGCACTTTGGTTTTTCATTCGAGTGTTTGTATCACCTTCACATGAACACCAATGGCCAACGTGGGGCTAGTTTTGGGCTTACGTTTGTATTTGTGGTCTAGTTGTTTGAAGACACTTCAGGAGTTTGATATTTAACCGCCTTTCTGATCAACCTTAAAACAGCATCGCCCAACGTGGGGCTCGAACCCACGACCCTGAGATTAAGAGTCTCATGCTCTACCGACTGAGCTAGCCGGGCTACTTTGAGCAGAAAAATGGGTCACATTTCGTGGCCGTATCATGGACTGAGAACACTCAGAAGGGTGGAGGCTCCCTTCTATCCTCCACAGCTACAACATCAGAATAATGATGTCTTTGATTGATTGGCTCTCCCAAAAACAAAAGCGCCTAGAATCTGGCTCAAAACCTGCCACTAGCATCATGTGACCAACATGTTCATAGCATGCTTGGGAAGAGACCCAATCCGTGGCAGTCTTCCCCTTGGATCTCCTCTGTGTTCAGGTAAAAATGCTGGGCTCGCTGAAAAAACTGCAGGCAATGGTCGGACACAGACTCTCAATGACGGCAGATTGGTGTGTGTGAGGGCCCTTAGAATTAATCTTCTCAGAGGTATCCTCTTATCAGAAGTCAAGTTCAGCTGCAGACACTCTCGTAAAAAAGGTCAAGGACTTCAGCTATTTGGTTAGTGTTTACGTTTGTTACGTTCAACGTCAACCTCAGGTGGACCAAAAAACAAAGCACAAAAGCAAAAATGGGAAGGACGGGCTGGGGGAGTTGCTCAATGTGGACAGAGTCTGCAGACAGTCTTGTAAAGTAGCTCGAGGACTTCAGCAATTTGGTTTTTCATTCGAGTGTTTGAATGACCTTCACATGAACACCAATGGCCAATGTGGGCTTACGTTTTTATTAGTGGTCTAGTTTTGCTGTATTTGTATAGTTGTTTGAAGACCCTTCAGGAGTTTGATATTCAACCCCCTTTCTGATCTGCTCAACCCTAAAACAGCATCGCCCAACGTGGGATTGTAAAGTAGCTCGAGGACTTCAGCAATTTGACTTTCATTTGAGCATTTGCATCACCTTCACATGAACACCAATGGCCAATGTGGGGCTAGTTTTGGGCTTAGGTTTGTATTAGTGGTCTAGTTTTTGTATTTGTATAGTTGTTTGAAGACCCTCCAGGAGTTTGATATTTAACCGCCTTTCTGATCTGCTCAACCCTAAAACAGCATCGCCCAACGTGGGGTTGTAAAGTAGCTTGAGGTCTTCAGCCATTTGGTTACGTTCAAAGTCAACCTCAGGTGGACCAAAAAACAAAGCAACGACGGGCTGGAGGAGTTGCTCAATGTGGACAGAGTGTGCAGACAGTCTTGTAAAGTAGCTCGAGGACTTGAGCACTTTGGTTTTTCATTCGAGTGTTTGTATCACCTTCACATGAACACCAATGGCCAACGTGGGGCTAGTTTTGGGCTTACGTTTGTATTTGTGGTCTAGTTGTTTGAAGACACTTCAGGAGTTTGATATTTAACCGCCTTTCTGATCAACCTTAAAACAGCATCGCCCAACGTGGGGCTCGAACCCACGACCCTGAGATTAAGAGTCTCATGCTCTACCGACTGAGCTAGCCGGGCTACTTTGAGCAGAAAAATGGGTCACATTTCGTGGTCGTATCATGGACTGAGAACACTCAGAAGGGTGGAGGCTCCCTTCTATCCTCCACAGCTACAACATCAGAATAATGATGTCTTTGATTGATTGGCTCTCCCAAAAACAAAAGCGCCTAGAATCTGGCTCAAAACCTGCCACTAGCATCATGTGACCAACATGTTCATAGCATGCTTGGGAAGAGACCCAATCCGTGGCAGTCTTCCCCTTGGATCTCCTCTGTGTTCAGGTAAAAATGCTGGGCTCGCTGAAAAACTGCAGGCAATGGTCGGACACAGACTCTCAATGACGGCAGATTGTGTGTGTGAGGGCCCTTAGAATTAATCTTCTCAGAGGTATCCTCTTATCAGAAGTCAAGTTCAGCTGCAGACACTCTCGTAAAAAAGGTCAAGGACTTCAGCTATTTGGTTAGTGTTTACGTTTGTTACGTTCAACGTCAACCTCAGGTGGACCAAAAAACAAAGCACAAAAGCAAAAATGGGAAGGACGGGCTGGGGGAGTTGCTCAATGTGGACAGAGTCTGCAGACAGTCTTGTAAAGTAGCTCGAGGACTTCAGCAATTTGGTTTTTCATTCGAGTGTTTGAATGACCTTCACATGAACACCAATGGCCAATGTGGGCTTACGTTTTTATTAGTGGTCTAGTTTTGCTGTATTTGTATAGTTGTTTGAAGACCCTTCAGGAGTTTGATATTCAACCCCTTTCTGATCTGCTCAACCCTAAAACAGCATCGCCCAACGTGGGATTGTAAAGTAGCTCGAGGACTTCAGCAATTTGACTTTCATTTGAGCATTTGCATCACCTTCACATGAACACCAATGGCCAATGTGGGGCTAGTTTTGGGCTTAGGTTTGTATTAGTGGTCTAGTTTTTGTATTTGTATAGTTGTTTGAAGACCCTCCAGGAGTTTGATATTTAACCGCCTTTCTGATCTGCTCAACCCTAAAACAGCATCGCCCAACGTGGGGTTGTAAAGTAGCTTGAGGTCTTCAGCCATTTGGTTACGTTCAAAGTCAACCTCAGGTGGACCAAAAAACAAAGCAACGACGGGCTGGAGGAGTTGCTCAATGTGGACAGAGTGTGCAGACAGTCTTGTAAAGTAGCTCGAGGACTTGAGCACTTTGGTTTTTCATTCGAGTGTTTGTATCACCTTCACATGAACACCAATGGCCAACGTGGGGCTAGTTTTGGGCTTACGTTTGTATTTGTGGTCTAGTTGTTTGAAGACACTTCAGGAGTTTGATATTTAACCGCCTTTCTGATCAACCTTAAAACAGCATCGCCCAACGTGGGGCTCGAACCCACGACCCTGAGATTAAGAGTCTCATGCTCTACCGACTGAGCTAGCCGGGCTACTTTGAGCAGAAAAATGGGTCACATTTCGTGGCCGTATCATGGACTGAGAACACTCAGAAGGGTGGAGGCTCCCTTCTATCCTCCACAGCTACAACATCAGAATAATGATGTCTTTGATTGATTGGCTCTCCCAAAAACAAAAGCGCCTAGAATCTGGCTCAAAACCTGCCACTAGCATCATGTGACCAACATGTTCATAGCATGCTTGGGAAGAGACCCAATCCGTGGCAGTCTTCCCCCTTGGATCTCCTCTGTGTTCAGGTAAAAATGCTGGGCTCGCTGAAAAACTGCAGGCAATGGTCGGACACAGACTCTCAATGACGGCAGATTGGTGTGTGTGAGGGCCCTTAGAATTAATCTTCTCAGAGGTATCCTCTTATCAGAAGTCAAGTTCAGCTGCAGACACTCTCGTAAAAAAGGTCAAGGACTTCAGCTATTTGGTTAGTGTTTACGTTTGTTACGTTCAACGTCAACCTCAGGTGGACCAAAAAACAAAGCACAAAAGCAAAAATGGGAAGGACGGGCTGGGGAGTTGCTCAATGTGGACAGAGTCTGCAGACAGTCTTGTAAAGTAGCTCGAGGACTTCAGCAATTTTGTTTTTCATTCGAGTGTTTGAATGACCTTCACATGAACACCAATGGCCAATGTGGGCTTACGTTTTTATTAGTGGTCTAGTTTTGCTGTATTTGTATAGTTGTTTGAAGACCCTTCAGGAGTTTGATATTCAACCCCTTTCTGATCTGCTCAACCCTAAAACAGCATCGCCCAACGTGGGATTGTAAAGTAGCTCGAGGACTTCAGCAATTTGACTTTCATTTGAGCATTTGCATCACCTTCACATGAACACCAATGGCCAATGTGGGGCTAGTTTTGGGCTTAGGTTTGTATTAGTGGTCTAGTTTTTGTATTTGTATAGTTGTTTGAAGACCCTCCAGGAGTTTGATATTTAACCGCCTTTCTGATCTGCTCAACCCTAAAACAGCATCGCCCAACGTGGGGTTGTAAAGTAGCTTGAGGTCTTCAGCCATTTGGTTACGTTCAAAGTCAACCTCAGGTGGACCAAAAACAAAGCAACGACGGGCTGGAGGAGTTGCTCAATGTGGACAGAGTGTGCAGACAGTCTTGTAAAGTAGCTCGAGGACTTGAGCACTTTGGTTTTCTCGGCCTTTGGATTCAATTTTTTCTTCAGGTAAACCCCAAAAACAAAGCAATGGCGGAGAGACTTCAAGAAACCCAGACGCGTTAAGAGTCCCCTTAGAACTTGGTTCCTTTTGAAAATCCTCCAAACCCAAATGGCCGGGGATTTGTATTTGGTTTGTGTTAAGTTTTCGAAGTTAGTTTTCACCTCCAACCTAAAAAGATGCCCAAGATGAGTGGGAATCTTTTTAAAGGTTCAAAACTCAGCCAAATTTTCATGGTGGGAATACTTTGCACAAGGTTTGTATTCAAAATCGTTTTGATTTGTGTTGTTTGTAGGAGTTGATTTAACCCTTCTGATCTCTTAACCCTCGATCCCCTTGGGTATGTAAAAGCCATTGGTTCGCAAAACTCAGGCATTGCAAAAACTCGGCAATGGAATGGGACTGAGGTGAGGCTTAGTTATGTCAAGTTTTGATCTTGTATTTGGTCAAATTTTAAAAGGTTTCTACTCACTAACAGCATTCAGACGTTGGGACAGTTAGCTTCGTTCCCATTAGTGGGCCTTTATTTAAACACAAAGGAGGTGGAACCCTAAGTGCTAATTGGAAGGCTTCGTGTCCGAAAACTTGGAGGATTTTTCACCAGGGGTTTACTTGAGGAACCAATTCAATTGGGCAATGGATGGCCTTAGTTTTAGGGTTTTTTTTTGTAAACTTCAGAAAGAATTTTTGTTGTTTAACCCTTTTTGCAAACGCTAAGGACCCAAGATGCCTCCGGAAGACCCAACCTGAGTTTTGAGTCTTCGTTGTTACGTATGCGGTGCAAAAACGCACATGGGAACCAATTCCAATTGGAGGCTGAATTGAGGTTGGAGCCTTTTTTTATTTTAACTTCAAAATCCTTTTAGAAAAAGGCTTAGTCTGTAAACTCAAAAGTCAATTGCCCAATTTGGTTGAAGATTTGTTTCCCATTGGTACCTACCACAAACCAAAGACCTCGAAGGCTTTGGCTAAAAAAGAAGCTCAGCATTTGGAGGGTTAGTTTTTTTTGTTTTTCAAGACAAGGAATTGCATTTTAAGCGTCGGATTTGAATGTTTACATTCTAGTTTTATATCAACTTCAATTGCCCAAAACGTGTTGGACCCTGGGATTTGTTTGGGTTACTTGTTTAATAGGATTTGCAATTTAACGTTTTGACTCAATTAAATTAACAGCTTCAATTGGGCTCAACCCATTTGGTTAAGGTTTGTTTAGTGGCTTGAGGGTAGTTTGGAAGGTTTAATTGGGTTGTATTAACAGACATTAAGTCAACCCTAAAATCCCCAACGGGCTAAAGCAGATTAGGTCTTTAATGTTGGCTTTCAAAAGGCAAGGCCTCAGGTGGACCTCAAGGGAAACCAGCCAACGTATGGCAATATTGTAAATATGGTCTCGGAAAGCCCCTTTGTTTCCCCTCTTTCCAACCCAATTGGAAAGCATGGCAGCCCTTGGATTAATGTTTAGGTAAACATGTTATTTGGAAAGCAAATTCCAAGCCATGGGGCATGTAAAGGAATTAGATTAGTTTTGGAGGTATTTTTGAAGGAAGATTGGGAATTCAAAAATCAAGGATTGGCAATAAAGGTGGGGTTCTATTAAATCAGTGAATTTAATTGCCCAAACTAAGCCTGGTTGCCAAACGACGAGTGAGAAGTTCAATGACAATGGCAAAGTTTAATCGGGCTTTACTGGTTCCATTTGTAAATCCTCATTGCCTGGTAAGTGGCTAGTTTGTATTTGGAAGTTGTTAAGATTAGGAGTTTTATTAACCCTTTCGTAACCTAAATCACGCAACTGGGGAATCCAACGAAAGGTTTGTTACGTTGAGCCGCCTTGGTGGTAATTAAAGAACAGTGAGAAATGGAAGTGCAGGACAAAGCCTCGGCCAAAGAATGGGGTTAGTTGGTTTCAAGGTGAAGTTCCAACCATGCCATTGGACCAAGCCAGTTAATTGATGTTTAGAGATTGGACTCCTTGATTTTAATCGGCCTAACTGGGTTTTCCCATTAAGTTTTGGGTTTGTAAATCCAAGGTTGTTTGGTTCAGTTAGAAGTTAAACCTCAGTTTGGAATTAACCCACAACAACAGAAGCCAAGGGGGCAATTGAAAGGGGTTGGACTTGTGACTTCCAATTTGACAAAATGGCCATTTGTATAGGCTACTTCGAATGGTTTTGTTTAAACCTCAAGTAACCATTTTAAAGTTTCGTTTATTAGGTCCCAGTTTATTGTAGAATTGTAAGACTTCAAGTTTATTTAACCCTTTCTACTTGCTAACCCAAAAGGCCATCGCCCGGGGTAGTGGGTTAGTGTTGAGGACTTCAAAGATTCTTAAGCCTTTGACATTAAAACAGCCAATGGACCTGAGGTTTTTGAGCTTCAGCTCTATTAGTAGCGAGTTTAGCATTTGTTTCTTCGGAGTTTGAATACGGGGCCCACAAGCCAAATGGAACAGTTTTGGGAGGTTAAATTTGGGAGTTGTTGAAATCTCAGGTTTGAATTTACGCTTCAAGCAACCTTTAAGTGGCACAAGATGGCTGGCAGGTAATTAAGGTTCATCTCCTAACCCGTTTTAAGACGAGATTGGTCTTCGGGTTAATCTTCAAGAACACCAAGAAGCGGTGGGGTCTAATGGGCAAGGTTGCATTTGTGGTTAGTTACCTTTATTGATGTTTTCCCAAAACAAACGCAATTGGAAACCTGATGTCAATGGCAACCCAGATCTAGATTAAAGCCTGTCTACCTATCCCATCTCCTGGGATTTGGTAATTTGGGTTCGTTTAAACTAAAATTCAAGGTAGCTTCCTAAACCAATCCAACGGGGTATTTGATCTTTGATTGGTTGTCTAAACAGCCAAACAGGCAAAAACCCTGAAGTCAATGAACTTCAGCACTTGGGGCTCCCATTAGTCGTTCGTGAGTAAAAAAGGCAAAAACTGGGCAATGGCGAGATTGACGGTTGGGTCTAGGCCTAGAAACTTAATTTTTTTTTCCTTCCCAAACAAAAGCAAGATTGCTATTGGGTTTATTGTTTTAAATTGTTTGACTTTGAAACCCTTTCCCACAAACCAATGGCAACGTGGGGATTGTGGCTGGAGATTGGAAGGTTTGGACTTCAGGTTATACTTCGATTTAACCTTGAGCCTTGAAACTTTGCAAAGCCTTGATTAAAGTTCTGTTTAGTGGCTATTTGGAAAAGTATTCTCTAATTTGAATTAGGGGTTTTACCTCCTCAACCTTGACCCTAAGCACAAACAAGGTTAAAGCATGGTCTTCAAACCATTTTGGCCAAAGCAACCGGTTTAAGACTCAGGAAAGCTGGAAGTTTGACAATGACAAGGATGTGATTGTTTTAGTGGGTATTTTGGATCTTTTAATAACACTAATTGAATCGGCTATTTGGTAGTTTACGTTTGTGGCTTAGTTGGTTAGGACATTCCAGTTTGGTGGAAACCCTTAAAGAGCGGGTTAAATTTTTCATGTGTTTGGAACCCGAACTGGAATTGGCATTGGGTTTTAAAGGTTATGCCATTTGAAGTTTTGGACTTTATGGAGTTTGAACCTTAGAACAACGCCGGGCTACCGCTCTTTGTATTAGTCTAGATTGAATTAAGCTTAATTTGGTTGACCAAAACAAAACACCCTAATTGGGCCAAGGGCCTCTTGCCGGACTAGTTTGGTTTTTGGGTTTTAACCACTGATGCTAATCCTTGATTCTCGTAAAATGCGGTAAATGCTGGGTGAATTCTTTAGCAACCCAAAGCCCAAAGGCTTTTGACGCTATTAGCTTATTGATTTCTTTTTGATTCCCACAAGGGTAGCTCAATTGATAGTGATGTAACCTAACGGTGTTTTGTTTGAATAGCTCCAACCGCCCCTTGAAGTTCTTGACAAAAACAGGGCAAAAAGAAGCGGGTGGGGAGTTCTCAATGTGAACAGATGGAGACTTAAATGTCGGGCTTGCATTTTTTTTCTTCAGTGTTTATACCTTTACAAACCAAGGCAATGGGGCTTACGTTTATGGGCTAGTTTTTTTGGTTTTTAGTTTAAGAACCTTGGATTGAATTTAACCCCCCAAACCCCCAAAGAAGAGGGCTCCCAATGGTTAGAGACAGCTACGTCTTGAGCCAGGCTTCAATTTGTTAACATGGAAATGAACAAGCACAGAACCAGGCCTGAGGGACCCTTCTATTAATCAGTTTTTATGAGTTGAAACTTGGTTTATTCTGTTTCAAACCTCAAGCCCTAAACCAAACCTTTGGGTAGTAATGTGGCTTTTGTTCCCTTAAGTAAAAGGGGTTTGACCACAAGAAAAAGCGGCTGGATACGGAATGTGGACCAGTTAGGCATTTGTAATTGAGGCCTTTGATAATTCAATGACCACTTCAAAAGTAAGGCCAGTGGTTAGTGGGTCTAGTTGTTATTGGTGTTTATTTTGTTCAAAACCAAGAAATAAAACCCCGGGCAAAAAAGGAGAAGTATGCTTAAAGTGAGGCTCGCATTTCAAATTGGGATTTCATGGTTCTTGAAACCTAATGCCCATGGCCTGGGATTATTTTAGTTTGTTTTTGTTGTTGTTTGAAACCCCAAGTTTTATTAACCTTGCTTCAACCTAAACCATCCCAACTTGAAAATGTCCAGCTTGGAAGTTAACCAATACCTTAAGCTTCGCTATTCCCTTCAATGTAACAAGGGGACAAAAGCTAGTTGCTTGTTAGATTACCGGCAGAATCTCAAGTGTTTGGACTTGGATGTCATTTGAATAGCTTTGATACCTTTCAACCTAAAAGATCCCAACGTGGAATAAGTAAAGGCAAACTTCAGCATTTTCTTAGTAACCTTAGTGGCTGTTTCAAGAACAGGGTAATTTAAGGTTGAAGACCGGGTTTTAAAGTATGCTAGACAGAGCTTGGATTGAAGTGTCGGACTTCACAATTTTTAATTGAGTTTGGACCTTAAGAACACCTGCAATGTGGGTTAGTTTTGGTTTAGGTTGTTTGTGTTCTGTTTTTGTATTTTTGTGTTTAAGACCTTAGAGTTTAATTTAACCCCTTCTACTAAAAGCTCAATAAAAAGTGCCCCGGGTTGAAAATGGACCCAATTTGTCGTCAACATACCCAAGAACACCAGGAAGTGGGCTTTGGCTGAGTTTATAGTGAGCTTGATTGATTGGTTTTTAAAAAGCCTAGTTCCTTTTCACTGCCCTTGCACTGCAATTTAAGCACCGGCTTGGGGGCTAGTGTTTACCCTTTGGATTTGGTTAGTTTAACCCTCAGTGAAAAAAACCGCAGGCAATGGGCCAACAACCTAAAAGTGGGCTGGATTGGTTAAAGGTAACCCAGACCAAAATGGGCTCAGTTTGAGAGTTGCATTCTTCAAGTAACTTTAAAAATAGGAATTAGCTTTTGGCTTAAAGGTCGGTTTGTTCACCTGGTTTGAGTTCCAAGACCCCTCCTTGGAAAATTCATAAAAGCGTGCTGAAAACCTAGAAGTGGCCAAGGTTTAAAGTTCAGGACTCAGAAAATTTTTGAGGTTCACAAAGGTATTCAGTAAGAACCTACATGCAAATTGGCCATTTGGTTAGTTTTATTGTGGGTTCATGTTATTTTTGGTGTGTTAACCCAAAAGGGTTGCCAAAACCTTTCAGATTGGGCAACCTAAGGGATTGGTAGCTGGTCAGCCCATTGGTTTTTCCGGGTTTGTAATATCAAACCAAGCCAGGGGCTTCAAGTAAAGTAGGTCTGATTGTAAGGTTAAGCACCGGTGTTAAGTTCTAATTCACCCAGAAATGGCCAAGGGGGTTGTAAAGGTAGTTGAAGTTTAGATTTGGTTTAAAGGTTTCAGGTTGAATTCCAACCCAATCCGGGCTAATTAAAAGAGGCCAATTGGTAATGGTTGTTTGGCTTAGGTTTGTATTCACTTCCTGACACCAACCAAACCTGCAGGGTTGATATTTGGGCTTAGGTTTGAAATTTATTTATTGAGTTTTGAACCTCCTAAAAAGGCCTGCTGACTGTGGTATACGAAGGGCAATTTGATTGTATTTGGATTGAAACCCAATTTGATCCTTTCATTTCTCCCGTCACTAAAAATGGCCAGTGTTTGTAGGTTAAGGTTCAATTTTTTAAAGTAAACCCAACCAAAAAACCAAGCCTGGTTGAAGGCCAAGTAACAGCTTACTTTGAGATCCTTGGTTTCACCTTCACTTCAAAAATGACGGTGGCAGCTTCGGTTATTTGGAGTTGTTGTGCTTGAGGACCTTAGTTTTTTGATACTTAACGAGATTGACCAACCTGTTAAACAGGTCCCGGGTTCCCTTACTTGAGAAATGCCATTCGTGGCGTTCGGCAACCTCAGGGTTTGGGAAAACAAGAAACGATAAATTTGTAATTGGAAATGCAAACTGGGGCCAGACTGGAATTCACAGTCTTGACAAATAGCACTGGGAAGGCCATTCGTTTCCGTTTGATTCCTTCAGGGTTTGGACCCTCAATTCACATTGAACACCTAAATCCAGTGGTTTCTTCCCAAAAAAGAGATCGTCATCCCCACTGTGGATTTTAATTGTTAAGGCCAATCAGGGCCTAAAACCCCTGGAGGACGGGCATCGCTAAGGGAAAAGACTAGATTGGCCCAGGTTAGCCCTTGTTTCTAGGACCTACAGACAAGCAAGCCAGGGAAAGTGGTTTTTTTTGTTTCGGTTTAGTCACCCAAACCTGAAAAGCAAACAAGAGGAAGGGTGGGATTCTCAATTATTTTGAATCTTTAACAATAAACAAGGCCAATTGGGTTTTTGGGCTTATTTGTTAGTGTTTGTTGTTGTACGCTTTTAAGTCAGTTTATAAACCCTTTGACCCTTAAAAAGTTCCATTGGGATTGAATGGAATTCAGCATTCGGGAATTTTTTCAAAAAAGCAATGAGCTATTTGCTCAATGTGGCAATTGGATTTTGGTTAGTTTGGATTTGGTTTTACCTGTTTGATTTCAACCCTCCGGATTTAAGGGAAGTTTGATTCAACTTTTGAGCATTTTATTTGAATTTCCACCCTTTTTTTAAAGGTAAGGTGGGGAAATAGTTGGCTTTGCTTCAGAGTTTGGAACCCTTGAGTTAATTTCCCTTTCTTCCGTTTGAAACATCAGGGGGTTTTTTTCCCCAAGCATGGGTAAAGTTTAATTGTGGCTTTAAAAACAAGGGTGAATTGCCATTTGAAGCTAGACAGTTGCCTGCTGGGACCTGGTTTATCTTCCCATCCCTCGGCAGGTAATTTTGGGAATGGGAATTGGGCGTTTAAAATAGGAGTTGGTTTACCCATTAAACCTAAAAGGCTTAACGTGGGCCCCAACCGAACCTAACCCAAACTCCGATTTGGGAACATTTCACTTGGGAACTGGGAACCCAACATGGACTGGGGCTAAACGATTGGGTCCAATTATGGACCAATTGGAGGCCCTTGAAGGTCTCACTATCCTACAACATGCAAGTGCTTGAATTTTTGGGCTTCCCTATTTTGGTTTTTAAACTGGCCAAACCCTGCAAATAACCACAAAGCACAATGGGAGGACGGGTGGGCCCTTGAATTTCTTTCAGTAATTCCTAATCAGCAATGGTTCCAAGGTTTGGACTTGGTTTTGGGCTTTTTTTTAAGTTCCAGAATTTAATTTAATGAAACCCCGGGATTGCAATGGTTGTTTAACTTAAACTCACCTTGGGATTAAATAACTAACCAAAAAAAGGGGGTAGGATTGCCAATTGGACAGTTGAAAGTGTAGTTTGGGTTTTAATTTGGTTTTCTTTGTTTGTATATTAATGAACCCAAGGCAATCCGTTTTTGTTTTTGGCTATTGTGACTTAGGTTTGATATTAAGCTTGATACTTAACCTTTGGCCCAAGCCCATGCCATTCCGACGCTAGGGTCTGGCAGAAATTTGGGCCATTTTTTATACCCAGAACCCAAAGAATTTGGGGTTTTTTTCCCAGGGATATTTAACCGCCTTTCTGATCTGCTCAACCCTAAAACAGCATCGCCCAACGTGGGGTTGTAAAGTAGCTTGAGGTCTTCAGCCATTTGGTTACGTTCAAAGTCAACCTCAGGTGGACCAAAAAACAAAGCAACGACGGGCTGGAGGAGTTGCAAAATGTGGACAGAGTGTGCAGACAGTCTTGTAAAGTAGCTCGAGGACTTGAGCACTTTGGTTTTTCATTCGAGTGTTTGTATCACCTTCACATGAACACCAATGGCCAACGTGGGGCTAGTTTTGGGCTTACGTTTGTATTTGTGGTCTAGTTGTTTGAAGACACTTCAGGAGTTTGATATTTAACCGCCTTTCTGATCAACCTTAAAACAGCATCGCCCAACGTGGGGCTCGAACCCACGACCCTGAGATTAAGAGTCTCATGCTCTACCGACTGAGCTAGCCGGGCTACTTTGAGTGGAAAAATGGGTCACATTTCGTGGCCGTATCATGGACTGAGAACACTCAGAAGGGTGGAGGCTCCCTTCTATCCTCCACAGCTACAACATCAGAATAATGATGTCTTTGATTGATTGGCTCTCCCAAAAACAAAAGCGCCTAGAATCTGGCTCAAAACCTGCCACTAGCATCATGTGACCAACATGTTCATAGCATGCTTGGGAAGAGACCCAATCCGTGGCAGTCTTCCCCCTTGGATCTCCTCTGTGTTCAGGTAAAAATGCTGGGCTCGCTGAAAAAACTGCAGGCAATGGTCGGACACAGACTCTCAATGACCGCAGATTGGTATGTGTGAGGGCCCTTAGAATTAATCTTCTCAGAGGTATCCTCTTATCAGAAGTCAAGTTCAGCTGCAGACACTCTCGTAAAAAAGGTCAAGGACTTCAGCTATTTGGTTAGTGTTTACGTTTGTTACGTTCAACGTCAACCTCAGGTGGACCAAAAAACAAAGCACAAAAGCAAAAATGGGAAGGATGGGCTGGGGGAGTTGCTCAATGTGGACAGAGTCTGCAGACAGTCTTGTAAAGTAGCTCGAGGACTTCAGCAATTTGGTTTTTCATTCGAGTGTTTGAATGACCTTCACATGAACACCAATGGCCAATGTGGGCTTACGTTTTTATTAGTGGTCTAGTTTTGCTGTATTTGTATAGTTGTTTGAAGACCCTTCAGGAGTTTGATATTCAACCGCCTTTCTGATCTGCTCAACCCTAAAACAGCATCGCCCAACGTGGGATTGTAAAGTAGCTCGAGGACTTCAGCCATTTGGTTACGTTCAAAGTCAGCCTCAGGTGGACCAAAAAAGAAAGCATAAAAGCAGCTAGTTTTGGGCTTATGTTTTTAATAGTGTATTTGTATAGTTGTTTGAAAGCCTTTCAGGAGTTTGACATTCAATCCCCTTTCTGATCGGCTAAACACTATAACACTCTCATTGTAAATCATTTTACCCTGTCACTGTCGGCCAGTTAAAATACAGCAATGAATGAAGCTGTTCAAATCAGTAGGGTGGTCCTCTGTACACATACACATACACGCACTGAGATCTGTTTGCCCTCTGAGTCACATATTTGCTCAATTTGAGCATGTTCATTGCAGAGGCAACACAGTTTGGCAAAAACAGGTGATAGTGCGTGTGTGTGTTTAGAGCATTGAGAAGGAGAGAAGAAAGTAAAACTCCAGACACAGAGAATGAAACTGTGAAGGAAAAAAAAAACTATGGAGAAGATTTTGGCTAGTCAGATGAGAGGAAACACTGACTCTTACTGGTCATTGTCTGCTACTACAACAGATCAAAGTAAATAGATGGAGAAAGGAGAAAAAAACTAATACATTCAGTGGAAATACTGGGTAATATTTCACTTCATATTTGTGTCTCTGTCTTTTACGCCTGATTTTGATCACTTTGCGGTCACTGCTGCTGCCTTTCCGCTTTACAACACTGTGTGGAGAATTTTATAAATAAAGACCTATGAAAGAAACCATCTTCCTTTTTTGTCTGATTCCACCTTTTTCCTTTTCTGTCTTTGCCTCTGCCGTGTGTGTGTTGGAGGGGTGGTTATAATATAATGAGATTCCCAGTGCCCAGGTGCTCTTTCTAGATAATTACTGAGTGTGTTTTTCTGTAGCCAATCTCCGAACTGAAGCAATACCAAATCTGTCAGCGCACGCGCACACACACACACACACACACACACACACACAAACACAAACACAAACACAAACAGGGAAGAGGGAGAGAGAGCATCAAATTAAATCTATTGCCACTATCTTGTTTCTGATTGCAAGCTAGCCACTCTCCTATCTTCCCTAGCTCTCGTTCTTAGATTTTTTTTCAATCATTCTGTTGTCAATCCTCTATTTGTCTCTTTTCTGTTTCTCTCTTTCTCACTTTGTCTTTCTCTCTCTGTCCTCTGACCATCCTCTCTCCTTTATCTATCCCACATCTTGTGTAGGTGTATGAGCAGAAGATGAATCGACAAAACATTAGTCACTTGTCTGGAGAAAAAAAAGAGGTAGAGGCAGACAAAATTGATTCACACACACACACACACACACATACATTTTTTGTTCTTCAAAACACATCCATCACTGATTGGCTAAAATGATTTATTAATAAGTGTACTGACTGTAGCTGAGGTTCCCTGTAGACTGGACTGACAGGACCAGAGCACTGCATTGCGTTAAAAAAGGACACTGACTCGTTGCCAAACAAGCTTTTTGGATAACGAGTAGACTGTTGCAGTTTCACCTCTGTCTGTCCTGTTTCATTGTGGTTTTATGATGCTGAGCTACTGTATACTGTCCACTGAACATCCACATCCAACATCCAGTGCATGGGCTGCAATTAATTAAATAAATTGTGGACCGAAACGATTGTACAATCCGGAGATAAAGAAATTGTCTTTAATCAGGGAAAGAAAATAAGTCATTACAAGTACTCACCTTAGTGTAGCTAAAATCAGCAATTCTGCTTTATTTTAGAGATTTTTGAGGAAATATTTTACTCAACTACTTTTGGAAAAGGAAGAAACAACAGTTTACTCTCTAGTTACACAACCCAACACCCATCCCAAATGAAATCCTAGTTGCTGTCCTCTTGTCCAGGTGATTGAATGGAAAATGTACTGTGAGCTGATAAATTTATGATAATTTATCAAAGCAAATTAAATGTATATAGTTACAGTCAAACTTTACCAGCCTAAAAAGGCATTGGGGAGAATATTAAATCCATAGTCTATTTAGAAAAACTTGTGCTCTTCTATCTTGTGATGGTAGATGAAAAATTGATGTCGAGTTTGGCGCTCTAAAAACAATATTTGGTCTATATTTCAGGCTATACAATGTCCCTAAAAACTTTAATATACTGAGATAGATCATATGCTGAAGTAATTGACTTTAACATTTAAATTTTCTTATTTTATTGCAAGGACAGAAATAATATTTCTGGGTGGTTGGCTAGTGCTGTAATAACAAATTAAAAAACATTGGCATTTGATTAAATTTTCTCCTGGCGAGTAGGTTTCTGTGGACAGATTTGAGTTTGTATTAAGGTCACTTCTATCATGTTAAAGGGAAAACACTGTCACTGCTTTTGAGAGCATCACTGAGTTGATGAGTAAAGTCAAGCAAGCTTCTACCTGAGTAGGATATAATAGCACTCTTTCCACCCCTGTCTTAAATAATACCAGAGGTTTTTTTGTCTCAGTAACAGAGAGCACTTGGCGTCTCTCCGAGCCTCAAACAAGCATCCTTTTCATAAAGCTGCTGAATCTCTCTGTCTGGTTATGTTTGAATCAATGAAGGGTGGTGGTAGAGAAACAAAATCTGTTCGAATATGGGATTGGCAATCTGAGCACTGAATCAACAATGCTCTCCAAGCCATCAGCAGCCACTATCAGAAACTGTGGCTAAAATCATTTACACTCATCTAATCTTTGGATACAAAAGGGTTAAAAACCCTTCTGACTTTCATCCTGCATATTTTAACACATGTAGCAGCATATATTTCACATCAGCTTCTGCCGCTGCCATGCTGCTGCATTGTCTGTCAAATGTGCACGCCGCTTGAATAGAGATCAGAATTGTGTTATTCATTACATTTAATAAATATACAGGGTTCTGTCTTGTTGGCATTGGTGCAAGGACAAGCAGAAGCAGAACTGGCACGCATGTGACAGTGACAGCAGGACCTCGTGGACATCAGACTGTCACTGTAAACATATGCATTTAAGCAGTTTTTCCTGTAAATCATTACAGTTCTACTACTACAGTGGCTTATGTTTTGTTTGTTTGTTTGTGTGTGTGTGTGTGTGTGTGTGTGTGTGTGTTTCTTTCAAGGTCATTAATTAAGAAACTATGTGCTTTTGCCGCTAAATAAATAAAATTTACTTTTGCATCTTAGGTTGCAGTATTATAAAAAAAACTGTGGCATACAATGGCATAGTAAGTGGACCATGACCATTTTGTCAAACTAATTTTTCCAAGGTCAAGAATTAACTCTCAAGGGAATATTGCATTGTCAAATTGTTTCTTTTCTGTATGTGAATGTGGAAGTGAATCGCAATTTCAGGCAACTTAAAATTCTTTCATTTGTCATTTATCTTTTTATAACTAGTTATTTTCTTAGTATACTATAATTTCCATGCCATTCCAAACCTTTTTGAATCATAACATTATTTATACATCTACATAACTTTAAAATGTGCATATAGATGAAAGAAATAGACCATTTTTGCTACAGCTATTTAACTTGATGGCTTCTTTTCTCCTAGACTTTCTCCAAGTAAATGGCTAACTCAAATGTAATATTTCCTTTGGTCAGGAGGGTTGAAGTTTTAAAATGTGCTGCTGCATTGACAGTGAACATAGACAGAGGGCGCTACATCACTGAAACTCAGCATTGACATACTGGACACTTGAGAGAGAGAAGGAGGGTGAGAAGAGGAAAGAATGACAGGGTGAAAGGAAGAGGGGAGATGGAGGAGTAGAAATGGAGAGAAGTAAGTAGGAGATCAGAAAGAGAGAGAGGAAAACTGAAGGAGAGAGAAAATTTGGAAGGGAAAATGAGAAGATAAATGAAGAGATAGCAGCCGAAACGCAGGGGAATTGTTGTTCTCTGCATGCAGCTGGGTACAGGTGTCTGTCACTGTGTGTGTGTGTGTGTGTGTGTGTGTGTGTGCTGTCAGCATCAGTTTCAATATGGTTCAAATTTTACCTACCATACATTTTAATTTAATTTGTACCTCCTATTAAAGTGGTTTAGATAAGGTGGTTAAACTTGCTGTTTTTACAAGCTGTCTGATTGTCAGATCGTCAATTATTTCTTGCCCCACTGGACTTAGTAGTAGTCATACCACTGTGTTTCCAGATCTCAGCAATTACTTCGCTGAGTACAGTGTTATCATAACTAAAGCTGAAACGATTAGTTGATTGTTCGATTAGTTCATCAACAGAAAATTAATCAGCAGCTATTTTCCATAGCTATTTACCATAATTTGTTTAAGCAAAATGCCAAAAATTCACTGGTTCCAGCTTCTCAAATGTGAATATTTTCTGGTTTTCTTAGTCTTCTATGATATTTAACTGAATATCATCTGATATTTGACTGTTGGTCAGACAAAACAAGACACTTTAAGATGTCACCTTGACAGCAGCTTCATTCAAAATCATTATTTTCAGCTCTTATCATAACCAATAGAAACGATGGCCAAAGCTACAAATACAAGACCTAGCTTGTAATAAACTAGAATTATCCTTTTGTATGGATGTTGCTATGTAGTTTACTGTAATATAATAAAAAAAACAAACCCTGTATCTGAGTGACACACACACACACACACACATACTGGTGCAGTTGTAGCTGCACACATTCTAGCCAGCAAAGCGTGACTCAACAGAAATCTGTTCTTCTCTATTGTTTCCTCTTTCTCTATCAGTGTCTCTCTCTTTCTCTGTCTCTGTCAACAACCCCCTCCTCATTTTCTTTCAATCTCTCCCCTTCCTTCTCTCTTCACTTTCTTACCCTCCCTTTCCCCATCACTGGATACAGACAAACAGACACACACACACAGACCCCTCCAGCTCTCCCTTCAGCCTTGCCCACCCTCTGTGGGCGCTGTGCCCAGAGAGAGGCAGCATGAGCTGGGCGAGGAGCCCTAGGCAGAGCCACGAAGCCGTGCCCCCTCCCTGGAAGCCTAGAAAGAAATAGTAAAGGAGGGAAGATGGGGAGAAGTGAGGAATCGAGTGGAGAGAGGATGAAGAGATAAGAGGATGCAAAAACAGGGGAGAGGATAAGAGATGGGGGGGGACAAAAGGCGATTAGAAAAATAGATAGATCACTAGATAGAGAGATACAGAGAGAAGAAGAAGAAAGATACAGAGCAAAAGGAGAAAGTGTGAGGCAGCGAGAGAAAGAGAGCTGGGCAGACAGCCAGCTCTCCCAGGAGAGAGAGAGAGGTCAGAGCAATGGACTCATCTCTGGAGAGACTGTGTGTGTGTGTGTGTGTGTGTGTGTGTGTGTGTGTGTGTGTGTGTGTGTGTGTGTGTGTGTGTGTATGCATGCGTGCATGCATGTGTGTGCGTGTGTTTGTGTGAAAGACAGCGGCAAGAGATAAAGGGAGGAGGAGAGAAGAATACAGAGGAGGAGGAGGAGGAGAGCAGTGGAGCGCAGAGACCGAGAGGAGGACTTGTATAAGACACATACTGAATGCCTGAAATGCGACCTTGGAAATCTATATCTGTATATTTGTGCCTGTGTCAACAAATACCATGAAAAGCCCAAACCAACATGTGACAGTACGTCACTCAATACTTTCTGACTTCCCTACCCCGTCTGTGCCCCTCACCCTCAAGGCCATTGGTTCCTACTGCAGACATGCACCTTTAACAATGTGCCACAAATATATAGTTTCATTTTATTTAATAAGCTCAGTAATTTTGTAAAACAGCTGGACACTGTAGCTTTTAGCTATCGTTAATCAACAAGAAATCAACAGTGCATGTTGGACTATTTTCTGCCGCGGATTACTGTAACACATATTTGATGCAGTAGGAAGGAAGGTATATGTTAGCCTGATAATGAGACTGAGTTGACATGTTTGACTTCTTTCATCCGGCCTCACATTTTGTTCTTGTTAGCTAATTACTTGTTCAGGGAGAGGCGGGAAGTGATGTATCTGTCACACCACTGTCTTTTTCAGTTGCCATGAAAGCTATGGTAATGGTTGTTAGGGGGAGTTAACTTGAAATTTTTCACATTGATCACAGAAATATGTCGATTTAACAGTTGCTGTTTCTGTAAGTCGATGTACAACGACCTGTACAGCTGCAGTGATCTCAAACACACTTGTCACCATTTTTCTGTAGTTCTTTTTATGAGTGTAGCTAGGTAGCTAGCTAGCTATGTAGGAAGATGACGTCCGTATTCTTTATCCAGACGACTAAACTCTGATTGGTCAACTGTTTCTGTAACTGGCGGAAACAACCGTCAGTGGGCACAACAACAGAGTAATCGCTGAACAAATCAGATGAGATAAGGATGGCGAGGTCTGGAACCACACTACATTGCCCATGTTTATCGTAATGAAGAAATATGTCATCCAGTGCAACAGTGTGTGGCTCACTGATGAGTTTTTAATAGTTTTTGGCCAACAATGGAGCTTTATGGCATGGAGGAATACTATATCAGGCTTTGGCTACACAGGCAATACTTGTTAGTAGCATCAATTTATTCTTGGTTTTGGTCGTTTTATATGATTTGTTGACAGTAAGAAAAATATAGAATATCGCCTGTCCAGTCCTTCAAAAAGGACAAAGAATTATAGCATTCAGGTCAAGTTTTAACCAGAAAGTATCTGTTTTATAGTTTGTATTCTTGATAACACTGAGGGCATTGTGGGTTGTACGAGGACATCTGTGTGTGTGCATGTTCATGCACAATCTGTGTGTGCAAGGGCAGTGCAGGTCATAGAGCACTATGTGTGTGTCAATAACAGTATCTGGAGGCCACAGGATTACGTGACCTTGCATGCCACATGTGCTGTCTTCCACTCACTCACACACACACACACACACGCACGCACGCACACTCACACACACACACACACACATACTCAAACCCAAAGTCCCATGAAATCCTCTGACTCCTAAGGATCTTTATGAGGCTCTTGCATTGGTCATGGAGAGCTAGGAGACAAGGAGGAAGAAGAAGGAGGCAGACATGGAGATGTTGATCTGAGTAGAAAAAGACAAGAAGAGAGGAGTGAAGGGAGAGGAGATCCTGAAAAAGAATAGATGGAAAGGAAGGCAGAGAAAAGAAGTGAAGTGAATAGCAAAAAGACGCAAATGTAGGAAGAGCAACCCTATCTCTTACACAATACATTTATATGCTGCTAATTTCTTTTGCCAAATATGATGTGGAGGAATATGATGTGGAGGAGACTGGGGTTCATGTCCTGCAGCCCACATATTGTTGGATTTGAGCTATTGAAACAACTGGTTAAGGTTAGGAAAAGATTGTAGCTTTGGTTAAATATCAAAAAAAGTATAATTGTCCCATTATGCGCTTCAGGTCAGCATTGACTTTTTCAGACCATGATCTTTGATCTAACATTAACCAAGTCCTCTGAGTTGCCTGAACATAACTACAATGAATATTGTGGGTAAACAAATGAAATGCATTGACAGTGATCATTTTGCAGATAGATTTAATGTAATAATTTCTTTGTTAATAAAATCGAATGTGATTGGCTTTATGTTTCGTATAAAATTCATATTCTAATGTAATGCTGGTAACTCAATTACAGTGTATTAAGATAAAATTATGCAATCCACAAAAGTAAATCTAATTTTACACTAATGCAAATTCGTTGTATATCAATGTAATTTTTAGGACATAGGGTTAGAATGATGAACACAACCGAGGGAAAAATATAAACAGAGCAGGAGGAGGACGTGAATTTAAGGAGATGGTTGGGTAAAGCCTGAGGGCTATGGACATTATTGCAGCTGCTGTGTGTGTTCATGTGTGTGTAGTACAAGGACAGGTGGGCATCTTCCTGTCATCTACATCTCTGTTTCCCTTATTCATTCACCCTCCCTCTCATTTAATCTTGAGTGTCTTTAGATCGTCTTAAGTTTGCACTGAAGAGTTTGTGTGTGACTGTATGTGCGTGTCTGTGTGTTTTTGCATTTGTTTGAGTGTGTGTGATCTGTTTGAGTCTTTATATTTGTCAGCGTTTGTGTGTCTGTGCCTGTGTTTGAGTTTGTGTATGTGTGGGCTCACTTTGCTATCCCTTGCTGTGTGTGTTTGTGTGGAAGTGTGTGTGTGTGTGTGTGTGTGTGTGTGTGTGTGTGCCACGAGCCCCAGTGAGATCCAGCGAGCATGACGGAGAATGACAGGTTGATTTATGGCGAGGCTATAAGTAGAATGACTACTGCTAGAGAGAGAGTGTGTGTGAGGGAGAAAAACACGGGAGAGAGGGATAGAAAAGAGGGGTAGGAAAGGAAAGACGGTGGTGAGAAAGAGAGAGTGATTGGGGATGATGAGAGAAAAGGAGATGCAGAGAAAGAGAGAGGTAAATGACAAATGGGACAAGAGAGGAGAACAGTGATGGGGAAAAGCAGGACAGAAAGAGAAAGGAAAAGAAATGGGTCAGAAGAGGGACTGATTGGGATTGTGGGAGTGGGATTAAGTTGTCTATTTGCATATGAAGAATGACATAAAGAAAGAGAGAAAATATGACCAATCTGCAAGCTGCTGCTGGCATGAAAAGATGGATAGAAGAAAAAGAGATACAGGCGGAGAGAAAGTTTAGTTCCTGTTTGCGGAGCCTCTGCGAGTTGGTTTAATGACAAACTCGGTTCAGCTCAAGTAGTACAGCATTCTAATAACTTTATTTCCACAAATGCATTTGCATTTTTAAACATTTAGCTGATGTTATGCAGAATGACATACACAGAGTGCAAATGAGCTTCAATTCCCAGATTAGTAGGCATTTTATGCCTTTAATAGATAGCAGACAGCAGAGACCTATACACCTATACCTCTCAATCTTAGAGATACAGTATTGGACTTCAACATGGATTTAGAGAGCAGGTTATTGCATTAAAAGGGCATTCCAACAATTTTCAACATCAAGATCAGCTCACTGGTCATAGTCGAGTACACATTAGCCTGTGAGAACACTTGTGTAATGTCTTCTGTGGCTCTTCAGGGAGCTTTCTGAGGTCTGAAAAAGTCACCCCTGAGGATGTCATCAGGGTTATCTCGGCCTGAGCTTGGAGATTGTAAATTTATAACACATAGCCAAATTGGGGGCGTGGACTTTGTCAGGCAGGGAAGGCCTGCCTAATGAAAAGACACTATTGAGCGTCATTATGGGAAATGTAGGATCCAAGGATCCAGAGGTTTTGGATCCAAGCTCTGCTCAAAGGCACTTCAGCAGTACACCTCGACCTTTGGAAAACCAACCTATGACTTGAGCTGTGTGTATACTAATTGTATAAAAGGGTCTAATGTGAACACAGCATTATACCAAAAGACAATGAAAATTGTCTCAATTAGGACATAATGGTTTGACCAGACAGTGGACCTGTGATAAAGCAATTGGATGCAGTAGATTTGATTATTTTGAAATGTCAGAGATAAGAGAATGGATTTTGTTTTTATAAGAGGCGTATTCAATCACAGTGGAGCTTTTAATTCGAAACAGCAGACATTCAGTTTTAATGGGCTAATTCAATCTGAACTGTTCCTCTGAAATTTAAGTGTTGTCATGAGATTTGTCCGGTTTAAATGGAAACAACAACAGTCTGAAACACACACACACACACACACACACACACACACACACACACACACACCTGCCAGAACAATTGCTCCCATGACAACCTGGCAACCAAGAGGGCTTTGAAGCACAGGTCAGTAGTTTTGCGTGTGTTTGTGTGTGTGTATGTTTCCAAACATCAGTGCAATCAGCATTTTCTATTTACTTTCTTTTCTGTTTTGCATAGCAAACTGTTCTCATCTCTCTGCCCTCAGGTGAAACAAAAAAAAAGTCAAGAATCAAGAAAAGCAATAATGAGTGTTTTCAAGAGAGAGCGAGGAAGGGGGAGGAAGGAGTGTGAGAAATATGAGTGAGAGAGGTTGATAGAGATAGAGAGAAAAAGAGAAAGAGTCTTTGATCTCTCTCCTGGTGGGAGCTGGTCTTGGCATTCTGCCAGAAAACCCCACGGCACACACACACACACACACACACACACCAAACAGACGCACACACATATTTAGGTCTAGCTGGCCTGCTCCAGGGCTTTGTTGATTATTTCTGCTGGGAGGATCAAAGACATCGAACCCCCTCCTCTATCCTCCATCCATCCATCCTTCACCTGTCTGTCTGTTCACCAGTCCATCCATTCATCAGTCAATCCACCCATTCTTCTATCAGATAGATAGTTAGACAGATAGATGTTAGGATGTGCCTCGAAACCTATTGTGTTCTCTACTTCACTGTCCTTACAGTAACTCATTTCAGCAAAAAAAATGACACAGCTAAATGTATTTGGAGTCTCTGAGCTTTAGTAAAGGACAAAGTGGCTTTGGTGAAAGCTGGGTTTTAGTTGTCAGGATGGCCGAGCGGTCTAAGGCGCCAGACTCAAGGGTTCTTTCCTTCCTGAGCAAAGGGACTTCTGGTCTCCGATTGGAGGCGTGGGTTCAAATCCCACTCCTGACACAGATTTTACCTGCAGGTTTCATTCCATTGTTTGATAATACTGTAGGTGTAAAACTCCTTGAATATGTACATGCATTAATCTGTAGGTCTAAATTAACTATACAACTAACCAAAGTACCTCTGTGACATGAAGTGAGCTGCACAGGTGACATGTATTAAGCTGGTTGTTTATTAGCAGAATGTTTCCTCAATGAAACAAACAACATTTCTTTGTATTCAGTTTTGGAGGCAACATGAAGCTGTCCACTCTGCCTATCCTTGTATTTTTAAAGGCAAAGCTTTTAAAATACTAGTAATTCAAAGAAGCATATTCGGTGATATAGATGCACCCCGCCAGCCACAGGCATAATACAGCACACGTTTACATCATTATTGTTATAGCAAGCCTTTGAATTAGCTGATGAGTCTTCCTTTTAGAACTAAAGTCACTAAAGAAATTTTGCCCTTGTTAACAATATACATGGGATGGTCGTTTATATGCAGCCTGTAATCTGTAATGCTTCATTCATCTGCCTTTAACCTTCAGCCATGAAGCTTCTGAGATCCTTTTCTCTTTATAAGTATCTCCTGCATAGTCTCCTGATTAAATCATTATTTTTTTTTAACTTTTTTTAAAGTGCACAGCCCGGCTAGCTCAGTCGGTAGAGCATGAGACTCTTAATCTCAGGGTCGTGGGTTCGAGCCCCACGTTGGGCGATGGAGCTTTTGGATGTAGTACGTTATTGAGTATGATCACTCAGCTACCACTGCCCCTCACGCTATAACCTGCGTTTTAGAGTGAACAGAAGAAATGTTATGCAGTGTCATCTTGTGTTTATAACAATGGTTACTTTACTTTGTTATCAATATGCTGACAATTGTTATACATTTTTCAGGTCCCCTATAAATCTTGAAACCTATAATTTGTGTTTACATGTACCTTGTGGAGTGCAGACTGAAGTGTGGCTTTTAGTTGTCAGAATGGCCGAGCGGTCTAAGGCGCCAGACTCAAGGATTCACTCCTTCCTGTGTAAAGGGACTTCTGGTCTCCAAATGGAGGCGTGGGTTCAAATCCTACTTCTGACAATGTTTTTTGCCTGCAGATTTCATCCCTGTAGCTTGATGACGACGTAGAATACTTGAACATGTAGTTTACAGACTGAAATCATGAGAACGTGGAACGGCCAAATTAACGGTACAATATCTACTGAGCTGCATTAAGCTCATTGTCAATTAGCAGACTGTCAGCAACAAAACAAATCCGACCCTTCATCCAGTTTCAAACACATTTAATTTTTGCTGCTGTTAAACAATATACGTTATACATTACTATGTAACCAATATGTTGTATTTTATCTACTCTGCTCCTCTATAATAGAGAAATTCCCTTAACCAAAGTGACGTTTAATATCATCATGTTCCGTTTATCGCGATATGACCTTGCAACGTGATATCATGGGATGGCGTATAAATAGCCGCGTGTCATTTCGCGTGTCATTTAACGCCGTAAAGGACGAAGTCAGGTGACCTTCGTCGTCATGGTAACAATATTATTATTATTAATAAACATATGGTTGTTGAGGATTAATGAATTAATTTAAACTGTAAAACCAGCCCGGCTAGCTCAGTCGGTAGAGCATGAGACTCTTAATCTCAGGGTCGTGGGTTCGAGCCCCACGTTGGGCGATGGAGCTTTTTGATTGTGTAGGAGATGGTTAGTGATTGGACAAAACCTAGTCAACACAGCGCCCAGTGGTCTTGAGCAAATCACTGAAAAGTTTCAGAACAGAATAGGTGCGGCATAGTAATAATTCAAGACTTCAATGGGAACTCTTTACTTACGCTTTAAGCAGAATAGAAACCACAAGACAATTGTCTATGCTGATGTGTAATTTAACTAAGCCAAGTACAGTACCGAGAAAACTTCGTTTGGAGGTAGAGGTTGATGCTGAACCAGTAAGACTGATATTTAGGACACCACCATGGTTTACATGAACAGATAATCCCACTGGCGGGGCAGGGCCAAAGGGAAGAAATGTTAGGTAGTAAAAGTTCAGATCAGGTTCAGAGTGTCGTTTCGTGCTTGTAACACTGGTTACTTAATCATGTTTTCTTCTTCTCAGCAAAGCTGTTTCTTTATGAGATTGTGTTTTGGTATGTTTGTCTAATTGAGGACAAATGAATGGACTTTAAGACTCAAAATTATATGAGACGGTCGTTTTAGGTTTTGGCCTGGATTTATTCTGTGTTGTCTGTAATCCTGTTTATCCAGCGTGTGTGTGTGTGTGTGTGTGTGTGTGTGTGTGTGTCTGTGTGTGCATAGTGGGGAATTTGTAGCTCTGGATGGGGCACAGAGTGACGTCAACAGCTGCCATCAGCAAGGTCGGGGCCCTGTTTGTGTGTGTGTGTTTGTATGAGAGACAGTCTGGAGACACAGTAACATCTTCAGCTGTTGCTTGAGTTGTAAAAGAGTCATTATCACTCACTCAGTACGTTCTGTCTTTCGTTCTTTCTCCATCATTTTTTTCTTTTTGTCTGCTAAGTCGAAGTTCTTTTACCCCTAAACTACCAAATGTCACACCCTCAGTCTCCTTTTTCTTTTCATTTTGTTCCTCTTATTCTCGAAAAAAATCTGTGTTCCTGAAAGTTTCCTCTTCCCTTTTTCTCCTGCGTCTGCAGTAATCACACCAGTCAGTGGCAGGCTGAATCAGCTGCTTATGGATTCTCTGTCTCTCTCTTTGAGCTGTGGAGCCTGAAGGTCTAACCTCCCTTTGAACTCCCATAGCTGTGTGTGTGTGTGTGTGTGTGTGTGTCAGGGCTGTGAACCCTCACCTCTGACCCTCAGTGCATACCTGTCTGAATTTATAACTCAACTCCCAATCCTATGCTGAGTATCATCTATCTATCTATCTATCTATCTATCTATCTATCTATCTATCTATCTATCTATCTATCTATCTATCTATCTATCTATCTATCTATCTATCTATAATATATTTTTCTCTCTCCTCTCTCCTTCTTTTCTCTATGAGGCCCCAGTGCCTAAGGCCGGATGTAAGGGTCATTAAAGGGGCTGTGTGTGTGTGTGTGTGTGTGTGTGTGTGCACTTCATACTGAAAATGAGGGCATTGGCCATTCCCCCCTGTCTAAAAAGGAAATACCAAATTACTGAGGGCCTCTGTCTCTCTTTCTCTTTCTCTTTCTCTTTCTCTTTCTCTTTCTCTTTCTCTTTCTCATCTCATCAATGTTTCACATGATCTTTTTGGCAAGTTTGTCAAAGAAGGCAAATGCGAATTTTTCAATTCTTACATTGGAAAATTGGAAAAAGTGTTACATATAAAAAATCCCTACATTCTGTATTCACTCTGTTCTGTTATTTCTTTGTATCAAAGTGAGTGTGTGAAAGAAGTAGAGAGTGTGACAATCCTCTTCCATAAATATACTTCCATACATACATACATAATATATTACAACAACTAAGACCATCAATCTCCTATTTAAACATAAAAGATGTAAGATACATGACTATAACCATTAAGTGCCATTTTTTGTATGAGCACGTGTTGGTATATGAATCAAATTAAAGTTAAAGTTTTATGCAAATATATGTAAACATACAATATATTGTATGTGAGTAATATATAGTGTGAATTACTGTGTATATGATCTCATAAGTCTTGGATGATTTCATACATTTTCATATATGGTGACCTTAAATAGGTGACAAATTAAAGAGAAAATCAACAGGAAGTGTTAGAAAGATGTTGGGCCACCAGAACAGTTTCAATGCTCCTCTGGAACTCTACTGGAGGGATGAACATTATTCTTGCTAAACATATTCTCTCATTTGGTGTTTTAATGATAGTGGTGGAAAGTACTGTAGAACATGTCGGACCAAAATCTCCCATAGGTGTTCGGTTGAGATCTGATGACTGTGAATGTTCATCCACCTGGCTGCCATATTGTTCAAACATCTGATGATGGTTTCTTCTTTTTCTTCCGTATGGTTTCCTATCCCTTTGTTATAGGGTCACCTTGCTGGCTACCTATAATAGAAATGTTGTAAGCATCTGTATGCTGTAGTAGAATGTTACCGTTTTTGTTCCCACAAGAGTCATGATGAAAGATTTACAGAAATCCTACTAGGTCCTAAGCTGGCAAATTCCCAGAATGTCTTACATGGAACATTTAGTCTATAGCTGGCTGCTGTTCCCATATGACACTAGCACAAAAAAGTTTTGTAAAGAATTGACAGAATATGGTGTATGTGGGAAAGGAGCTAGAGATCAAGGTCATGTGAACTTTATTACTTTTATTTTATTATCTTTTTTTCCTTATTCTTGCTTTTTAGATTGTCTAGGTTGTAATAATTAGACAAAAACATACATCTTATACTAATTATACTGTATGTACTATTGTAAGAGCAGTTTAAACTTAACATACTAATATCAGTATTAATAATTCTGCCAACACATAAATTAAATTATAAAGGTTAAATGTTCAGGTCTTCTTTACAGTAAGGTTCTTTCATCATCTTTGAGGACCATCTTGTAGCACAAAATGAGCAGCAGAGATGCACATCAGACATCACTAAATTTAGACTGAGATGATAGAAGAAATGAATGACAGGAGGAAAAAAGAAGTGTTAAAAAGAGAAGAAAGACTGAAGGCAAGAGAGGCAGATAGAAAGAAGCCAGAAACAGCAAGCAAGCAGAGAAGAAAAAAAGCTGTGTGTGTGTGTGTGTGTGAGAGAGAGAGAGAGAGAGAGAGAGAGAGAGAGAGAGAGAGAGAGAGAGAGAGTGCTGGAGGTGTGCCAGGGAGCCTGCCAACCAGCAAGGCTGAGCTGGAGGGCCCCTGCTGGGGATGGAGGGTTCAGGCAAGCCCCCTGCCTCCACCAGCCCACTGGAACATGCTGTGAAAGAGAGAGGGAGGAGGGATGAAGGGGGGGGGGGAGACAGACAGACAGACAGACAGCCATGGCTGAAAGAGGAGGATGAGGTGATGTTGATGTAGAAAGAGAGGTAGAGAAGGTAAACCCAGAGCTGGAATGTGAGAGGAATGCAGGGAATGGAGGAGTTTTCCCCTAGCTAGAAAAAGAAAAGGCAAGAAAGAGAGAGGTGGAGGAAAAGGAGGAGTTTGGAGGGTGAGAGATCCTGGAGACCTAAGGCGCTGCAAAACGCTCCTCTAATTTATTCCCTCCCTCCCTCAGTCCTTCACTTTAACTCCTCCTCTGTAGACACTCAACAGATCCAGATGTGTTAAATGACTTTTTCACCAGACACTCAGATCTGTTACATCAATACGGCTGATCGTTTTCCTCTTTTTCTTTTGAGTTATTTATCCACATCATTCATCCACACAAATGTAAACCCCAATGACGAGATGTGACCTATTTCGTCATTTGGACATTATGTAAGAGCACCATGAATGTCTTTTTATGGTGCTTGTATTTATTTTAAGCATATAGCCAGAGAGACTCAGGCTAAGTCTATCAGTCTTCAGCACTGATCAAAAACAGGAAAGGGCTAGTGTTGTATTACGTAAAGTTTGACCAGTGCAAACATGCAAAGTTATTGTAGCAATATTTTTGGGGTTTGGTGTTACTTTTAATAGGGTTAAAAGTATTTGGAGTGAAAACCTACCTGCAGAGACAGACTGTCTGCCTTTCTGTGTGTGTGCGCACAATATAATCTTCTATTTCATGCTGTGTTCACTTAAAAGACCAACTTTTTAAATATGAATAGCGTCGTCACAGAGAGACAGGAGTGTGTGTGCATGTGTGTGTGTTTTCTAAATGTGTGGTCGATACCAAGGTATGTAAAGAGAGAGAGAGAGAGTGTGTGTTGTTTCTCCACATTGCTTTCCTGTGACATTTCTTCAGCAATCTCACACTTTCTTCAGATTTCTGCACATTCAACCTTAGATCTTGAAATGTGCAACACATCAACATTTACCATCTTGTTTTTTTGGAACCAGAAGTTACTGTATTTGGATGAGAGGGTGGAGCTAGCTAGCTTGGTTAGCAAGGTGCATCCATAATGCACATTAACTGTGACATATTAACAATATGTATTTACCGGGAAAAAATAAACAGCCAACTCCTTAGAGTGTCTTAGTAGAACCGAACGCTGAACAAGACATTTTTAGGCGACCAAATGTTACAATTAACTTTCATGAATTGAAAACACACTGTGAAAGGGTCAAAGTTCTTAGACGTGGATACACATCACCTCTATCCTGATTGACAGGTCGCTGTGGTATCAACTTGTCAATCACTAGATAGCCAAGCCCCAAAGCATACCCGGCTTTATCGTCTATTTTACTCTAAATGGGACCATAATTTACAAAATGAGCATCATGCTGTATTGAAGAAGACTTGAAACTAGCGATTGAGACCATAGGAAAGTGTTTAATGAGGTAATAAATCAAATGAGAAGTAGGGTAATTTTCTTATAGACTTCTATACAATTGGACTTCTTTTTGCAATCAGTGGAGTTGCCCCCTGCTAAAAAGGATGCAGGTTTAAGGCACTCACGCGTTGGCTTCACTTTTCAGAAATACTTTATCAGACCCAGAGGTTGCCGCTTGGTCTCTACCCACTCACATTTCCTTGTTTGCTCTCTCACTCTTGTTCTCTTGCTCTTGTTTTGACTCACAATTCAGTTACTTGATTGATTTATGAGAAATTGGTTTATGAGAAACAATATTTCCAAAGCAGTAAATGTAGTGATGTGGTGTTACAGTGCACGCAAGCACATGCAGTTTCTATGGGGATAAGATCTTTGAAACCTACGCAATCTGTAAAGGAATTATTTCCTGAAAATAGTTACTTTATTAAATCAGCCTCACTGAAACCAAGATCTTCTTTCCAAGTGAGAACTGACAAGAACAAAAAACATTTACAGTCAATTGTACGATAAAGAGAACAATGATGAGTAGGAAATGTACCATTTGTGATAAAGCAGAAGGCACTGTGATACACTCGATTTAACTGCGTGAGTGATAATGGGGTATATGCATGAAAGTTGACTGAACAGGGATTTACAGTTTAGACAAAACAGACTATTTACTTCTAAACAGAAAACAGTTTGATTTGATATTCTTGAATATAAATCTTAAATGACAGTCTAGAACCAGGGGCATACAATGTTGTGTCATCAGCATAAATTTGGATGTTGAAGAATTAAATAAGTAAGAATGGTAATTTATATATAATGTGGTGGTATAAACTAGTTGGCTTGAAAACATGTTATCACCAATTTCAGGCTGTTTCTTTGCTCTGTCTGCATGGTTAGATGTACTGAAACATACAGTATGCAAAATGTGTACTCTTAGGCAACACTTTCACTGTTAAAATACCATTGACTATAGTAAGACACAATCCTGTAAGCATAACTTAGGGGTTGTAATCAATCTTTAAGGTTATTGGAGCCTGTGAATGTTTTTTAGCCTTTTTCTATTTTTTTTCTTTGCACCTCTTTATATCTGTATTTTTCTCTTTTCTTTCTCTCTTGTTCTTTTCTGTTCATGTATTGGCATGACTGTGGAGCAGTATTGCCCAAGCTTCTAAACACAGCAGGAAATCTCTGTTTCTTCCTCTACCTCGCTCTCTGGGGGATTTGTGAGACATTCTCTTATTTGTCCTTTTTTATCTGCATATGTAGCCACTTGTGTGTTATATGTGGGGGTTTTTTCATGTGTGTTGCCTGTGCAGCATTGGCCCATGTCTCCCCACCTCCATGTCTCCAATCACCATCTCTCTCATCCTGACAACAATCCTTTTAGGAGAAAAAAGCAAGCGGGTGCAGGGATGGAGGAGGCAGGAGAAAGAGGAGGAGGAGTGCAGGGAGGTGGAGCTGAAATGATTGGAGGAGGAGAAGAAGGAAGAAGATATAAGCTATAAGCAGCAGGAAAAAGGGAAGTAGAGGTAGTAATGAGATAGTAAGAAAGGGGGAGGTGAGAAGTGTCAAGTGTCACATTTACACATGTATGGGAAGAGAGGAAAGGAGAGGAGGTGGGTGAAGGAGGGGAGGTAGACTCGCACTGTATGTGGTGACAGGACAGTGTTACCACAAAAATCAATAGGCCTGTCTGCACTATGGTCGTGTGTGTGTGTGTGTGTGTGTGTGTGTGTGTGTGTGTGTGTGTGTGTACGTGTTGCCAGTGAGTCTGAGCTTTAATTGAAGTCCTGTGTCAGCGCCATAGTAACACAGACTACGGGATGTTCAGTAGTTGTATTAATATTAACTTTCACCTCCCTGTTCTCTGTGTCTTCCTTTTCTCTTTGTTTTTTATCCTTTTTTTAGCTCATGATATGGAGAAGGAAGGAGGGCAGGAGTAACAGAAGGAAAGACTAATACGGTATTTAACATATATGGTATTTAACAATGGCTTCCAGTGTAACTGACCTGTATTATCTGATTAATTGATAATCATAGCCAAACAAGATACTTATGTAGGTGGGACAGCCAGCTGAATCATCCTCCCCTTCTTCTTCTTCTTTCTCTAACAACATGGTACGGCTCGATGCGACGCGACTCGCTTTTGGTACCAGGTACTTTTCTTGATTTCGTTTTCCACTGCAGATAGTACCCCCTCAATGTAGGCTGGATTCTTAGCTGATCGTCATAGCAATACCGCGTGAAACTGCAGTGGAGATCGCAAGAACTGTGATTGTTCAGTTTGCGCTGATTGTGTTTCTCCCACAAGTCTCTGATAGTGAAGTCAACATTAAGGAAGTTGGAGAAAGACTCGGTGGTCTTCCCCTTTTCACTAACACATCTAGCAAAGCCATCTCCACTGGAAAGGTTCTGCTCACTGTGAATGAAGGAACGTAACATAATAAAAAAGTAGTCTCCTATTCAGTAATGAGACATGGTGAAATACTTGGATGTAACTCTAGTTATATAAGTATGTGCATAGCCCACAGTCACTTATAAGTGAAGTGAAACATTTACTATAAAGCTGTGCACAACCGGGTCTTGTATTATACATCCATCTTGCGTTGCCGTGGTGCCATCAATGGGTGAAATCTGATGCTGAACTAAAAATCCAAATCTACGACGTAGGTATCTACTATGAGATTCCCAGTAGCCCCTTGTGTCAAGCATAAATCCAGCTTTAAGGTCTCAGTATGCTTGGCACAAACTAGATCATGATACGTGTTGTCTGACCACATCTAAAGGCAAAAGTGCTTATACCAGTTCCGAAACTTGAAGGCAGGGCAAAAAGCCTGCCTTCCTTGAGAGGTACGAGACTTGGTGAATCGTACAAATGGGAAGAAGGATCACACATTTTTTGGCAGTCTTAAAGTTCAAATCCTGCTTTCTCACCTCCACACACTTGGCAAATTGCTGCATGAAGTGGGCATGATTGTCAAATTGTCTGTTTTAGAAAATGTGTCAGATGCAGCCACCCCTGAGTCTGCCATGAGAAAAAGTGAGAGGAGGGAGTTTCGGATATAGTTAAACAAACTGACAAGCACATAATTTTAAGCATACTGATGCCTTTAGTATTTTCTCATCACCAGATCATCTATTGGCCAAACCCAAAGAACTAAAAGTCCCTTTTGTGCTTTACCACCACATCTGAGGGACTGTGAGGATTAGGCAAATTAGACTAATGATGGATTGGTTAGCAACAACTTTGTTTGAGACACAATGTGATGTTCTTTGTAATTTACTGTTGTGCAGTCAAGATGCTTGTCTCCAAATTGGCGATTGTCTGCTGAGTGTTTTTTCTGGTTAATCTTCTGCTTTAGTACAGAACTGCATTAAAAAATAGCATATAAAGTTTAATTTTGTTCACTTGTTAGTCCACTCTTTTAACTTTCCTCTCTTTTAGCCTAGTCTGGTAATCAGCTACAAAACATTGTTCAAATGTCAATATTTTACAAGGAATTCTCTTCCCTAGTCTTAATATTGATACTAGCAACAACCATTGCTTGCTTACACTCTGAATAAATAGCAGTCTTGTATTTGACCAGTTGGCAATGTCCAGTACTACAAACCCCACCCAAATAGTTCCTGGACTGTTTCAGCAGGAACTTTTTATGGTGCAGAAAGTACAACCTGGGAACCAAAAGTAGAACTAGGTCCCAGCAATCAAAATGAAGGTAAAGTTTCGTAGTTCCTTAAAAAAGTTCTTGGGCTCCTGGAAAAGTTTCTGGCATGGAAACAGCCATAGGTTACTTTGTTGCCTTGGTGATGATTCCTTAGTTCTGTTCTACCTGCCTTTACCTGTTCTGATTGACCCATTGCCCACCTTCTGACTCTTGCCTTCCTTACCCCTCTGAATCTGACAACTGTAAACTTGCCCTTTGACAAGGTAAAGTCAGTTTTGCTACACCTTCTCTCTCTCCCGACTCTGCTTTTGGATCTGTATTCAGTTGTTACAGCTCGCTTGTTACAGTCGAGCTCCTCTTCCCTCGCCTTTTTCTCACTTGTCGATCTTGCATTTTCAGCAGTTATGGAATGAAATATTGATAGATTTCCTTTGGGGAGAGACTTCCCTATTGATGTAACCATACACCAAGGACACAAAACATGAAACATAAAATACACACAAGGACAACAAGAATGAAGGTAAAGGTAAAGGACTTTTACTAATTGTAGATGAAGCCTAGAGAAGCTTACGGTCACATGTGAATGCGAATGTGTGTGTGTTTGTGTGTGTGTGAGGTTGATTAAACTAGTCTATTTGTCAGAAAAGCTCTTGAGAGACCACTTTTCTGACACAGAGAGAGGAAGAGAAAAGGGAGGGCAGAAGAAAAGAGTTTACATTCATCTATAACATACGCTGTTCGTATAACATTTATGTCGTATAGTGAAGAATACTGGAACATAAATTGGAATAAGAAAGAAAGAGAAGAAGAAAAACAGGCATCTGCATCAAAGTGTCTCTTTCTGTTCTGACTTCCTTCCATCTTTTCTTTCTTCCCAATCACTATTTTACCCCTCCTTTATTTCTCTTCAGCTTCTTCCCTCCCTCATCACCCTCCCTGCCATCCATCTCTCAGCCTCTGTTTCACTCCAACTCCCTCTTTTCTCCCTTCTTGTCACACACACACACACACACACACACACACACACACACACACACACACACACTAAGGCATGCTGACACTTAAGCTAAGTGCACTCACACACACCCCATTCCCTTATTCCCTCCTCTTACCACCCACACAGAAACGAGGACACACATACAGGCCACAAAACACACACACACACACAGGACCCCACACACACAGACTACTTTCAGCACTTTCCTCTTTACCATACTCAGCAAGATCAGATGTCAACTCAACTGACACAACACACACAGAGGCTGTATTTTTCTTTTCACCACACTCTGTTTCCTCCTCCCTCTATAGAATATATGCATTTTAAAAACCTTCCTTCACACACAGACACACTCACACAGAGTGGGAAATGCTGTGTGGCGGGTTAATCTCTGCACACAAGAGTCATGAAAGGAAAAAGATGAAGAGACACATATTTAGGGGAGTCAGAGAGAGGAGATGGGTTGAAGAAGGAGGGATTGAGGGTGAGAGAGAGACAGACAATTCAATATTCAAAGATACAGACATGATAGCCTAACATTTAGCTACACGTGTAAACAAAGAGTGTCTATTAGAGCATGCAAGACACAAATGGCTCTGTATTCAACACACACATACACAGAGAGAGAGCAAGAGAGTGAAACATGAATAAATGATTTTCATGCACTGACAAAACTACCACGAGCCAAGACGTTCTCACACACATGCACTCAATGTGTGTTCACATGCTGGCAGAAAACACAGTACAAATATACACACACATGCACGTAAAATTAAATGACATGCATATTTTCATGCAGGCAGCATGCAATGACACGGACACGCACACAGAAACACACGCTTCTCCTGTCCTGACTGAAATGAGAGATGTTTCGACATTACATGCACATACACGCTTGTCAGATTCACATACACAATACATGGAATTGCACTACATAATGAGTGTATGTATAACAGTCAGCCTTTACTTGTCTGCATACAGGCTAATGCTAATGGTACTCCCAAACTTTTTTACCTTTTATACATTTAATTCACAATCATGACATTTGAGTCATTACAGTTGATGAAGATATGAACAAAAAACAAGTCTCACACAAGTTTGCAAGCATGCAGTATCAACCCCTTTTCATGGATAAAAACATTTGCATACACACACATAAAAATGCAGAAATTTCATTAACTTAAGTCCAGTTCCAGTTTATTACAACTTGGGCCTTTTTTCTAGCATACATTTTTCAAAACAAACCCCCTAGAGAAAAAACGCAAACTGTTATTGTGTAACTATTACCTAAACTACCCAGCGTAAGCGTCCATCACAGTTTACAGATTGACTTCCTGGTTCAGATTTTGAACCACCGTACTTGCCATAGTTGTGTAGCACGCATTTTTCCTGTGCCATTTCTGGTGCGCTCACTTAAAGATTTACCACCAAATAAAGTGGTTTAGATGATCTGGCTAAACTGTTGGTCTGATCATCTGACTGCTCTAGTTTTTGCCCCATCTGACTTCTTTTTAGCGTTTTTGCCCTGTTCCTAGATCAGCATTTTACTTTGGTGAATAAATGTTATCACTAACACACAGAAATTATATTAAAAATATAACCAAAGCAGTAATAAACCAAGTTATCCTTTAAAAGAATAGGTCCTTCTACTTAGCATTGCACTGCTTCACATTTATTATTGCTCCATCATTCACATTTAGGCTCTAAAGCTGTGCTGAAGCAATAGCAGCTTAAGTGCCTTGCTCAAGGGAACGGGGACAGTAGCTGGCGAGGGAATGGAGAATGGTTTTCATTCATTGTTCGGCAGCCTTCCAGTTTAAACCGCACACCTTTAGGCAACCACTGCCCCTGATATATATTTAAGTGCATGCTGCCTTCAGCGATACTCACACACACACACACACACACACACACACCCTGGGAAGCACGGCCACACACCATGTGTACGAGCCAGATTTGGCTCCGTCCTCATGTCTGCCATACGGTTGATTCCTCCCCGCTGTGCACACCCTGCAGGCCAAACACACAGCACTCTGTGTGTGTGTGTGTGTGTGTGTGTGTGTGTGTGTGTGTGTGTGTGTGTCTGTTTGTGTAAAAGTAGGAAAGAAAGAGGGAGAGAAAGAGAGAGAGAGTATGGAAAAGAAGGAGAAGCAAAGCAGAAACATATTTTACCAGAAAGCCGTGTTTCATAGAAAAAATTATATACAAAAATGACATGACATTGCACTCTTGAACTGTTCTTTATAATAATTTTTTCTTTGTGGGATAAATTCACCAGTACACTCTACACCAGCTGCAGACTACTGGACATGGATGTGTTATCAACAAGATGTGTTATATACTTTGGGTGCAACAAATTAATTTTCTTTCTTGGCATGTGTTTGTGTTTTCTTGCTTGGGAAAAGTTTAGGGAAAGAATATTGCAGCAGAAAATCAACCTTTAAAGACAGTTTTAGGCTGAAATTCCGTTTAATAAGCATGAGAGGTTTAAACAAGACTCCATGTAGCAGGTTGTAATGACACTGGAGACATCACTAATGTTCACACAAAGCTTTGAAATGTTGCATTTTCGACTTCCAGCCACACTGATGTTTTTCAAACCCTGGAAAAGTCCCTCTCAAAAAGAAGGGACAAGAGGCTTTTCCTAAATAATAATAAATATTGACTTTAGTCTGCTCAGATTTTGAAAGCCAGCATAGCCAATCACACAACACAGGTTCTGTTATTAACCTGTATTTATGTTGTCTGGTGACTTTGCCAGAATAATGATTTGATCAATGGACTCAGCACAGGACTCCAGGACTTTCTGTTAGCCTTGCAAGCTGCAGTCAAATCACAATGTTATATTTGAAACCATTAAATATGTCAACGAGAACAACTAAATTGTGAGTTCAACTATAGTGAAGCACAATACAGGTGGATAACAGGATGGGACAGTTTTATTGTTTCAGTGTAGATGAGGACAACTTTTCAAAAACAACTTAGTAACGTAGTAACCAGTTTGTGTCTGTCCCACATGTTGGCTGTGGTGCACAGGTTTGTAGTTTTCAAGTGAAAGAGGAGGAAGAAGAGATTTATTTCATTATTTTAACATTTCAGTATGAACAGAGAACTCCTCGGAAATGACTCCAAAATGCTGGAGAGGACAATATTTCATTCTATTTTTTGGATTTACATGCCTCAGTGTGGACATGGCCTGTGTGAAGACCATGACAGGTTAAGATCCAGTATGAACTATATATAACAGCTATACATTATGTATTTCATCCACACATCTTGAATGATAGCCTAATACACTAGAAGAATAACATACAGCAACATACTTTTTAAAATGTATATGCAGATTCCTGTGTAGGCAAAAGACAGCAAGACATGAGAGCAAGATAGAGAAAGCAAAATCACAAGATACACAAATGTAGGAGAGAGTGAGAAGAAAGGAAGAGAAAAAGAAAGAAAGAGTGAGGGTGGATAGAAAGCAGTCTCTGTGAACCTGCATAGACAAGCTCAGTCAGGCTGCTTTGGTGAGAGAGAGGGAGTGAAAGCAAGGATGTTTTGACAGCTCAGAGCCATCACAGCAGCAGAAGGCAGGCTATGTGTGTGTGTGTGTCTCTGTGTGTGCAGGTGTTTGTGTGTCTGTGCACGTACTGTATTTGTGTGTGTCATGCACACAAAAGACTAAAGGCAGAGACATACAGTGACGTTTCTTCTGATTCAGAGACAAAGGGGGGAAAAGGAAGCATAGCACAGAGCCTGAATGAAGGACAAGTAAGAAAAGATTTGAGACTGTATCTGTGTGTGGTGTATATAAATGTGGGTATACATATTGATATGTGTCAGGGCGCCTGCCACCAGGTCCCATCATGCATCATTCTGGTCACGACAAGTAAAAGCTCATTATTAGAGGGCTGTTTATGAGCAGACAGTGTGGTCACCCTTTTCACATTATTTCCCCTCCTTCTAATCATTGTAAAGACAGAACAAGCATACTCTTTATCAGCCTCGCCCTGCTTTACCTTCACACAGCTCCACGCAGTCCCACTGGGAGCTGCCCTGAACTAACACAGGCTTCTGCAGCTGCCACTGAGCAGCTCAGGAGCAGTTAGAGGTGAGGTGTCTTGCTCAAGGGCACCTTGACTTGACTGTATGTTTTTTCTCTCCTTTTATGTGAAGGAGGAGACTCATGCACCTCACCTGCACTTTCCCAGCCACTAGGGGGATTTGCACCATTGACCCTCCAGTCACAAACCTGCTACTTTTGGCTGATGCCTTTAGGCTACTCTTGCTGCAGTTGTCCATAATTGACAGCTAATGTTTGTCTCGTACTGAAAATGTTTTGTGACCCAAAAGCTTTGGAAACAGCAGCTTTAGAACACCATGTGGTACAAAATCTCTTCGTGAAAATGCTGAATGATGAAATTAAACCTGTAATAACTGACTTTATTACCTTTTGGGGGCAGCAGAAACAAGCTGCAAGCACAACACTGATATATTATCCCCTAATAAATTGATATGGCTAATTTGTTAGCAAACATTTGCCTATTTACACATTCAGCAGATACGGAGCCACATTAGCATTCATTTGGAGTCTGGTTTCTGGACACCTGATGAATGTAAGTCCAATATTCTCTCTCTTTTAGCTCTGTTTTCTCTGTCAACTCCTGAGGGAGATATGTTGCTTTAGCTGCTAAATGTGCCACCAGCTACTCGAGATTTTTCTCACAGATGCCTGTTGTTGCAGAAAACAAGACTATGAGAGTGATTCAAAACAGTGAAGTTGCGGGCCACAATGAGCTAGTGTGGACACTAGCTACCAGTGTTGCATTTAAAGCTCAATAGAGCTGAGGGGAACTGCAGTTGTGTGATAATTCCCTGTAGATTTGTCACTACAAGAGAAATCCTTTCACATACAATTAGTCATGTGATCCACTGTTACCATAAAAATATTGAATAGAGCCGCTTTAAATTTAGGGTTAGCTTCATCCAAGCTAAACTGATCTCTGTAACATCTAAAACATACACTGTTGCATATGACAGCAAACAGTTTCCCCAATTTTCAGAGAAGCCGCCTACAAGATTTATCAGGTTTGTACAAGACACTGAGTTTTCTACTGACAGTCTGTCACATACATTCTCATTGTTTCGCCTGCCTGTTTGCCAGACAGCCAATGCACATGAGCAAATAGGCAGAGTGAGTGTTTGCTGTTTGACAAGTGTGTGTGTGTGTGTCAGAGAGAAGATGGTTGTCATTTTAAGAGGCAAAATGATAGGAGGATTGTGTGTGCGTGGGTGTGTGCGCATGCTTGTATGTGTGTTAACAATGTACCCTCATGTCCCCTGTGTCAAAGCCCGGCTAAATCAAGTCAACCATGCTGTGTGTGTGTGTGTGTGTGTGTGTGTGTGTGTGTGTGTGTGTGTGTGTGTCAGAGTGTATGTGCCAGGCCAGATCAATATGAACTAATCAATAGGAGAAGACAGATAGAAGGACCTTGGGGACGGCAGAGACACACCTGGTGTACACACACACACACACACACACAGCCCCTCTTTGTATTCTGCCCTCAGTTCCTCTCTTTATCTTCTTTCACTCCACCTCCCATGTCTCTTTCTCCATGCCTCTCTCTATTTCTCTATTAATACTCACTCTTTTCTCTTTCACTCTGTAATCTTACATGTCACTGCCTAATTTTCTTGTTCTTTCTCCCTCCTTCCTTTTCATCTCCTATCTATATTCAAAATCAGGTTTATTTTGTTGGTGAGAATTGTAAAGGCTGGTTGCATGAGGGACTGAGTTCATGCTTCTCTCCTTTGTTAAAGCAGAGACAAAACAAAAATCAGGTCTCACTTTCCAACCACAACTCACACGGCTCAATATTAGAGAAGTAGCAAACAAACCTGGTGCTGCAGGTTTTTCCAAGTCTGATCACATCTGTCGAAGCAGCAGTGGAAAAATGAGGTCTGTGCCACTCCACGGTGAGGAAAGTTCAGCTGCTGGTACACATCTGAGTGCAGCCTTTAGCACATGTGTTGCATTTAATGTATACTGCATACTTAAAATGCTTGACGGAAAGTAAAACACATGTATGGAAGCAAAGAAAAGGCTGTAGTGATTAGATTTTTATTTTGAAAACCATCAATCTGAGTTTACATGGTTTGAATTTCCCTCTTTGAAATTTCCAGAAGGTAAATTCAAGTTTTGAAACTTTCTAAATCTTTTTAGAGGTTTCTTTTTCCTGGTTCATAATTGCTTCCAATTCAGAAAATTCAAGTAACTTCTCTTTTTAGGATCATGAGACTGACAGAACGTCATCTGATAGGACAAGTTTGAGGGTTTTTTTATCATGAATTGTGGTGTCTAAATGTCCTCAATGTATTTTGAGTAACTTGATTTTTGATTAGAACTTTTGGATCTGAAATAGATGCATATGGCATTTCTGAAAAATCTGGGGGGGGGGGGATATTTTATTTGAGCAACTTGAATATAGTTTTTAATACTGGACACTTTAATTTTCTATCTTTGTTAAGCATTAAAAAAATTTATGAAATACTTTATTTTACAGTACAGTAATAAGATGTAATAAGTCGTACTTTGTATCAAATTAGACCAAAACTAGAAATAATAATAATAAACGAACAGTTATACCCTAATTAGACACCATACACCTAAATTATGCTGTAATTAGAAACCGTGTATAATGCTGTATTAGACCCAAAATAAATTATACTTAGACACTATTATACCAAATTATACTCTAATTAGAAACCAAATAGGAAACCCTAATACACAATTAGACACCATTTAACAAGATCATAGTCTAATTAAATACAATACCATATCTGTTTCCCCTCGGGGATCAATAAAGTATTTCTGATTCTGATCAGATCCAAAATATGCTACAGTTAGACGCTATTCTACCCTCACTAGCAAATTATGCTGCCAACATAGGCCTTGATAGCTTAACTAGACAACACAGGCTGTAATTAAAGTAATTTATTGCCATATTATATCAGACATAGCCTTTATAACGGCTTATTACATCTTATTAGTGTACTGAAAAAAAAAAAGTACAACCAAATCAAGTTTTTGAAATTGCGATTACCACATTTCAAAATTTCAAACTACATGAATTCAGATGATTTTCGAATAAAAATATTTCAATGCTATACATTATTCAAATTCCATCATAAGGTATTTAGCAGTGATTCAATTTCACAATTAGGTCTTCAGTTTAAAACCTTACAGCCCTCCGTTGCTTCCATACATGCCTCCCATCTCCAAAACCTGAATAATCCAGCAATAAAACAGGATTGATGCAAACTGTAAGAATATTTTCTCAGTCTCAGTTTATAGATCTGTCACCTCAACCCTGTGCCATAGACTTCTTACAGATCTACACACCTGTAAACCAATCAAAAAAATTAACCTTATTTTTATATAAGAGTAGCTTTTGCCAAATCCTAAATTTGCAGCCTGGTTATCAGCAGACACACCACAGCTCTGGGTCTGAGGCACTTTCAGTTCAATTCACTCAACATGCAAATTGAAACTATAATTCATTTACTAGGAGATAAGAGCACTACTCTGTCTCAATAACGCCTTTATAGATTGAATATTAAATAACCTTTTGATGGAGATTTTCTTATGGTTTGAATGTCCACTTCCTGGGTTAATTAGATTGAACGGGAAGTGACCCGACTCTTGGCTCAATCAAATTCAGTGCAGGTGCGGTGAAATTCAGACCTGTCAATTTCTATAAACTTCCTTGTGCTTGAATCACTTCGTGCTTCCTTTTATTCATCCGTATATTACAGTTTATTTATAAATTAGAACATGTGAAACAATACAGTTTTCACTGCAAACACTTTACGCTTTTGTCCTCGTAGGCAGCTTTCTGTTTTATTTTCTATGGTGTATAATTACTCATAATTTAGGCCGATTTATTTGTTCCTGACGTGAAAACTAATAATTTAATGAAGTATAATTTGTATTAGTATTGAACTTCTGATTTTCAAAATTTCTCATGAGCATGATCAGGGCAAATAAATTGTGTTTTAAAAGGGTGCAGGCTCAAGAAATGTTGGGGTGCAAGCTTTGACAATTAAAACACAATCCATGTCACTTTTTGAATATGATTTGGCCCTCCACTGATATTTCTGGCTCTCCAAGATCCCCAAAGATTTTTAAAATATTTGGATGCAACCATATCAAATTTTTCTCAAAGGATCATTCTATTTTAAAGTCAAACTTACATTTTAATTTTCCTAATTTTTTTGTTTAGGGAAATAGAAACTATGATGATACTGCAACTATTGTGTTGTGGACACATTGTGGTCACTGTGTCTAAGCCTCAAGCCTCTGGGTGGGCTGTTTCCATGGCAGCAGTTGACTGACATTTGAGAGCTGGCGTTGGGACTGGAGCACGTCAGAGCCCTGTATAGCCTACGAACTATGACACAAGACATTTACCCCCCCTTTTTCAACAAGATCATATAACATTGGTTATGTACCTTAAGCGATTTAAGGCATCTGTCCTTTTACAACATTAAACATTTAGGAAGACCCATCGTGCTGTTATGTTTGTATTCCATTTAGAAGGTGGAAGCCAGCAAATTAGGCTAACTAGCTAGCATTAACTGTCTCTCATTCATGGGTCCACTTGTGTTGATGGCAAATGAACAGACTGTTAAAACTCTGTGATTTGAACCACGACACAGAGTAACCAGCATGGCCAGAGGCTAGCTGTTATCCCCTGCTTCCAGTCTTTATACTAAGCTAATAGTCTGCTGGCTGTAGCTTCATATTTAGCATAAAGACAATGATAGTAGTATCAATCTTCTCATCTAGCTCTTGTCAAGAAAACAAATGAACGTATATCTTAATGTCAAGCTGTTCCTTTAACAGCTTTGTTTTGCCAGTGGCCCACAACTTATCACAAGTTATGATTGATGTTGCAGCAACTTAAAACAATAAAATGTGGGGTTTGGTTTTTGGGTGAAGCTAGTCCAACACTGAAAGTCTAGTCAGGAATCCAACTTTAACCTCTTATCACATATTCCTTCCACCTGCTCTTTTTCTTTCATCCTCACTGTTGCCCTCCAAACACACCTAACATCTATCCAACCAAATCCCTGAAAAATCGTTCTTGTTAATGTGGTAAAATCTCTCTGTTCCAATGCACAGCATTTCCTGTCAAACATGTGATAAAATCCCACTCGACTGTTGCTGCAGTTTTCTGTCTCCCATTCTGCCCATTTCCCCCTGTTTGAGAAAAGCATGCCAATTTTTAAACAGTAAAGAAAAAGTTTCTCTTCATTGATGCTTGAATGACAAGCTAAACTGACGGGAAGGTAGAGAGCTGGCAGAAAGGCACAGACACAACTGAGTGTCTATGTACATGCATTATGCACATTCACTTTCAATCACATGTGCACAGACAGGAAGCACACACGAGCGCACCACACTTCCCACGCTACCAAAACACTATCTCACCAGGCAAATTAGAATATGTGCGAGCCTGCCGGTCTTTGACATTGCAGGTATCTGTCACATTTCTGTCAGAGCTTCACGTGGTTTCACATCGAGACAAAGAAAACCCAACATGAACCCACATGTCATCCCTCTCTCTCTCTCTCCCCCGGTCCGTCCTCTCCTCTGTCTTTCTCTGCTGGGTATTGTCGAATGAAGCAGGAATATGGAGCAAAAGTCAACATCACATGCTGCATAATTCTCAGTCTCCCATTGTAATTGCTGAGGCTTTTATAAATGATTCAGCAACAACATCTATGGTTTGATTGTGAATGAAGCGGGGTCTTATGGTTTCAAATTAAAGATTTAATGTGTTGTTTTTCTTATCCAATCTGCTGGATCTAACATTGATCGACCAAGACTGCCTAGAATGGCTAATGCTAAGTGTAAAAAATGTGATGATGAATGACAATGATGATTTGAGTAACATGACTCATATTAACAGCACAAATATTGAAGAAAAAGTCTGCGGATCTCTGGGACTAAACTAGCTATGATGTTAGCATAAGACATAGAAAATGGATTCATATCTGCAATTGTTGCCTAATGAGCAAAGGGCCTACAGCAGTAAATGTCCTAATAACAGTATGTGATAAAATAATAAACAGTTGAACACCCAGAGAAGCTAATGACTGAAAGGTTCTCTAATCTAGATGCTGAAAAATACACCAATGTAGTGCTGAAACAAATACATCGTTTTAGTCATTTACCATATAAAAATGCATAACATTCACTGGTTCAAGCTTTTCAAATGTGAGAATTTGCTCTGTTTTTCTCTGTTTTATATCATTGTAAAACTGAATATCTTTGGATTTTGACTGTTGGTCACACAAAACAAACAATTGGAGACATTTAGGACTCGTGTAACTTGGTTGTTTTTAGACACGCTAGCGGTGTGGCTCTAGGGATGGCAATGTCTGTCGATCGGTTGGTCGATGCACCAATTTGGTCCAGACTGAAATATCTCAATAAATGTTTTAATAAATAACAACTATCTGATGGATTGACATTAAATTTGTTACAGATCCACAGAGGATGAAGCATACTGACTTTGGTGAACCTCTGACTTTCCCTCTAGCGCCACCATGAGGTTAACATTTTTAGCTTTTAGTGAAATATCCCAACAGCTATTGGATGGTTTGCCATAAAACTTGGTTCACACATTTGTGTCACCTTCAGGATGAATTGTAATAATTTGATGACCCTCTGACTTTTCATAGCTCCATCATCAGGTAAAAATGTTAATTTGTCCAATAGTTTGGTTTGTGACCAAATCCCTGCAAAACTTAAGACATTCCCATCAGCCTCAGCTGTACTTTGTGTTAAATGGTAATTAGCAAATGTTAGCATGCTACCACTCTAACCTGGTTTTCATGGTAAACATAACCAGCTAAACATCAGCATGTTAGCATGATGTTAGCATTTAGCTCCAAGCACTACTGTGCCTGCTAGCATGGCTGTAGACTCTTACTCATGTTACACTATTTTCTGACATTTAATGGACTGAACTATTAATCAAGTAATCAAAAAAGTAATCATCTGATTAATTGTGAAATTAGATAGCTGAAGAAGGAGAATCCTTTTGCATGTACTGTATGAGAGGAGTTAAAACCACAGTTCATCTCTGGCCAGGATTGTTCTAGTAGAGAACAAGAACTAATTGTAATCCACCCACTTCTTTTTCAGAGAAAAATCATCAATAATAAATTACTTGGGGGTTGGATGATGTCATTGTTCCTCTACTGCAAAGTTAGACTTTCTGAAATGGAAAGAATAACTTTTGACCTTCGCCTAAATTCTTACCTTTCTAGAAAAGCAGCTCATTGCTTTCTGAGGAATGTGCAGCAGAGGTGTGTGCGTGACTGGTGTCCAACTGAAAATAATTAGCTGGTCTGTTGGGCAGCAAAGTCTGAGAGAGGCAGAAGAAGGATTTTTGCATGAACTTTTAATATGTGTGTGTATGTGTGTGTTGTGCCAACCATTGTTGAATTTGAGGCAGATTTCTGTATATTGGAAGAGTTTGTGTGTGTGTGTGTGTGTGTGTGTGTGTGTGTGTGTGTGTGTGTGTGTGCATGTGTGTGTGTGTGCCCAGACGGTATTTTAACATGGCTAGCCGACTTCTAGCAGCCCACAGTTAAACAGTGACTCACAGATTCCTCTCTCGCCCTCTCCTTCTCTTTCTCACCAACCTCACTTTTTTCTCATCTGTTTCTCCCTTGATTCTTTTTCCTTTCTTCTTTCTTTTTTTACCACTTTCCCTGGTTTTCTCTCTTTCTTTATTTGCCTTACCACCCCCTCTCTTTCTCTCTTTCTCCAGGTTGGGTGCTGACTATAGCAGACTTTAGGACAGAGGTGCTTTTTGCTCTGCTCCTCCCCCCTCTTATCTCCGACTGTGCCAGCCCTAAACCCAGTAAGTTACAATGACCATACCATGTTCTTACTCTTGCTTTAAAACAACATGTAACTCCTAGCATGCTTTTAATGGTGTTTTTATGTGGTTTCGTATCCCAAAGGGCTCATATAATCTAATCAAACACGTTTTATACAGACAAAAATGTATACTTTAGTCCCAATTACATTCCTTAAGTTGAAAAAAACCCTGAACTATCCCTTTAACTGTCCAGCTCTGATTGGCTGAGAAAAGCAAAAGAGGAACGGTAATAGTGATTTAATTGCCCTGCTATAATCAGGAAATACAGTACACACACATGTACGAATACTTACACAGGGAAGGTCGTTTCAACATTAGAGACGCCCGAATCAAAAGCAACGGCAAATGTTCTTGACTGGAGCTGCTGATAAAAAAGTTTCCTGACACACACAGCCCCCGAGGGCCCCTGGGACTTCAAAGTGCCGTCTACTGTACCTCAGCAACACCTCAACACCAGGTGCCGTAGAAAGGGGGGGGGTAAGAAATGGAAATGGTGAGGGGGGAGAAGGAGAACGAGGAGAGAGATAGGGAGGGAGAGGGAGACCATGGGCATGAAAGGGAGAAAGAAATAAGGCTGGAGGTGGAAGGAAGGGGTGAAGAAGACTGAGTCGACTACTGAATCAAAGAAAAAGAGAGGAAGAGGGACGACAAGAGTGGGAAGTAGGCAGGTGTAGATGAACAGGAAAGAGAAAAAAGCTTCTAAATTAGGAAGGAATAAGTTGAGAAAAAAAAAGACAGGGATGAAAGCCGACCAACAGACAAGCAGAGACCTAAAACAGTCCAGAAAGACAGACAGACAACGCAGCAGACAAGGAGTTGTAGCCAATGACAGAGATATGTGGGGGAGGGCAGTAACACTCTGCTGCTAATACCCCTGCTACTTTGTTGTGAAGAACCCCAGTTCCCCTTTTAAAGGTGAACTATTCCTTTAATGATAGCAGTAAAACACACACACTCACACTGCTGTTCCTCTCAGTCTGACAGGAAATGTGGTTCAGAGTACAACGTGACGAGTCACAGTTCAACTTTTACAACTCATGGGCCAAACGCACATTCACTCACACACTAAAGTTCAAACGCAAAAGCAGCATTTATAGCATGAAAAGGTTTGTCAGTGACCTATATGGGGCAGAAATGTGGGCCTTTGCCTGTAAGCTTTTGAATTAACTTGTTTAGAAGCTGTCAATCATGCAGACAGGCAGAATATGTGGGTGTGAAGAGAGAATCACACTGAGCGCAAGATATATTCTTAACATAAAGCAATTCAGTGCTTTGATCCCAACTGCCTTATAGTGCAACGAGTGCACACATTTTTGCATGTCTGCCACAATGAAACCTTTGAGTTACACAGGAAAAATAACCCCCCAAACCTGGCAGTGTTAGTGCCTTGCTCAATCTGTTGGCGAATTCATCCACACAGGGAAGTTTATTTCTCTTGGTGAGCCATGTGGACGAATCCTGTCAGAACGTTTTGTTAAATTTATTGGTCAGCCATTATGACAAATATGTGGACATTTACACATTTGATCATCTCCACAACAGACTGTCAGCACACTATAATTGTAAGACTTGATCACAGGCCGAGTGTGTCTTAAAGGAATACAACATTTTGGGAAATATGCTGTCTTGATGAAAGTTAGACAAGAAGATCAATACCACTCATGTCTGTACGGTTAATATGAAGCTACAGCCAGGAACTGGTTAGCTTGGCTTAGCATAAAGTCTGGAAACAGAGAGAAACAGCTGGCTCTAAAGCTCACTGATTAACACATTACATCTTGTTTGTTTAATCCGTATAAAAACTAAAGTGTATAAATGATAGGTTGTGGGCTTCTGTGCCGGACTATTTCTTGGCCAGTCGCAGTCACTTCCTGTAGTTTTGTCATCAACGTGATGTTACTAGACAACCAGAGGATATTGATTAAACAAACAAGATGTAACATGTTTATTAGTGAGATGGTAGTTGAATTTCATTTACCTTTGGAGAGAGCCAGGCTAGGCCCCCCCGCTTTCAGTCTTTAAGCTAAACTAAGATAACCGTCTCATGGGTCCAACTTCATATTCTATGGACAGATATGGAAGTGGTATCAAATATCCAATATCCTAAAACTGAACTACTGCAGGAAAGTGGTTCTACTGGGTGTAAAAAAAACTCTTACAAAGGGGAAGCAGAACTATGCTAAAGATGAGCAAGTATGGAAGTATAAAATAACAAAACGTTCTGTTCTAGCATGCTCAAAGTAGTTACATATTCGATACATGCTAGGGAGTATGGCCTATTTCAAACACGAACTTTTGGTGATCTGCAGTGATATTTTCTTGCAAATGATCTTTTTGTGCAGTAAAAATATTGGGAGCAGCCTATGTTCAGTACTTACTACACAGTTCTTGTCATACAATGCAAAGTTAACTTGCACTGTATACAATAGAGTGGTATATCATGTTCTGTAACTACATAATGCTGAACAGCCAGCAGTGAAAGAGCTTAATTCACATTCAGCTTTCTCTATTCAAAATGCAAATTGAGACTGCAACTTATACAATAAGGGAAATTGTTTCATAGAAAAAGAGTTTTCAGGAAGAAATGGTGCTTCACAGGTGGCCTGCACCCCCTCCAAAGACTCACAAACTAGCAGCAAGGGAAGACAGGGAGGCAAGGTGACCCTATGTAAAAAGATGACAACCGTCCACCTTGCTGATGTGTCCTTGAGCAAGACACCGAATCCCCAGTAGCTCCAGCAGTGGAGTTCTGGAGCTGAGCCTGACCTCTGACCTCCCTGTGGAGGTTGACAGACAAAAAGAGATTTTCCCTTTGGGGATTAATAAAGTATCACATTATCATTTGAATGCAGCTGATTGTCAGCCCGCAGACCTTTCTGTTTAAATGCGTGATATGACCTTGTCACGGTAAGTCTCCTGTATCTTTTGGGAAGGGTCTGCAGAACCAAATGTCAAATGATAAAGAAACAATTGGCTATGTTGTACGCCTCCCACCTCTCTATTCATTTATCAGTATTCAAGCTCCAATTTATTATAATGTCACACCTCTTTCCTTTTGAGTTTACGTCTATGTCCTTTGTTGCTTTGCTGCAGCATTCAGGATTCAACCAAACCAAGTCACATACAGATCAACCACATTTGTTGGTAGTCACAAAATGTATCAGAATAGTATTGTAGAGGCAAAATACATGAGCAACAGTAGTTCACAGCTCAGCTGTTAAGTCTACATATTATTCTTTCTGTGGTTTTCAAACGTATTTTCAGATGTTTCTGGGATAAAGTGGCACAAAATGTCACAGACAAATCTTTCATTGCAGTGTTATTGCGTAAGACCAAAGGCCAGCTAAAGCAAACTTAAGAAACAGCAAACACTGACATTCTCTCTTTCTCTCTCGCTGTCCTCTTTCTTTCTGTCTCTCTCTGTCCCTGTGGTCAACAATTCCTCTGCTGGCCTTTATCCCCAAATCCCCATGGACAGAGAGTCAGGAGAGAGAGAATGCTTAAATGCTTTGAATGATGGTGTGGAATGCTAAAAAGTGTGTGTGTGTGTGTGTGTGTGTGGTTGTATGGGGGAACAAGGAGGAGTGGGGGTGATGGGGGTCTCCTGCCTGGTCTAGGATCTGGTATGCGTGACTGAACAAGAGGAGGAGAAAGAGAGGAGGAGAAGAAAAAAAAATCCCCCACCAAAACCTGCCTTCCTAACTTCTAAAGACAGACAATGGCTACTGACTGGTCTGGCAACCCTCTGTGTGTGTGTGTGTGTGTGTGTGTGTGTGTGTGTGTGTGTGTGTGTGTGTGTGTGTGTGTGTGTGGTGTCACTTCACACACAGGACACGTCCTGATGGAAAGCAGAAAGAAGGAAATCTGCTCTAACCAACTTTAGATCTCATTACTCCGCGCATACAGCCGCACAGACGCAGCTCTGCTACATGTGAAATAAAACACTGCAAAAATAACCAAAACTAATACCCAAAACCTTCTATTTAAACCATGAAATCCACCAAACACAACCTGAACCCCCCTCGCGCTTTGAAACCTGGAGACTTAAATGTGAAACTCAAACTGCCCTACCAGTTGAGCTGAACACCTTTCTTTTGCTGCATTTGCGGATAAAAAACAGACGTTAATGATTAAAAAAAATCAGCAGGGTAGAACAGCTTCCTATAATAAACACCCTGGTGATAATTAATTACACAGGCACTGCAGCCAAATCAAGACGGCAAGCATCCATTTTGAATCTCCTCGTAAATAATAAAACAAGACAACAGATTTTTCAGCCCTTTTGAGAAGCATGACTGAACTGATCAGGGACAATACTCAGAAATGTGTGGGTGGTTATTAGGAGCAATGCATAGAAATAAAAGCCCTTATTATATTAAATGCGCCTGAGTATGGACAATATCATTGTTGGAGAAGACCATAGCAGTATTGACTGTCTTATGTGAATAAACAATGTCAGATTACCTTGTGGAAACTGATATTTTTCACATTCTTGTTTAAAAAAAAAACAACAGACAGCATGGTGAACAATGAAGTGCTACACCTACACAAAAGTAGTCCACACCGGCTCTTTTCGTTCATTATATAAATATCTTTAATTGTTTTAACCGTAAGAATATAAAACAATTTAATTTTGGGATTCTGCATTTTTTTCTTCTTTACAAACACATAATATACAGTACATATTTTTTATTTTCAAACACACAGCTTTTTCAGCAGGACGCACATCCGTATATTAATTTTCTAGCAGGTCATTGCATTACATTAAAACGCGCACACACAGGCTTCTGTGTGCACGCGTGCGTGTGCATGTGTGTTAATGTGTGTGTGAAAGAAACGGAGAGAGAGATGGGGAGAGGGAGAGAGAGAAAGAGACGCATTCCGCTTGTAACCCGAGATGGAGAGAGAGCAAGAAAAGAATTATCGATTGCTCCTTATTCTAAGCATGTCTCAAAATGGATTCAGGGTATTTTATTCAGGTAGAAGAGAGAAAAAGTGGAGGAAAAAAGATATCCCTACCCTCCTCTCTCTTTCTCTCTATCTCTTACCGGTGAGAGCAACATGAATATGAATGTGACCTGTGTTGACATTAACGTGGGAAAATAAAGCCATGAGACAAACCCTGATTTGTTTCGATCAATAAAGGGTATAAGATATAGAAATCACTTCAATTTGAAGTACGACACTCTGAACAACATCCACTGACATTTATTTCCACCGGCATCCCTTACAAAAAATACCGATTATTCCTATAACATACTTACATGGACGTATATTGTGTTAAATAATGGCCTGATCATACCTTTTTATGTGTTATCTCACACTGTAGCGCTATAATAATCCTGTATCTCCATAGTATTATTATAGGATGACTATAGGTATTTCTTCAAAAGGTAAGCTGATAATCTTGTCTCCTTTATATTTGTCAAAGCTTGAGCACAACACTTCTCTAAAGGGTGTTAAAGTTGGACTTTACCCTTAAAAAATTAAGAAAACAAACAATAAAAAAATCTCTTGCACACAAGCGGGTTTATGTTTTTTGTTTGTTATTTTTTTTGCATAAAGCGTCATCCTCTTGAAATCTGAATAGATTTTCCAGCTCGCTTTCCCTTTCTCTCTCTCCTTCTCTCTCTGGGAAATTGTTGCTGTTTATGGGGGTAAATTAACAAAGGTAGTTAGATTGTGTCCTGGTCTCCTTTCTCCAGCTCTGCTCATGGAGGAGGGAGGGGATGGGGGAGGGGGCAGACACAGTCCCTTTAGGCACATTTTCTCCCAGTCTCTCATTCTCGCTTTCTGTTTTTTTTTTTTTAACAGAATACACCCTTTGAAAACAACCACATACGAGGTAGCCAAATGTTTTTAGGCGTGATGGCTGTAGTGGAGATTAGTTGTAAATGTCTCAAATCCAGACTCGCTGTAAAAAAAAAAGAAAAAGAATGTTTTAAAAAGTCTCATACTCAAGTTTTAAAACCTCACTTTCGTTAAATGAAAAGGTGGATGCAAGTTTCACTTACAGAATTTATCTGGAAGCAAGTGTCAGTAAATGAAGCAGATTATTCAAATGACACTTGATTTAAAAACAAATGTGTGAAACAAGCTCATTTGCAATGAAGCTATTCCAGTCCAATGTCAGAGTGTATGAGATATTAAAACTCAATATGAGATCAAAACAATTGTTAACAGGGATTTTCATGAGCTCATAACAAAAGTAAGTTTTAATTGCTTCCTACCAGGCAGAATATTAAGTCATATCAAACACTAATTGAAATCCTGCAAGGCAGACAGAACAAAAAATTAAACATTTGAACATACAATTCTGGTCACATGGGAGAAGCACACCTTACACAACCACACAGGAGGGAAAAGGGAGCTTTTCTCTCTTTTTAAATAAGAAAAGAAATTTCCCCGCCCATCTATCCCCCCCTCCTCCTGCTCCCCATGCCCCCCCTCTGTCCCCATCCAAAAACCAGAAAGAACAAAAAAAAACACAACAAAACATTTCCAATCACCTCACTTTCTCACTCTCTGTCATCTGCCAGAGTCCCAGGTTCAACACTTTAAGGCAGGGGAGCTGTGTGATCCTCTCCAGTCCCCTCTTGGTGATCTTGGTACATCCATACAGGTCGATGCCCGCCAGCTGGGTCAGGTGGTCAGCTATGAGCTCCAGCCCTTTGTCCGTGATGCGCACACACTGTCCAATGTTCAGGGTCCTCAGCTCGTGCATCTGCCTCACCATCCGGTTTATCCCATCGTCAGAGATGTGACACGAGCACAGGGACAGGGACTTGAGCTGGTACAACCCCTGGGCAATGTATGCCAGGGTCTGGTCCCCTATCTTATCGCAGAAGGAAACATCAAGCCCGGAGAGCCTTAAGGTGCCCATCGCGAGGTGCATGGTCCCTGTGTCGCTGATGTTGTCACAGGAGCGTAGGTTGAGGCTCCACAGGGAGGCCATGTGGGAGAGGTGGATCATCCCTGCGTCTGAGATCCCCCCGCAGAAGCTCAGGTTCAGTACCCGGAGCTTGGTCAGCCCCTTGGAAATGTGTTTGAGTGACAGGTCCGTCAGCTTCTGACAGTCCTGGAGAGTCAGGTACTCCAGGTTCAAGCAGCCCTCCGCTGCGCTGCGGGTCATGCCTGCCAAATGTCCAATCCCCACATCTGAGACATGCCTGCAGGACCTCAGATTGAGGCTCTTGAGCCTGTGGAGGCCCCAGGCTATCAACAGAAGCCCAGTGTTGGTGATGTTGCTGCAGCCACCAAGCTCCAGCACCTCCAGGTTCTTCAGATACTGAGCTATCCTGCCTAGACTGGAGTCTGTGATCTGCTTGCACAGACTCAGGTTCAAAACCCTCAGTGATGGGATCTCCTGCACAAATGCATGACCCAGCCCGTTATCCGTGAGGTTGTAGCAGCCGGACAGATTGAGGGACTCAATGTTAGGCATTCCCTGGATCACATAGCTCAAGCTGCGGCGCAGGGACAGGATCTGGACCCTCCGGATGCCCCTGGCCTGGAGGCTGGGGAACAGGGAGGGATTGGCCCGGCGGAGGTGCAGCTTGGCCTCCACCCCCCTCCACACTGACTTGTGGTAGGATGCGTCCCTCCAAGCGATACACACTTGGGCTACCCTGCCTTTGTCCCTCACGTCCAGATAGCTGAAAATCATGGCCAAAATTTCCGGGAAGAGGCACGAAATGTGCGTCTCCATTGTTTTTCAAACCCCAGGCATATAAGAATTAATACTCCACACCTCCAAGGCTGAAAAAAACAAGAACCCACTCAAACACCACCCTTCTCTTGCAATTATGCAAAAGTATCAACAGTCCCAGCTATCCACAGAAGTACAAAAAAAGAAATGAGTTGTTTGTTTCTCTCTCTTTTTCTCACATTGAACTGTGCAAAATCGATCCAACTCTCTCCAACCCCACGTGATCCGGTCTGGTTGCGCAGTAGGATTCAGATGCTTTTAAAAAAAGAAAAAGAAAAAAACAAAAAAAGCGTTTATTCCTGCCTCAACCCCTCTCTCCGCCAAAAAGAGGAGGAGAGGGGGGCGAAAGGAAGAAGGAGGAGGAGAGGAGGAAAAAGCGTCAATCGTTCCCCCTCTCTCTCCCTCTCTCAGACGACGCTTCCTTGTATTATACCTACAAAAAGCCGTCCTCTCTCGGCCGAGCGGGGATCCAGACGGTCGTACATTTCAGAATAAGAAAGTAAAAAATAAAACCAACACACTTAACGCCACATATTAAAAAACATTTCCATGATAGAAAAGCAGGAAAGATAGAGCTAGGTTGGCTTTGTAGGCAGAGTGAGAGAGAGAGAGGGGCGTCCTGAGCTCAAAGCCTTTGTCTGCTCTTTTCAAACCGACTTGGCAGGGACTCCAGCACTCTAGCTGTACGGGAGGGGAGGATGCAAGAAATAATATTACTCCGATGTGTTAATAAATGTACTCAGTAACAAACAACGTTACCTTTAACGTGGAATTGATGTGCTAACACACGGAAAGATGTATGTTAGTATTTAATAAGCGATGTTGCGCGAAATTAATTCGTATTTTCATCAAATCACCCCTACCCCCTCCGTGTCAGGCAGTTGGTTTGTCCCGCCTCAGCTGGAACGGTGCGAACAGTTTCCCTTGGAAACCAACTTCTTACAATTCAGTTCACTTTGGGCTTTAACCCTTTGAGCGGACCACACAGGAAACACAGGCAAGCCAACTGGACAAGCCCTTTTCAGTCCGCTTACTTGGCTTGAACGGTTTTTATTGCAATTTTCATTGTTGTTGTTGTTGTTGTTGTTGTTGTGGAAGAGCGTAACCAGAACGGCCACAGAACAGAATACAGCATTCTTTGTCTCTTGTAAACACCCTCTCTATATCCACTCCTCTTTCACTTACTTTATTGCAAAACCAAAAAATAAATGTACACTTCCAGAGACCATCAATCAACATTCACCAGTCAAATATTGAGAGGATTAACTATCTGGTTGAAAACCTGCAATAAAACAGCTCACAGCTCATATAATATTCTTGATAATGTTGGAAACAATGTAGGCTTTAAGCATGCTTTATTGGCTTGGTATCTGGCATAGTGTTGCCAAAGCCTCAAGATAGAGATCGCACTTTGTGTTAATGTGTGTGTAATATGAGTGTGTGTCCCTCCACACACACACACCCAGTAGTAGTAAAACTATACTTCATGCCACAGTTTAGAGAGAGATCTGTCAAAAAAACATGTCCTTGTGTTACGTCTGTGTTGTTACACTGCATCGGCCAGTGAATACATTATGTACTCATAGGAGATATATATATTTCATGAAGGGATGGGGTGTCCTTAAATGACTGTGGTTATAAAATAATTGGTAAAGTCTGCTAAAGTCTATTTATCTCATGTGTCTCTCATAAAGCACCAAAATAATCACTTTGAAGCTGTTGTCTCACATCTGGCATTACTTATGTTTTGATACTTGAAGACTCATTTTAGTCTCAGCTGATGGTACTGAGAGTGTATATCAGTAATAGCTAAGTATAGCAGATATTTTTTAAATTGCTTATTTAATGTATCAAAGCATGACAATGATCAAATACAGCAGCAAAGATAGAGAGAGCAGTATATCTTTTTTACTTTCATCCCTTGTATTGGGCCTCTCTCAACCTCAGGTGTGTGTGTGCACGTGTGTGTGTCAGTGTTTATCTATGTATGTGTGTGTGTGTGTGTGCGTGCACAGACAGGAGAACATATGTCTGTGTATATGTGGTCTTTGCATGTAAATTAAGTATATTTTTTATATGCTTGCATCTCTCCCATCTCACTGTGTGTGTGTGTGTGTGTGTGTGTGTGTGTGTGTGTGTGTGTGTGTGTGTGTGGTTGAGAGAGATAATATGACAGGGGAGCCGTTTGCTGAAGCCAGTGGAGTGTGTCAGAGTGGTTGAGAAAGAGTAAAGGAGAAAGAAAAAGAGAGAGAGAGAGATGATGAGAAACATAGAGGCAGAGAGAGAGAGAGAGAGAGAGAGAGAGAGAGAGAGCGATAGGAGGAGAGAGGCAACAGTGATCAGGTGAGGATAACAGAGAGGGAGAGGAGCTGCAGAAACAGACGTTTTTACATGGAAACAGGCAGCCGAGCACATCTGACAGCAACTCTCCTCTCTTCCACTTCTACCTCTCATCCTTTCTCCTCCTTCTTTTTAAGATTTTTTTTATTTTTTTTTGCTTGCTGTAATCATCCCTCCTGTTCATACTGGCCATTAAAAGATCCCTTCCTTACATGTTTCCAGTGGAAGTGAAGGGGGACTAAATCCACAGTCCTCGTTTTGTACAAAAATATATCCCAAAGTTTAACTGAAGCAATTATAAGGCATCAGCAGTCTGAGTTAGACGCATGAGTATCTTCCAAAGTTAGTCTTTTTAGTGAAAAATTCCCTCTTTTTGTTAGTATCTACCTCTCTAAAGACTGTCCCTCACCATCGTCTTCGCCCCATCCTCTACCTCATGTCCCCAGACCTCATCCCCACTTTTGTCTCTGTATTTTTTATTCCCTCATTCTGACCATCTCCTATACAATTCCTTCCTTTTCACTACTTTCTCTCTGCATGTCTCTCTGCCTCTGCCTGTGTCATATAAATATATATACGATGTACTTTTTATTGAAGGCGTTTAGTGGAAGTTTCACAAGCTCATAGAACAAGTTATTTTTAATCTAATTAGTATGTATTAAGGCCTATTTCTAGACTTTTGATATAGTATGATTTATATTTCAGGCCATCATAAAAGCAACTGTCCACATGGGTCAGATCAGAGAAAGCTATAGTTGTAAATAGCACACAAATCTTTGGTGTAAATTTGAATATATTTATACATATATTTATAAATGCAAAGCATCCAAAATCGACCAAAATTGTCTGGTGATTATTTTTAATGTCTTCTTTTAACTTATATCCTGTAACTTCATCAAGGGCAAAAACAAAGCAGTTAACTGCACTGTCCCCTGTTGCTGCCAGCACCTACGTCCTTGGTACTCGGGCGCAGAGTGTGTCATGCATTTTCAAAATAGAGATCCTGACATGAATACCAAGCTATATAATGATACTGCAAACACCTTGAGTTATAAACAGAGTGTGAGATTAACAGCAACTCCCAGCTCAATGTGGCTAAATTGTGACTGTGGGTTTGACAAACCTACTGGGATTTAACAGGGGTGCAGAAAGAAGCTAGCTTGTTCATAAGCCATAAAGCGTTTACCTCACCCAAATGTTCTGTTGTACTAAACTGTACACTGATTCTTAGCCCTTTCAGCAGTTGCCTTCACAAATTTATATTTGTTGGGTTCAAAATGGAAAATAAAACCCAGCCAATGTGGCTTTAAAACTGCCAGGCAGACTGTTGTGTAGGGGGTTATTAGCAAACTTTTTATTGCCAAAAGTGCGTGTCTTTAGTCTTTGTCAGCTGACTCTACCATTTGCTATTTTCTATCTGTACAGCAAGAAAATAATAGACAAGAGAAGTAAAAGAAAGAATGACAAGGTGAAACAGAAAGAAATGATAGAGATGGGAGACAAGAAATGAATAGAAAAGAGATAGGGGGATGTAAAAACAGAGCGAGGCGGGTCTATATGCCACAGGCTTTCTCTTCAGCAGCAGTAGCTGAGTCTCTCTCTGCATGACCTGCCTGTGTGTGTGTGTGTGTGTGTGTGTGTGTGTGTGTGTGTGTGCATATGTACTTGCTCAGCATGCGTTTTTTCTGTTTTTCTGTCTCCCTCTGTCTACCCCATATCACAGCTGTGTGTGTGTCTGTGTGTGTGTGCGCGTGCACTGCTGTGGTGTGTCATACCTCTCTTAGAAAACCCGCTGGGCCCTAGCTAGCACTCACACTGAGCGAGAGAGGAGAAAGAGAGGGATGGATGGATGAGGGAAGGGAGAGGGAAAGCGAGAGGGGTAAAATAAGGAATGGGTCAGAGAAAAGGGAGGAAGAGTATTTTTAGAGAATGTCTTGGTAGAGATGGAGAGAGAGAAGCAGAGGGGAGAGCCACATGCTGTTTTCTGAATATTAAAATTGAGCTTAGAAAAATGGGCTATAAGAGATAAAAGAAGAGGAGAAATGGAGAGAGAGCATGATGTCAGGAGTGAGATTTGGCATGCAGGTGTGTGTGTGTGTGTGTTATCTCCCCAAAGTGTTCTAGAACCTCTCCTAAGATTCTACTTGTCATGTGACCCACCATGTGCTGATGTGTGTGTCTCCTTTTGTGCAAGTGTGTGTTTGTGTGACTTTATGTGTCTTTATTTGATGATTCAGGGGAGGGCTCTAACTGGATAATTGCTCGCCTCGACAACGTGCTTCATCTGCACCCACAGCGATTGCTGGTTGCCAAGGTTACGTGAGTGTGTGTTAACACGTCCCCCCTGAAAGCCGACACCTTCCTGAATGGATATATTATCATGACTCTGTAGAGTCCTGGTAATATATAATTCTCTCTCTCTCATACACAAACACACACATAAACATAGAGTATCCATGCACACACCAACATATGAAAGAGAAAGCAGACAGTAACAATGCCCTGAGTAAAACTAAGCCTTTGTTTGTGTGTGTGTGTGTGTGTGTGTGTTTGCGCATGCCCTCTCACTGTACACTGTAAGGGATGAATCTTTTATGTTCCTTCAGGTGTTTTCTTGCTTCACCAGGGCTTCACCTGTACAGCACTGAAACATGGCCTGTGTGTGTGTGTACCTGTCTTCAAAGCTCCTCTGTCTCTGCTCTCTCCCCCTGCTTTCTCATTGTTTTCACTCCTTTTGTGCCTCCCATCCTCTGTCTTGGGGTCGGGTTATGCTCGTTCAGAACTAGTCGTACATTTTTTACAGTTTACACAGTTCAGATGGAGTATACTGGCCTCTTTAGGGCCTGGTCACGGCAGAATAAATAAAAAAAATTCAGGCTGAAGTCAGTTCACTTCAATTGAATCAGCATGATTAGTGGATTCAATCAAATTCAGCAAATATAAACCTGTGGTGAGCTTTTAAGTTCAGCTTTGGTGAACTATGAACACATGAATTTATGCCGTTGACAAACAGTTGTGACAGTGCTGTCCTTTGAAGGGGACAAAGAGCTGTAGAGGCCCAACTAGAAGAAGCTTTCATATTTACTTATATCGCACCATCAAACCTTATACAACCTTGCTCTGCTGAAGTATAAACTGTTCAACAAGAGACACATGGTTTGCAGGAACTTAAAAGACAGGAGCAAAAATATGATGGTACAAATACATCTCTTGAAAAAACTGTGTTAACATATTGTTGGTTGGTGACTAAGCTACCACTTAGTTCAAAAACTAGCATTGCAAGTAGTCACTACGTCACCAAGCATCCAACACCAGCGAATCAATTTCAGTCTGGGCCAATTGGTGTTGACAGTCGGCAGATAAAATCATACTGATCCAGTCACTGTCCGTTGTTCCGATTAAGATTCTTTTAAACATATTTAATTTTTATGACTGGAATTGGATCCCTCAGCATCACATACCAGGAGAAATAATAAAAATAGACCTGAGAAGCAAAGTCATTATAGAGGCCATGGTCAAACAACGTTTTTTGCTCTTTTCAGTATTTACAGTCCTTTTTGCCCATGTCTCTCTATCCACCTCCTCATCCAAAATTTTCTATGCAAGTTGTATCATAAATTAGCAAACAAGGTGTTTTTGATGCACATCCATTTTTGTTTCGGTATACAGCTTTAGCCTCTGTCTTACTCATTTCCGTCCCATTTTCCCCCTTTTTTTCCTGCCCATATGGTTTTGGAAATTTTCACCAACTAGAGGACATTGAGGTGTCGGTCAGGATGACAATAAATAGGATGGCATTGACAGTGAATGGTGAGGTATTAGTGGGCCTAAAAAAAGAGAGAAGAGACAGGTGAGAGGCACAAGAGAAAAAGATAAGTGGCTGAAAAGAAGACTATAGATGATGGAGGTAAAAAAAGGAGAAGGAGGAAAGCAGATGTGCACAGAGGGGAACAACAGGAGGTCACTGCCAGGAGATGCAAGCCTCCTTTTCTCTGTGCATCGCTTTCTCTCTTTTGTCTCTCTCCATCTATCTACCTCTGTTTTTTCTTCTTTCTCTTTCTTCCTTTTTGTTCACTTTCTCTTCCCTCTCTCTGACAGCTCGTCTGTGCGCCTGTCTCGCCAAAACGCCTCACAGGCTGTGTGTGTGTGTGTGTAGATGTGCGTGTGTGTGTGTGTTATGCGCTGCCGCCCTGCTCCAGTTTTTTGAACCACACACTGCCTAGTTGTATGTGTGTGTGTCCTCAACAATGCTTTTCTTTTCTGCCAGCTCTGCAGTCTGACATAGGAGATTTTTCAGCCGTGTGCTCTCTCTCCCTCAGTAGTCAGCATTTTGGCATTTCCTCAATGCGCTCTGTCATCTCTTGGCATGAATAGGCTGCATATTGTTGTGTGTGTGAAGATGTGTGTTTATCTGGTTGCTTTTTACTCTCCGTTTGTCTGTGTTTTGTGTGGGGAACCATGAAGGTGGAAAACAGCTAATATTCAATCTTAGAAATTGCACTAGGCAGGTTTTTGATGTGGACACACACGTGCCGTTACCAGAGTTGTCGGCAAGATCCCTTAAATCGAGTTCAAGGCAAGTGTGAGAACAAGCACAGTCAAGTCTGAAGAAGACAACGACTGAGTTTTCTCCCAAGGCAAAGCATAATACAAGGATTTAACCAGCATCTATTTGAAGTTTACACTCACTATTTGGGTGTCACCTGTGTAAACATCATATAGCTTAAATGTAGATACAGAATATATGTATATGTGCTATTATCAGACAGATAATAGTTTGATTTGTCTTTAAACTACTTAAGGAGGAAATGCATTTTAAGGGGTTAATTTCCTCCTTAACTAGCTGCAGTGTAGACTGGAACATGACTCCCCAACTCTATATACTGTAGTTATGATTTATCCTGGGAGACATATTTAATTTTCAATAGCCTTTCCCCATCTCAACTATAGTCCATCAGACCCAAAGTTAACATTTAATGTTTCAAAAGGCTTCTTTAAAAATTTCTTTATTAGAAAGTTCTGGGAACCGTCTTTATCTTCTACTGTTTTGTATACTTACAAATTCCTGTTACCTTCAAGGCTAAAAAACCTCATTAGACTTAGTGAAAACCTAAGATGAAACTGTGCAAGAGTGTCCATGAGTCCTAATTCCTTTTAACTGAGACATTTCTGAGAAATATCGACAATACTGAATTAAATGCATAAAAAGCAGCAAGTAAACCATCAAGACAAAGATGACTCATCAGTGACTGAATGTGCTGTCAAAAACATTTTTTTACTCAGCAGCTGCACTCCCACATCAGACACATTTTAAATAATCAAAGCCATTTAAGTCCAAATTTAGGTCCTGTGCATTTTGTTTATGTAATATTTGTAAGTGATTTAATCCTTTGAGTTTTCAGGTATTTACTGCTGCCACTCAGGCCCATTAAAGTGCAAGGAGTAGTGAAGTGAGTCAAATCCTTTCAAAACTTTTTATCCACGTAAAAAAATTTTGGCAAAGCAAATCATCAAAAAAGGAGGGATTTAGGAAGATGGGGAAACTGGTAAAGATGTAGTCTGTAGTGAAAATTTAACACAATTTATGGTAAAAAAAAATCCAAAATCACCAAAAGTTGGTAAATAGTGAGAGCACTGGAAAGACAGGAGGAAGGAGCTCCACCTTTTTATACTTTTGTGTGCACCAGTCTGTGTTTGTTTGTGACGAACAGGAAATCAGGCCAGACCAGCAGCGCTTCATCCCCTGATGAAAGTTGCTCTGATTCACATCGTAGAGTGTGTGTATGCTCATGCCTCTCCGTATGCTTGCAAACGTGCTTATACATGTTTGAGCATGTGTGCATCTGTGTTAATTTCTCCAGGGAAGGGATCACGAGACCAATATAGTTTGACCAGCGGAGCTCCAGGGCACCAGGGGGAAATCAGGGGATCTAGCCCAGCCTCAGTGGCTTCTCCCTGGGCTTCCTGATCAGGGATTCAGCCTCTCCCAGGGTTCCAGTCCAGTGCCAAATGAGGCCAGCCAGAGCTCTGTTGTTTCCACTGAGGTGCCAAACATGGCTAGTCTGGGCTGATTTAGTAATTTAGATTTCCACTATATTCTTCAACCACATGAGATGGATCCAAGCATTTTTGTTGGATAACACATCCCACTAAATGCCCCTTAACACTACAGGATAGATAACATAACATTAGCTTATCATGGCTAATGTTAGCAGACTTTAGATAAATACTGCTGTGTAACGAACATTACTGAGTCAGTTCACTGATTTGTCTGCTCTTGTGCTACTGTTACACTACGTTTTAACATGTCACATAAACATTTTAATGTTTTCAATTTCCACAAAAAGTAGAACAGGAAGTAAACATACAGAAACTCACCAGAAGGTTGTTGTTTTCCTGCTCACTCCGCACTTGCAGTCAGGTCACCTAATGATGATGTTTTTAAAGCAACTGACCCAAAAGAATGACAGAAAGGGTTTAATGTGCCATTATCTTGTAATTGTCGCACGTGGCCCCAGTACCTACTGTTAAGCAAAAGTCACCTTTAAGTCTCATTTTAATGTAGTGCCCACGTCTATGTAACAAGTTAACTTGGGAATGGATGCTAACTGGCATTAGATTAGCTGTTAACTGTTGACAAGAAAGTTTGCTCATATTCACTTAGCTGAAAATAGAAGAAGATAACCTTTACTTCACTTTCCGTGTAATTGAAAGTGTGATGGAATGTAGTTTTGCATTTACATTGGATTTGAAGAGTTCTGTGTTGCAGTGAAATTGCATTCACCTCACTGTTTGCAAGTCACATGTAGTTTCAGTTTGTAACACTAGCCTAAGAATAGCTTTGTTTTTAGCAAAAAGCCTACTTCATTTTGAATTGCGTCATGAAAAAAAATTGGACACGTCTCTCCTTCACGTAACAACAATATACCTTGCTTCTACATTGTAGATCTGATACCTTTATCAGAATCTATTTTACTGGCCAAGTATGCTGACATACACAAGGAATTTCAGGTTATCGGTAGCTCTCAATATGCTTGTGTACAGTGCATAGATGCAAATATGGACATATAACAAGCTAAGAAAAGAAAGCATAAATATATATCCACTATATACAGACAAGATATATACTGTATTTGTATATACCTTTATTCCTCAAGTGACATAGTGCTGAGGACACCAGCCATACCAAGACACACTGTGGACTGTATGAACAAACAGACATTACATGTGACTGTATATACAATAAGTGGGGGAGTAAAAATGAGAGTATGTATGTTCACATCATCACATTTAAGAGACAAGGGAGAGTGAGAACAGCTGGGTGCACTGTTGGAGAGAGGGAAAGAGAGGGATGGATAGAAACATAAATGGCTGATGAATTTGACTTTCCAACTGACAGAGAGAAACAGATAAGCATGGGAGAAATTCAGAGAGGAAGGAGGAAAATAGCTTGGTAGTAGAGCAACAGAACAAAGCAGAGAGATGTAGAGAAACAGATGGTGATACAGAGCAGAGAGAAGTGTGAGAGAGGCTGAGAGAAGGAGGGAGAAAGAGATATCGAAAGACTGGGGGAGGAGAAGTATAGAGAAGATATATTTAGAGAGGGAGAGAGAGAGTTTTAGCCTCCCAGCTAGAGGCATGACTCATCTTCTGCCAGCTGACAGAAGGATGGATGGAGGGAAGAAGGAAGGAGATGGACAGAGTCGGGGCAAAGAGAGATGGAGCGGTTGAAAGAGGAGAGGGGAAAGCAGGCATGGCGAAGAAAGGAAAGACAAGAAAATTAAGGGGGGGGGTTCCACAAGCCATCATACATGCTACCACACATGTAAATTGAAAAAAACAAAGAAACAGATATAAAGCCCAAGGCCTCACCAAAGCCCCTCTCAACTGCTTCCATGTCCCACTGCATTTCCCCCGTGTGTGTGTGTGTGTGTGTGTGTGTGTGTGTGTGTGTGTGTGTGTGTGAGGACGATATCAGCAATACATTTCCCCGTAGACAGCTGCATTTGGTAGTTTGTTGCTGCACGTGTGTGTGTGTGTGTGTGTGTGTGTGTGTGTGTGTGTGTGTGTGTGTGTGTGTGTGTGTGTACATATGTGTGTTATTGGAAGAGGAACAGACATGAAGAAAGAGACGAAGGAAGAAAGACAGACTGAGAGAGAAGCATATCTGTAGTAAGTGGAGCAGGTAGTTTCATCATCCCATGGGTTTTCTGTGGTTGCATTTGTAGTTTTGAGTAGTTCTTTGGTTCTTATAAATGTGTCCATGTGTCTGCACAAAGTTGCCATATATATATATAAAAACAAAACGATACATTTAAAAAATCATTTTAGAATTAAAAACTACTGTAAACCATTTATTAAGCAGTTAGAATGTGTTTTGGGTGCGTTTGCAGTATGGGAACAATTATAGATTATACTGTATGTATGGAATTTGTTTTTAGTTAGTGACAGTATCGGATGCTTGGAGAATACAAAGACTATCCCTCAACTGGTGGACCGGTGGTTGAAGCTCCTCTATATGCAAACACCTGCCCTGCTGAAGTGTCTTTGAGCAGAATGTTGAATCCCTGCAGGCTCCAGGGTCAATGTTTTCAGACTGCAGCTGTGCCTCCAGCTGTGCCTCCCGCTGAGGCAGTGGAAAAAAGATGTGCAGGTTGCCAGTTGTTCGTCATGCGTTGAGTGGAACACCACAGCTCATACTGAATGGGTATTGTTATTAATACATAATTACAGTTTGTTGGCAGTGGTGGAATGTAACTAAGTACTTTATACTCCAGAACATTTCAGAAGCAAATATTGTACTTTTTACTTGACAACATTTATTTGACAGCTGTAGTTACTAGTTACTTTGCTGATCCAGGTTGTACATACAAAACGTTTGATGAGCTTGTAAACTACAATGCACTGTCATATATTAAACTGCCCAACAGTATATCAAATAGTAAATATGAACTCCACCTTGACCAGCTACAACAGTAAAATGCTACTACACGTTAATGTATCAGTAGTAATAATCCAATAATATAATGTAAATTGGTATAATAGTCACAGGGGCCATTTTTCTGAATTATGAGTACTTTTACTTTTGATTCTGTACACGTATTTTGCTAGTTGCATACGTTTGTGACTGAACTGTGACTAACTAGGACATTTCTGCCGAGAAGTTGCAAAGGACTGCCTGAATGCACCGTTAGTTTTGGTGTGTGAGAGGACAGACAACCTCATCTAGAGGAGGCTCAGGTTCAGCCTGATGGACACACGTCCTTTAGAGAAACCATCCCATGAATTGTGATACAATTTGCATGCTTCCTAAAAAATCGGACAGTGAGTGAATTTCCTTTTAGGTATCTAGAGTACAATATGCATCCTCCCCTGACTTCTCTATGCATTTTTTTTTTCTTTTTAAGTAGAGGGTGATCAATTTTCAAGTGACAGTAATTTCTAAAAATTGATATTTAGCATTTTGGCCTGAACAGCTTCCAGGGGATCAGCTCAGACTTCATCAGCCGACCGCAGCTGCTTTCTCTGCAGGAGAGAGCTGGCTGGTTCGCTCTCTGTAGTCTGGCACTGTAGGCAGTAAAAAGTGAGGCTGCTGTTAATCCAGAGAGGAGCTGCTGACTTTCTCAGGCATTGCTCCCTGTTGCATGGCTATTGCTCATATCCTCTAGGGACAAGTCCTCTCTCGCTCCCTCTTTTTCTCTCTCTGTCTCTGTGTATCCATTACTTGGACACTCCCTCTCTGTTTTCCCTCCTACTTCTTCTCACTAGGTCCAGGTTTCGTCTCCATGCCCTCACCCCTCCCTGTCTCAGTTTACCCCCTTTCTTTGGCTGCAGAGTGTACTATGGCTGAACTGCTCCTCCCTGTGTTTCAATAGGCACATCACAGCTTACACCAACAGCTACCACAGAGTGCAGTGTGGCTGCTCCAAGACAGTATATCTGGATCTCTGGGTCAAGTCCCAGAATAAGCTGTTGGCCTGTTTCTCTTTAGTTCCCAAATGACGAGACAATCAGCATGTTTTAATTAGCTGAATTCTCAAGAGGAGGAACCTATTTATTTCAATTGGGCTGTCAGATGTCTCAACCAAAATACAGATCATCTGGAAATATAAAAACATCAACAATATAAACAAGAATTTGAATATGTTAGAATACAAGAAAACCTCTCTCTAACATTTACCTTGTATAAGCTTAAAGGCCACATACATGAAAAGGAGAGCCAGTGGCAAAGTTTGTCAGTAGAATACCAGAATTTCTGAATTTCTTATCAAAACCTATTATGTATGACAAACACTAGAGGACACTATAGAGTCAATTACAGGCTGAACATTTAACAACAAGGTTGCTGCTGATTGAGCTGTCATTATCCTGACTCACTGCTGTGTCTTTCATTATGCTGAATGTTTCAGCTGCTACAATACAGGACATTGACCAGGGAGGCTACACATACTTACATACACCACTTTGACACAAGATACAGGAATACAAAACATCCTGTATGCTGAGCTGAAATGAAAGATGGGTGTATTTGGTCACCTGTTTTCTTAACATCCAATGTTGAATTTTAAGACTATGATATGGATTCTGCTTTCTTAAACCATGGTTTTAGGACAGGAGTCTGCTCGGTCTTCATGTGATACACAAAGTTCCTCATTTTGGAGCCACTGAATTGATGTCAGTGGTGGAAGAAGTACTTTACTTAAGTAAAATAACTAAAAATAATTCATTATAAGTAAATGTCCTTCATTCAAAATCTTGCGTAAGTAAAAGTATAGCAGCAAAATTTACTTAAGTATCAAAGTAAAAGTACAGCAAAAAATGGCCCCTGTGACCATTATTATATGTGACATTATTAGATAGTACCCGATGCATCAATACTTAAGTAGCATTTTACTGTTGTAGCTGCTCGAGGTGGAACTAGTTTTATTACTTTATATGCAGTTAGGTAGTCCAGTGGTTCCAAACCTAGGGGTCGGGCCCCAAAGGGTCACAAAATAAGTCGGAGGGGTCTTGAGATGATTAATGGGATAGAAAAGAACTCTCTTGACTTTTTCTTGTCTTGGGGGGGGGGGGTTGGCTCAATATTGGTTAATTTTACCTCTTTGGGACTTGAACAGTTATTTAAATGAAACCATCTGAGAAGTTTAGTGGGGAAATGTCTCTTTGGTGGAACTGCAAATAAACTCATAGACATGCGAAACGTGACAGAGGGCTCATAGACACTGCGTTATATTACTGAATTATAATTAGTGATGCATTAATGTGTACATCACTTTAATGTTGCAGCTGGTAAAGGTGGGGTTAATTAATTACTAATTAATTTTAATTAATTATTAATTATTTAATTATATATTAATAATAATTAATTTTAATTATTCTATATACTGATGGGTAACTTAATCTATCATAATTTATTAGTTGATTTATATTTTGTATTAATAATCTAAATCTGCAAAGTAACTAAAGCTATCGAATAAATGTTGTGGAGTAAAAAGTACAATATTTGCCTCCAAAATGTAGTGGGGTAGAAGTATAAACTAGCATAGGATGGAAATAGTAGAGTACCAAGAACCTCAAAAAGTATTTAAGTACAGTACTTAAGTAAAAGTACAGTAAAAGTATGAATTACATTCCCCCACTGTGTATTTTATGATATTATCATGTGTTGTTGTTTTTTTGTCAAATCTTAATCTGAAAAGTAGCCTAAATAGCTGTCAGATAAATGTAATCTAGTAAAAAGTACAATATTTCTTTCTAAAATATAGTAGAGTAGAAGTATAAAGTAGCATAAGGAAAGTACCTCAAAGAAGTAAATGTATTTAGTTTCTTTCCACCTCTGAAGCACTACCAACCTGCTGCTTCACAGCTGTGCAGGTTGCATGAGAAGTTATCTACTAGAACTACTGTAGCCTACATTAGTGCATAAGATAATACTTTGGGTCAAATAAGTGGATCCTTGTAACGTCAGTTTGAAAAGCAGGAGTTGATGTTCTGGGAGTTTGTGTTGGGAGCAATATCTGTGTTTTACCAGATGGGTGCGCTGTTGTCATAGTAACCTCCACAGCATTGAATAGCGTGGCAAAGGCCACACAAGGTGCATCACCTCCTCTGGACAGAGACGGCTACAGATGGCGAGTGGAAAAACAAGAAGAAGACAACATCTAAAGAGGAAATAAAATTATTAAATTCGGCCTCAGGGTTACTTAATGCGTGATCGGTTGGACCAGTTTTAGTGTTACATATTCTAATTACCTTTCTGTTTCCCAAAATGTATCTCATTGTGTCATTGTTTATTCACTCGCTCAACCTGACTTTGACCCAATACCCGCCCACAGCAGAATATCAATCAGATGTATATTGAAGGCAGCCAGTTAGATCACTTCACAGAACTGTGTGTGTGTGTGTGTGTGTGTGTGTGCGTGTGCGTGTGTATGTAAGTGTGTGTGGGGAAGTTTAGGGCCCCATGGAGATAAAAGGTGTGCGGTGCTTAACATTGCTGCGGATCTATTATCATGCAGAGACGAGTGACATCCGACTCTCCACTATGAGAAACACCCACAGAAATCCTATAAAGACGGGTTTGAACGGAATATTGACGAGAAGATTAAAAATGTCAGGAAGTAGGCTTTTAATGTTGTAATAAATCCATTTAGAGTGACTTTTGTCAGTGGGAAACTGTCCACAGTGTTAATCCCCACAACTGATCTCTGTGGTTTAGCTGGAATAAAATAGATCTTCTCTCTTTTGCTAATTAAAATGTTAAATAACAGGATGTTAAAACAGACATCCTACTTCTATTTTTATTTTCCATTCGACGAAGTTTTTACGCATGCAAAATATGGATCAATGAAAGCCAGACTGGATGTATTATTCAGGCAGTTGTATCAGTGTTTCAGCATAGTGTTAGGGTGTTATTATAGCACTTATAGCGACTATGTGGTTTAAATATATTTTGATTGAAACTTGAGGTATTTATATCTCCAATATAATATATGTAATTTGTCACATTGTCATAATATTCCTAAAAGTAATTTACAGTAATTTCTGTGGTTATTAGTGAATTTGGTGACCTTTTTGATGACTTGTTGTTTTCATGTTGGTCTAATAAAGGCTATACTAAAACTAATAAACTTAGATTTGAATGTTTTAAAAACCTCGGAGACCAGTTTCTCCAGGTTCTGGAGGCCCCAGACTAGCCTCCCCTGCGTCCACCTTTGGTTGTGGACGCACTCTTTTGAGAAGCACTGAGTCAGATCAAAGAGCCTGTTCCTCTGCAGGTTCACCGCCCACCGACCCAGCCGCAGTATGCCTTTGACCAGGATATGAATTGAGGAGAGCTCGCTTCAACACGCCTTTTCTTTACTTCGGGACTTTTCAGGACTCCTGACGGTCTGTGTGTCTGTGTGTGTTCGTGTAAATGTGCGTGTGCGTGTGTGTGTGTGTGTGCAGGAGGGGTTGTGTTGCCTTTAATTTTCGCAGACCAAAGAAGAGGGAGATTAGACGATTTTGAAGCACTCACCTTTTATTCAAACAAATTATTCACTTCAGCTAATAAAAGGAATTTGACGCACGTGAACTTTTTTGAGGTTGATTCAGGTTTTGCAAAACGTTCAACCCCCATCGCTCCTTCTTTCGTCTCTCAGTGTCTCTCTTCTCTCTCTTTCTTGCGTAGACAGTATCAAATGCCCCAGACTCATTCCTCTAATCGATTATATTTTATTCATTTTTACTTTAAAAGACTGTCCTGTACATATTTTTACCCACTTTACACAAATTTCACTTTTAAGTGTTAGTAAACGGCCGAAACTGAGGATCCCGGGATGGACAGTTTGCTGATCAGATAGAAATGATGAAGAAGGCCTTGTTTAGAAACATGTATTAGCTGGGAGTGTTTGATTTTGCCCACGTTGTTCATATCCAAAACCTTTGAACGCAAAATCACAGGTGCTTCCAGTCTCGGCTCAGCATTGAATGTTGACTTTGTCCAATACCCGTTTGGTGTACGCATATGCGCCACATGCGGGCGCAATGTATGGCCAGGGAGGGAGAGGGCAGGAGGGTTTCTGAGGTGAAGTGGGGGTGAGAAGAGGAGGAGTGTAGACGAGAGAGAGAGAGAGAGAGAGAGAGAGAGAGAGAGATGTGGAGTGGCCGTGAGGGGACAGGAAGGGAAAGGAACAGTCGCTTTGCTGCTCAATTAGCGTTTTAATCCCCTTGTTAATCTTTCCTCAAGACAACAGCGGGATCACACATTTCACATTGTATCTTTGTTTTATTTATGTCTTTTTAGAGACAAAAGGGAGAGGGAGAAAACGCCTCGCACTTTGAGCAAAACCTAAGTGATACCAAACCATTTTACGCACGACTGGAGTTTTAACCAGTACACTGGATTCACATTTTTAACAGGCAGCCTCTGACCTTTTGGGGGTAATGCTGCTGTAATCTGACTCTCATCCACAGTGAAACTACCTGGGGATTACAAACTCTGCCTTTTTTATGGCAGTTTTGTTTTTATATTTTTAAATAGAGGCGAGAAAGGAGAGGGACTGTAATAAAATAGTCTAGGAATATTGGGGCAAAACACAGAACACACGTGAGTTGGACTCGAACACACTGAATCGCCCGCGCTGCAGGGTTTGCATCCAGACCCAAAAGATCCAGCAGGACAGTGATAAGGACGTCTCCTTATTTTCTGCCCATGTCTCAACAGCAGAGCACTTTCCCCAGCACCGGCTTTGTGGCGGTGACGCGGCGGACCATGGAAAACAGGCCTGTCCGGAGAAGGCGGACCGGGGCCGTGCGACATCTGCTGCTGGCAGCCGCCTTCCTCGCCTGCAGCTCCCAACTGGTGGTGGTGAATGCCAACTCATGGTGGTGAGTAACTGAATGATCACTGGTGGCGCATGGAAAGATATGTTCAGTGGTTTGGTGGCGAATAAAAAGTGGGAGAGCAACTGTTGACAGATTTTAAATATATATTTTAAGTTTTATATGTTATAGCCCTTCATTTGTACCTGAACGGCTGATACCAGCCTTAAAACAAAAGTGCACTTTCTCCTCTCATCACACCCTCCATATCTTTTTGCTTTTACGCTGTTGATAAGATGACAAATGGAACAATGTGAACTAAAGACTTCGTGTTGCCTCGTGTGTGTGTGTGTGTGTGTGTGTGTGTGTGTGTGTGTGTGTGTGTTTTGGGGGTGATGTTCGGTTAAGTCGTGTGGTATAGAGCACTAACAGTGAATGCAACAAATGTGAGGGCTCTGTCACAATATTTACCCTGGCTTAGCCCCAAATGGCGCAGCATGGCGGCCTGCTGCTGTGCCTATAGGACCGTCAATTACCCACACTTGTTCTTGACTTACAAGGCAACTATGCAACAATGCTATTCAGTTGGCTTTGTGGTAATGTAGTGGAGGGTGTGTGCAGGCTGGTGGATGCTTGTGGAGTTCACCTTTCTGTCAGTTTATGTAGAATCAGAAGAGCATTTGAGCTTTTAGGGCAATTTAATATATGGGATAGTTAATAGTTTGCTATTTCCCCTTTATCCAAATGCAATCTAAGGACAACTCCCCTTTTGCACAAGTCCTGCCATAATTTCATAAATGCACTTATTATAATAAGTATAGCACAGATTGTTTTTTTAAAGCAAAAGTGATTAAAAATGTACAATTATGGGTCATTTTTTGGGGGTGAAAATGGAGAAGGACAGGAAAGGAAACATGAGGAGAGTGGTTGCAGTGATGAACACCAGAAGAGTCTATTTATCTGCACTTTATAGGCCAGTTGTTCTAATAAACTTGTCCTCCACAGCGCCAACCTCCTCTCAGAGAGAGAGTCGTAGATCACAGAAACCCTGTCTGTGCCACTTCTCTTTGCATTTAACAGATAGAGTTTATTGGTTTAAATTTAGATGCAATATGGCCTCTGTCTCACAGGTCGCTAGCTTTGACCCCTATCCAGCGGCCAGAGATGTACATCATTGGAGCTCAGCCTCTCTGCAGTCAGCTGTCTGGTCTCTCCCAGGTAAGTTCCTGTCTGCCTGCTTTAGACTTATTTTTTAATACATTTCAAATGTTGTAAACACATCTGTAACCACTCTTATACCTTGAATTCACTGATGGTTTAGATTATTGTGGGTTTTTTGTGGCTCTACAACATCAGCATCAACGAAAAGGCGCGTGATCTTCCTACCAGTTCCTCTTCTGTACCGCTGACTCTGAGGAAACGGTCAAATAAAGGAGAAATAAGGTATCAAACCATTAACGTGCTAATCTCTGCTAATTTGCCCTGTGCTGCTGTGCGGGCTGCAGGGCCAGAGGAAGCTGTGCCAGCTGTACCAGGACCACATGATCTACATCGGAGACGGAGCCAAGACAGGCATCAAAGAGTGCCAGTACCAGTTCAGACAGAGGAGGTGGAACTGCAGCACTGTGGACAACACATCTGTGTTTGGACGGGTTATGCAGATTGGTGAGTTGACCTTTTAATGAGAACATAGAAATCAGGAACAGCATAAGGAAAGGTTGTTGTTATTGTCTTAAAAGACCTTTCAATCAATTTGTGAGTGATGGCAGGTTCCAATCCTGTGTTTTGAAGTGTTGTGGTGTCTAAGAGGCTTTTTGTGCCTCCAATTCTATGTGTGACTGCGTATTTTGTATGTTAATATAGCTAATTTTTCTGTTGTAAGACAATTGCATACAAACTGTGATGTTACAGAAGTTACTGTTAACTTTGTTTGGCAGGTAGCTTTCATGACCCTTGATCAAAACAGCATGAACTGTTCACGGCAACAGGTGTATTGTGTGATTGGCTCTTTTGAAATATAAAATAAGCAATGACAGAAAAAGTTGTAGGCGACATAAACAGGTTTGTTCTGAAAACCAAGCAGAGTATTCAGTCACGTTTGTCACAATCTATTAAACTGCATTCTTTACTAGATTTTCTTTACTTTGATTGGACTGTTATTATGATTCTTAACACAACAGATGTTTGGACAGGTTGTGCAGATCAGGGTGTTGAATGTTTGACAGAACAGGTCATTTGATACAGTGTATCATTGTTTACAAAGGAATATTAGTTGAACAGTAGCCCAAAATTGAATCTATAGCAGAGTATAGTGGGTTGGTAGAGACACTACTGGTCTAATGAACAGACAGGTCACGGCCTTGGGGTTAGGGTTAGGGCAAACACACTTTGTTTTTAACAAGGTCATGAAAAGATATGAAATTTAAAAAAACACTAAGTTAGCGCAACCATATAGCGTAAATACTGTTCAGTTAAACTGTGTCATGTACATTTTCTTAGTATGTGGGCACACCAATTTAAACGAACACACACCATAATATTCCCTATAATATTCCTAGAGAGACTTAGGGTATATAGTGTAGCTGTGATTCTCAACAGTGAGTTAAGTTACTGAGTAATTTTTTTTTTTTTAATCCGGCCAATTGTCATAATATTCCTGTAATAGACTTTTTGATTATGATGTCTTTTTTGTTGTGTTTTATTAATTTAGTAGCCTATGATTAACAATATTCAGACTCCATATGTGGTCTAAAGGTCCATCAGTTTCCTAGAGTGTTTGACTTATAGTCAATACAGAGTTTAAAGTATTCTTACTGAAGGGTACATTTGGTATTCTTCATAGCATTCATTAGTCTATGGGATTACAGTAGACATATACCCCAAGATTACTAAAATACTCTTTTTATTAGGCCTATATTAATTGATTTTGCCCTTAATATTACCGAGAGAAGTCGGTTTGCTTTGCTTGAGACCCACAGCCTGTGACTGTAAATGGAAATTGCACAGAATCTTTTGCCTGAAAGATTAAACCAACTCACTTGTCACTCCCACTTTACGCATGCGCAATGAGACATAACTTTCAGTCAAACCGTGAAGCGAGGCAGTTATCAACACGCATAAAAACTAGACATTTAAGGGCAAAAAAACGTGTCATCTATATGCAGGAATTTTAGTAAATATCCATCAGTAGCTCAGATCCTGGATCAGTATCATGTGCGTCTAATTCCCAGCAGGCGATGTGGGAAACCTCTCATCAACAAGTAAGTGTCAAATCCGCTGCGGGCAGTCAGACGAGGTGTTTGCTGCTCTTTCTCTGTCTCCGTCCCTCTCTGCCTGTCTCTCTATTGACAGTCAGTCTAACTCCAGGTTTATATGGAGGTGTTAGTCGGTCCATTGTCCCGCGGCTCCTCTTTTGAAATGCGCTGATGAGCTGACACCGAGCCGGCAGATCCGGACCTGCTATTTGAAGTCTGGGCTCCGCAGTCTCATAAACCTCTCTCTCTCTCTCTCTCTCTCTCTCTCTCTCTCTCTCTCTCTCTCTCTTTATCCTGCTGCATAATATATAAGCGCATCCTGACTGGGACGCTGCTCCTAAAACCTGAATGGAGAGCTTACACGCCTCAGCTCTGCATGCATACCTGCCTGTCTGGCTGGCCGGTGTTGATTCCTGAATATAGGCATCCTATAATATATTATGGACATGCTATAGGCCACAGATAACACAGCAAAGCACTTTAACTATTTACTGTAACGTTAGTAGTAGAATTCAGTAGTAGTAGTAGTAGTAGACACTATGTGGATAAATACGAGCAAATTAACCCCAACCCCTATAATGTTACAGCTGGAGTATTATTTATAGGTCTAAGACATATACCAGTATACCCCTAGTATAATAACATGCAGTAAAACATGCTTTGAGAAATAAATAAATAGGGATAAGTAGGATAAATAAATAAAAATGACAATATTTATTCATTTAGTTTAGTTTAGTTGAACATGAAGATAAACAGAAAAAGTATATTTGAATTTGCCTGAAAGGCTCATTTTCATCTGGTGTCCCTGGCCAGCACCCTAAAAATAAAATAAAACAAAATAATAGCCTTATATTTGAAACAAAATACCTTCTAGTATGATCAAAACATCACTAATCAGTAGAGGACCAAGGAGCAAGGATGTGAGGAAACGGTCGCTATAAAGTCGGTATTTAACATCAGCAGTTTAACAACATAACAGGAATATCATAGTGAAACAAAATAAATATCATTATGTATAAGCCACTAAACTCATCACTGAGTAGGGCAAACATCCATATGGAAGGAGGACATTTAAGAGAGAAATTTCACCCTATAAAAAGAAAAAACACAGAATTTTAAACTAATAAAACCTCGCTGTGGTCTTTGTAAATGTCTCCACCAGAAATCCTACGATGCTCTTTGTTGTTCACATGTAAATGTTCGGTTTCAGAGCACTTAACCTCCTACCTGTCAGGCCATCGTCTTTGTCCCTTTTTCTTTTAAATGGTTTGTGTATTAATGCAGTGAATAGACACGCAGGTTGTGTTGTGTATTCCACAGTGTAAAATGGTGTTAGCTGGTGTTAGTGTAGAGAGTCAGCAGAAATCATTACTATGTCCAGTTTGCTGAATGCTATGCATCAAAGCAACTACAAAGAGTAACAGTAGTCTGGTGAGAGTCGAGATGTTTTCCAATTGTTTATTTGTCCCTTGAAACTGATTTAGTCAGAATCCATAATCCAACTTTATAGTTCATCCCTTACATTAGAAGTATGTATCAGCATTTGACTTTCTTTCATTTGAAGTTTGTCCACTGACGTTAGCCCGGCTCCTCCCCTCCTACATGTGATCTGTTTAAAGGGTCAGTTCATCCAAATTTACAATCCCTTACCTCTAGTGTTCACCCATGAAGATAGTTTTAATTTGTTTTTCCAAGATTCGGGATGTCTATCTCTGAACAATACAATGAAGAGGATTTTTATTGGTGGCGCTCACTTCAATGAATAATTGCATTTAGCAGCAACATATCGTTCCTGAAAATGTGTAGCCTAATTTTTACTCTGAATAATCCACAGAACACATGGTCAACAGTTTTTATAGGGGCTATTTATTATGTAGAAAGTAGTTCCATTGAAAACCTTTGGCACAGAGTAACAGGAACATTGTTTTTAGAAGGACATGTTGCAGAAATGTAAAAAAAACAGGTCACATTAAACTGAAACTATCTGAATGCTACAGACCACTAGAGGTGAGTGAGAAAATAAATGTTTTTTAATCTGGATGAAGTCACCCTTTGACATTGGGGTTAACATTTGGGTTACGCCCAAAGGCGCCCAACTACATGGGAAAACTGATGTGTTTACTTCATTAAATGCTGCACATGTATTATGTATCACTGAGCTGGTATTTAAAGTTGTTGAGTTTAACCAGGTACAGAGGTAGAGCGTAAAATCACATCTATTGTCTATTGTTAGGTCAAGTGGGTGTGGGGCTGTTTTCTGTGTGTGTGTGTGTGTGTGTGTGTGTGTGTGTGTGTGTGTGTGTGTGTGTGTGTGTGTTGGGGGGGTTAATCTGAGCAGTTACCCATGTTTCCTGTCAGTGAACACACATTCACCACCTAAATAAAAAAAACACAATGGCAATCATGACAAAACGTAGCTTACTATGTGTGTATGTTAAGTGTTGTCTTAGAGCATCTAAGAGTTTTAACTATGAGTGAATATCCTGGTTTAAGTGTTACCTTAAGTGAAAAATTAAATGCTTAAATCTATCCTATTTTTTTCTCTCCATCAGGCTCCAGGGAAACAGCCTTTACTTACTCCATCAGCGCGGCTGGCGTGGTCAACGCCATCAGCCGGGCGTGCCGCGAGGGCGAGCTCTCCACCTGCGGTTGCAGCCGTTCCGCTCGACCCCGTGACCTGCCGCGCGATTGGCTGTGGGGTGGCTGCGGCGACAACGTGCATTACGGCTACCGATTTGCCCGGGAGTTCGTGGACGCCAGGGAGAGAGAGAAGAATTACCCGCGTGGTTCTACTGAGCATGCCCGAACACTGATGAACCTGCAGAATAATGAAGCAGGGAGACAGGTACTTTTATTCTTTGTCTTAAAAAAATAGAACTGACACTTTTTGTCAAAGATTCAGTATGAAACTTAGAGTTCTGGAAGTGAAACTTTAGCAAAGGAAATGTGTGTATCCGTGCCTCTTGACCCCATACTATATCTGTATATGTGTAAGGAATATGTGTGTGAGTGAAGGCCCCTGATTGACTGACCTGGCAGGATTTGTGAGTGTGTGTAAGTTATTTATTGGGAGGGTCCAAATGGTATAACTGCTAACGCCCTTGGAGTCTGGCTAGGTCGCCAGGTCAATGCACATTCCAGTGAAATAACACACACACACACACACACACACACATAAATGCAGCAACACAATGGACAATAACTTAATTGTGTGATGAGATTTCAGAGGTGAAACCTGCAAAAATTGTACAAGAAAACAAATAAGAAAATAAAAAAGAGATTGACGTGTGGACGGATGAGTAGATACAGTAAATGACGGATGAATGGATCTGGTATGTTTTGTCAAACTAGAAAACAACATAATAATGCTCTGGTTTCTGAGGTTTTTGGCCCACTGTGGTTGCCATACAGCAGTCCCAAACTTGATATTGGAGTTGTTTGGAAATGCTTTCAGGTTGGAAGAGCATTTCAAGAAATGCACTAAAAGAAACCTTTCACCTTCGACTGGGCTGTACGCACACACACACACACACTGACACACATACACACCTTCCTCGTAAAAGGTCCATTTGCCCATTCTGGTACACACTGGATCAGGAGAATGTGTTTATCTTAAGTTAGAGGAGCTTTGTTTAAGCTGCTTGCAAGACAAAGACGCTGTGTGTGTGTGTGTGTGTGTCCTTGTCTCTGCTCCATTTGATTTGTGTGAAAGACAGTGAGCCTGGTTTTGTGCATGTGTATCAGGGGTCAAAGGTGAGGGTCTGGAGAGGTTGTGTTTCTGGTGAGGGTCCCATTGGGGCTATAGGAGAGTGTATGAGAGAGACAGATCTACTGCTACAGCCTTGTATTAACACATACACACACACACACATACACACACACACACACACACACACACACACTTAGTTCCTCTGCCTTTCTGTAACATACACACTCTTTTGAATGACTTTTCCTCCTCTCTCTTGTTTGATCCCTGGCTTTCATTGTAGTCTGTCCATCGAAACGGAAGAGAGGAGAAGAGAGAGATGAAAAGGAGGAGAGCGAATGAGAGGAAGACAATTTCTCTCTTGCTCTTCGTCCCTTCTTTTCTCTTTTTTTCTGTCTTTCTTTCGTGGACACGCCGGTTTGTCCTAAGCAGGATTTATCTTGCTTGGTTGAACAAGGCAAACCGCAGGGCTTTTGTGGAGGTGACAGGGGCGTGCCGCTTGCTGTGTGTGTGTGTGTGTGTGTGTGTGTGTGTGTGTATGCTCAGCTTCATTTGATTTGTGTGGAAGGCGGACAACGTGGTCGTCTGCGTGTGTCTGTGTGTACAAGCGTCTGGAGACAGAGACGCAGGGTGAGGGATGGACCTCCGTCACACTCCCCCAACTCTCAAAGACCTACACACACACAAATATACACACATACACAGTCACCTAGGTCCACTGTCTCTGTTTCACACAAATCAAATGAGGCAGGGCCAATCACACAGAGACCAAATCAACTAGATGTGCATTCTCGGTCTAAAGACAACAACAGACCACTTTTGTGCCGCCTCTGCTCTGAAAACAGAAGTAAACTTTCACATTTATCCGTCAACCTGGGAATCACTTTGTTGTTTGCTGCAACAATGATCTTTTTGGTCACACATGTATTTTAAATTTTAATTTTAAAGAACACTGGGTTTCCAAAGATACCAAATGTGTTACGATGAATTACATGGAAATTGCACAAAACATACTGGATTTTTCTATTTGATGTAATACTATAGCTATTAATAATGATACAGACTGTTTATAAGGCTATGTATACACAGCGTGAAATACATTGTCTTTTTCTTTCAAAATAGTTAAAGGGATGTTTAAGAGAAACATCAATGCTCTCATGTAATGTTCAAAAATGGTCTTGTTAAAACGGTCTTTGATTTACAAGCAGAAGCAGTTCTTTATCAAAAAAATTTGTTTTAAGCAGCACTCCACAACACATTTTCTAGTGTTTATCTGCAATGCAGTCAGCTGACAAACTGCTATGTCCTGAGTTCAGAAATTTGTCGCAAAAGGTTGTGCAATCTGTACAGCATACAAACCCGTTCGCATAAGGAAAAATTCCCAAAAAAATGTTTGTGAGAAACCTCAGGGGGAGTAACAGAGGAGAGACATGCAATAGATGTTGTGCAAACAGAGTAGACAAATAACAATAGTAAAATTACAACATGTGTGATAGTAGAGCACTAGCTGGATAAATAAGGCAAACAACAAGTCACAAAATTACCTTAAAACAAAAGCTAAGATTTAACATAATAACAATATTTTGAATTGTAACAACAAGAAAATCAGGCAGGAAAACATGTCCCTCTTCTTGGATTTCTTTGCTCCTCATTCATTGCTTATCCTGTCACAAAGGGTGGGCTATTTTCTCTATTTCTGCCCCATTCTAGTACTAACTCTACACACACACACACACACACACACACACACACACACGGCTCCTAACCCCTAACCCTGTCTGAGCAGAACCTATTGTGCCTGACACAGAGACTGTTTCTCTACCACGGATGACTGATCGTGTGTGTGTGTGTGTGTGTGTGTGTGTGTGTGTGTGTGTGTGTGTGTGTGTGTGTGTGTGTGCTATCATCATGTCCAGTGTCAGTGCGCCCAGCAGGCATGAACCACCAAATAGCTCAGTATGATGCTGGACACACACAGACACATACATACTGTTTGATTTGACAGCATGAGGTTATTGGCTTGTAATAATAATAATAATTATAATGAGCTTATAATGAGCTGTTTCTATAGCACCATTCAAAGAATTTAGCTGAAATCAACGAATCAAGAAATGGACATGAACGAAATAACAACAGTAATAGCAGTAAAATAAAGATAGAAAAATAAAGTACAGAAAACAAGTCATCAAATAAAATACACTGAGAGAAAGGATAAGACTGCAAATGAAAAGACTTGTTGAAAGTTAAGTGAAATAGATCTGTTTTAGGCTGTCGCTCAAAATCTCCCACTGGTTTTTCTCCCTTCAAAATATTATCCACAGTTTGGGGCCATAGATAAAAAAAGAGTTGTATCCCTATTTTCTTATTACCGTGGTTCTGAACCTCTAATAAACCCCACAGTGGGGGATCTGAGGGAACATGAAGGCTCGTAAAACAACAAGGAGTCATAAAATATAAGGATTTCCTCCTGGTGTTGTATGCATGAAACTAATCCTTAACTCTTCTCTCACTGCAAACAGTAGAGAGAAATATTAAATACGTTCCTGAAAAACAGTTTAATCATTTCAAAAAGTTGCCCTTTTGTTTTCCATTTTAAGTCAACATTTTGTTAAATGTGAGAAAATATCATAAACAGAACCACAAACCCTCAAAACAAGCACCTTCACAAAATGTCATTGTCCTCTGCTTTCAGTGTCTGTCTGACGGGGTCACGGGGGTCGAATCACAGGATTGGAGGGTGCCGAGTGCTATGCCTGCTGGGTAGTAAAGTAGAGGAGAGGGGAGAAGAGGTGGGAGGTGGGAGGCGGGGGTCGGGTGTGTTTGGGATGCAGGGGTTAACAGAGGTGAGAAGGTAATGGAGATCAGGCAATGTGAGGAGACAGAGTGGTGGGTTTAATTTGCGTGAGGGAAAATTAAGAATCAGAAATAACTGATTCAGCAAGTACAGCGTGTTGATGTGTGTGATATGTCTCAGTGGCATTGGTGTGAACGCAAAACATAACACAATGCATGATTAGTGGCAGTACATGGTATGATTCATGTGTGTGTTGAGGAGGGGTGTGCTTTGTAACTTGTTTATTGAATGCTGCCTAACTGATGTGATGAAACTGAATGGGTGAAGGGCTCCCTCTAAAGTTCACTGCTGCTAGGACCATAAATCTTGTACTTCCTGTTCTGTTGTTTTTAACATATGTTAAAAATGTATAATTTATAAATATTTAAAATTTTAGACATTTAGCCAGTGCTCCTGTATAAAAGGATTTGAATGAGAGAAATTTGGGGCTCAGTCTCTCAAAAAAGTAGTAAATGGCAGATGAGTGGATCTATCCCGTGATCGCTATAGGACGATTTTACTGAAAGCTACTGACTTCAGCTAATAATATGTTATCATATAGTTTTCTCACACATATTCTTTAAAATGACTGCTTTCTATCTGGGAACACGGTGGGAAACTGGATTTACAATAGAGCCACATTTCCTCTGGTTAGTTGTAGCCCTTCTATTCTCAGACAGCTGTTTGTTTTACTTTGGTGGAGTAGTATTGAAAGCAGGGTCGGAGAACAGCGCATATGGAGCAAAAATCTTTTCTTTGTTTTTCTTTGCTGTGCATTTTTCCCTTTTGCTTATCAGATTATCTATTTTACAGCACATTTCAACAGGAGGGGGTTTTGCACCAGCAAGACAGAAAACCGGAGACAGGAATATTTCTAGATTTATTGCTGTATAAAGCTAATTTTGAAGAAAAGTCCCTCAGGAGGTGTAGCAGTGCATGGATAAGTGCACAGCTGGCACATGTGGATCTACATGTGGTGTCTCTCCTTTCAGCCATTATTCAATTTGTTTTCCTTCCATTTCATTTGGCAGCAGTAGCCTTAAAGAACTGAGCTGAGTGTGACCCAAAGCTCCACAGTGCATTAACTTACACTATATAAACTTAAGTGATAGAATATCCATCATCTGGATTTACCTTGATTTATCCAGGAGCAGTTTGTTGAGCACATTTATTCTGCATTACTTCACTAAGTAGTTGATGGGAGGGAGTGGTTACACGTGTTCACCACTAGATGGTAGCAGCGTAGCAGCAAATATAGCAGCTCTACAGCACAAAATACAAGTTTCAGACTTTGTATACCAGGAGTCTTAAACTACCGGCCTGCAGGTCAGACCCAGTCTGTAAGACAGTTTCATGAGAATTTATTTTAATGTCCAGTCCACGAATACATTTTTTATTTTTTCCCATTTTTATTTTTCTGCAGTCTTTTTACTTTACTATAATCATTTCATTTTCAAGGAAGTCAAAATCAGAGCAAAAAAAAGCTTTTTGTTTCAGCACCAAACTAAACCAAACACTTTCTAAACCAAAAAGCACGGTTGACTTGGAGCACAGACAGTTTTAAGAGAGATTGACAGTTGGTTATTTTTATGCAGAGTTTAATGTGACTATAGTATGACTATTTATGGTGGAAATTTATTGTGTTCTCCCTGTATAGATAAGATAGCGGTGAAATCAGGTCTAAGCAAACCAACCACATCTGTCTAACATCTCTAACGTCTTTTTCTTTCACTCCACTAGGCGGTCTATAACCTTGCAAATGTGGCCTGTAAGTGTCACGGCGTCTCAGGTTCCTGCAGTCTGAAGACCTGCTGGCTCCAGCTGGCCGACTTCAGACGCGTTGGAGAGTTCCTGAAGGAGAAATACGACAGTGCGGCTGCCATGCGTATTGGACGCAAGGTATTGAACTCGTAGCAGATGTGTGTCTCCTTCCTGGAGTGTCATGAACAAAACAATGAACAGAATTACCCTGTATAATAATCCTAAATCTTACACTAACTGACTCTCTCTCCACATCCAGGGCAAGCTGGAGCTGGTAGACAAGCGCTTCAACACCCCGACCCCGGAGGACCTGGTCTACATCGACCCCAGCCCTGACTACTGCCTCCGCAACGAAACCACGGGCTCACTGGGCACGCAGGGCCGCCTCTGCAACAAAACCTCGGAGGGCATGGACGGCTGCGAGCTCATGTGCTGCGGCAGAGGGTACGACCAGTTCAAGACCTACAAGCACGAGCGCTGCCACTGCAAGTTCCACTGGTGCTGCTACGTCAAGTGCAAACGCTGCACGACGCTCGTGGACCAGTTTGTGTGCAAATAGCACGCCGACAGATGATAGACGGATGTTAGGGTGAAAAAGGAGGAGAGGGAGAGAAGATAAAGAGGGAGGAGGTGACGGGATGATGGAGGGTGAATGATAGAATGGATTTTCAGGGTTTTGTTCAGGATAAGTTAAGACACACAAGTTCCATTTTCTGACCAGTTTCCTTCTCTCCTCCATTTATATCTTTTATCTGTTCATATTTCCTGCCTTTTCACATCAAGAGCAAACACTGCACAACAGCTATCTGGCCAATTATTTGTGATTTTTATTTTTGTCACCACTCCATCATCACTTTCTGCTGTCCTGTATAATATCCTGATCACAACCCTGAAGGAAGGAGGGATGGAAAGAAGGAAGGACAAACAAAATGGATGAACAAAGAAGGACATCAAGGATAAACAGACCTAGAAAGTGGAACAACTGGATCCTAAAAAGGGGACACATATGACTAGTGTGATAACAAAGATATGAGAAATGAAATAAATATATAATTAAATAATAAATAAACATACAACTCTAATTGTTATTTAAAGAGACTCGAACAAACCTACGGCACAGTTTGGACCCATAAAACTTTGTTCATGTGTTTGGGAATCCCACAAATCATCACAGTCCTTTTGGAGTTTGAAGCCATGTAGAGTGCTGAACGGTGTCACCATGTCTCTTTCAAAGAACGTTTTACCTTTAACCCTGCAAGAGTAATTCTAGCATATGTGAGTTGTGCTGACATTGCTCAAACACACTTGCAATATGTACAGAGAACACCAGAAATGCAGAAAAGTCCAGAGTGAAACAGACGGCTGAGAGCGAGTAGAAGAGGAATCACTTATTGGGGGTGCAATACAGAAAGAGGGTGAATGGAGGGAATAGAGAAAAAGGGGGAAAGTTAAATAAACTGGGGACTTTGGGTGATTATTTTGCAACACAATTCAGGAGACACTTTCACAAGCCACACAGCTGAATTTCCTGCAGTAGATTTCTGAATAAAAATGCAATAACGTGCATTAAAAACACTTAATCTTCAAGTCAAAAAGGACTAATGACTTACAGGACACACTCTGTCCTACTACTGCTGTTAGAGCAGATTTCCAGCACCTGTGAGCTGACAAGTGCGTCTGTGCAGGTTAATGAGGCTCGCCAGTTGCGGCCATCTTGACAACCGCTGCTGTTTAAACAAGCAGCTCCGGCACCATGACCTTCATCTGACAGTGAAGTGCGCAGAACCTCCATTAGTGAGATTAATGTGCTGTATCTGCCTAAATGAACCCGCACTAAGAGACACGTTCACTGTGAGTGGACCTGTTCATCTCGTGTTGTTATGCAACTTGTTAAGTCAACAAAAAGCCCTGTGGTGTCGAATTTTGGCAGTTTTGCCACCAATTTAACATTTTATAATACTGTTATACCATGATGTTTGCAATTTGTATGGGTTGGGTTGAGAATATTGTAAATGTATAATGTAATCAAATCGATAGACACAAACATGAAAAGGACAGAGTGGACAGAAGAGGACTGAACATGCTGTGGAAAAATGAATGTGTGAGCATGGAAAAACAGAGGACTGCAATTTATTGTGTGCTACTTTAAAAAAAGTAGTAGATCAGAAAAGAAGGTATATTTTATTATTGTTTTTCATTTTCTGTTTTCTATGTTTTATACATGAGTATTATTGTGTATTCTTTTGATAAACTAGTCTTCGACAATGAGGCTTTGTTCCGTTTTTGAGCCTGCCGCAGTTCTTTTAGAGAAGTCTGATCCCGGCCAACATTTTCACTCTGTTCGCCACAAACTTGACAACTACAGACAAGTCTTAGTCATTTAGAGAGTGTTTTGGAAAATGATGCTGCGATTGCTGAATAGGGAAGTAATGCAGCAAATGAAACTGAATTACAGTAGTGCCATTCACAACAACAATGCCAACATTATAAATGGAATAGAACATCCACAGTGAATATAAAAGTAGGTGAAAGTCACTTAAATGACACAAATTAAAGAAATGGACTAATATAGTAATTAATTCTAGACTGGAGCACTGGCTTAATGTCTGACCATTTTTATTTCAATAAGTAAATTTTTCAAGGAATTAAATCTCTTGTACTGAACATCTGTAGATGAAGTGACAGTGATGCAGAATTGGCTTTTACAATCAACACTCAACTGAGTTTGGTAAAGGGCTTCATAATTTCATCGTCTCATAAAATGACAAAATGTTGCAAGGAATACACGACACTGCCACACCAAAACTCTGTAGTAATAAAATTCTTAGACATGAAAACTGTGAAGCTAAAACTTTCCACTTGAGTCGGTGGAAATGTTTTGTATCTTTTGTTAGTGTGACGAGGCCTCTGAATAAACATATCACCTGACGCTAACACCATCCACTGAAAACTATAGTGAAAGTTTGTAGATATTTCTAATGATATGATATCTTAGGTGGCTAAAGTTCACTTATTCTGGGAGGATAGAAATTCGATTCGATCCGATCTTCTAAATGTTTTGATTGTTTCTGTATCGATTCAAGCTCACTGGTATGTAATTGGAACAATCAAATAATCAATAAATGGGAATTTCTTCAACCCTTTACAGATTCTTAGCTCAAGATTAATTTCATGGAATTTTGAATTAAGATCCTTATTCCTTCTCACATTTTTTCCATTTTGAGACAGTGAGATTAGTGTGTGCACTTCACAGTTATATATAAAATTATTCAAGACAACAAACACTTAATCTAGCGCCCATCTTTACATTTACATTTCAATTCTTTGCCATACAATCCTGAAACCCCATTATTGATGATTAATGAATGAGTGCAGTTTTTTTCTCAAATGACACTAAGTAAAAAATGATCTATGGATCCATGTTGATCAATCTTCAGTATTACATTAGTACTGACATGAGCAGAATGTTATCCTTGTTTAATACTCCATCACATTGTGTTTACATGTATGTATTGTTTTCTCACATAAAAAAGTAAAGTATTATGTATGTTCGTAAAGTTCGCCATCTTCTTGCGCTTGAGGATGTGATTTTTCACAGTTGATTTTTTTTTTTTTAATTGCATCCATTTATTATGATTATTCCTGCTTTTCTGATTTCATCTTTATTTTCTCGCGCCTCCTTGATGACATTTGATCCCATCAGATGGACAAACAGCTTGACTCCGCATCTGCTCCATGGCTGCTTCTAACTCTGTGTTTGCATCTTAGACTACATCACTCACACTGGACTCTCTTGTGGTTATTTTATGGTACCAGTAGAGTGACTTCAGCTCTTCTCTCTATAACTCTATAAAGTGCTCCAGCAGCTTTGCTAAACAACCTCAAACAACTTTTAGCGCTTAAATGTCAAGCGCACAGTCATGGCTAAGCAGGTCTGTACAGTGACCTAAGCAACAATCCCGTTACTTTTAGCTGCTCACAGCTAATTGGATTAGACCACTGACCAGAGCAGCATGACCGACCTACAGTACTGTCTGTGTGTAATCCTCCTCACCTGATAGAGGTCTCTCTCTCTCTCTCTCTCTCTGTGTGTGTTTAAACTCTTTCTCAACTGCTGCTGATGATTATTCCTACAGAGACTAGTATTATTGTATTAATTCTACATTGATGGTTTATGTATGTGTCTGTTAGTGTTTTAGTGTGTGTGTGTGTGTGTGTGTGTGTGTGTGTGTGTACATGTGCATATGTGTATTTGCTGAAGATTAGACCAGTGAACGTGTAACCTGGTGGTTTCTCTAATCCTTTTCACCTGACAGCCATCTGCTTCTGTGATTCTGCTAATTTTATTGACCTTTCTTGCTCTTATGAGAATGTTTCAGGTTATATTTTCTTATTATTAAGGTACTAGTTTGTTCTCATGCACTTATAGACTTTTTTTTGCAGTTCTTGCAGAGGGAAGAGTGTGGATGTGGTATTGTTGTGGCAGGAAAGTTGGCTGTGAGAGTTTTACAGTCTGTCTGCAGCGTTTTTTTGCCTTAAGTCAATCTTGTACATTTTGCATCATACAAAATACAGTTAAAGCAAAGCCATTACTTCAGAAACATTTTTAAGGGGGGGATGAGATCCCTTTCTAAATTCTTACATTTCTTCTTGGTTTAAGCCAGAGTCCCTAAGCGGCCACTTATTAGTAAGAACTAGAGTTTCTCATTTTGTTTCAGCCACCACTATCACCTTGGAGTTTGACTGCTGTTTCCTCAGGTGTTTGGTGATGTAGAGCTGTCCTGCAGCCTAGACTTCATTATAAACATTTCTCTTATCTTCCTCTCTACAGCTTTGACTTTGCTATTTCTGGAGACAGCTAAGCAGCAGCCACTGGGCTCTTTACAAGGCCAAAAGGTGTCTCTGCACATGTGCACGCAAACTGGCCTGAAACATCAGTACAGTGTTTGAGGATGGCATTATGAAACCCAGCTGAGTCCTGATCTGACCCTCTAGTTCTTATAGTATCTGCAGGACCTCTTAGTGTTTGACTGCCCTCTGTCTGATTATGAAGCCAAACCTGCTTAGTGGCATGAATTGCTCTTCTTGCAGTTGGACAACATGACAGTAAGAAAGGCTCATACAATTTATCTTAACATATTTTCTCCTTTCTGTGCTGTTTTTTGGCAATGAGCAATGAGGTAATTCCTCTACAACCTGTTCTCTCCATATGTCGGAGCAGGAGAGGAGTTGGAAGCTCTGGTTTCTGCTCCTCCTGTGTCCAGCGGGGGGAAACTGCCAAGGCTGGAGGGCATTCTGGATGAAAAACAACCTTAAAATAGACAAATGTCTGCAAGTAAAATGAAGCCAAGATCTTCAGTCATACAGAGAATGTTGTTCCCCATAAGAAGTCATTCTTAGTGTAAAAATCTGTAAGGATGTCAGTGGGATACAGCAGATAATACTTACTGTATTTCACAATGCTGTCTCACAAAGCTGCTTTTTATCATTTTACCAGCTGTAGCTGTACATGATGCCCGAAGCAAAAAGTACAGTGGGATCTTGCACAATGTTTGTGTGTGTGTGTGTGTCTGTGTGTGTGTGTGTGTGTGTGTACATTAACCAGTAGCTTTTGTAGTTTCTGTAGGCGAACATTCTGATCTGAATTAGCTGAAGTGAAGAAGACACAACCTCATTTACTCTCTCACACACAAAAATGCACACACGCACACACGCGCACACACACACAACTGCTTTCTTTTTCAATTTTCTCTTCCTCTGTCTTCTTCAAACCACACAGAGCTCAAAGACCAAGTCAAACACAAATGCTCAGCCACTTATCTGTCAGCTCATTCATCCATATGCTTTCTGCAAGCTTTGGCTGGAGCAGAATGGACCGCTCAGTCCCGCTAAACCAGAATATCTAATCTTCCTGGGATGCTACTGTAGATTCTGAAGATAGTTGAAAGTTTATTTCTCATATCAGTGCCACTTTATTTATCCTAATTAATGTCTTTTAAACCTCAGTTTATTAACCCCCTCTCTTGCACATGGAGAGATCCAACAGGCTACAAATAAAGCTGGAGACAGCAGAATGTACATGCTGTATGTATGGTAGCGTTTATCTTTGGTTTCTGTTGCAGGTGATGTAAAGTAGACACACCTGAAAGCACACACACACACAGGCCACATACCAGACAAACACAGGGAACCCCAACATTTAAAATACGCGAGCATGCAAATCACTGACCAATGCTGCAACAAAGACCGTTGCTGCAGGATCAAATGGGACCATCCTATTTTCAAAAAGTGTCAATATCTAAAGTTTGGCTTCCATTATTTCCCTCAAAGATTATGCAGTCTGTGGCTGTTAACCAAACAAAATGTAAATCCGGGTTGCTTCCTCTGGGTGCTTTTCATTGCAAAAACAGCTGAAAAAGAGCTCATGCAAACTGCAAAATGAAAATGTTAAGCATCGAGAGTCACTCCAGGCCTCCAGAAAAATTTGTCAGTCATGAGTGGAGTTGTCACTGAATACCAATGAATGAAAACAATACGTACTTCATTGGTTTTTAAGCAATATATCATTTAATGGGTGCAACATGCATTTACTGCGTTATTAACGTTAAGCAACTTACACATAACTTACACATGAGTAACAATTTACAAGTTGTTCTGCTTAACTGAATGCTGACTACAGTGGTGAAAACTTTCCATGACTTGTGAATGAGGGAATGAGGTGTGGTGGGTTTGAAACCGTTAACATCATGTGCTCTTCTCGCCCATCACACCCCGTTTGTGTGTATGTGTGTGTGTGTGTATTAGATCAGGATCTTAGTGACTACATGTGGGATCATATGTGCTACATTCAAGCTTGTTTTGCCATGGCTGTCACCCCTGTAGCTCTGTAGTTTCCACACTGTTTACAGAGGGTGCATGGCGAAACTTAAAATGATGAAGGTCTTAAGCTTTATTTCTCAATTTGTAATACAGTGTTTTTATTAACCATTTTAGACCTTGTTTAGACTTGTAATTTTAAGGAAATTCTGTAAATTAATAATGAGTTAGAGATGAATGAAGTGACCTGTAAACATGTTTCTTTATTATTATTCTCAATTATGCTTTTAAATGTGTTACTATAGTCTGTATACAAGCAATTTACAAAAGAGATGGACTCTCAAGTCATTTTAAATACTTGCAAATGCTGATGAAAGTCTTTTTCGGTCCTCTATGTGTTTGAACTAGGCATCAGATATTTTTTGCACTGTACAAGGTGGCAATAGAGATATTCCAGCATTTAATATCTTTATTCATTTGGTTTATTTCTTCAGAAAGTGCAGAGAATAAGTGTTTATAGATACATGAACAATGCTGATTGAATCTTTAACATTTAACCAAGTCTTAAATAAAATCTCCGTTATAAAGCAGCCACGTCTGCTTTGTTGCTCCAGTTGGTGCAGCAGCAACAGATTATCTAAATGGCCACGTTACCCAAGGAGGGGCTTGCACACATGTTCCCACATACACACAGATAGAGCCACAAAGGAACATTTAAATGCTGGATTAGCAACGTGCAATCCAAAATCAAGGTTATGCAAACAAACTGTGATAGCCTGTCACCTGCAGTGCATGTCGCCACCACTGTGAGTTCACTAGAGGGCTGTGGAGCTGAAGGTCTCCCTTTGGTAACCAGCAATTCCCAACGTTTCGAAGTAATAAGGCTGGCTGAAAACCATGTGTTGAGTAAATAATGACTTATGTAAAAATCTTTTTCAAGTCATTATAGGTTATGTGAGATGCTGTCAGGAATCAAAAAAATACTGGAAACCTTTGTTTTATAAATGTGGTGGGTGAGCAGGACAGTCACACCTAGTTTCCTTCTAACCTTATCTGTATAATTATACTTATATAACTATATGTTTATACTATATTGTAAACTTGTTTTCAGACTTCCCTCCATAAACTACATAGAGAACAGTTAAACCAATACCCTTTTTAGTTCAAAGAAAATAAAACTTTACAATCATTAACAATTCTCATCAATCAGGAAAGATGTGATAAGATCAAGTCATTGCCCTCAGGAGCACACAACAATACTCAGGTCAAAGTACTGAGCCAACATCATATACTGTCTCAGCAGAGATACAATTATCTGCATTAACACAGATCATTTTGGCAGCAAGTCACCTCTTCCAAATGGTATTTCTGAGGCATCTCCTCCCATGAAACAGTTATCTGTTGAAAAAGTTGTTGAACTTGTTTAGTGGTGAGATTGTGGACCTGATGAACCAGACCAACAAAACTGCACTGAACTGTGTTGAGTGTGACAACACACCCAGCTGCCAGAGCCTTGCTTCACAATAAATCCATTTGTACAATCATGCAATCAGAGTTAACCATAATTGCACCGCAGTGGTGGGTGTGTTTGAGTGTGTGTGTTCGGGCATGGTACACCCATGGATATGCACACCAGCAGGTCATCCGCATTCTCCTATCTCAGATATGGGGGGTGCAGCTGAACTGTCACACCACCTGCACCTGTTGTATTTATAGTATACTGTACAGTTGATCATCACTTGGTGAGGACTTATGACCTACCTGCAAGAATTACTAATGAACATTATTAATAATATTATTATTACAGCTACAGAATAACTTCTTGTTAGAAGACATTGCATTGGTAACATTTATACTAATGCTGGAACAATTAAATTAATTAAGCGATGGACAGAAAATCAGCCAATTAACAATTTTGACACTCAATTAATAGTTTAAGTTGTATACTAAGTAAAAATACCAAATATTTGCTTTTTTCAGCTTCTTAAATGTCAGAATTTGCTGTTTTTCTCTGTTCATTATAAATCGAATATTTCTGTACTATCAGATGAAACAAGCACTTTGAAGACATCACTTTGGGTTTTGGGGTGGTAGTATTTATTTTCCTTTTCTGACATTTTATAGACTAAATAACGATTAATCACAAAAATACTCGATAGACTAATCGATAATGAAAATAATTGTTAGTTTGTCTTTGGGTGACCAATCATTGTTGAAAGTTGCTCAATTTCCACATGGCAGCTGCCAAACAAGTTTCCAGCTGAAAGACTGCTGGCTATGCAACTGAAACACCATTGATATTAAACAGAGTGGCACAGCTGAGCTCACATCATATTTCATAACCCAAATCACATATATTTGTTTCAGCTCACAAATGTTGCTATATCCACTAATTTTACACACTTTTCTATCATGAAAATTGCCAAAGTAGTTAAAAACTACAACAACGTCACTCAATTTCTAGAATGTCTCTTCCTGTTCCTGGTCGTCAGTAACGGGTCGTTTTTTTCTTCGTCGAGCGATTTGATTGGCTATCTGCCGTCATGCGAGTGGCGTCACGCAGTGATTGCCTCCCTCCGACGTCTCTGAGTCCAGTCTGGTCTAGCGACAGTCAGTACAGTTCGGAGTAGAGAGGAGCAGAGCAGCGAATATAACTCTGTTAATTGTGTTACACGACCCAGAGGACGGATTCCTCTTCAGACATCAGGACCAGGTGAGTAATACAACTGATATCGGCCGCTATAGGTTGTTATTATTGTTGTTCTATCTTGTTTCAGACTGTTGAATTCACCCAGGACTTTCCTAGCGTAATATTAGCGCCTCTCTGAATGTAACCTGCCAGCTAGCAGCTTTGCTATCCAGCTAATTCTGGCTGTCAAAACAACAGAGAGAACCATAATCTGCTAGCCAGCAAGAAAGCACAGCTTTGTTCTGTCTTTACGAGGCATTATCACTCATATGGATTCAGTATTTGGTATGTTTAAAGGCAGATTGGTCGACGTGGTAAGCTGTCAAAATAAACACAAGCTCTGTTATAGAGTTATCTGGCTTCTTTCGGATGTAGTAGCTGTTGTTAGCGGACTAGCCAGCTCGCTAGCTCGGTGTAAACAAACCATCATCGTAGTCTGTCGATGGGCTGCAGTGTGCTTCTTATTTTACCTTTGACAACACAGCTCGTGTTAAATGTAAGGTGAAACATTTTCAGGTCAAACAAATCAAAACGCTCCTTGGTGTGTGGCTTGTGTTGGAAGTATACGAATTGTCGCTGTCAACAAGAAGGAGGTCTGGCTGGAGTTTTGGGTTTCTTTGTCTTGCTTGCTCGCCAGTGTTGTGTGGACTCCTCTGTACTCTGTGTGAGTTTGGAGCATTGTTAAGTGGGGCTCAAATTGCTGCTACATTTGCGCACACAGTGTATTTGTTTTTGTATGTGAATGGTTGAGAGAGCCTATGTTATCGTATTACAGCAAGATGCAAGCAGCTCCTGTAAATGCTAATTTATTTAAATACTTGACAGTCCTGTTTTGGCTCAGCTTGGTTCATCTTGTTTCTAAACACATGTTTTGGTATCTAGCTATGTTATGTGTTTTCAGATTAAAACAATACTGCTTTCTGTACAACCTACCCTTTGAACTATGCTGTAATTATTTCATAAACACATTATGTTCCTATGGAAGATAGTATAAGTTGATTTCCTGCTGTTGAACCTCAAAGACTTGTAGACCTGATATGAACCCAACCCGTCTGGTTTATGTAAGTCTGTGGGTATTTAACACATATTTCACACAGTAAGCCATTGTCATTTTTTATTGAGTTTTGTTGCTCTGAGAAGAAGCTCTCATTTTCTGTATTAACCAGCCAATATTCACTCTTTTACCAAATAAATATGATGCTTTCTGCAAATGGGGCTGCTGATAGTGGTTTGTTACCCATCAGATATACACGTTCAGTACGCATATTTTTCCCCGTCCCATTTTCTGTTCAGTTTGCCACAAAGCATGAGGTCACCTCATAAATATTTTATGGGCTGGGTAGCTGATAGGCTATTTGTCTTGAACCCCAACTTTATATGTACAAAAACACTCCCAGCCGTCCCCTAGCTCAACATTAGCCCATGGATATTTCATGGCACAGCGTCTTAGCTGGTATTTGTGTTGAAACCCATTTTGCATTTTTAATCAGTGCCTTACCTTGCAATTTGACTATTTGGGGTTTCACAGTGTCATTATTTCCAAGTACAAGTTTGCTCCTATGCAACTTAACAGCACCAGAAAGAAACTTAAAACTGTGATCTGTAAATATAATTACATACACCCATCCCTGCTGTTATTCTCAAGTCGCACTTGTGCATGTCAGTGTACTTCCATGTCAAAGCACACATAGGGATCGAAAGCAGATCCATGCATCATTTTTATGTATAGCAACCGTGTTCTATAGAAAAATCAAGTACTGACAGTATGTTAACCCCATGGAGTTCATTTATCTGATTCATCTAACCAGGAACTTTGCAGTAATTTCCTGTTGGAAGATATTGATTTGCAATTATGCAAAGAATGAATTCAGAACTTCCATTGCTTGAGCTGATGTGTTCACCGTTTCTCACCCTGCTAGATGTGGCTATTGAGCAATACGTCATATTTTTTACTGGAAGTGCAACTCTAGAGAATTTAATGTATAATGAAGTCAGTCTTTGACAGTGTGCCTGGCAGGAGAGCAGCTAAACATAGCTTCTAAGAATAGTAGAGAACTGTCAGTGCAAAATTGATTGATCATAAGACAGAGTAGCTGCCTCTCTCTTTCTTTTATATTCCTCTTCTTGTCTCCGTCTGTGCTGTCTTTCAGTCCCTCACAACTCTCAAAACAGGGCTGTGTGTGTGGTGTACAAAACAAAAAGAACAAAACACGCCTTTCTCTTAAATGGTTTATCTTATGTTGTTGCCTAAGTGAACATGTACACACATAACAACATTCACAATACACCCAGCTAAATTAGCCTGTCGCTAGCTAATTACTTTGTCCATAGGCACAAGAAGGATCTTACGCCCCAAACGCTGAGCAAAAACAGCATTAACGGAAAAAATATTGGTTGTTTCTGTGTGTGAGAGGATATGTATGCGTAGCGTGCTTGCTCCAGCAGCATTTGTACATACATGTTGGTTTGTAAATATGTAGGTGTTAGTAAATTTGTAAGTGGATAGGCAGACATGGGTGTGTGAATTAATTTCTAATATCAAGTTCATCCAAAGCATGAGGTCGTATCGGATGTCCTGCCTTTACCCACATTCCAACACTAAGAATGCTTGCTAGGAAAACACCAGAGCGATGGCACTCAAAAAGATTTTTTTAATAAATACAGTGATCAATCTATCTTTATTAAAGGCACAAATCTAGTTTCCCACCTTGTTGAAAAGCTGAGAGAAAACTTCCTGTACATTTAGGCAATTTGACAGTAACCTGAATAAGTTTGGGTCTATGGTTTTGACCCGTCTCATGTTGCAGAGACAGAAGGCACTGATATCTTAATATAATTAGAAGCTTTATGTACCCATTCATCAGAACATTTAGGGGACCTATTTTTATCCTCATGCGACCCACCTTTGCATCACCACCCAGTGCTTGAAAACGACTGCATTTGGTTGCACTGTAGAGCCAACAGCGCACTGACCTTGTTGTGGTCTGTGTCTGCTCTATGTTCAGATGGTTGGTGGTTCAGTACCATTTAGAATCTTTGAATATCTTTGGGTGGTAATTTGGACAGGATTTAACCAGTTTTAGTGTTAGCCTAGGCATTGTATAGTGTGGGTCCAGAAACATTTACACATTGTCCAGGATAATTTGATATATTCAGGGATTCTCTGCTTTAGCTAAGTGGGGTTAAGACAGTATAGCAGATCAGCCATCACCACACACAAACTGTGACTTGTAAAACTAGCAGCCAGTGCCAGCCTGTTACGCAGATGTTTTATGTGGATTCTTCTGCTTTTGCACATGGATCTGTGGCATTGTGTCTATGTGGAAAGCTGTGATTATGGGAGCGCTTCTCTCTTCCTAGAAGCAAAATCAGGTCATTTTTTAAAGTTGTTGGTGGACAAGTTTTTGCTCCTGCTATTCTCAATGAATGCCATTTAGTTTTTTTAAATAATACCTGCTATTTTGGGCGAGCCACCGCTTTAAAAAAAAAAATGGATTAACAAGTTGTGAGGTATAGATTGCCTGTTAAACTGTTTGTTTGGATGTTTGGTTAGAGTTTGACAGAGGGACCAGCGCTGTTTAAAATGTGTGTTACAGAGTGTTACACAGGCTGTGAGTTTATTTCACATCAAACCAAACCGTTGACAATGACAAATCTCCTCTAGTGAAGGACACCTGAATGTCACCTAATATATGACCTATGCTTGTGTATGTAATCTGTCATGGTATTTTTCTCTTGTCTTCTGATGAAATTAGGAATGTCTTAGGAACAGGGTGTTGTGGGGACTTGTAGTTATAGCCTGTTGCATAACTATGGATTAGGAATATTTTTATGGTAAAATATTTCCACCTTCCACCATATCTGTCAAGCGTGTGCGTGTGTATACTTGGTAGTAACTGTGCTATGTGGCTTTCTGTTTGTGTATACTTTGAATGAGAGAACAAGGGTGTTCATGTATGGGTGGTTCACTTAACACTGGTTCTCTTTGTTTATCTCTCCATCATAAGACTGCTGACAGCCACATCAGTAACTCACTGTTGTACCAGGACTGAGTGGTCACCAGGAGACACACACACTTACACAGACAACTAGAGCTGGGTCTCGCCACTGATTTCCCGAATCGATTCGATTCCGATTCACAAGGTCCCGATTCAATTCAATTTCTGATTTGATTCGATTCAATATCGATTCGGTTAGGGATTATTTTAGTAACAATACCAGTTTTGCTTGGATATGAAAGAGATTCTCAGAGAACTAATGCTGTAAATTGTACAAGGAACCCTCTAATCTGGTGTATTAGTAAAAATATTAATGTTTACATTTACACCCTTTAAATCACCTATAACAGAGCTGATATTTCCACTCAGAGCCCCAGTGTTTCCCCAACCATTATATTTTCAATAAATATATAAATATTAAGAAAAACTATTTGAAATTTAAGGTTGAAATAATGCCCCTTAATCATCAAGTATTGCATTTCTAAATGTTGTGCTGTTATTTTCTTGTTAAAAGAAAAAAGGTAGATTGCTAGTAAGATTAGCCACATTGTTTGACGACTGCTCACTCAGTCAGGAGAGCCCGGGAACCTGTATACCTGAATGGCAGATTTTCACTTAACTCACAAAACCTCCGTGATACATGTAAGTTAGTATAATATGTTGTAGAATTTTAGTGTCATTCATGCTTTAATACTGCATGGTTATGTATCAACGCACTGTTTGTGAAATTTCTTCGTCTTATGTTCGGCTGTTTTTAGCTCAGAGAAAGAGTTCATCAAGATTTTATGAATCGATATTGGAATTATTATTCAAATGAAGTTCGATTTGAATCGGAAAATCAATTGCTTTAAACCCAGCCCTACAGACAGTAAATATATATATATATATATATATATATATATATATATATATATATATATATATATTCTCTATCAATCATTTTCTCATGAAGCAACCAAACCCATGTGAAGCTGCAAGTAGGTTAAAGCAAAAGTTTTTATTACACAATTATTTGCACTGACTAGCTTTTAGGTGTAGCGGCATGGAGACAGAGAATCAAAGGTGTGTTTTCAGTAATATCATGGTAGGGTGGGTGTGTATGTGTGTGGTTATGTTTAAGTGCAGGTCTCAGTACGACCGCATAGTCCCAGTGAACAGTAAAAGCAGTCATGTGGTCTCCAACAGCAGATTAAGATCATTGTAAAGCTATCCAAAATATAAAGGGAGGCCTATTCACCAACCCCCTGCTACAGGAACACACACAGCATAAATCACCATAAAGTAAAGAGTTTGAATCCAGAGTGACTGATCCAATTTTTTGGAAAGAAAATGTGACGTCCAACTCTGCAAAATAGTTCATGGGTAATAGGCCATCTTAGTTTACAAAATAGTAACAATTTAACACCCAGAAGGTCTTGTTTTTCAGTTATTGTCGTTGATTGATGTACATAAGGTCCCGGTAAGCACTAAATTAAACTTTAAATTTTAATTCTTCCCTTTGCGTGAGATAAAAAGGTTGGAGGTCATTTCACTTCAAAAGATGATAATGTACAGGTTTACTTGCTTTGTAGGGCCCACTGGGACACAAAGAAAAGAAAATAGAAGGAAGTTACTGACGTCAATACTATTTTTCTTTCTACCTGAGCAAGCAAGATCAGGGCCTTAAGATATTGACAGCTTAACAAGAAAAGTGTCTTCGCCAACACTGAAAAATTCCTACATTAATTAAAATACTCCTACACACTCGACTCTTATCACTACTACCATTCCACACTCACCCTGACTTTTAGGTAAGGTATAGATCATTTAAATAGTACAGATATTGGCAAATCAGTCAACCAGTCAACTTCACCATGTTGTTTAAAGGGCAATGTGCGAACTGTGTTGTCACAAGAAGTCGTTATCTTCTATAATGTGTTTGTGGCTTTTTGACTGACGGACAAAAAAGATTCTGCTCCCTGTCGAAGGTCTAAGTGTCTGTGCAGTTGACTGTGCATTGGTTATTCAAGTCAGTCAACATGGCTTCTTTAAATTGCAAAGAAAAGCTGATATATTGACTTAGAAGAGCTAAATGGCAACAGCACATTTTATGAATTGTGAATGCTCTTGTTATTATTATTCTCATAAGCATTATCGAATGTAGTCTACTGTACATTCAGGAAGTCGCCACTGATCCACCTGAAACCCCACTGTTGTATATGCAACTTATTTGCATTCTTTTTTTAACATACCAAAAGTCTGGTTAAAATTTAAATAAACATGGTAGATGCTCAACAAGCCTAGCTGTTGTCTTTTAGCTGACTATCAGGTTGTGAAAACTCTTGCTAGCAATAAACTTTGAACAAAAGATGCGGCTCAGTAAACTGTTTTGACTGATTTTAAATTGACAGGCCTGTGTAACCTGTTTTAACGTACTCCATCTCCTGTTGACTGTTGCAGGCATCCGTCTAACCTGAAAAACTAGGTGTGAGGTCATGGAAATGCTCATAGTCATAGTCGTAGATGGCATCGCCTCATTGTTTATGCAACACTGAGTAAACATGCATTCACTTTCGAGATATCAACTTAAAATGTGACGATATCTCAATGTTGTGTTCACAACTTTCTGCTGTCCCCAAGGGGCCAAAAAAATTATAAATTAAAGTTATTGCAGATTTAATTATTTGTTGAAATTTATAGATTCAACAACATTTTGTTGATGTCTGTTGTTAACAGAATAGTTACATCCTTGCTTTTAAGGTTCATGATTAAAAATGTATCCATATATAGAACAAATGTGTGTGTGAGTGGAAAAAAGGGAGAGAAATGTATATACTGCATGTCTCTCTCTCTCTCTCTCTCTCTCTCTCTCTCTCTCTCTGTTTCATGTTCTTATATCCCGTGGGTACTTGTGTCACTGTGGGGACAAAAATTGAGGTCCCCATAGGTAGAGACTGGTTTTTGAGGGTTAAGACTTGGTTTTGGGTACAAATTACAATAAGGTCAGGTTAGGGTTAAGTTTAGGCATTTAGTTGTGATGGTTAAGATTAAGGTAAGGGGCTAGGGAAAGCATTATGTCAATGACTGTCCCCCACAGGCATAGTGAAACAAACGTGTGTGTGTGTGTGTGTCTATCAGAGAGAGAGTAATAACATAGCAGGTGACAGGCTACAGGCCATATCTGACTCAGACAGTGAGCACACATTGTAGGGGAAAAGTCATGTTGCTTGACAGCCACTAACATTCACAACACAAGAACTAGGAGCCTATACTGAAAGAAACAGGGATACTGTAACATTGCTGTGGAAGTGGATACACCTACCCTCATACTATACTCATCATTGTAATGTGCAGCAAATAGCCTAAAAATAGAAAATGTAAGAGGAATATAGGTTTGACATTATATGCTAGATCTCTCTCATGATATTCCTGTTGCAGCCAACAGTGTGTATTTGACTTATTGTTTTAACTTGTTAGCCTTTCCAGCACATCTGTCTTGAATAAAGCACTAATTAAGAGTCCCCTTAGCGTCTAAGAGTTGCTAGTTAATAGGTACTTAACTACAGAGATTTAAGTGAAATACTCAGCAGTCATCATGTGAGGCAAATATCAGCTTACACTGAAGGCTCCTTGCTCCAAACAATAAGACACAGTTGAATAAGAGTCAGAGCATGAAAGTGTCCACTTTGTAGAATTGTTTATTTGCTTGAAATTAAATAAAAAATGCTCAAACATGGGTGTTAAAGTCCTCCAGTGAATAGTAGATGTTTGTAAAACGTGCCTCTCATTCTTTCCTCACGTAATCTCCCTCTCTCGTCTTCATCTTTCTCTCCATAATTCTATTTCTACTTAGGCCTGTCACGATAACTACATTTGTTGGATATACTGTCCCAGCAATAATTGCGATAAACGATGCTATTGTCATTTTAAGGGCATTTGCATGGCATTCCATCGCATTCATTTGTATAAAGCATAGGGGTTGTGTCGGCTGCAGCAAAGGAGAGATACAGAAATCTTTAGCCAAATAATCACAAACTCACTACAGGGACATTGTATATCTGAATTAAAAAGAAGGGAGCAGATCAAACAAACTCTTTACATATTTACAAGCTACAGGAACACTCTAATCCAGAGATCCGGAAAGAAAGCGTGTGAGAAGCTCAAACCTGCCTGCCCCAAATGCCACACCTACTGACTGTCTGCACATGGCGCAAGAGGAGAGACAAGACCCCGCTGCTGTTGGCAGAAGAGCCGAGGACTGCGATTACTCTGAGCAGCATGCATGGGAATGAATTAAAATATAATTTATGAATATATTTCTTGCCTTTTCCATGATGGTCTGAATAGGTCGCTAAATTTGTCGCTAGTTGCTTTTTAGAAATAAAGTTGCTAAGAGGGTCTGAAAAGTTGCTAAATTTAGCGAGAAAGTCGCCAAGTTGGTAACACGTTGTGTGCGCGGAGAGAGGAGCTGCCTGAGCCCCGGCCATGGTGAAACTCCACACAGAGGGCAGACGACGAGAGGACAGAAGCCGCGTGACCAGAAATGACGGCAAAACGTATCTCAACATAGTTTTTTTTTTTTCCCTGTTCATTCGGCTCAGCCGCTGTGAAAAAACGCTTAAACACTGCACCCCAAGTCTTATAATGGTAGGGAAACCCCTGCTGTTTATTCTGGCATCATGTTGGCTAAAATGTTGGTGACATTCTTATGTAAACAAACACGCATGTAAACACAACGGGCAATATCGAGGTCAGCAAAAATGATCAAGGTCATGTCCGTACATCGTACAATAAGTCGATAACGAAATTATCGCGACAGGCCTATTTCTACTCAGTTAGGTTTAGAAACGTTGTCCAGCATGTCTACATGTGTGAAAATGGCTTTTAATTCTTTCAGTATATGGACCAGTTACACAGTACTTGTACTATACTGTTTGACCTTTGTCCTACATTTGTAAAGGAAAACACCGATCCTTCAAATAGTCTATGACCTACAACTTAATGTGGGTTTTATACAGTCTATGGTCATTACACAAACATCCACACCCTCATGGCGTAGTTGCATGTCTCACAACCAGACGATGCTGCAGAGCAGGTTTAGTGAGTCATATCTTCTGTCCTTCCTTAACTTCTTTTTCTTGCCTCTCACCTTCTCTTTCTCCTTTAGTTAGAAGAAGTAATGCTTTCACCCACTTCTGTCCACTGCTGCCTTCGTTGCGGCCTGGAGTGAACTTCCTCATAAAACACATTTTCTCTCCCTTGGTTCCTAAACTGAATGTATTTGCCTCATATTCAGGCAGCGTTCACTATCATTTAGGTCACCTTCCGAAGCCCCCCTCCTGTATTACACATCATTTAAATACACAAAGTGATATACGTGGGATTTTATTGGACAAATGGTCACAGCCATGTCAGATGGGCCCTTTAACCTAATGTGGGTCCCCAGTCCAGAGTTTCTGAGCCAGAAATGGGTATTTTTTCATTACACTTCCACATTTTCACAACTGCTGCCAAGGTTCACCACTCACTCTTTCCCTTGAGGAGAAAAAACAGAGAACAAATCAATCCCCATTGAAATTTCGTTTCGGCTTTCAGTCATTGCTATTTTCTTTCTGTCTTCAGTTTATTATTTTTTTTTCACCTGAGTTCCTGTTGGGTTTGTCTGTCGGTTACTAGTATTGATTTTTGGAGCCACCTTTTCATGGCTCTACAGTGACAATGACTACTTTGGAGTGAAGTCAGATGTCTTCTGTGTATGTGTGTGTGTGTGTGTGTGTGTGTGTGTGTGTGTGTGTGTGTGTGTGTGTGTGTGTGTGTGTGTGTGTGTGTTTGAGAGGAAGTGAGAGCAAGACAAAGAGAAAGATGGTGACAATGAGCATTAGGGAAAGCTGGGCACATGCTCATGCCTGTTCTTCCCCACAGATGCACACACCAATCTCTTACTGCACACACACACACACACACACACACACACACACACACACACACACACACACACACACACATGTGCTTGCCCCGCCTCTTTCTGTTTCTCTCTTCCTATATATTTCTGCTCTGCTCTGTTGACTTTCTTGTTTTAAGAAGTCGCCCAAAAACACAACTCACTTTTGGATTTTTTTTCACTTGCGATTCTGTGGGTAATGGGTAGTCTTTATACTCACAACATGCCATCACAGCCTGCAAGACATGTACACACGCTGTCTTTTGTCAGTTGTAGTGGATGCACACACTCATAATTGACCTCTACTCTGGGTCAAATCAATAGCACCAATATTAAAAGCTCAATAGCATCCATGGGTAAAGGACAATAATGCATATTGATGGCATTACTAATGTAGCCTCAGAGAACCTCAGGGTTCAAAATGTCAAGAGAATAAAATATAAAAAATTAAAAGAGCAATTCAGTGAGTGTACTGAAAGACTATTTCTATATTGCTGACAGTGCACAACCTCAATTGCTTGGTCTGTTATATCTATTTGGTGAATGGTTGAAAAACAATTGCTCAAGGGCACACCAGTGGAGATTTTTATCCTACTGTTTTTATCCTCTATGTCCATTCTTCTGTCTGTTCCTGAGGTTAAAGTGCCACTCCGGGGCAGTTTGATGATATTTTTCAAGTTGTAGAAAAACAGTGCAGATGGTAAACTTGTCTCCGTGAATGGTTTGTTTCATGGAGTTTGAGTGTGGAGACTGATTGTACCTCATACAGGGACTTTAATAGGGAAAAAATAAGGATGTATACGACATTTGCAAAGGCTTTCATGAGCCCAGAAAATTGCGATCATGCTGTTACCACGCACAAAACATCTTGATGAGTCATTTTACATCCTGTTGTCAACAGACATAATGTGTCAGCTGTTTTCTCAGAACTAAAACTTCAACATATTTGGAGTTGGCACGGGCCCCGGAGAGCCCCATTTGATTTCTGTGTGTGAATAATTTTTTCTCTTCTTTTTCCTCTGTGTCTTACGTTCCATCATAGTGAGTCTATTTATGTCATTATAGGGTCAGTCTGTTCTGTTCTCTCTGTTCTGCTACTGTGGTCATCCAATTGGTTCTTGAAAGCAGTGCCAATGAGTGTACATGTGTGCTTGTGTGTTCTAGGTTTTTGACTCCCCTTGTAAATAACATGACTGTAGAAGAGCACTGACAATCAGTCAAGCAGCTGTTAGAAAGACACACTTTTCTTTATCTCAGCAAAATATTTTTGGCTATCTTGCCTTCATCAGGGTGAGGTTGTTTCTGGTTAACGTATTTATAGTGTCAATGTTAGAAAATGCAAAGAGACAGGAAAACAAAAAACACACACGATAAGGTTATGCTAGGAAACCATAGGAAACTGACCATACACTCTCTATAAGTGTGTGTGTACAGATATGTACAGAGTGAGATGGTCACGTGTGGTCGTCCACACAAGTCTCTTTAATGTTTTTTTCCCCGTCTTCCACTGCTTCCAGACTCTTATCGGACCCACACAGAACAAAACATCTCAGCTATTTCAATTGTCAGGAGAGCTGTTTGTTCCTGTGTGGTAATCAGGCCACAAGACTATTATCTTGGGGAATTGACTACAGTTGCAAAAAAATCCATCAAAAGTAGTTTATTCCTCTTACTCCCTAGCTAATAAGGGCCCGGCATGAAATATCACTTTTCATCATGACAGAAAATAAGGGTGCAGTTACTCAAAAAGAGTGTCAATGTAATTTTCAAAAATAGTCGATTGGGGAGAAAAAGGAAGGAGGAAAAGCGGAGAGATTGATTAGACAATCTCTGACTGTAGAAGTGTTTGATTTCGATTACGGGACCTGCCCACAGGCCAGTCATCTCAATTCAGCTCAGATAGTCTTCTTTCTCATCTTCGCAGCAGAGAATAGCAGTAATGTCTGTTGGTCGATGTCATTGGGTTATGAAACTCTGTATTTTTCCAATGGCTCTACTAATGACTTTCTCTGTCCTTCTTTAGTTTAGTCTTTATTGTCTCTTTACCCTCTTACCCTCTTTTTTTTTAGCATAGCAATGTTCTTTCCCCACCACCAGCCTGTGGTTTGATGGTTTTTCTCAACAACACGCTCCTTTTCTCAGTAAAACGCTGCTCCCGTTTTCGTAGTTTGTGTGGTGAACAAAAGCTTTGCCAACTTCACATGAAACCAGAATGAGTGTTTTCACTTTTACTTTTAAGTTTGTTTTTTTTATTCAACCTCTAATAGATTAACAAAGTAATAAGTAAACAAATGAAATAATGGCAATTAGCCAGTATATTGGATGTGTCATAATTCCTCAAAGAGGAGTGTGTTTCCTAATAACATCTAGTTATTCTTACTTTTAGGACTGGGTTTTAGGGCTGTTTAGATTATCATTACAGAGTAGTTGTAGGGATATTAGTTTGGCTCTTATACATTGTCTTTACACAGTATTTGTGGGTATGTTAATTGTATATATTATCCTGCAAAGTTAATACTGTGTCCACACTTAGGTGAATAAATATGAAAACACCTATATTCGCTCTGTTTTGGCCTTCCAATTAGAACCTAACTTATCAGAACAACGAATACTTGAACATACATCAGTGTGATAAGAACTACCTAAAATGAAAGAAACCATCTTTGGAAAAAATGTATTTGACGGGTACTTTGAGTTTTTAGTTTGGCTCATGTCCCATCTGCTAACATGGAGGGGGCGGGGCTTATGACATATACTGCAGCCATCCACCAGGGGGCGATCAAGATGTTTTGGCTTCACTTTTGGGGAGCTGTCATGTCGTCCATCTTCATATACAGTCTATGGCTCAGACGCAGTTAGGTGGTGAGTAGCAGTAATGTGAAGAAGCCAACTTTCTGTTGCCTTCAACTTTCTGAACTCCACTATTTAGTTTGATCCTACTGATGTCTGTTACAGTAGAAGAGGTGTAAAAGCAATCACTCGTGGTCATCACTGTGCTTTCATCCTAATTAAAATAATTTTATATCTAAGTGAGGTAGTTTATGTGTAGTTCAATATATTGTATGAGTGTGTTACCTTGTCCTTTACTTTAAATCCATTGCAGCTCTTTTGTTCCCTACATGCTTACATCACCTTATTACAAATAAAGTACATGCTCAGGTTTGTACGTACGTGTCTTTGTGTTGTTTGTTTTCCCCCTTTGAGTGTGTAATTCTCTAATGTATGTTTGTGGTAGCACAGGCAAATCGTTTAAATGAAGTGGTCCAGTGCTCGGTGACATGTTCACATTGACTTGGCCCCTCTGGAGCGCTGTGTGTGTGCGCCAGACACACGGAGAGAAACACTATCTCAGCAGTGTAAGACATGCTGATATGAATGTTCAGCTGCAGTTCTCATCATTTACGCAACATTAACGCTTTGGTCATGTGAGTGTTTGGAAACAAGCTGCTGTGAAAACATGCAGATATGAATGGGTCTAGGTCAGGTACACATGAGTGTATTTATCCCCATGAAGGCCATATGTCTGCAGAAGGATAGAAAAGTAAATCTTCCAAACCAAGGACTTTTTTTAGTAGGCCTCTTTTTACTAGTTGCGTTTGCTCCAAGTTGTGGTTATGGTCCTTACATGTTTAGTAATAACACCTGCACACTTTCACTCCTATTGCCATCATGAACATTTTTTTCCAAATTTTAAAAAGATATATGTCTGAGTTTATAACTGTGTAGTGGTGGTGCTGCAACCATTCAGTCTATACTGTCAGAGAGTAGCATTTCATATAACGGACTACAACTGGATAAGATTTATTTAAGCATTTGTACCTGCTTTTGGCTTGATTTGATTTTGGCGGAAATTTCCCACCTTTGTCAACACTGTTTGACAAAGTGGAATTTGAAATGAAGTGATAAAGAAGAAAAGGGATTGTAAGTTCTCATCAGGGAACACATCTACTTCCTGTTCTTGACACCTCTCATTGCTAAGCAACTCACCATGACAGCAAGTTGGCATCTCCTAATTGGTTGTCGGTGTTAGTCGATTCAGCATTTTAAGGCCTTTTAACCACGGGCAACTTTTTTGAAGTGACAGAGATAAAGCAACACCAAACATCATCTTTATCTCTAATGCAAAACTGCTTTGAATGTATATGAACTGTAGTGGAGACCGTGATTTATCTCCAGGATAGTTTGTCTTGTAAGGGGATTGAACTTGTGATCTTTTTAAATACTAGATAATGCCTCCACTATCATATTTTTAGTCTGGTCCACATAGAAGACTTCCTACTGCTTTGGCTGTGATATATGTACTGTGCTTAATTTATTGGTGATATTATTGGCTTGTATTTTTTATTGTTTGGAAACTGCTACACGGTATTATCTTATTACTTTAATGTTGTAAAAAATATGGTGTTAAACAGTTCTGTTGTCTGAGTTGTTTTGTTTTGATTAGATTTTATTACTGTAATTTCAAATTTGAGGATAAACAAAATCATGGAGACTAACTTGTTTTTCCTTTCCCCATCTTTTCTTCTTTTTCTTGCTTTCGTTCTTCCTCTATTTCTACCTATCTCTCCATTCTGTCCTCTTCATCTTCCACCTATTCCTGTTCAGTCTGATCACGTTCGGTCTCATCCGGATTTAGTCAACTTCATCCATTGAGTCTTCTGTCCGTGGAGACCAGTCCAGCGTTTCAAGCTGGACGGAGGAGAGACGAGCGGGGCCGAGGGCCCTGCCTTCGTGCTTCGACACAGAACTTCAAACCTCATTGAGCACACGACAGACAGCACGCCTACAGATCCCATGAGTCCCCGGGAGAGAGGAAACACACCCACCTCAGGTCCTTCAACCAGTCACCTCAGCACCTCAGAGTGCCCCTCACACAATGGGGTGAGTATCCAACACACAAACACACACAGACACACGTATGCCGACATCTGGTTGGTTCAGAGCCATATGGCGCAGTATGTGTTGACTAATCACACAGGAAAACTATCCCCACCAAAACACACACATTAATAATTAAATCTGTATTGTTGGCAGGGAAGTATAATGTTCTGTAACTGACGGTGACCAGCAAAGTCTTAAACATAAGCATATATACTGGAGTTTTTTCCCCCCCGAATTAAAATCTGAATCAACAGTTGCAATGTATGACATGAATGGGAATTAAATCTGCTTTAACCTTTTTACACCAGTATCTTTGCAAAGCAGCCTGTGATACACATGTACACACAAAGCATTGTAGATGTGAGTCATACACCACTCATGCTCATGTTCATTAGAAACAGTAATTAGTATTGTGGTTTAATCACTCGACCACAGGTCTGCTGCGTTTGTGTGTCCACATGCAACATGTTTTAGCACCAGTTTCCCTTTGAAGACCTAATTTGTTTCCACAGATCAAAAAGTAGATTAAACACTAGAGTTAATTAAACATTGGAAGATAATTTGACCTCACTTTGAAAAGGAGTGATTTAAAGTTAAGAACAGATTTAGATTAAAAGTTTTGCAAGGTTTTGGGACCATGCGTGAGAGTTTGCTTGTGTGTGCCTTTAAAAAGTACTGCATGGTGGTGTTGAGTTCTACTTTAATTTTCTTGATTCGTGAATTATCCTTAACAACATAAATACATACAAGTATGTAAAACACGCAAGATGCAAGAGTCATAAAGTGACACATTATCACAGTTCCAGTGAACGGTGCTTTAATGCAAAGCAGAAGCATAAAAAGTAAAAGATAAAAGTACATATAATAAAAAGAGCACCACATGTGTCATTAACAGAGGAAAAGACGAGCTCCAACACTATAAAAGTTCAAAATAAACAACACAAACGCATTCTACTACTATAACCGAGCACCATAACCTGAACAGTTGGGTGTTTAGTGCCTTGCTCAGGGGCACCTCAGAAATAGTTTCTGAAGGAGAATAGAGCAGTTTGTAATTGAGTTTCTCAGGTTTTACCAGCAGGTTCTTGATAATGAGCTACCCAAACTTTTCAGCCTCCGCCACTTCCACTTATTATCGACAACCTCACCACCTTCAAGGCTTTTTCAAACTTGAGTCATCACTCAATGATGAGTCATTCTGTGCTATAGTAATTAACAGTGCAGGGTTGGCTCAGCTTTGCGTGATGTTCAGTTTTAGTTCCACTCTAAGTCTAAAATGATGTGGATGTTGTTATTGAATGTGTGCAGGCCTGTTATGTTTATATACAGACGTCTTCCTGGAAGGAAAGCAAACAAATTACCAAAAATCTGTGCGATTAGCATCCCATGAAGGCAACCTATCGAACTTATCAACCAAATGTGCTAGACACGCTCCCTCAGAGGCATCACTTATGTTCCCTTTTGACTGTGCATGTGTGTGTGTGTGTCTGTCTGCATACAGACAAAGCTGCCGGTGTGTTGTTCAGTGTGAAAGGCAATCAGCATAGAGCCGTTGAGCTGAAACACAATAGTGTGCGTGTGTGCATTGTGTCTCCTTATGTGTGTTTGTGTGCGCCCTTTTTACCTGCTGTAACACAACACTGATACCTGAGAGGACGCTAGGGGCCCCCTGCCCCAACCAGTGAGGGCAGGCTGTCTTAACTCCCCACAGGCCGCCCTTTGAATTTTTCAGCATTTTGGGTAGGTGTTAGCTAGGGATGCACCGATACATCAGCCGAACATCGGTATTGGCCGATATTCACCTTGTTGACTGCTATCGGCCTATCGGCAAACAGGTTGACATTCACCAATGGCAGTGGTCGATGTTTATCTGTTGTGTCACATCAATTTTCCACTTGCTAAATTTGTGTTGGTTATTTGTATTTGTTGTATAGCAGGCTAAAAAGGCTTTTTTCATGTGAAAGAAGGTTATATTAAAGGTTGTTTCATAAATCTGTATGATTTAATTTATGCTCAATCAAAGATAGTGTAATGTAGGGCTGAATGACTTTAAAACAGTTCAGTTATTTTTTATAATGAAGATTTCTTTGTTTCCCTGGCACAAAAGGATGAGTAAATAACAACAAAAACAAAGTAAACAACAACAAAATATCAGCGTTGGCTATCAGCCAAATTGTTTTGTTTTTTTTAAACATCGGGATCAGCCAAGACTTTCACAGTTGGTGCATTCTTAATGTTAGTGTGTCTGGAAATGTGTCTGTGAGTGTGCGGTATAGCTTTGGGGTTGGCATCACACATCCTGTTTGCCATCAGATATGAATAGGCTGCCTCTCTGTCTCTTATATTGACACTTTGATCTGTGTTTTTTGCCTATACATTTCAAAAAGTTACAGGGATGATTTCTCTTTTCAACAACTATTAATTCGTTCAAGTTTCCTGTTTTTCAGACGTTTTTGAACTTGTCCCCATGCGATTCTGGTATTTGTGTGTCTTCCTGATCACACCCCACAGTTGCAGAAAAGAATTTTTGAAACAATAGCTGTTTACCTGCCAACAGTCTCAACCTAAAACTTTAGTTTGAAACATCTGATATGGGAATCTGGTGCTCAGAATTGTTTTAAACACAATTACAGTTAAAACATGTCATAATGATGCCTCTAAAACTATCACTCTGAAACATTATAGTTTTCAGTTTATATCTTCATTGATAATCTATAAGTGCCAAACTTTCAGTGCCATTAAAGTTCAATTGAGTGTCTTTTAGAGATTGTTTAATTCAATTTAGTTAATTAAGACTTGGAAGAATTTTAGATGGCAATAGCTGTTAGGCGAAACAGTTTCAATTGAAAGTTTGTGCTGATGCAACTAATGAAAATTAGATTTTCTGGAGTGGAGAAAAGATCCTGCTGAGAACTAAATATAGCTAAAGAACCCAATAAAGTCTGATAATGTTATCCCGTCTTTTGAAAGGAGTTCAACCAGAGAATAAGTAAACCACTGTGTTTTTTTTACACAATACCGAACAACAGATACTTCTCTGTAAACAAGCACCTCAAACTCTGAAACAAACTCGACACATACTGTGCACTGTGAGACGGAGATATTGTCAGACAACAACATAAGCTGTGGAATTTTATTACACACACAAACTTCGACCAACAACAACAAAACAAGGGAAATACCAATACACAGTGAACCAATCCCAGTGAACAATGCTTGTGATTTTGGACCTTTGAGTCCTCTGCACATCCTCTCTTTGTTTTTATTGCTTTCATGCATCGCCGCCCAGCCTCAGGTGGATGTGACATCCAGTTTCACTTCCTCCTATTATATCTGTCATCTTCGATCACAATCCTTCTGTTATTGTATAAAAGGCTCTATAACTACTCTCCACTCTCTTTCCTTGCCCTGCGTGATTACCGTTATGGCTTTAAGCCAACCGGGGAGCGCATATAAGCCAGGCATGAGCAACACAGCAGGTTAGTCGCCCAACAAAAGCTTCTATGCTTACGAGTGGAGCCTTGTATGTGTCCGCCAAACAAACGTAAGTGCAACCAGCCTGCTTCACTTGGAATGATGGATTTTCCTCTTTCACCTATGGCAGCATGCGATTGCGTGATCGATCTTGCCAGTTTCTTTACTCTAGTACGAAAGACTGTGGATTGTGGATCATGTGATCACACGGAGCACTGTAAATCACATGACCTTATGGACTAAACCAGCCAATCTGTTTTCTGTTCTTTGAATATTATTCCTATAATTAATGAATTGATGAATATAATAGTTTATAAATGTTTATTTAGATAACCGGAATTGGCAGGATTATTATCATTATTTCCTTTACTGATTAATTGCTTTATGAAACTTATGTGCTAAATTTTATTTGCTTATTCTAATATGATTATTATTATTGTGTGATGTCTTCCTTTGTTCAGCACACAAATCAACTATTAAAAGACCTATCAAAGGCTCAACCTATACCCTGCTCCCTGTGTCCTCCATCCACCCATCTACCCAACCATCTTATAGTGGTTCAGCCTGTTCGCCCGTCACTCTCAAGTGTCCTCCGAGCATTCACACTCATTCAGTTACTCTAGCAGTTATCTTAATGCATTATACCCTCAGACATTGTAGAGAGAAAAATCAGAACTTGTAATGCACATCTTAAAGGAATAGTTCATCATTTTGGGAATTATTCAATATATTAGAATTATAGAGTTAGATGAGACGATCGATACCACTGTCATGTCTGTGGGGTAACTAGCACCGGTTAGCTTAGCTTAGCATAAAGAGTGGAGGGGGGAGACAACTAGCCTGGCTCTGTCTAAAGATAACAAAATCTGCCTACCTATATTTGTTTCATCCATACAGACACTGAAGTGTAAAAACAACAAATTTGTTTCTTGGCCAGGACCGGTAATTTCCTGGAGTTCCCGTTGGTTGCCTGGCAACTGGTTCAGACTGGCCAAGAAGATATAACTTTGTGATTAATTAGTGAGCTTTAGAGGTGCTGGTAGGCAGATCTTGCCTGGCTAGCTGTTTCCTCCTGTTTACAGTCTATATACTAAGCTAAGCTAACCGGCTGCTGGCTGTAGCCTTACATTTACCGCACAGACACGAAAGTGGTATCAATCAAATTTTCATCTAACTCTCGGCAAGAAAGCGAATAAGCATGTTTGCCAAAATGTTGATTTTATTATTCTTTTTACTTATCTGCATCACTCACCTTTGTTCTTTGTATAGATGTAATAAAAATCAATAAGGGATAGTTGAGTTTACATGAATTTGAGTAGTAGATAGTTGTCGATAAGTAGTTTGAGGTATCACCCTACACAAACCAGCAGAATTCAAAAATCTCTCAGGAAGCAGCTAAGATCACACTTTCCACGTCCATTTTCCTATCCAGTGACATAAGAAAAAAACAAAAACAACTTTAAAGTGGCTTTAAAAAACCGAATATCCTTGATTTAAGCCCTCCAACTGTGAACAGTTTGATAAACATTTGTGTTAGTTTGTTGCCATGCTAATGCAGATTTTTCATGCCCTCCTCATGGTCATAGGCAAGAACAGAGAGAACAGTTGGTTTTGTGGCAGCCTGAGCACAGTGTCACAGTGTTTTTTAGAGTCTGGTATGTGTGTGTGTTTGGAACATACTGTCTGATTTTGAGGGTCTTGGCGTCTTGTCCAAATTGTTATGGCCCCAAGAGAGCATCGTGCACGTGTGAGTCACATGTCGAATCTCTCCGTATGTGCTGTGCAGGGGTTACAGTGTACACGGGTGAGCTCTTTCCTCTTTGGTCGGTTATTAAGTCCAGGCTCTGCTGTCATTGGTCCACAGAGTTTCAGCTGTATTCTTGTTAGCTGGCAGCTCTTTCCTTGATCCCACCCTCTACCAAACTGCCAGCATGTGACTTTGTTTACATTGATTCTAATGTTCCATGTTTCGCTGGAAGATGGAGATTTTTCCTTAAATGTTTCCCCTCCCTCTTCGCTTCCTTTTCCAACTTACCTTCTGCTAGCTGACTGTAGAGCTCAGCAGAACTAATTAGAGCGGAGGATTCCTCATAACACAAACAAACAGCTTTTCAGGTGCATGTGCACAGTCGTTAGTCAGGTGAAAGTCATTAGCCAGGTCTACAAACAGAATGGTTAATGAGTCTGAGGGGAGCTGGATAGATGTTTTTTTGAGACAGAGGGGGAGATTGGTCTTTAGGGGCTTTTAAGAAAAACTGCCTCATTTAACCATTGAGCAGACCAGTGCCTCAATGGATTTCCTCGCTCCTCTCTTGTTCTCATGTCTGTTTATCATCCGAGACTAGTTGCTTAGCTCGTGTTTGTATGAAAAGTGTTAGAAGTCTCTGTGCTGTTGTTGGTATTCTTAACTTTGTCTGGCAAACACACTCTTCCTTTAAGATTTTTCTGGATGTTCTATCCATCATCTGGCTTTCGAGCTGTAGTTGTTGTGTTGCTGTTGTGTTTAATACAACACAAAATCTTTACTGTACCTTTTCTTTTGTCGTGAGTTGAAACTTGTTATATACACCCTACATTTTTGTAGTTTCTGCAGGACATATACCTAACTTCAATTTAGTGTTTTTTTTTCTTTTTTCTATAAATGAATGAATGGATAACGTTTGTAATTTTTTGTAATGTATTTAATTATGCCCGGCCCGCATGGGCTTACAAGACATCATAAATTCAAAAAAGCCAGATCCAGAATGCAGTACATACATTTTCAAACAATACTACAAAAGGTCTAAAAACAAAGAAAACCAGTCTGAATAACTGTCTCAATCAGATTTTTATGTCTACAACAAAATTCACAAAACATGTACTATAATACTGAAGAAATCAGAAAAAATATTAATTAAATAATCCATCTTGTCCTCTTTTCCAGGCTTTTGAGACAAGTTAGAACACTTAAACACTTGAAAATCGATTTTTTGATCATCTGTGAACCAGAATATTTCAGGGTTTTGCAGAGCCTTTTCATTTTAAATTGGTAAATTGAAAAATCATCATTAGTATGTATGAAAAACAACATTCACTCTTCCTCTGCCTCCACATTGACACCTAAAGATGACCCTTTTTTATGTAAAAATAAAACAGATTCATTAAAATAACAGTCATCTAATCGGGCCTTCAAAATGTAGGGTGTGCATGCAACACACTGAGGTTATTTATGACACACACTCTACTAAGACCATACACACAGAGCTTCAGTAGAGCTGAAACATTAGTCAATTAAAAATTAGTTAATTTTCAACAGAAAATGAATTGGAAACAAATGTTTTAGACAGAAATTGCAAATGTACTGTTCACTTTGCAAATGTGAATATTTGTATTTTTAATGATAGTAAACTAAATATGTTTGAGTTTTGGACTGTTGGTTGGACAAAATGAGCAATTTAAATCAGTCTGCTTGGGCTGTGGGAAATTTTGATGGGCATTTTTCACTTTCGGACTTTTAAAAGGCCAAACTATTAATTGAGAAAATAATCTGCAGATTAATCCATAATGAAAATAATCACTGGTTGCAGACCTAGTTATCAGTATCATTTCTCTGCATGTTTGCTCCTGATTGTGCAGCAGCCAGTGCTAAATTCAAATAAAGTCAGCCATATGAGTTTACAAGCCTAAAGCAGATATGGACAATGTGAGGTTAGTAATTATACTTCCTCTAAACTCTTCCTAAAACCAAATGTTTACTTTGGTAATAGACTAGCTTCCCTTTTAACAGGTTGAACACGTTATCAAATCTGTTTAAATTAATTTCTGGAGTCGAAAAGATTTCCTCAGGCATTTCCCAGGAAATTTTTTCTTAGAATTAATTGGAACAGTACTCTGCTGAAGTACGACAACAACTGAGATAATGATTACCCAACACGTGACTGTGGCTCTGTGTCAGACAAGCAGCCAGCCTGCCTACGCTGACCTCTAGACTGTACATGAGCTGTTATACAGTGAGCGAGGATGGACACTTCCCAGAGGGATGGGATCATATCCTTAACCACACACACACACACACACACACACACTTTCACACAGAGCGCAATTTGACTCCATAACCTCTGTCATAATGACTTGTTGGAGCTTGGGCAGCTGAGGTTGAATCACGTGTGGCAGACATACTGCATTTGTCCAAGCAATGTGTGTATGTGGGAGTGCCTGAATGTAAGCACATTAGTGTGTTTAAGGGATTGCCCACGTTTCCAAAAACCTTAACCTACTTCACTCCTACAGTCCTTCTGTCTGTATCTTCTCTCTAAGTTCTTATTAGATTACAGTAACGTCAGCTGAGCAGTTGACAGCTAAACCCTCTGCATCACCTGCTGCTAAACCTCAACACTGCGGCTTTCACAGTCTGGATTGAGTTTAGTGCGGCCAAACAGATGTTTCACAGGAGAAAAGCAGTTTATTCTCCGTCTCTCAAGCTGGAAGCTGGTCATTTTCAGTATTTTTACCTTCATATATCTGCAAACTCTTACAGCTTCCTCTTTACAGTGCAACACTCTGTTTCATGTGGTACAAAGGCAGACAAATGCAAACTAACAGACAGACAACACCTATATTAATTATTATTGAGATCAAGATAGAAAATCACTCTGTGGCAGAACTGTTTTGACAGTTTTTAATAACTACATGTCTTTGCTGCCCTGTGTAAACCATGGCTTTTCAAAAAAGCACACAGTCTCTGTCTCACAAACCTGACTTAAAAACAGGACTGTACAGTAGCCTTACAGTTAAGTGGTTCAGTAAAAAGGTGGTTTCTAGATCATAAATCACTTAAACGCACAGGTTGTAGGCTAAATGTTTCCCATCCATCTCTGCCTCTCTCTCCCTATCTATGTTGCTGTATGTGTTAATGTGTGACACACTGTCCCCTTTTTCAATCTGTCCTGAAAGTATTTAATGTTACAGTGCAATGTAACATTGCAGAAGCACCGATTCAGAGGTGGCACATTGAGTACACTTAGAGGACACCATGTTGTCCCCCTGCACACACACACACACACACACACAGAGGCATTCACACCCTTCAAGAATAACCTCACAATCCACAGCGAGACTGGCAGCATCTGGATTTAAGCTTACACCTACATTGCATGCATGGACACACATGAGAGGCTATTACTGACACACAAAGACCGCAGAGCACACATGACTATTTGGCAGTCACCCAGATACCCTCTGCTCACATAGTATACTTAATCACTGACGCTTACCCTCACACACACAGTCGATGTCAGGTGTCACCTTTCTCTTGGCTTTGAAACAGTGGATTTATGAGAATGTGATTTTACAGTTGCTCGCCTCCAGGTGGGATTGTGTGTGTGTGTGTGTGTGTGTGTGTGTGTGTGTGTGTGTGTGTCCCTCTTACTATACACGGCAGCAGACTGAGATTCGTCGTCATGCATGATTAAGCGCAGTCTACACACTCTTAAGCAGACACATACACACGCACCAGGGCAGATGTAAGACAAACAAAACAAAGTCGGACTTTAGGAACCTGTAAGTGTTGACTGTCTACAGACTTTGACTGTGTGAGACATGTAAACGTCTACATAAGAGACGTCATGGTCAACACACACACTCGCACAAAGCAGGGACCATGAAGTTGGAGTTTATTTTGCTGGTGGGTCTTTAAAAAAATGGGTTAGTCATGCATTATATATACAACAGGACTTCTTTTCTGCAGTTCTCTTGTTCTCTCGTCTATCTCTGTCTTGCTGCTTTGTTAAAATTTTCTCACTCTTGTCTCTCTTTTGTGTGTGTCCCCCCCTCTCCCCTTCGGGAGAAATAAAAAGAACAGAAAGCACATCTTTTCTAATCACTTCCTTTCAGCTGGACGTGGCGCGTGTGTGGTGAAGATTGTCTGTGTTGGTGTTTAAAATAAGATATTTTGTGTTAACATGCACCTTTTGTCCACCTGAATCCACACACAACATTACTACTTTTTAGTAGAGTTACAACGATTAATCAATTAGTAGTCAACTATTAAATCAATCACTAACTATTTTGATAATCAATTCATCGGTTTGAGTAATTTTTAAAGAAAAAAAGTAAAAAATTTCTGATTCTAGCTTCTTAAATGTGAATATTTTATGTTTCTTTACTCCTCCATGACGATACACTGAATATCTTTGGATTGTGGACTAAACAGGACATTTGAGGATGTCATCTTGGGCTTTGGGAAACCTTGACACATATTTCACCATTTTTTGACATTTTATAGATAAAAAACTAATCGATTAATTGAGAAATGAATCAACAGATTAATCAACAATGAAAATCATCGTTAGTTGCAGTCCTACTTTGTGTGTGGGCCTGTGTGTGACTGTTTGTTACTCCCTTCTGCTGCTCTTAAAATGTTAACATTAAACTTTTTTACTTGTTCTTGTTTATATAGACTCGTGAAGACAGTGCTTCCCAACCCAGGAGTCCGAACTACCCCAAGAGTTTACACGATAAATCTGAGGGGTCATGAGATGAGATGTAATCATTGATATTTTCTTGTGAAATGCTGGTTAGGTTGCTAAATCTGTTTCAAATTACACAATCTTAGAAGGGAAAGTCACTCATAGGTTAATACATATTAAGTCACATGGGTTCACAAGTAACCACAGCTTTAAGACATTTTTTATATGTTCTCTGTAATTATTTTAATGTGAATGGAAAGCCTGAGAAGATTTGTTGATATGGAAAACGTGAGCACCTTGTAGGCATCTTAGTTCAATAATGTAACACCTTGCAGTACGCCGTCACAGTGACAATGTCTTTGCTGTAATTCTAAAATAAATGTGACATGATTATTAACCGATCCAGTTTATTGCTCAAAGGCAATTTAAAAGAAACAACTTGAATCCTGTGGCTGAAAGATCTCCCTGTTCACTACGCGTAAAAATACAGATTCTTTACAATCACATGGTGCATTGAGATGGTGTGAAGAACATAGTTGCAGCCCAAGACAAAATTCCTCAACAGGACACAACAACAACGAGACTTATGGTGATATTCCCCAGTTGAATCCGTGTTTGTTTGTCGAACATCACTGGTCCGCAGCAGGTTACACAAAATGATGAATGATGAACCTGGAAGGAAGTTCTCTTGTCATGTTGAATTTCATTTGCATGTGAGAGCAGGATTATGCAAAGCCACGATCAATAAAGTCAGACACATTTCTGAAGTGGGTATCGTGCTTGCGGCAGGATCAATTTAAAGATCACCCCCTCAGTCACACTTCACTTCATTCATCTAATGAAGCTGAAATACCCCAAGGAGTTAAAATTCAGATCCTCTTTTCTCTTTGTTCAATCAAGAGAAAATGTCCAAGGTGTCATAAAACAACCAGTCCTCTAAAATCCCTCACTCCTAACAATGTGTCCATTTCTTTTCTTTTCAGAGTGTCCCAGAGCGCGGTGAGGAGAAAAGAATAAATGAAGAGGGTGACAGAGGAAGAGAAGGAGAGGATGAGGAGGAGGAGGAGGAGGAGAAGGAGAAGAGCAGTGATGAAGGTTTCATGGGAATGACTCCGTTGCTGCAGGCTCACCACGCCATGGGGAGGATGGAGGAGTTTGTACACAAGGTAATGAACACACACATACAGGCTAGATACGCACATAGTTGCATATTAGTTATGTTAAAATGGTTTAATGCATTCTGCCTCTTAACTTATCTATACAGATGTTTTGGAGCGCCACACCTTTAATTCCACCGCCCACTAAATTTGTTAATCTTCCCAAGAGCCATGTTTGTTTTACTGAGGTGTTTTAACAACAACACTCAATAAAACCACATAGTAAAAGAAACCAATAAAACCATAAAAACAGAGTTTTGTGTCCTGAACAAACTTAATATGCTTGGGTTTTATTTTTTTTATGTTCTACTTTATATCTCTTTAACAGAACATGTTTCTGGGCACAAGCCAAACTGGAAAATGTCCAAAATACATGGCAGTCGCTTGCAGAAACCAACCAGTTTCCTAGTGATAAAAGTGTTTTACATTGTAGTTTGAGAGTGCAAAGTTAATTTGCAAAACAGCACATTATTGGTTTCTTCCTCTGCCATTAACTTTACCAGAAACTTTCAGAACATGGTTATGGTTTGATGGATTTCACAGCAAATTCTGAGAAGCCAGTTTATGTGCTGTAAGGGTTTTCCTAATCAACTATGTGTCATTATTATTTATTATTATTTTGAAATGAAAATGCAGTAGGCCGACATTAAGAGTTAAGAGTGTCTGCTTTTAAGATGATACTGCTGGACTCATATTAGCTCAGTACACCTGCTTGGACTAAAATTCACACTCTTTCTCTCTCTCTCTCTCACACACACACACACACACACACACACACACACACACGCTGAGAGTCTGCTGAAATTTCAACCAGCAGGTTGTAAATTAGGGAATGAATCAGGGGTGTTTGCCATATCAGACTTCAGTTTATTTATTTTCATCACTTGACCCCATTTGACACTGACACCTACACTATACACATTCGTGATCGCATACAGTACTCCCCTCTTACACACAAACACACACTCATCCAATTTCACATTCAGTAAACAACCAGCTGCTTCTCATAAAAGACATTTAAATTTGATTAACATTTTCCATTCACACCAGCCTTCAGGTTGTTTTTCCTAAACTTAAATATGATGTTTCTATCTGTGTCCTTTTATTAACCAATCAGGTGTGGGAAGGCCGGTGGCGCGTCATACCTCACGACGTGCTCCCCGATTGGCTGAAGGACAACGACTTCCTGCTTCACGGCCACAGGCCACCCATGCCTTCGTTTCGCGCCTGCTTCAAGAGCATCTTCAGAATCCACACAGAGACTGGAAACATCTGGACACATCTGCTAGGTAGTACACACTCATTGACGTTCTTATAACCCAGATCTTAACAAACATCAATGCACTCATCAGTGCCTTAACCCATTCAAGTAAACCTAATCTTTATTCTAACCTTAAATCCTAATCTTGAAGCAAGTTTAACCTCACTTCACTAAAATGTTGTAAACTGGTTTACAAACTGAAACAACAGATGAACAAGAGCGCACACACCACATTACAGCCAGGACTGGGGACAGGGGACAGGGATGTTTAGTAGGAGAAATACAAGACTAATGAAAGAACGAAAGAGAGAAGAAATTAAAGAAGTTGTTTTTTGAGTTGAGCTGCGGTTTTGTGTAAGAAAACAAAGTCCTCAAATCCATCAAATTCCAGGGCGTTATTTTGGATTTTGGGTGAGCGCCTTAGAATTAGATGTATTTGTGTTTAAACCTTTCAACTTTGTAGAAACAACAAACGGCTTTAAACCACTTTGTTTAAGCCAAAGCATCCTTTTTTCTTCTGTGACTGCTGAACAGGCAGTTAAGCGTCTTCTGTTAGAAACAACTGTGTGAAGCTGCTCCCCCCTAGTGGTTAAACAGAGATCCTGCACCTAAATGCCTTTGTGCTTTGAGTGAGATGGTGTGACTAGTGAATACTATTGATGCTGATTATCTTGTTTTGGTCTGTTTGGTTTGAAGAAACAAGTAATGTAATATACTTCTGTACCTCAGCATTTAAAATTTGTGGGGGAGTTATTTATCTTGATTAACATTTAAGTCTCACTCTTCCATCTCTCTTTTTCTGTCTGCAGGCTGTTTGTTTTTCCTCTTTCTGGGTCTCATGTACATGTTCAGGCCCAACATGTCATTCGTGGCTCCGGTCCAGGAGAAGGTGGTGATCGGGATGTTTTTCCTGGGAGCCATCCTCTGCCTCTCCTTCTCCTGGCTCTTCCACACAGTGTACTGCCACTCTGAGGGCGTCTCCAGAGTCTTCTCCAAGTAAGATGCACATGCTGTAAACTCACAGATTTCACTATCTAAGATTCTAGAGTAGAAAAATGTCCTTAAAGCTAAAAAAAAAAAAAAATAATTTTTAAAAAAGTAAAGCCAATGCACATCATGATTATGAAGTCTCATTCCGCATGTTTACTGTGTCTGTAATCTTCCACTCTGTGTTTCCCTGTGTCTAGGTTGGACTACAGTGGGATCGCCTTCCTGATCATGGGCTCGTTCGTCCCCTGGTTGTACTACTCCTTCTACTGCTCCCCTCAGCCCTGCTTCATCTACCTGATAGTGGTGTGCATACTGGGTTTGTCCGCCATCACCGTCTCCCAGTGTGACTTCTTCGCGACGCCGCAGTACAGAGGAGTCAGAGCAGGTAGAGTGAGATAGTGACATGATACATTTATCTTTATTGTGTTCTTTAAAGCTGCTCTAAACAATATTTTATGTTAGCAGTGGATCAGATTACCATGTGTAATGTGAATGGAGTCGCTCGTTGTGATAAACCCACAAACAATCATCACGTTCTACAGTTCCCCTCTGCACTAACGGTGCATTTCAGCATTTTTCAGCATATTGTTTTGGTTTTCAGCTCGCAACTTTACTCTTTCGGTTCACTCTCACCACAGCTGTTTTCAGCAAAAAGCTCTAAAAACACTACTGTACACTACCTGCTCAGCACCAAAGCACAGACAGACACAGTTAGCGACTAGCTGGTGAACATAGTGGAGCATTTAGCTGCTTAAGAACCAGATAGTTTCCTCAGGAGTTGGTGGAGACCAAAAACAGAGCAAAAAGGAGAGTGAATATTAGACTTACATTCACCAAGTGGCCAGATGCATGACTTGGAGTAGATGCTAATGTTGCTCCGTGTCTGCTGGATGTGTAAGTAGGCAATTGTTCGCTAACAACTTTGCTATAACTTTATAATGTGTTAATAAGTCAGTGTTGTGTTAATAGCTTGCTTGCTACCTGTTAAAGCAGGTTTAAGTATTCACAATCTCTCTCCCTGTCTGTCTGTGTTTAGGAGTGTTTGTGGGTCTGGGTCTGAGCGGCGTGGTTCCCACCCTGCACTTTGTCTTCAGCGAGGGTCTGATCAAAGCCACCACCATGGGTCAGATGGGCTGGCTGTTGCTCATGGCGACACTCTACATCACCGGAGCCTGTCTATACGCCGCTCGCATCCCCGAGAGGTTCTTCCCTGGCAAGTGTGACATCTGGGTAAGTGACTAACAAACACACACGCACACACACACACACACACAGTTGCTGACGTTACAAAATATTAGGGGATGCATTCTCAAAGCAGAAGCCATTATCCCCTGTTCATTCCCGAAGCAGGAGCACTTTCTTCTTCACGTTTTTCTCCCTTTATGTTACTCTGTTTCTCTCTCACACACATTTAATCCACTCTTTTTCTCTCTCGGTCTCTTTCTCTAGTTCCACTCCCACCAGTTGTTCCACATCTTGGTGGTCGCCGGGGCTTTCGTTCATTTCCACGGCGTCTCCAACCTGCAGGAGTTTCGCTACACGGCGGGAGCGGGCTGCGCAGAGGACGGCACTCTCTAACACACACACACTGACTCACTCATTCACTCACACACATTTTGCGGGGAGGCACTGGTTCTGTTATGCACAGAATGACACACACACACACACACACACACACACACACACACACACACACACACACATGCTCCTCAAAACATACACACACATGCTCTCCCCCCAGACTGAAGACCAAAGTGGCTTGTCTGGTGTGTGTGTCTGTGTGCGCAATACACAGGATGGCCTCCCAGGGGGCGCTAGTAAAACTGACTGACGAGGGTTTTTGTTCTCTTTGTCTGTCTGTCCATCCCCACCTCTTCTGGCTGTGTTGCTTCGACTATAAAAACACTTCCAAGATGGCGTGTTTTATAAACCAGTTTTGACACTCTGCTCTTTCCAGGAAGTATCTCCGTTTGTTTGGGAGGGGGCGAGGCATTCAAAACCTCCCTCCAATAATCCTACATTTTCTTCTGTGTTGAGTTCTGACATTTAAGAGTTGAATGGTTTGATTCGAAAAAGGAAGCATAATTGTGGCTTAAAAAAACATTTTGCAGTGTTTTTTTGCTGAATACTGTTTTCCAAGTCACACTTTAGAGCATTCAAAAACGAAAAAAAAAAGAAAAAGAATGGCGTGGGAAATGAATTTCTTCCATGATTGTGAAAGTAGCAGGCAGAGGTGTTGGGAACTGGGGCGGGCAGGGGGTTAACCTTTTCCATGTAAATAAGATTTCTAAATTTTGGGTTATAGATTTGTATGAAACATATATGAAAAAAGAATTTAAAAAAAGTTATAATATGACGGCAAGAATAAATAAATATGTTAGATGATAAATCAGTTGAAGATGAGGAGGAGAGGTGCTCTAGCAGTGAGGTGCAATGGAGAGAATAATACAATACTGCGATTGGAGGGAGGCGCTTCAAACAACTTTATGTAGTCTGTATATGCAAGGATGAAAGCAGTGGAGGCGAGGAGGAGATATATGGCACAACATCTGAATCTTATCAAATAAACTTTTCTGACATAAAAACCTTGAAATCTAAACGAGGACGCAGCAGAACGACTGTCCCGCCTCTCAGCTAGTTTTTTGTTTGTTACTTTTGTGTTGAACCTGAGCACTGATCTCAAATCAGACCTGGGGCCTCATGAATAAAACGTTCTCGTGCTTGGAACCGAATCTAAAGTCTAAACTATGATCTATAAAAGAATCATCTTGATATGTAGCCATTTTTCATGTATCTTTTTACTGTAAACTGTGACTTATCTAAAACGAATTTCCACCTCACCGATATAAGTTAATTCTTTCCTATGACATGCCCTTAAAAGATTTGTTTGGATAACTTAAAGATATTTTTTTATAAACAATGGCCCCAGAGTCGTATATATCATTTTGGTAAAACTGCAGTATTATTACAGTACAGATGCAGTTCACTGTACTCCTCCTCCTCCTCTGTGACACTTGATAAGTTTCACCTCCACACATACTCTGTCTGAAAATGTGTTTTTTTCCCTTTTTGATTGGATTGCATTTTAATTAATATCCACTGCTGTTTTGCATATGATTATTATTATTATTGCAAGCTTTAATTTCAACTTTTTTTTCTTTTCTCTTATTTATCACTGGTTTCTCTCATTTGGCCAGAGACCATGTGAGGTGAGGGCAGAAGTCTCCTCTAAAGATCTGATGAAGTTAACTACTTTAAGGACAGATATTGAGACTTCACTTGGAGATTAAAACGACTTTATAAATATATTTTCTGGCGATACCAAAACCTCGCACCTGCACAATGGAAACACTATTCTGAGCTTATCATAAACTGTATGTCTATCGTTTGAAATGTAGGTTTGCAAGTTTCTATTTGATGGCTGCTTTTTTTCTGAACAGGAAGTTGAATAACTGTCAGAGTAATCAGCATCTCTTCTTTCAGTTTTCTTTTCTTTTCTGTTTTTATTTCATCTAGTTTATATTAATTTATTTCTCTTGGGGAGCGCATATTGTCTGTTGAAGCACACGTTCCGTTCTGATGGGAGTGTTTGATTGCAATAGACCTTTATAGCTGCTGTATTGTTCTAATAAAAAAAAGGTTTTTTGAATCTGTCACTTTGTCTTATTAGTGGTTAGTATGTGCACTGAACACTGAACCATGACATAAAAGTACATGGTATAAAAGATGTAAGTCGCCTGTACATTATTCCTTTTATTATAAGTTCAATAATTGTCAAGCATCTGCTAAAAAAAAAAAAACACACCAAAAAAGCAGCATTTGCATTTATTTCCATTACAGGTGTCAGAATCTTGGTTGCTTTTTTATGTATATAAATTGATGTATTAGGCCAATTTAAATGTGCAGGGAGATTTAGGCTAGTAAAACTGATTTCACGTAGCAGAGGCCTGAGGAAGTGTCAGTTTGTTGGAGCAGCTGACTACAGCAGAAAAGACATTTAGCCGACTGTTACAATGGCTAAATGATGTTGAAAAGTTAAATTTTTATAGATTTGAATCCTTTTCTTGATGTGATTGAGCAACATGTACACTTTTCATTAACACCAGTAAGGTGTGGAGATCTCACAGTTTGCTCATACGTCACCTCAGATGCTCTTCATTCATTGGCTGGGCTGGATGAGGAGTGGTTGGGTTGGGTTGGGGTCCAGATGCCATCAGGAGAACTGGAAACACCTGTGGATCTGAGGAAAAGTCAGCGTTTCTGGTTTTGGTTTTCACCTACTTTGAAGAAAGGATTTTACTCATAAACCTTGAACCGGAGTGGAAAGTCGTTTCCATGCTTGGGGTTGTCGGTTGCCGTGGAAACAGCGGGTATCCCTGGTACCCTGGTAAGACCACATACCCACACACTGTTTTCCACCAACATCTCACTTCTGTAGGTCATTTAATGACTATATTTACAGCGTACAACCGGTTCAGGATCTGCTGAACAGATTTCTTGGCAAAAGCGCTTAAAAAGTGAAATCCTTTACATACATTAGGCCCTACATTAGTCTTATACGAGGGTTTACAAGTGAGGTTCCTTCGTTATGATGGACAGGCACTGTAGTTTATTTTGAGTTCATTCATTCATTCATAAAAATGCGAGCAAAATCATCTTCAGTTTGTTTGAGGAGGAAGACCAAAGTGCTTATCTTACTGTTTGTTTTGTGTTCGTCTCTGCTGGAAAAAGAATGTATTTGCAGCATTATGCTTTAAGACCCATTTGGAAAGGTTGTTTTCTCACGCTCGTTGGAAAGGCGAGGCACGTTTTACTGTGTTTGTTTTTACAGGAACAAAGAAGTTTGAAATGTACGTCTGAAAATGAATCTAGGTAAATGACGCGATTGCTGTGATTCTGTTTTCAAAGAGTCTGAATAATATTTAGATTTGAGGGGGAGCTCATATTCAATAATTTTGTAACTAGTTTTAACCTAGATAACTAGATTAACCTGCAGATTATTTTCTCCAGTAATCGATTGATTGATTGTTTGTTTTTTTTAAATTGTGAAAATAGTCAGGAAATGCCGTCACAATTACCCAGAGCCCAAAGTAACTACTTGTTTAATAAAATAAGTATTAAAAATACAAGGAAAAAGCAGCAAATCCTTACATACGGAACCATGAAATGTTTTTGTATGAAAAATGACTTAAACGATTATCAGAATAGTTGCCAATTAATTTTCTGTCTGTCGATTTAGACTTTTATGAAAATGAAACTATACATCTGTGCCCCATTTTCATAAAATTTGCGTCTTCAGTATGAATGAACGGGATTAAAGCTGAGAGCCACAGACAGTCAAAGTCTAACAGAGTGACACATTCTTGGTTTTGGTGGGATTTGTTGACCAGTGGTGGTACCACAGTGTAGAAATAGCCTGTTACAAGTAAAAGTACAAAAGTATCCATATTAGCATCCAAATAAAGTACAAAAAGTCAAATGCAGAATGGCCCATTTAATGTATATTATATTACTGGATTATAATCATTGATAGATTAATGTAGGTATCACTTTAATGTTGCAGCTGGTAAAAGTGGGACTAGTTTAAATTACTTTATATACTGCTTTGTGGCTTAATCTAGATTAATATATCATATTTTATATGTTTTAATATTTTGTATTTATAATCTAAATCTGTAAAGAAACTAGCAACTAAATGTAGTAGTGGAGTAGAAGTAGAAAATAGCATAAAATGGAAATACTCAAGTAAAGTACAAGTACCTCAAAATTGTACTCAAGTACAGTACTTGAGTAAGTGTTACTTTTCACCACTGTCCTTACAGCTGTGTTGATCAAATTACTATCCTGACCTCTCACCTGCTGTGGGAAGTCAGAATAACATTGTTTGATGTTTGTGTAGCTTTACAGAATTTGCACAGCAGGTGTAATGTATACACATAATCTGATTAAAAACATGATTCCAAATCAAGGAAATAATTTATTAGCACATTAAAACCACTAGGTGGCAGCAGCCATGGCCTCACATGCTGTCTGTCTGCTTATGGGGGAAATTCATAGTTTTAGAGTGCATGTGTAATAGTGTGAGTAATGTTGTGACTCAGATTTTATGGTTGCTGTACAAATAATCTGCCTGTAGATCTTTCATGTCTGTAGCGGCTCACAATTGATGCAGTTTCCTGCATCTGAGGCTAAGAATGGGTACAAAAACAACATGATTTAATGATGTCACCTTACATAAAAGGTTTGGTTTACACAAATTACAAAAAAAAAAAACGTTTTCATTTACCCTGCGAGGTATTTAGCCATTCATATAGTTTTGGTTTTGAGAAATTACACTCTCAAATGTCTGGTAGCATTAAATTAGACCAGTGGTGGAGGAAGCATCCAGATCCTTTACTTCAGTAAAAGTATTAATACCTCACTTTAAAAACTACTGTTACAAGTACAAGTCCTGCTTTGAAAATGTTAAGTAAAAGTATGTATAATCAGGAAAATGTACTCAATGCAAGAACTGTTATACTATTATATATTATACTAATATTATTAGTATTACTCGTGCATTAATGTAAAAGTAGGATTTTACTGTTGTAGTTGGTTGAGGTGGAGCTCATTTTGAACTGTTTTGTATCGGACTGCAACTAATTATTTTTATTATGGATTCATCTTCTGATTATTTTCTTGAGTAATCGATTTGATTGATTGGTTTGTAAAACGGTGACATTTTCACAATGTTTGTTTTGTCCAACCAACAGTTCAAACCTCCAAAATTATGACAAATAAATTAAAATTACTAGAAAGAAAAGCAGCAACTAATTGTCTCAGCTGGACTTGTCTATATTGTTAGGTAAAGTTGTTTAATTTATGACAAAATTTTATTCTTCATATGTTTTGTATGCAAATACACAAATCTTAGAGCTGGGTACCCCCAAAACCTCAAAATGTGTAATACCAATCTTGTGTGTAAAGCAAAACTACTTAAACTTCTCTGCTTATTTTGGAAGATACAGTTGTGTGGCGAATTAAAGGAAACTGAACAGTTTTTTGTAAAGTCCAAAGAACAGTGAATCAGTGCTTCTCTTTCAAACTCTTGTCAACTGGACCCTTTTGGCATTTTTTTTTACATTGCTAAGCACAATAGGATGTTAATTACTTGATTTTTATTATGTAGTATGGTCGTGTTTTTCCTTTAATTTGTCATCCATCTGTGTAATATTGAGAGACAACAAAAGAATCTGAGTCAGCATCCATTTCGTTTTATTTTTCTTATAAAAACGTAGACCTTGTGGACAGACCACTTCACAAAAAAAAACCCTCTAAATATTCAGACTCTTTGAAAACAGAATCACAACAAATCGAGTCATTTACCTAGATTCATTTTCATACATACATTTCAAACTTCTTTGTTCCTTTAAAAACACAGTAAAACGTGCCTCGCCTTTCCAACGAGCGTGAGAAAACAACCTTTACAAATGGGTCTTAAAGCATAATGCTGCAAATACATTCTTTTTCCAGCAGAGACGAACAAAAAACAAACAGTAAAATAAGCACTTTGGTCTTCCTCCTCAAACAAACTGAAGATGATTATGCTCGCATTTTTATGAAGTTTCAGTTAGCAAAGTGCTAACTCATTAACTGAGGCAACAGCTTGTGTCAAATGTAAGATGTTTCTGTGGGCACGATGACTTCGCGTACCATGTAGGATTTCAGAGTGATGTGAATGTTCAATACACTACTTTTAAGCTCAGCGCTAACATTCGCTTGAACAGCAAACACACATACTGTGTGAAGCAGGTGAGGTACAAAAAAAAAACTCTTGCCATTTTGACATTAAAATGAGATGTAACTTCTTTTCCTCTTTTTTAAAGTGCATATCTTCATTCACGTTCAGAAATGTTTTACCTGCAGACTTTCACTTTGATCACTGTCAAACGTCATGCACGTGAATCTACTGTCTAATTAGCTATTAAGAGTTTGATGTATAATAAAAAACACTGAATTTCTAAACTGGTTGAATTGATGGAACCGTTGAATCCTGAGTGACACAAACTGACCAATTAAACTGTCCAAAAACTTTCAGGAGCTCAACTCTCATGCTGTTATATGTAGGATACAACACGATATCAGAAAAGCTCCAAAAAGCTAAATTTAATCAATATTCAATGTTTTTCTTTACAAATAGTAAACGTGTTGCTATACTGTATCATTTATAATGGAACAATTCAGCAGGGGATTTCCTAAAATTATTGACTAGACTCAGTCTGTGTCTGAAATCACTCCCTTGTTCACTCATTCACTATTTTCTAGATACTCAATATTTCCTCTATAGTGATCAGTAAATTGATATTGAGTACTTATGAATCTTCGTCATTTACTGCTGTAGAATAACACAACAGTAATTTTCACATCTATTAAAAAAAACTACATTCCCTTGTTGGACTTTTTTTAAGGAGACTTTATAGAGCATACATTTCACACTCGGAAACAAAATGGCGGAGAGTAAACGTAGTGCACTAAACCGTAAATAAGGAGTGATTTCAGACACATTCTCAGTTTGAGAGACAAATCTACAACAAATCAGGCAGAGAGTTTACTAATTTAGGAAGTAGTTTCACATGCAGGGAATAGGCTGATGTCCTAATCTGCACTTCACAAAAGTTACAAGTCTCTGTAACTTTTTGTCAAGCTCTGCTAACAGAAGTTGTAATAAAACGTCCTGAACCAGAGAGGACATGTTATTACCTTACACACGTGTTGCCTGAAATACTGTCAAACTCACTGCTACAGATCATGAAATTAAAACTCAGTAAAAAGGATCTTTTCAGGTCTGTATCGATTATGTATGCATTTTTCATTTTGTGAGATCCACATTGAGCTTTTTACACACCTGTGGCTACGGAGGTTCCTGTAAATGTCACCTATTCTCCATGTTCTGTTAACTGGATGATTGTTTCTCTGCAGGGCTGATGCTGTCTGGCATTTCACCTCTCTCCCCGGCGAGAACAATTTTCTCAGTTAAGTCCGCAAATTCAAAACTTGACCTGCAGAATGGTACTGTTAACAGATGTCATTTATTTTAAGCGTCTACATCTGGGAGCTGGTATGACTAGGGAACTGAGGTTAGTTGTAAATTTTATTTGAGGAAGTGAGTTGCTGAGAACTCAAAACTGTCAAACACCAGGAATTACCCCAAATTTAGTGGACCATTTTCTGCACCAAAACAGCCAGATTTGAGATGATAAAGTATCCTTGTAACTGTAGTTTGATCACAACATATACCTATTTCTTTGTTGTCGGAAGAAAACCACTGACTAATGTATGTATTTTTAAAACTGGTTTTAAGGTCGTAACAGATTGAAGTTTTGTTTTTATACTTACTCAACATGTAAATAAGTTTAAGCAAATAAAACACAAATGACAATGATTTTTGCCCCATCTGCAGCGCAATACTTTGCCTTGTAAACTGCTGAGAACCATCACGGTAAACATAATAACTTATGCTTATAATACACTTTTTGTAGACAAGTAACATAGCTTTGTTTTGTGTCACAGAACACAAAAAATGAAACAAACTATAATTCAAATAAACCCTAAGTTAAAAACACTGAGTGGGTAAATAAATAGTTTGTGAATTGCACAAAGTGGGAACGTTGAAGGTCAAAGCACTCCGATATGTCGAGACCGACGTTCAGTGAGTCGGTGAGAGTGAAGGTCAACGCTGTTTCTCCGTTCACTGTCATGATTTGATCTTCCACAGCTGCAAACAGGAAGAATACAAACATACATAGTGTAAAAGTTTGATCTGCAGTAAAGTGTCCAGTTATAGTTTTAGGTTAAATGCCAGTTGTCTTTCCAGCAGTGGTGGAAGAAGATGTGCCATAATGTAAAAACAAGTGAAAGAAGCTCTGCCACTACAATTCTACTGAAGTATGAAAAGAAAAATGACTAATCGTGTTGTCAAGGTGAAGCAAATTATTGAACTACTTTTATGTTGAGTAGTTTAATAGTCAGAGATATAAAGAGTATAGTAATGCATCATTATATGAGCTGATCACATGTCCTGTGTGTGAAATAAAGTAACTTGTAACTATAGTTGTCAAATGTAGTGCAGTAAAAACTATATACAACAAAGTAACATGAGTTTGAAATATTTCAAGACAGTTGAGGTTCTTGTACTTTAAGGGCAGTACTTAAGTAAATGTTGCTTTTTCCAAAAGGTCTTAACACCAGAAAGTAGGGCTGTACAATTAAATGGAAATCGCAATATGGCCAAGTGCAATATCCAAATAACAGAAGCTGCAATTTTTTGATAAAGGTCAAATTTTGACAAAACAGCATTATACTGAAGTTGCGTAGTGACAACATGTTTGTTTGGTACAGACCCCAACAAATTTTCAGTGAAAATGAAAATTCATCATTCCCACTAATCGTGAATCATATCGTAATATGTCAAAATATCGCAATTATTTTTATCATGCAGAACAGTTTATACTCAGCAGGGTTATAGAATAATGGTGAAACACAGCTAAAAACAATCAAGCTTCCTCTGATTTGAATTTTCTGGCTCTCTGTTCCTTCAAAGGTCACCAGTGTTGAGCTTGATGCAAAACATTCGTGTAGATTTACTTCTCCGCCTGCAAGCTAATCTTCCAGTGATGTGAATTTATTTTGCCACAATTTCAGTGGAATTACTGCAATCAGTGGATTGATTTGTGCTGCTGACCTTGAGGGAGAGAAGCTGTCGCACCATCTAATTTTATTTAACCCTACTTTGTTGCAGTGTAAACTGCTCCACGGGAGATACAGATTGGTCTTCAGTCAGCACCTGTCTCCGAGGACAAGCACAGGGATTTTGCTGCGTCTGACCTGGCAGAAACTATTTAACCCCAAAACATTTACTTTAACTAGCCCTTCAATCTAATGAAGACATGTAGAACAGCAAAATAAAACCCGTACACCTCTCGGTCACACACACGTACCTTCAGGTTAAATCCTAATAAGTCAGATATGACTCCTGACACGGCAGACAGGATGACCACCTGGGTGATGTTGTAGAGCAGAGGGTTCATAGTCAAACCATACAACCTGAAAGGAGTGTCTAACTCCTGGAGAGAGAGAGGGATACACAGTAGTTTAGATTACAAGAAATATTTAAAAGTTCATAAAAAGACTGTCTGTCTGTATTAGAACAAACAGGGTGCTCTGCCTTAACTAAATGTCAGAGTGTAAAGAATCCTGATGATTAAAGAAACAATTAGTTTTAAAAGAGACAGACAGTACCTTGAGTAGTTTGGTAGCCAGTTTTAAGACGTTGTTAACCAGCGTCAGCTCCTCTTTCTTGTTTGGCTTCTTCTCCATCTTCAGATACAGGTTGATCTGTGAAACACACAATGGATCAATGTCGGTGTCTGAAGACATTTCTGCTGTGTGGTTGTACATGTATTTTCTGTGTGTGTACCTGTTCAGTGAGCAGTATGGAGGTGTTGCTGTACTTCTTGCTGGTCTCGGAGCCCAGAGTGACGAACCTGAGCAGGAACAGAGACAGACTGGAGCACCAGATCACCAGCTCCCAGTTGTAGTGACACTCCAGGAACGTTTCATGGACGTGGAGCAACTGGAGGAAGAGAAGTGAGTACATTATTTTTTATTATTTATTTCTTTTAGTATTCGTTGTCTTTTTATGCAATCTTTCTGATGAACTTAAAGCCACTATAATTTGAAAATATCTGATTTATAGTGAAGACCACATTAAGCAAGTTGAAGTCTCACAACTATAAATCCAGCTTGACACACTCAGACATTACCTGGGCACAGCAGATGAAGACGACAGACAGAGTGAGCAGGAAGGCAGACGACACGATCACATCCACTGAACGCTGAGGACCCCGTCTCTACAAATGGGGGAGTTTCACTCAGTGTTTGTGTCTATACATTTCATTCATTATAGCTGTGAATGTGAAACTCCCAAATTACCAGGTACATTCGTAAATATAGATGTTGAAAAAGCGTTTAACATGGATGCTAATTTTTCCCAGTTATATTCAATTAATTGCAAAATGAACAGTCAAAAGAGAAAAACTGAACTTATAGCACTGATAAGAACAGCTATAGTGCATTTTTAAAAAGGGTGTGAATATCATCAGTGAGGTACCTTGAGGTAGGAGCGTAATGACAGCCACATCTTGATATTCTGAACTTTCTTCAGTCTAAAATGGGGCACTTCAGACTTCCTGGCTCTGCGGGCTGAAGTCAGGTGACCGAACAGCTTGGCAAACAGTAGCCTCTGAAACACACACATGAACCTTAATAGCTAAATCTCCCCCATGAGAGTTTAATACTGCAGAGATTCACACTGTTGAGTATCCAACTAACTTTCATTAAAAGCACTAATTCAGACTCTGTCTCACCTGTTTGTAGGTCCTCTCTGCTACGCTGAGCAGGAAGAAGAAGAGCCATATAAGGCAAACGCGCACCAGGAAGCTGAGTGTCACCATGGTGATCACTAAGGCATCTGATCCAGAACCGCCTCCCAGCGCCACCAACAGCAGCTCATTGGCTGAGAGCGTGGTCAGCTGATCCAGGTCACGGTACTGAGCCAGCCTGTAGGAAGTAAAACACAGCCAACATTAAAATTTTAGTATTCTTCCCCCCCAATGTTATTTTAATCTGATTAGAGATGAAAAGCAGATATCTTGAATCTTTGAAGAGAGATGTTACGCCAGCAGTACCTGTACGCAAAAGGTGTGAGGCCGAGTGTCACGGAAACCAGGTTCCCTAACACCTGGTAACCAATACCAGGAGTGTAAAGATTCACCTGTGTAGAGAAGCAGAGAAACAGAAAAAAGTAGTGTGGTTACATCATTAAGTTTTTTTTTTTTAATCCTTCTCAGACATGTAGGTAGGTAAAACGTGAAAAGTATGTATTCCTTTAGTAACTCACTTTGTTCATGATCATGCCGCTGATCTCCAGGACGGACATGTCGGCCTTCTTACACTCGTTTCCCTCCCACACTATGGCGCTCACTCTCTCCAGACCGGGGTTGGAGCTGTGCAGCCAGGGAACGTGACCCTGAGGGGAAAAACATAGAAACCACAACATCCACATTATTAGGGACCTGTCTATTTACTGTAACCACTCTGCCCAGTAGTACTACTCAAATGGGACTTTGGGGAAAGAAAGAAAAACCCATCAAGCAATCAAATCTCTCGGTGATTTGCAGGTCAGAAGACATTTGGGTTGAAAAGTGAAACTTTTCAACAGCATTTACTCTTCACCAACTATAAATTGAATATAGTAATTTAAATGCCGGGTTTTAAATAGAGAGGTTCAGTATAAAGCCCCAATCACATGTAAGAGTTCACAGACCTGATGGAAAGGGTCGTCTCTGTATTCCTTTTTAGCAGGGGGACAGACAGGCGTCCCTCCTCCTTCTCCCTCTGTAAAGAAAAGGAGTATTAGTTTCAATACAAAAACCCACAGATTATGTATGAACAGGCACAGCACGTTAAAATGACTTTAGCATCAGAAGGCTTTTAAACCAGTCAAATATTTTTTTTTAGCTGCAAAGTTTGGTTCTGTTGAAATCTAATCTTTTCTTCTGACCCGTCTCGGAGGTGCAGGATGATCTGCACTCTGCACAGTGCAGGAAATCCTCCCACATCAGGTCCTCTGTCTCGGACTCGTGTCGAGTGCTCTCAGAGTCCTGAGTCCTCAGACTGGAACATCTGGAGCTGCAGCTGGTGCCGGACTTGGGGACGTCCTGATAGACAGAAGGGAGGATTGTTATTTTGTGAAAAATATGAAATTACATCTATATCCTGCTTTCATTTTTCTGAAATAAATTGATTTGAAAGGTTAACATGTTACCTTATCTGTGTGTGTGTTTACCTCCACAGCGTAGTGTTTCTTGTAGTGGTGTGTATTCTTGCGGTTTCTGAGCGTACAGTCACTGTTCATTCTTTCAACTCCCCTGCGGAGGGAGCTGTAGGATGCTTCAGCGTCCTCCTCACTGGATGCCTCATCTGACGCTGGCTCCTAAATGACACAAAACACCCACACGTAAGCCAAATCCCGGAGAGACAGACATTTAGTGGGTCTGTTTAGTGCAATTAATCTATCAACAACTATTTTGATAAATCAGTTAATAGTCAAACAGACAGACTTCTGTCTGTGGTTTGATGGATCACCTTATTGCCGCTTGCCAGCATCAGTCCCGTGCTGCGGGGTGTGTGTGTGTGAGTGTGTGCGGGCTGGACGTGGGAGTTCCAGCACACCTCGTCAGCCCTGTTTAGCAAATCACATCGCTGCTCGTGGAGCTGAAGCCCCTCCTCGCTGCTGCGATTGGTCACCCGGCCGTCCAGCGACACGTAGCCGTTGTCCGTCTCAGTCGACTTGTCAATGGACAGCTTGGACTTCTTAGATCTGAAGGAGGCGGCAAAGGAAGAAAAGGAGGGAAGATGGGTAGAAGAAAAAGCCAGAAGGGGAGAGCAAGAGAGATCGATAGAAAAAGATGGACATATATAGATGGACAGAGCGAGACAGACAGATATTTAGATAAACACACAGCAGGGCAGTGAGTTTACCAGTAATGTAAGTAAGTTCAGTCTCAGTAGCAGACGTGCAGTGCAATAAATCACACTAACAGGATGCATTCAACAACACTGTGGAACGTTCATACTAAATGAACACCAATATTGGAGAGAAAATGTTGCATAAAACGTGAGCTGCTGCTTTACTAACCATTCAAGTAAAACGCTGAATAAGTTAATAAATGAATGGATTAGGGAGAACAGCACTGAGCATTAAGTATTGTAACTATAGCAACCTAAACCTAGTGTGACTGGTAATCTAAGTCTTCCTCACAAATAGGAATTCTAAATAAAGTTAAACAAGTGAGTAAATCAGAAGATTAATGAATGGATCACTGAGAAAAATGAACTGACAGTGGTGGCAGTGTCTTGCACTGAGTGCTGAAGTGAGCGTGGCAGATAATCAATAGATGAGGTATTCAAATCAAGAGTTATTTAGCGCTCAAACGTTCCACACTGTTGCAGTCTGCTGAAAGCTGGTCAAAGTAGAAGCTTAGGGAGAAGCAGCAGTCTGAGACAGTTCTAATTATAGACGTTTAATTGGGTAAAAAATTTAGCTTGAGAAACTTTCAGATAGTTGATTTATTGGTAGAATTTTTTTCCCAGCCAAGAACAACGCCCCATGCTTCTTTTGAAAAGCTTGATCAGCAAGTCATGCACATCAAAATCAGCTGCAAAATCCCTCCGTTCCTCACTGAACCCTGTGGTGCCAAAGACCAAATGTCACATATTCCGTTAATTTATGAGAATCATTTTCCCATCATTTTCTGGGAAGATAAAAGTGAGACAGGAGAGGAAGTGACGTTGCAGCTGAAGAGTCGAGACTGGGATCCAGTTTTTGACGTATGTTTGTTGGTTGGACATATAACTTGTGTAATAATCTTATAAGACAAAATGTAAAAAATTTGATGAAATTCCCATGGGGAATTTACTGATTTTAGCATAAAAAACTATAACTTTGGATCATTTATGAACTGAACCCAAGCCCCTGTCTTTGTACATCATCTCTTTTTAAGAAGATGGGAAACGAAAATACACACCCAGCTTTACAGATATCATGCCAGAAATCTTGGAAGAGAGCGCCCAGGCTGTATGTGGTGCTGGCTGAGTGGGAGTGTGGCGCCCCCTCCTGTGTGTTATCGGTAGTGCTAGACCCGTCGCCTTCCCTATGCACCTCCATCTGAGATGCCTTCCTCAACTTCCTTCAGTTTGGAAAGAATAGAGGGGTGGAGAGAGACTTAGAGCGGACCTGGAGACTAGGAAGACTTGAAACTACAGCAGTGTGTCCACCGGGAACCTGGCTGTTTTTTTTTTACATTGTAATAGTACATTTTGAATCAGATGCTACCAGTAAAAAAAAGATTTGAACTTTTACAGAAACTAGAGTTTCAAAGAGCAAAGCACTGAGGCAGCACTGGTACCCAAAACTCAGGCACCCGCTGGACACAGAGCCTGAGACAGTTAAAAGGCAAATTCTGCCAACATCCTCTTTTAGGTTGTTATTCTGCAAAAGTAGATATTTTTATAAAAATGTTAAACTTAAATGCAACAGCGTTCCAGTATCAAAAGGAAATGATCAGAGGAGACTAAAAGAGATTTTCATGGATGATAATTGTCCTGTATTCATATCAACGATATAAAATAATGAAAAACAGATTATGACACTTAATAAAAGGGCTTTAAAACCTTATCTGGTAAACAAGGGACAAAAGCTCAAAGAAAAAACATCCCAGATTTAGATTAAGAGGCATCACATGTCAACGTATATCCTTTTTGGTGAAAAATATTTTGTTCAATGTCTACTTTTGCAGAATATTAATGTAAAAGTTAGATTTTGCAGAATTGCTCCTTATAGATTAGGTTAGTAATAAAGGATAGAGGAGAGGTGAAGGACTGGACTTTTGGTTTTCAAATTAAAACACTGGATAAACAGGATGCTCATAAAAGGCTTTCATCTACATCATCTATGTAAAACAAATTCCTGCTACTATTACAACTAAATTTGGTTTGTGACCTCAAGGCATGCACGCAGGTGACCACATATCACTAAGATTTCCCTTTTTAAAAATGACACGTGAAATTTGGCCAGCAGATTCTAAGCAGACTCTCTCCTGCACTAGAAACTGATGTATCTTTTTGTCTATGAGATGAAATGTCTATAAGACTTGGATGAGGAAAAGAGAGAGACAGATACAGAGAAACGTACAGAGGAACAGAATCTTCATTGTGTAAAAATAATTCTAGCCTTTTCATAATTTTTCCTTAATTGTCCTTGAAGTGAAAGGAAACCGAGGTTGATTCAATGAAGGACACCATTACCTCTTCCCCCACACTCAAAAACCTCCTAAAACCCCTTTCCAAAACTGTGGCATGGTCCAATTTTCTTCCAGAGAATCTGAAAATTGTCTTCATCAAACATCATTTTGAACCAGAAACAGTAGCCGCACACTGACAAGCTTTAAACCAACAGAGAGAAAATCACAAACTGCAAGTCTAAAAACTACAAAACACACCAAATAAAGCAAGCTACTTTCACACAATGAATCCCATTTGTCTTTAACCAGTGACATTAGATTTATCATGGAGAGATTTCCTTTAAGATAAACACGCCAATTTAGGGAACTCATCAATCAAACGACTTGTCTCCAAAAACAAAAACCCCTTTATAGGGATGAAAACGCCTCATTTTCTGCCTGGCATGTGGTAAGCATGTAATCTAGATACAATACAAAGGCTTTTTTTCAAGTGCTGGTTGAAATTCTTGCCCATACAAGATCCTTTGAAGTACAAACAGCAAAATTACAGTTTAGAAAGATTAAAATGATACTAAATTAAAGTCACAAAGCTGAGAAGAGAGTCTGATTGGTGCTGATGTTGACAGAAACTTGTGGAAAATATCTCCATGATAAACGTGCTTCTGTTTAGTTTGATTTTTAGTGAAAGAAGCAGACTGAGAACTTGGTCAAAAGTGAACAGTGAGGACAAATGCAATCCAGCAACAAAAGATGTATTCATTCATTTGTTTCCACAACTTTCTTTCTCCGTCTCGTGCTTGTTATTGCCATTGTTTATCTCTTTCAGTGTCTCCCTTTTTCCCCAGAGGGACTTTTTGGGTGCAGTGTCCTCTGATATTTTAATGGTTTGATTAATCTTTTCCTCACTCTCTCCTGCACCCATGTTGTCCCTCCTTTTCTTCGCTTCTCTAACCATAATCTCATTTTTATTGGCTCCTTTCCTCCCCCTCTTCCATAATGTCCTCATGTCCACCTTCCCTTCTTCTGCCCTTTGCTTTATCTCTCTTTCTGTATTATTTCCCCATTCTTTTCTGAATGGGGAACATGTACATAGTATTTCCCTCTTTTCTTTTCCCCGTTGTTACCTGCGTCTCTTTCCCCCGCTGCTGGAGGCAGGTTTCGGGGTCCTGGTGGAGACGATCTGACAGTGGACGGTGCCCAGCAGCAACATGAGCCATATGGCTCCAAACACCTCGGTGGTTGGTATCCCATGAGGCTGAGGGATGATCACATACAGGACTGCTGCCGCCACTGCCGGAGAGAGAGAAGCAATTAACACTAAACTCTGCAGCTTTGAGACCTCTTTTTTTTTTTTTACTTGACGAAGATCCAACTGGGATTTAAATAAATTTGTGGTTTCGAGTCAGTGTGCATTTGTTACCCTTTTCATTGATGTGGATTTCCAATAGTCTTGCACCTACATGGGATGTGTATATAACTACCATCCTTCTATGACAAAGAAAGTCAGATGTGTAACTAAGCAGCTGTTTGCTAACATGTTAGCCACAGCAAATTAACAAGGTAACAGTATCTCAGGTTTGCGTTTCAAAAATCACTTGATGAAACTTTAAGTTGCCTAGTGTTAAATCAAAGAGAAGATGTGTGTGTTTTTACGCAGTATGTGGGGGGAAGTGAGCAGGAAGGGCGGGGGGTTAGAGAGAGAGTCTGTTTTCGTCAGAGCTGAAAAGGGCATCATGATGTAGGGGGTGGAAAACACTGTTCAGTGGTCTTGAAAGTGTTTGTGCAGCAAGTGTGTGCTGCTCTGTGGGTGCAACCCGGGAGTTCTCAATGCTCACAAGATATTGTGGGCTGCATGTGTATTTTAAGAAAAACAGCAGAATAGACGCACAGTGTCAGCTGTTGGACATCTTGTTAAGTCAGTTATTGGTAGAAGATTTAAACATTCGCTGAGGATCAATTCAATTTTATTTATATAGACCAATTCATAACAGAAGTTATCTCATTGCACTTTTCCTATAGAGCAGGTCTAGACCGTACTCTTTATAATATTCAGCCTAGATACCAGATCAAATCAGTTAGACTATTAAAACTAGGGATTGTAGATATAAAATGAAATGAAGAGTGACTGTATGACCTATTTCTGATATTTAATAAACAGATTTTGGTGCATAGTCATAGAAATTTTATATTTCCACTACTACACTCACCTTGCAGCAGATAGAGAGCCAGCAGTAAGAGGTAAATGGCTCTGGAGGTGACCTGGATCCACCAGCGATAAAAGAACGGGAAGAAGACGACTCTGACGATGCCTTTCCTGGTCAGTGACGTCCACGGACTCTCTGGTTTGGCCTTGGCAAACGCCGAACCTGCGGAGGAAGAGAATAAATACACACTAAGTTTAACGAGGAGAACTAATTAAGCCAAATGACTGCAGTGAGCAGAAAAGCTCATCACTTAATACATCCTGGAGTCACATTAGAGCAGTGGGTTTATCTTTTAAGCTTCCTTCTCAGACTCCTCTTCCGCCCCTTCTATCTTTTTTGGTCTCTGCATTTCATCTCGTTTATCTACTCTCTTCCTCCGTTTCTTTCTTGATTATCTATCTGTCTTCCTGTGCAGTGAAATAACAATGAGGATAAATTGGAATGATCTGATGAATAATTGAAAATGTGATGAATATGAGACAGATAGGAAGAGATGGGAACGCTGATAGAGAGATGAAGACAGAAAGAGCGAGGGTTAACAGTGACAGGGGGTTGGCACAGCAACGCTGGCATCTTAGGTTCATGTGTGTGCGTTTTATGTGATGCCACTGAGCAGACGATGTTGTGTGTCTGATGGTTTTTAGCTTTAGCAGAAAGCCTGTCTGGTATCTAATCTAATTAGCTTAATGGAAAGGAAGTTTGCACTCACACACACACAAACTTTTTTCTCACCTCTAACCAAGTCCACGTCTATAAGGTCTGGTTTGACATGTCCTGTCTTCTTTGGCTTGTTCCTCAAGCCCTGCAGGGGGAGACAGAGAGACGTGGGGGGGGTCAATGTCAAAGACAAAGAAAGAAACAGAGATTAATATAAACATTAACACACACACACACACACACACACACGGAAACTCAACTACAGGTGGCTTCTCATGCACTTTATGCCTTCATAAACACACATACACACATTCAGTGTTTGAGGAGGCACACAGTGCATTCAGACTCACACAGCTACTGGCTCTATTCTCTATTTCACTGCACGTGCATCTACTCACATCCACTAGATTTAACTCAACATTTTCAGCCCAATCTGGAAAACAGACTTCTACACTTCTACACTACACTGATGCATTAAGTCAGTCTAAATGTTGCTACTTTGCATTCGTTAAAGAATTCAGAGGATAAAAACAGCAAAACATCCCTAAAGACCTTTCAGTCCTTGAAATCAGCTGCGTCATTTCAAAACAGTGTGTTATAGCCATCATTCATTCCAGAGGTTTACTGTTACAGCTTTAAAGTTGGTGCTTTGTGCAGTTTATGACCCTGGGAATAACACTCCCCTGTGGCACGCTGACTTCCTGTGCCACTTCCTGCTATGATGTATACACTTTTGTGTGTGTGTGTGTGTGTGTGTGTGTGTGTGTGTCTGTGCGCTCTGTCAGCTGTGAAAAACTGTACTGAAACTTTCTGTGCGACCATAAGTTCTGAAATGTGGTGCCTTTCTGTGTAAGTAACAACAGGAACAGTAAATACAAATGAACATTTAAAAGGGACAGATCACCCCAAAATCAAAATACATACATATTTTTCCTCTTACCAATACATATTTATGAGTTTTAGAGATATCAGCCATAGTGATGTCTGCCTTTTTGGAATATAATGGAACAAAACTAATAAAACTGCTCACAACAAAGTCTGTGGAGTATCTTGAGTAACCGGGTCATGATTTCTGGAGAGAGACATTGCTGTTGGGTGTTTCAATTATTTATTTATTTTTTTTACACTTTGAGCACCACAAGCTGAGTGCCATATTTTCCATTATATTCCAAAAAGGCAGACATGTCTACGGCCGATATCTCCAAAACTCATACAAAACAATCTAGATGGATAAATAGTGCTACATGTAAGAGGAAAAATATGTATTTTTTTTTATTTTGGGGTGAACTGTGAAGGTGTGTGTGTGGGGGGAGAGAGAGAGAGAGAGAGAGATATTCAGTACTTCAGTACAACAACAATGTCGAAGTCACACTATTGTGAGCAGCCTGAGAATAGTTTGGTCATGCCTGTGTTTACCCAGAGTCATTAATATGAAACCTCATTAAAACCATAGTGCTCTGTGTACATGTGAGCAGCTACACACACACACACACACACACACACACACACACTATTCAGTTTCCCATCCATGTGCATGTACAGGAGCTAAGAGGATTTTTAATGGAACAAAAAACATATTTTACACAAAGCACTTAGTTAATGATTGTGGAGTTGTGTCATGTTAAGCTGTACCTCTAAAATATTTGTATTCCAATATTTGGTATGTATCATTTTCGTGACTTCTATAACATGTTTGCAGCTATGTATCTGACGGGTCATATTGTAAGTGTTGCTGTATATTTTACTCTGACGTCAGCTAGATGTAATCAGTTTTGTGCCAATATACAGTACACCTTGTCTTTTGTTATGTTATTGTCATGTTTGTCTGATGAGGATGTGGTAGGGTTGAAACAGCGACTTTTTTGCAGCCCAAAAATGTTTTGGGAGCTTTAATCCAGCGTGCTGGATATCCATTTTTTCCCTATTTTTCTTAAAAAGGTCCCATTAAATGACAAATTAATGAATCTTTCCTCTGTTGTTACTGATCAGACTTATAGTCTTACAATATTTAGGCTAATTTCTTAGCCCAGTCTTGTCTTATGTAACATTTGAAAACTTTGGCTTCTTTAGTTAAATGATAAAAGGGATTTTGTAGAAAAACGTTTATATTTTTAGGAATCAGCACCCAAAATCAGTTATTGTATTGGCACAAGTATAGAAATTACCAGCCCTACTTCATTATCAGGTTTTCATTATCAGTAAACAAGGTCTTAAGTCCTTTCAGATCTTTGAAATACTGAACATTTCAAGGATGCGAGTCATTTTAACGGTAACACATAAAGCTGTCCACTTGAATCTGACTGGCTCATGCCAATATTTACATACCGGCCAAACAAGTTCAGTGCTATCAGTCAGTGGTCTGATAGAGTCTTAATGGAGGCCCTTATCATTACATAGCACAACCAACAAGCTAATACACTGTGTGTGTGCGTAAGAGAGGGAAAATGTGACAGTGTAGAAGAGCAGGACAGTAGTGTGTGTGTGTGTGTGTGTGTGTGTGTGTGTGGATGTGCGCGTGTGTGTGTACATGCAGGGCTCTTGGCAGTAGATTTACCGCAGCAGACCACGGCTCCCTTATCTCTGCACTATTCATAGCTTCTTATCTTTCTAAACTACTTTTTCCTGCAGTTACAAGTCATGATGTTGCCTCAGTGACTGATTGGTCCAGCATGTATGAATGATTAATGCAAAATCTGAAGAGAAAAATGTTAAAGCAACTATGCTTTACTCTTTACATTCCTTATTAAAGGCTGCTTGTCATGTTGCTTATTCTTCTGTTGCACTATGTGCTACACACCTAAAATGCATATGTAAATGCATTTTAACAATGGAATTTGAACCAAAACCCCAGCAGAATATATTGTAGTTTCCTGTTTGCACCAGCAGGTGGCAACTGGGTTTCTTCTGGAGAGCTTTACACAGTGTTTTCCTCACTAAAACCTCACACACAACTGTGTGTTTAGTTTGTTTGAAGAGTTCATTTTAAATATGCTCTACTTCTGTAAAAAGGTTAACTCAATTTTATCATCCAGTCTCTATAAAACATAAGAGGTGGGTTCCTTATTACACTTGAATTTTACACAGAATTAATAATGTATGTGCTTATTTTGTCAGAGCAGTTATAAATGATGGAATAAAACAGTTGTAATATAATATTTCTTGTCTTTCGCAAAGTCAGATATCAGAAGGGAAACAAAAGGAAACAAATTAACACAAAACTGGGCTCATTGGTCTTTAAGGCATTCTGTTATTAGACATAAATTATGCTTTTGTAAATTAACACTGTGTGCCAGAAATTAAAAATATGATCATACAGAGCATCATAAGGGCATAAAGGAGCAGCTATATCTCCTCCTAAAACAGATGCCAAAATAGTCAATATTAAGAGAAGTAGTCGCGGCCACATCTGACTGCTAAAACAGGACTTCTGCACATTTTCCAGACGGCTGAGTTCCTCTGAATTATGAGTACTGCTTATCTACTTATCTAGAGTATAATTAACACTTTAGGAGGAGGGGGTGACACATATCCATACCAGGCTAAGATAAACTCTGCGCTGTCTGCTGCAGCTGCAAACTGAAAAACCAATTACTTTACAGACGAAGAGCCATGGTCGCAGCGCTGCGTCTGTGTGCACGTGTGTGTGTGTGTGGACTTTGAGCTCATTAAATAGGATATCTCTCACCTCTCTGACAAGAGGTATAGTAGGAGGGAGGTAGAAGTAGAGATGGGACAGAAAGTAGAAACCACCAATGAAATGTACACACAATGTTCTGTCACCATCATTAACATAAACAAATAAAGTTAATTAAAAACTAAATGTAATTCTGCCCAAAAAAAAAAAAAAAAAAACACATTCAGAAGCCTTATCAGGTCCTCGAACCCCACCTTGGACATGTTGGATATACGAAATCTGAGAAGGGAGGGATGAAGTTGTCCTCTTTTAAACGTCAAAGGTGAGAGGTCACAGCAGACAGGTCAAGAGGCTCTAATTACACACAGCTCTGGACTAAGAGGGAGTCGCTTCAAGCCATGCACTCACACAAAACACACACACAAACAATGTTCCATTAACCTCTAATTTTAACCCACAAAGAGATATCATGAAGCAGTGCAAAAGAGGTCTATAGCTATAATGTCACTGAGTCCGACAATGTTATAAAAGTGCGATGCTAAATCGGTGGAGTGCTCTTTTAAGAAACTGGTGGCTATGAAAGAAAACAACGTCCTACAACTGACCAGTGCTTGTGTTTTTCCATTTCTATGACAACACCTCTCTGCAGTGTTTCTACTTCCTACTGCTTCCTTGTTCGTGGTTTGCAGTTTAAACTGTTTACATACAACAGTTTGGAATATCATAGTGCGCTAGATCGTACCAAAAAAGAAGGATGCAGTGACAGCAAGTGACTTACTGCATGTCTGATTTACACAGGAATTCATGTCAGAGCAATTATAGTAATTTCTAGCAATCTTAACTCTCATTTAAATTACTTATCCTATACTTTTCCATATCTTTTTATTTATTTTTGGCATTGTTATAATTGTTGTATTGTCTAATTGTGTAAATAATTATCTTTATATCGTTGTTTAGCACTACGGAAGAATGTTGTGATCATGCAGGATTGAACAGAATAAAACAAAAAAAAAACATAAAGGCTGTTGATTTCGAGGTGAATGAGACAGAAGGGACTAGGCCGCATATGCACATTTCTGCTGTGAACTAGAGGCTGGGAATCTACCACCCTACCTGAATTATGTCTATGTCTATTCCCAGAGGAACACACAGCACTGACTGGTCACAGAAAGGCAGCTATGACGCATTTTGCGTTGTAAAAACAGTTTTGTCTTTCGTGAATCTTTATGTGACGCACACTTCTTGAACGTCAGCTCAGATCAAAGAGTCATCGTTGCAATTTTTTCAACAAAAAAAACAAAAAACAAAACATTTGTTAAGAGTAAAAGAAGACCAAAGTTTCGGCAGCATGCTGACTGGCACCAGCCTGATCACATGACTCATGCTAATCCAGCTGAAACAGCGTCACTACGGTGTGAACGCAGTGTGGGGTTAATAAACACACCAGGATTTGACATGGCAACTGAACAATCAAACAAACCAATCACAGTCTAGCAAGTCTATAGCGTGGGTGAGCAGACGTGCACTGTGGGACAACAAGAGGGACGTCCTCCCCACTGTATACTCACCAGAGAAATAAACTGTAGAGAGGAGGAGGAAAAGACGGATGGAGAAGAAGGGACGGAGATGGAGATGAAGAGAGGAGAGATGGGCAGGTGACAGCCAGCCAGGAGGGCAGAGAGGAAAGAGTTAAAAGAAAACACTGGAAAAGAACTGGCAGCATGGTGAGAGACGGTGAAAACAGAATAAAAGGGAGGAAGAAAGAGGAAGATGGAGGAGTGAAAATCAAAGAGACAACAAAAAAAAGACTTGACAAAGTGAACCAAAAGAAATAGAGAATAAGGAGACATTTAGAATAAGCAGAGCACAGAAAGAAAACAGGAAACAACAGTGAAATAACAGAAAGATGGACGTGTGGAGCAAACCATGGACCAAACGTACCTTGATTTCTCGCTGCTCTACTGATTTCTCCCATATCTGTTGGTCATAGGCGCCGATCTGGTAAAATAAACAAAGAGGAAGGATTAATGATGACATATGGAGAGAAGAGCTACAGTAAACAGAAAGCAGGTACAAGGTTTCAGTTTCTTGATGCTGTGCACACGTCATCTTCTTGGTGTTTACAGAAAGAGCCATATTGATTCAAACCACAATAAAAGGTTTTCTTAGACGCACTAAAAAGCTTCACTTCCCCTCAATAAAGTTCATATCGTTGAGTAACGACTGTAGTGGACAGAACAATGTTTTTCCCTGGAAGGATCTTTCACATTTATTAAAAAACTTAAAAATAAAACAATGTCATTTCATTGCTTTCTCTCCTCGAAATCTTGTGTGACTCTGGGGAAATGCATGCAGCACCACTGGTCACTGGGATCAATAGACCTGCAGAGTGTGTGTGGAGGAGAAAGTGTGTGTGTGTGTGTGTGTGTGTGTGTGTGTGTGTGTGTGTGTGTGAGGCCAGTGGAGTGGTTAATAAACGCTTATGTAGATCCTTGACAAATAGTCATATGTGCAGTGTTTCTGTATGAGCATAGCACAACAGAGACGGACAGAAAGAAAAACAGACAGTGAAACGTGGGAACAAGATATATTTGTCCCTCGTCCAGACATCTGACCTGGGAACACACACAAACTAAACGAACACACTCTAAAAGGTCAAACTGTACTAATTTCACCCTGCTAGAGTTGCCAGTTTCTTATTTCTCCTTCTTTTTAATCCACACAGACACAACTAGCAGATAATACTCAGCTTTGACTGTTGAAAGTGAAGGAGAAAAAAGGACGCTGGGAGAATCAAGTCACACAATTTTCTTGCTTTTTATAAAGCGTGTGTGTTTCAGAGACCTAAGAGGATCAGCTGATGATCTTACCTCAGCAGATCAGTTTATTCATGTGAGTGCGTGAGTGTGTCTCCAAGGTCATCCAGCTTTCCAGTGGAAACTCTGCATCTTTAATGAGACTTCATTAAAGATGGATAGAAAGATAGGAAGAGAGAGGTCAAAGACGAGGAAAGAAGAACATGAAGAGAGACAGAAAAGACGATCGTAAGAAGTGAGGACAGAAAAAAAGTGTTTTTAATGTCGGTCAAAGAGTTACTTTATAGATCTCTTTTTCTTTCTCTCTCAATCCACGTTTTTGCTGGGCAATATCACGTTACAAACAGACACGGATTCTTGGCATGTTTACATGCCAAATTATTATAATGTCATTTGTGCTTTTACTTTTACAGCCCCGATGACTTGATATCCACATGTTAACCACCAGATACCAGCAGGAGATGTGGGTCAAGCACTGCGTCACATTGTGCTCGCCCCACAGTACATGCGCATGTGCGACCTTGATCTCAAGATGGGTCCTCCTGCACGTTTAACTTTATCCCACTTTCAGTGCTTTGTTTTCATTTTGAAATACAGATTTCTACTGTGTAACATGTGGCTACCATAACACCGCCGGCCCTCAGGTTACACTATCATACAGACAGCTACTGCTTTCCAACTTATTTAACTTGTTTTATCTGTAAGTAGCTAAGTCCTATGCGTTCATGCAGTTATTTTTCATTTCAACCTGTCACAAACTTAAGTAGGGACTGATTTTGAAAGAGTGTGATTGAAAGTTAATTCTTCACCTTGAAAACAGTACTTGACATAATCTCACCACTTTCAAACTTGACGAGAAGTCCTTAAAGTGCTCAGAAACATGGACATTTTAACATCTACAATTCCATGACACCTGGGCAAAGGGAGATCATGTGATACGATTGAAAGCTCGATGGAGCTTGTGGTGAGACAGTTTTGTCAACTACTATATTACTAAAGATTTCCAACATAAAGCTCTGGCCAACCTGAAAGTAACATTTCTTCTTTCCCTTCTTTTTTAGTGAAGCAGCTGCGTCATTTTACATGATGGTGAAATTGAAAGCTACAGAACAGCTACTAAATGGACCATTTCTGCAACAGGAATTAACAGTAGTCTCAATGATTTTCATTTTTGTTGGAATGTTTGCCCCCAAATTGACTTTTTTTGTCTTTTAATCCTGCAATAAGGGACTGTAGATTACTCCTCTGTTCATTTAGAAAAATAAATTGCAATTCTTAAATTCTGACATTATAATTGGGCTGTAGCTTATTGACAAATGTGAATCCCAAGGCTCTACCAGATGAGAACAAACAGCCTATTCTGAGCACCAGATAGCATTAAATCTGACGTCTGACTGACTGTGTGACATTTGGGCTGACAGCTAATTTTCCACATCACTCAACCTATTAAAAAAACACACACACACACACACACAGGAGAGGATGTTAGAGTATATGCAGAGGACAGCCAGAGGGCAAACATGACCAGACTACACAACAGAAAGATAAAGGAGAAAGGGTGTAGATAAGGAGGAGGGCAAGTATGGGAAGATGAGTAATTTTCACTCTCTCTCTCTCTCTCTCTCTCTCTCTCTCTCTCTCACACACACACACACACACACACACCCTTTCATCACTATCTGCATACCTCATCAGCCGCTCTCAAAATAAATCTTAGGCAACAAAACACTAATTACAGTTTCTCTGTACACTTGCCTCTTTATTTTAGCATTTTTTGTCTTTAAATGATAAAAGATTGCTTTAGTAACTGTCATGGGTTAAATATTCTTGGTCAAATGGCACATGAATCTACACTGATTTCACTAAGAAAAATCACAGACTTCATCCATTTGACAAGCAAATCAAGTGCTGAGAGTGCAGCAGAAGGGAAGATGACGAGGCCAAGTGTGTCGCTGCGGCAGTGCTGGGGTCACCATGACGACGGATGGAGGGACGATCCAAGGGGGGGGGGGGGGGGATTATGTCGGCAAAGCAACAGAGTTATATAACAACTGCCTCTGCAATAGAGGGGGTGTTTTACACGCACACACACAGATGCTGGTTTGACAGACATTCATAAGGTTTCACACATTAACACACAGATTAGCTGTGAATAATTGTTCAAATATTGTTCATCAGTGGTAATTATTGCCATTCATCTGCTATGTTATTACAGACTAGCTGGGGGGTTCACTGTTCACTCAGTGTTGTTTCCAGCTGCAGCAGGGAGCGGTTTTTGGACCCACTGCACTCTATACCTGCCCAGCACCAAACTACTAGCTCGTGAACATAGTGGAGACCAAAAACGGAGATGAAAGCAGACTGAATATTGAACTTACATTCATCAAGTGGACAGAAACACAACTCCAAGTTAATGCCAATGTTGCTGCGTGTCTGCTGCATTTGTATGTAAAATGCTGACAAGCTTTGCCATATAAACTTCATAACGTGATAATACAATATGTCATCAACTTTTTTTCTGTTGCCCTAAAATCGCCAATGCAGGTTCAAAATGTGTCTTTTAGTGCTGGAACGATTAGTCAAATCGTTCATTAGTCAAGTTGTCTATCTAGAAAAAAATAGAGCTGGTTCAAGCTTCACAAAATGAGGATTTGCAGCTTTTCTCTGTTATATATTATTGTAAATTGGATATCTTTGAAAGCATCAACTTGAGCTCTGGGAACTTGTAATGCACATTTTTTCAAATGTTCCAGCATCTTATACACTAAACAATTTATCAATTCATTTAAAAATAACTGATTTAAATCATAATGAAAACTTTTTTGCAGCCCTAGAGTCTTTTTTAAAGTTGAAAGCTAAAAATGGGTTTTCAAATCTTTAGAAATTAACTTTCTATCAGGACCTTAAAATTTTGTGAAGCTACTGGCTATATAACACTGTCAAGTCCTTCTCTTCTATACTCTATGGCCAAGTTGAACAAATCAACAAACAAATGCTAAACATTCTGCTAAATCTATTTTATGTCTCCATATAAACTATTCATCTACTATTTTCTTACTTCCTTTCAGTTTGAAAACCTCAGTACTCTCCATTGTGAAGCAGACTGTGATGGGAAATCCCTCACCTACATTGCATCCAGTATTCACAGCGCTTCACTTTTACCACATTTTGTTATGTTACAGCCTTGTTCCAAAACAGATTAAATTCATTATTTTCCCTCAAAATTCTACCAACAATACCCCATTATGACAACGTGAAAGAAGTTTGTTTGAAATCTTTGCAAAATAATTAAAAATAAAAAACAAAACAAAAAATCACATGTTGCTCAATACTTTGTTGAAGCACCTTTGGTCCCAATTACAGCCTCAAGTCTTTTTGAGTATGATGCTACAAGCTTGGCAAATCTATTTTTGGGCAGTTTCTCCCATTCTTCTTTGCAGGACCTCTCAAGCGCCATCAGGTTGGATGGGGAGCATCGGTGTACAGCCATTTTCAGATCTCTCCAGAGATGTTCAATCGGGTTCAAGTCTGGGCTCTGGCTGGGCCACTCAGGGACATTCACAGAGTTGTCCTGTAGCCTTTGTTATCTTGGCTGTGTGCTTAGGGTCGTTGTCCTGTTGGAAGATGAACCTTCGCCCCAGTCTGAGGTCCAGAGCGCTCTGGAGCAGGTTTTCATCATGGATGTCTCTGTACATTGCTGCATTCATCTTTCCCTCGATCCTGACTAGTCTCCCAGTTCCTGCCGCTGAAAAACACCCCCACAGCATGATGCTGCCACCACCATGCTTCACTGTAGGGATGGTACTGGCCAGGTGATGAGCGGTGCCTGGTGTCCTCCAAACATGACGCTTGCCATTCAGGCCGAAGAGTTCAATCTTTGTTTCATCAGTTTCTCATGGTCTGAGAGTCCTTCAGGTGCCTTTTGGAAAACTCCAGGCGGGCTGTCATGTGCCTTTTACTGAGGAGGGGCTTCTGTCGGGCCACTCTACCATACAGGCCTGATTGGTGGAGTGCTGCAGAGATGGTTGTTCTTCTGGAAGGTTCTCCTCTCTCCAAAGAGAGAGCTGGAGCTCTGTCAGAGTGCCAATCGGGTTCTTGGTCACCTCCCTGAATAAGGCCCTTCTCTCCCCTGATCGCTCAGTTTGGCTGGGCGGCCAGCTCTAGGAAGAGTCCTGGTGGTTCCAAACTTCTTCCATTTACGGATGATGGAGGCCACTGTGCTCATTGGGACCTTCAATGCTGCAGAGATTTTTCTGTACCCTTCCCCAGGTCTGTGCCTAGATACAATCCTGTCTCGGAGGTCTACAGACAATTCCTTGGACTTGATGGCTTGGTTTGTGCTCTGACATGCACTGTTAACTGTGGGACCTTTATATAGGCCGGTGTGTGCCTTTCCAAATCATATCCAATCAACTGAATTTACCACAGGTCGACTCCAATCAAGTTGTAAAAACATCTCAAGTATGATCAGTGGAAACAGGATACACCTGAGCTCAATTTTGAGTGTCATGGCAAAGGCTGTGAATACTTACTTTTGGAATAATGCTGTAACATAACAAAATGTGGAAAAAGTGAAGCGCTGTGAATAATTTGGTGTGGTTAGCTTTGACACACTGATTAACCAGCAGTGGAAATGCACTGTATGTGTGTATGGGGATACTTTCAGCTTAGAGTGCTATGTGCACCTAATGGCAAATTTTCAGTGTCAAGGACTGAATGAATTAATAAACAAAATCCTGAAACAGTTTAAAATCCACTGGTTACCGGTAATCCAAATTAGGGCTGCAACTAATTATTATTTTCCTTATCCATCAATTTTCAATTATTTTGTTCAACCAAAAGTCTAAAACCCAACAGCATTCAACTTAGTGATGTAAAAATGATTTTAAACAATTAACTGGTTATCAAAATTGCTGTCAGTTGACTTATCAATTAATAATTTCACCACTAATCCCAAAACAAAGATGATAATTATGACCTAAAAATGATTTAACACTATCATCTGTCAATTTTTTAAGATAAAATTTTAAATTTCAATCCAAAATATTGTCATTAAAAAAGTGATTTCCTAAAAGTACAAAATAAAAAAGGACCAGTAAAGGTGTGAATGAACACAAAAACCTAAAAAAAGATTTAATGAAAGAGCAATTAAAAGGAATTTGGGTCAGACAGCTGGTTGTGGCATGCAGATTAATCCATCTGCTGTGTTTTCAGGTGGGACCATGGCAACACACAGAGAGAGGTGTTGCTGTAGAGTGTGTGTAAGGCCTATTTTCTATTTAGCTCAGACATGACATGTATGTATGTATGTATGTATGTATGTATGTATGTATGTATGTATGTATGACATTTACTAAGCAGGTGGAGACATTTATCACTCACTGCCTGTTGAACTTCACATTACAACTGAAGGGAGGTTCAGTGAAATTTTGGCCAGGTTAACTTGTTAACAGTCATGGGTTCAGCAATGAAAAAGATAAGATGATGATGATGATGATGATCAGTTTAGGGCTGCAACTATGAATGATTATTTTCATTATGAATTAATCTGCCAACTGTTTTCTTAATTAAGACATTGATCGTTTAGTCTATGAAATGTTATGTCTTATCCAAATTTCTGAGATCCCAAGGTGACATATTCAAATGTCCAAACCCCAAAGATATTCAGTTTATTATCACATAAGACAAAGAAAAGCACCAAATCCTCATAATATAGACGCTGGAAATGGGAAATGCTTGGCAGTTTTGCTTGTAAAATGACTTCAGCAATGATTATCAACTGACTAATCTTTCCAGCTCTAGATCAGTTTGTTCTACAGAAAATCTGATCATAATCATAAATATATTACTTAGGGCTGCAACTAACAATTATTTTCAATATTTAATCTAGCGATTATGTTCAGTTAATCAATTGTTTTGTCTATATAATGTCAAATTATAAAAATAAACAAAAATACCAACAATAGGTTTCCTAAAAGTCAAGATGACTTCTTCAGAAAAAAGTATATCCTCATATTTGAGAAGGTGGAACAAGAAAATTTGTGATATTTTTGCTTGAAAAGTGACTCAAATGATTAATCGATTATCAGAATAGTTAAATGTTCTGTCAGTCGACTGATCGATTAATCGACTGTTTCAGCTATAATATTATTATGAATAATAACTGGAAGACTGGAGCAAATGAATGTGAATCATCCTCAGTGCTGTATGCCTGTGTTTTGTCTGGAAAGCTGTCAGAAAGAAAAGTCTAGATGCAAAAACTAGTCTGTGATTGATCATATGTTGGATGGAAAGGAAAATACATAGAAAGCAGGCAATTGTACCACTCATGTGTGTCCTACAACTGAACCCAAAATAGAAACATATAAATATTAATATATAATATATAAATAACATATCAAACTACTTGGTAATATATCCGGCTGTGGCTTAGTGGTAGAGCGGGTCACATGTTGAAGTGTCCTTGGGCAAGTTACTGAACCCCAAATTGCTCCCGAGGGCTGTGCCTTCAATGAGTGTGTGAGAATGATTACTTAGTTTCTTTGGACCGATGAGCAGTTGGCACCTGCCATCAGTGTATGAATGTAGTGAATGGGGTGAATGTGATATGTAGTGTGAAGTGCTTTGAGTGGTCAGAAGACTAGAAAGGCGCTATACAAGTACATTTAATTTACCATATGTGTTGTCTCCTCTACTCTAAATGTAGCCGTGTCCTCCATATAAAAACTCACTTTGCAGAGAACATTCACAGAGTTACTGATCTTGTAAAGTCATTAACATCCACAGATCTCGCCCACATACTAAGGATATGAACTGTCACTTATGTCTTAAAATAGACCTTAAAGCCACCACACAAATAAGCTATAAGCTGATTTATTACAGTGCAAATTTTTAAGATCAAATATATCACCGACATGCCCCATGAAGCTGACACTTGGCTTCCTACTCGGCAACAGCAAGCACTATGTGTCAGACTTAAAAGAAAAAACAAGGAAGTCTGTCTGGTGCTGTAACAAATATAGTCTACATGGCTGCATGCGTATTCACTGCGATATAGGCTTGGCATGGCACTGTGGTGAGTGAAAAGGCAGCTTCCACACAAACATAACACTATGTGTCTGAGTCTATTTGCAGCCTGTCTCCAGACATAGCACAGTCAGAAATATACTGCGGGTCATGCGGGGCCACACTGTTTGAAGCCTGCAGAGGCTGGAGAGCTGAGGATGGCAAGGTCAGCTTCACAGACCTGTTTGTAAGACTGGACAATTTCTTCAGGCCTTTCTGTCTGTGCACTTGATGTCTTATTACAGCTCTTTACCTTTCTGAGTGACACAGCAAATAAAATCTTTCCAAATCAGAGCTGTCCCATTCGTTTGACGCGTTATCCACCATTCTCGTAGTTTCACACATTTAAAATCAACAGAAACAAAACACTTAACTGGCATTTCAACTCATACAAAGGCTGATTTAAAGGGTCGGTTCATCCAAATTAAATTCATCGAATAAATTAGAAATACTGTGTGAATAAGTGTCATTGTATATTTAAATACGTGTTGAAACACAGGCAAATATACAGATACTCAATTTTATTTTATACACATACAAGATATTATTATCATCATCATCATCATCATCATGTAAGGTATGGATGGATAGCAGCTACAGATATAATTGTGCTAAACGATAATATATGGGCTACAAAGGTCGCCCTTTTTTCTTAATCAGGAATATAGTCAGTCTGCTTGAGTAGACATGAAAACTAGGAGGTTCTTTTTATTAGACCATTATCAGGTAGGATGAATCTCTAACCTGTCTGCAGAATTACATTGAGTGTGTTTTTCCAGTTGCTCCAAGTGGCTCCACGTGATCACAGCTGAGGAGGCTACAGTTCAGTGAGAGCTTGATTCTAACTGATACTACCTGGATGAGATGTCCAAACAGATTTACAGCACAATAGTTGAGGCTCCATATAATGCTCATAGGCTCTGTTGATTATTCACTGCATAAACACCTATAGATGCCTGCCTGCGTTTTTTTTTTTTTTGTTGGTTTTGTCTAGCTGTCAACATATCCACATTTCTATTTATTTTTTGAGAGAGTGATGAGGAGGTTTTGTAACTACTTTTGGCGTGCTTGCTGTCGGTTCTATGAAATTGATCTTTCTAATTATTGAGAACAGACTTTACTATCTAAAGTACATCCTGTGGAAAACTTCAAATAAAAGTGCTTTCATTTTCAAATTAGATATGATGCGTTAGGGTCACTCAGCTGCACGTGAACAGGCAATACAATAAAACGCTGTTGCATTACTTTATAATCCATGCATCAACAACAGAACATTTGAAAATTAATATGAAAAACATTTTTATTGTCATTGTAGGCTATAAAACAAAATTATGTGTGGCACCTCTCAGTAATAGTAAATTATTATTCAATTATAATCAGAAACGCTAAAGGCCATCATAGCTGCCAATACAAGTAAGATAGAGCACTTTATTATATTCAATTTTTACAATGGACCCCTTGACAAGGCTACAATCGTTGCCTCAGCAGGCGACAACTGTAGCCTGCCAAGGCAACAATTGTAGCCTCACCAAGCGTTCATTGTAGCCACGGCAGGCTACAATTGTTGCCTGGGCGAGGCTACAATTACTGCCTGCAGAGGCTATAATTGTAACCTCGGTAGGCATTTTTGTAACGTGCCTGTTGGATGGTACACTACATCTTTGAGATATTTATGGTCCACTTGACTTTCCATATTTTTCCACCATGTGAGGCCTTGTCAGGAGCCACAGGCTCATTTAAAAATACTGAGGGCAGTATTTGTTTATTTGGCAGAATTTCAGGTGTTTGCTTAATGTCAAACTACAGACTCTCTTGTATTTTTTAGCAAAGCCAGTGCTGAACTAGATGGAATATTATAGCTGCAATGAACCCATTTTTGCCCTTAAAGGCTTGTCTGTCTGCTGTGTCCATGGACTGTTACATTAAGGACTGATGAATAAAATCATCCTTTCCTGGTGACTCAAACAGCAGAAAATCCACAAACACGATCTTTAACATAACAGTGTCTGTTTTATCTCCTTTACATTCAGGTAGTCAGAGGGGGAAAAAACCCACTTAACTTGTCTAAAAGAAACGTCAGAGATAAAGAAGCCCTGAGGACAGTCAGACAGGTGTGATCTGCTTCCTATAAAAAGACTTTTCTATCATGACTTAGCGGTTGTCGTCACTGGTGTGCCTCTGCCCAGACAAGCTCAGCAAGGCAGACCTATGTACGGTGACTGTACACCCTGAGAGAGCTAAGCCTAAGCTTAAATCATTTAAAGAAAGCATAAATGTTCTGTTTTTATCCAGTTTCTTAGACTAATCTCACTGCTCTGTATATTTGAAAAGGCCTAATTGGAGACTTAAGACCATTTTAATGTTACCTGCAATTAAATTTAGAAATAATTCAAGAATCAAGATAAAGAAAATAAGCTGTGAAAACCTGCTATTTTCAATTGACAATAATTGTTTGTCTCATGCAGACAGCAGCGTTTAGAGTTCAGACCTTTAATTAAAGTTTGCATATTCTCATATGAGTCATCTTCAGTGTGATCTCATTCCAGTGAAAGCTTATGTTGACGTCTTCATCTGCCAGGTGCAAGCAGAGGATCAGAGAAAGACAGGTTGTAATGACATGACAGACAGATGAAACACAAAAACAAAAAAAGAGACATCCAGACAGACAAGGAGACAAGAGAGGTTGTGGAGAAATAACAACAGGCAGACAGATGAGCAGAAGGGGCCTAAGAAGAGACAAACAGGTTTGTGAGGACAGACAGCCCGAGAGGCAGACAGATGTGTAAGCTGAGAGCTGCCGGGGGAGCAGAGCTGGAGTCCAGTAGAGGATCTGATATCTGAGACCATGGAACAAGAAGACACACAACACCAGTCTGGTTTCACACTGTGCCGAACGGCCCGACTCTGCTGCTGCCGGCAGTGAGGAGGTCACTGCCAAAATACTGTACATCAAAAAGAGTCTGAACACTCACATATCAGAACTCTGAATCTTCAGTTTCTGTTTTAAGGGACAAAAATGAACAAATGTTTTAGAGCTATCGAGACCGATAATTCAATATTAGTTTACTGCAGATATATATCGATATCTGTATATATGCCAGACGATACATTGCAGTAGTGAAATGCCAAAGTTATATTTGAGGTAAAGTAGAAACAGCATAACATAGTTTGTTTACCAGAGAGCCCTGACAACTTTAATTTTCAACTGTAAAATGCCCCGATCAGTACAAATTGTGGTTGCAAAAAAAAAACCAAAAAAACTAACCTAATGTATGAAAACTTTATCAAAAATCTGTGTTTATGTAACATACTAGCCTCTATAAATTATTATCAGGCATTAGTGTGCAATAACAGAAACTGCAGAAAATTCTTGTGTTTGCAAACTCTTTTTGAAATTGTTAAATTTTACATTTATATGTACCCAGGTTTCTTTTTTTTCTTGATTAAGCGCAAGGTTTTTTGTCTTCTACTTTTAAATATTAAGTTAATCATTCAGCACCTCTAAGACAGTAAAGATACACTCTGTAAGCATCACATTGTGTCCATTAGTGGTTTATATATTTAACAAGTAGTAAAATCTGACCCCATTTGCACTATAAAATCACTTTGAAAAAAGTGACACCAAATCTGCCTCCATTTCTATCAAATACGACATCTCATTTTAGGGAAACAATATTTTGTAGCATATATAACCACTTACAACACAGTATTACATGACCAAAGATCCATATTTATGTCATGACAACTGAGCAAAATCAGCTAAGGAAAACTGAGATGCAGCTGAAAACTTCGGAAAAACCTAGTGATGGGACTTAGAGTCAATTTTGTTGTTTTTTCGTTTGGTCAAAAAATGTTGATCTTTTATGTATTTTACCTCATTCTTCCTCTTTAGCTTTGTTTGCTATATTTCTAGCCATTTAAAAAAAGGAAATTTGAACCTAGAGACAGCTTGTATTGTCTGAGGAGTCCCTCGTTTTTAGGTATTTCATATATCGATGCACATCCATGTGTGTGTAAATGCACGCGAACACAACTAGGCTCAACAACTTTCACAGGATAATCCACACACCTTGTTGTGAGCAGTTTCATGTAGGAACTATTTTCTTTCTACCAATAGTTTGAAAGTGATCACTACAAATCTGTGGATTATTCTGAGTAATCAGGTCATGATTGCTGTTGAATTTTTCAAATGTTTTTTTTTGGCGCTTTGAGCACCAGAAGCAGAGTGCCATCTAGTCCCATTTTATTCAAAAAAGGCAGACATCTCTACAGCCGATATCTCCAAAACTGGGCAGCTCACACCCCAAACAATCTAGAGTTGGGGTTTTTTCTTATTTTGTGACATGCAAAAACCAAGCCAGTGTGCAAATGCAAGAAATGTACAGCATCTTACCTTTTTCTGGTACCACACCACAGCATCTTTTACTTTGGAAGCCATTTACATTTCCCTTCTCCTGGCCTAGGGCATCTTAGACTGAAAACACACAGCGAGAGTGAGACAGAGAGAGAGAGAGAGAGCAGTGTGAGTGACGGAGTAATGATGAAAGAGAGAGGAGGACTGAGGTCTATATACCTGGTAGGAAGGTGTGCCCTGACAACTGACAAAAGGAGAGAGGGAGGAGAAGACACACACACACAAACAAACACAAACAACTACATACAGACACAAGTGTGATTGTGCAGATTTGATTGAAGGCATTCATTTTGCCTCTCTTCCTACATAAAAATACAACATTTATATATTATCTTCTGATCCTTTCGCTCCTGAATCACTCACACACACACAATAGTTTTACTAATAAGGCCAGTCACTTTTACATGTCATCTCCCTTGACTCCCGTCTTACAACATAAACAAACACAGTCTTTCTATAAGCCGGCCTGGAAACACTTATCACGCTAATAGTGGTGGTTTAGAACTGGTTGAATCATATTCTGACACAAACACACAGACACATTAACACACACATGCATTTTCCGGGAAATATTGGGAACGGCTGTTGGATCCCTTGCAGTGTTTGGGCGTGTGAGTAATTGGCTTGGAAAGACTCATAAACACACACACAAACACACACAGTTCAAATTGACAAGTGCTAATGACGAGACATAAGGCCTTTCTGAATCTGTGTTCTTGTCTGTACTTGTGTCCTTGTGAAACGTCATCTTTTGCGGCCCAAGTACTGTCCCAATACAAAAATTCGCAGTTCGCCAAGAATGGTTGAAATTCCCAGAAGTGTTCTCAACACCTCCATTTTACCAAGGATGCATCGGTTGTATGAACTTGACAGCACAAATATCCCAACATTCATTTCAGTATTCAAGCGAGGAGCGTAAAGCTGCAGAGAAAGTGGTCAACAACAGAACCTTTTTTTTTTTTAATTTTACAATTTTCATATGCTATTTCATCACGAGGCGAGAAATCAATTGTGTAGATTTCGAATATTGGCAGTTTTACGAAAAGTGAAAATGTGCTCCAATATTTTCGGAGTTGAGAAGCTCCACAAGCGCCTGCGGGGGTAGCCAGCCAGCCAGCCACGTTCACAGACCCCTCTTGCCCCACAGACGACTTCAGCAACAGTGGCAGAGGAAAGCCAGGCCCACAACTGTAAGATATTTTTCATTATCGTAAATCACCATCGTAAGTTATTCTGTCATTACATTCTCAGTAATGTTGTAACATTTTAACTTAAATCAAGAGACATCTGGCTCGTGATGTACAGAAAATTCTTGGCATGTGAAACTTAAAAATTAAATAAACAGCAGGCGCCGTATGAAAGGGGAATGTCGTTGCATTAATATTATAAATCGACATTACATTGTTAGTTGTACAGTTGCGGTTACAGTACTTACTTTTATTTTATCGATTTTTTATGTTTCTCTACTATGCTTATTTATGCACCAATATAGCAATAACCTACTTGGCAATAAACCCGTTTCTGAGCTGATTGTTTTGGGTGATAAAGGCTGGCTGTTGTTTTGGAGCACTACAGGCGACCTCTGTGCTGGGGTCACTGCGCAATACCAGTAAGAACGCATCGTCTCACGTCTAACTATTGCATTAATAGTCAAGCTTGCATAAAACCAACATGATTATCAACATGCGTGCAGCGTAGACTCTTGCATCCCATGTCTGTTGACGATAAAACTTTAAACCGGATGCTTGTGCTCGCCAATGCTGATTAGCAACTATTTAATAAGACATACGGATTTAAAGATTGTGTGCAAATGGAAAAATGGGATGAAATTAGTTTCACAAATCACTAATTTATGTGATAAATAAAATGCGATAAATTATAGATAGAGAGATAGATATAGCAGAGGAAAATGACAACTACAATCTTCTACAATCCAAAACAATAATATCTTTTGACAGAAAATCTTAACTCAAGGTCTACTAACTAGCTTTTTTCACAGTTTTCAACTCTCTTCTCCCACTGAGGAAGACTGTGAGATGTGGTTGAAAGATCCGATCCGATGAAAAAAAAAAAAAAAACTTAACTAATGCAACAATAGTGATGGTGGGTGAGTGATGGTAATGGTGATGACAATGGTAATAAATGGGCATATATATATATACACACACACACACCCAGACACGCACACACTTATACATTTACACATTTTTATTTCACTTCTGAAATTATGGAACTACTAGATTGTTGGTCACTGCACTATTATAGTCTGTACATCTGTCTGTCTGTCAATAAAAAAAAAAAAAGAAAGATCCGATCTGGAAAAAGCTAGTAAGTCGGCCTTGAGTTAGGATGCTTTTATCAAACTACTGTTTTTAAAAAGGTCAATAATTAACATTCACACTAAGCTTTCTTTATATCCACAAAACATTGTATTCTGCTGATATTCTGTACATAATTACATAAATATATCACACAGACTCAATAGCAATATATAGGTTATTTTATTTTCAATATATGACTTTTGATGATTTCAAAGTCTGACCACCACCAAAATAAACCATATGTTGCATTACTATTTGATTATCAATATCTGGGTCACTGATGGGAAGGCCTAAGGCATGCTGTGTGTCAGTGTTACAATCAATGTGATGTTACACCAAGTTGTCTTTGAAACAGGATCTACAGGTGATGTGAGCTTGTTTGTTGTGGTTAAAAAAGGATCAAAGCAGAAAGAGTTTTATTGGATCCGCTTCAACAAACCGGAGCTTCAGAGTTATTTGACACAGAAGAACAAAGAGGAGTTATTATTTACTCATTTGAATCAGCTTAACGTGCATGTCTGAGACAAATTTCTTTGAATGTATTAATATGACGGCTGTAACTACTTTGACTGTGACTGCTTATATAACATTAAAAGTAGAAACCTCTTTCGGTCTGGTGGAGGTGGAAGAAGAAGACAAGGAGAAGAAGATGCGGTTAATGAGAAAGCTGTAAAGTGGCAAACATGGAGGCTTCGCAGTTAGCCACTCTCCTTCCCCGTTTTCTCTCTGCCTCTCTTCCTTCCCCCTCTGTCTGTCAGTCTCTTTGTATCTCTTTTCTGTTTCTGTTACGTAAGTACTGTGTTGTCCTGCTGTGTGAGTGTGAGGCGTGGAGGAGCAGATAGATGGAGGGCAGCGGCTGCAAGCCAGGCCAACTCAGGGGGAAGGAGGAGCTTTCTGTTCTCTTTGGCTTCATTGTTAATCAGGAAATATTACCCAATCCAATGAAATATTGCAAAAATGAAATATTTTGAGGGGGAGTATTAATGAAGTTTAACATTTCCCCTTAGCTTTTCAACCATATTTTGACATTTTTTTCTGCTTTTACTCTCAAGTTTTTCGCTCAAGTTGGAACCTTTAATTTGACGTAGCAGAGTGAAGACATCCTGCTTGCATGTGAAGGCTTGTTTGTGCTGCTGGCCTCAGTCTACAGGAGTATCCATACCTGACGCAGGTATTTGCAGTGTCATCCATTTCAATGAAAGCTACTTGGAAACATTTTTGTGCTGCTAGTTGTGAGATATACTTCCAAAGAAATGGTGAGTCAATTTTGTGGCAATTCTGCAGTCTTCGCCACAGTTTATATTGAAAGAAATGTGTGTGAGATCACACTACAAGGCTGTTTGACGGCTCCACAGCTTATCTGTCAACAACCCAACCACAACACTTGTTGTTAATATGTGCGATAAAGTCACCACCTCTAAGAAATATAAGAGTATTAATGTGAGAGCATGTCAAAGTCCTCATGTTCAAAGCTACGGTGGAGTGAGTCCAAGCTCAGTGTGTCAAGAATGTGAAATTCAAAAAGCAGGAAGGAGAGAAAATGTTCTACTCGAGCCAAGTGTGAACAGTTTCTACGTCAAGCGCATAAGTCTGTTAGTAGTCTTAACTGAAGACACACACACACACACACAAGCATGGCAAACCACAAGCTCACTAAAGCGCAAAACTGCAAAGAACCCAGTTCCTACGAGCAAATGAGTAAATGCTGCATGCATACTGCTTATAAAGTTGCAGAGGTGTGGGCGTATATGCATTTCTCAGTGTGTGTGTGTGTGTGTGTGTGTGTCTACTTTTACCCCAGAAGGCAAGAGACATTTTTACCAACAGGAAGAAAGTCTCTTGCTCGCTCTTGTCTACGATTACGATCATCACTCCTCACTCCATACATATAATCACACACTTGCTTTTTGCTATTACCCATACATGCAAAGAAAGCATATCTGAACTTAAACTTGATAGACAGAAAGAGAAAGCGTGGACTATGCTGATTTGTCCTTTTTATGTGCAGTGGTTACACAAGTAAATGGACTGACAGAGTCAATAGAGGCCTTCATTTTAAAACTTGACAGAGGTGGTCAAAGATAGGAATAATGGACAGAACAAGAAAGAGAGAGGAAGAAGGAGGGCATATGTAAAGAGCAAACACCATATAGAGGGTGAGAAAGCAAGAAAAAGTATTCTGTTATTACTCATTCAGCCGAGTGTAACGCACCCATCCTAAACTCACATTCACACACTTTTTTGCTGCTCTAGAAGAGACTCAAACTATTCGGCTCTGCAATGAGAAGAATAAGGATTTAAAATGGGACAAGTGACTGGTGTTGGCTCTCTTATGTACCAGAGGAGGAAAGCAGCTTGCAACAGCGGCTCATTTTTAAGGGAAGAAAATAGAATTTCTTTGTTCTAGTGCTGCAACTAATAAATTATTTTCATTATTGATTAATGTGTTGATTATGTTTCAGATCTCACCTCTGTAAGACATCAGAAAATGGTGATTTATTAATTACTTTATAAAGAGGAAACAGGTGCACTTCTCTTGCGCTGAATAACAGTTGGGTGCTCTGCTTTTAAAAAAAAAAAAAAAAAAAAGGGCAGCAATGTGCACGTTTCCACAAAAGCATTCAGGAAAAAGGTGGTAGTCTAAAAGAACCACCTCATGTCTTGATCATTTTGGTCAGGTTTTTATACAGTGAATGGACTGACAAAATTGTTGATGCAGCTTGGCATGAAGCCTTTTTCAGAACATGGTGTGTTGCTTGTTTTATCCAATAAAAACAGCCCAAAAACATATTTTCAATTTATAATAACATAAAACAGAAAAGCAGCAAACCCTCAGATTTGGGGAGCTGGAACCAGAGAAAGTTTGGCATTTTTACTTAATAAATAACTTCAGCGATTCATTTTCTGCAGATTAACTAATTCATTAAAAATCGACTAATGCCTTCAGAACTAATTTATTATTATTTTATTTTTTTCCCCTTAGGGGGAGATTTTTATATGAACAGGAGCAGACAAAGAGGGGATAAGGGGGAGGGGACACATTTTACTCATGGGATTTCTGCTATTTGATGTTACATAATATAAAATGTTTTGAGATCAGATCAACATCACTGTTAAGTCCACAATAAAAATGACTGTGTCCAGTTACTGTAGAGCAACAAGTGCTAACTGCTGCTGTGAACAAATGACAAACTGTTAGATTGCACAACCACAAAACAACAATGGTAAGCATGACCGGAGAGAATAAAAACAGACATTTATATCCAGACAGACAAACCTATGGGAACGATACCCCATCATTAGTGGAGTTGGACCACAAACAGAAATGTTTTCTGTTTTTAACTCTCTAAGACTCTCTGACAGCTTTAAGGGCTCAAATCCTCCCCGTCCAGAAACAGTGATAGGAAAAACAGGCAGATCCTCCCTGTTCAAAGTCTCAAAATCCCTCCATCATACCTGAGTGTGATGCCAACACTGATTCATACACATTAGACATCAGACAAACACCACACACACACACACACACACACAGATACATACTATTGCCTAATATGTACACAGGATTAGCTGTAAACAGCTGGGTTATAATTTATGCTGGAAACATAACAAGAAGAAAAAATAGGCTGAGAGTTCTTTCCTAATGTAGTTTTTCCAAAACCACACACTCAGTGTTCCCGAAATACGCTGTGGTTTGCTAAAGGGTATTTAGGACACACACACACACACACATATTATATGTATATTCTGGTTAAAGGATTCATAGACATTGAAAACAGCTAAGGCAGAGTGTTTTCTTGCAAACTTCCTAGATTTGAGACTACGTTTCTAACCCGATATCATATATTTTAAAAAGGTTGTAATGTACGTGTCTCCAAATGTTTTTTTTATTCATCTTTCCTCAGTTAATTTTTATACCAATAACTCTGCTAACCGCAAATTTGTGTCAACAAGAAACCTTCGTTCACAAACGCACCCCATTACAAAGCTCTCAAAGAATTTAACAACTTCGATAACAACCACACACACAGGGTTGCCAAATCTGTCTGACCAGTGGTCTGTCTGAACTGACCCATTTACAGAAAGAGAGAGAGAGACCGAGTGGTCAAGTCAGACAGTGTGTATTATGTAGGCCACAGTTTATATGAGGGCTCTTTTTGTGCCTGTGTGTGTGTGTGTGTGTGTGTTTGTGCGTGAGAGAGAGTATACATGCATGTGTGTCTTTGTGTGAGCAGGAAATGGCTGAGCGAAATTAGCCACATGTCTCCTGCAGCTACTGTATGAATGTTAATGTGAATGCGCGTCAGTGGCAGAAGACGGTTGAGTTTTGAATGCTGTGTGTGTGATCTCCATGCTGCCTTTGTGGTGGGTAAGAGATAATAAAGAAAAAAGATACTTAGAGATACTTAGATGAAACTGCCAACTTTTTTGGCTTTTTCCCCTTTTCCTTTGTGCTATATATCTTTTTTGTGTATGTAATTTTGCAGGTTTGCAAAGTGAAAAGTCCACCCCAAAGGGAGTTATCCTCTTCTACAGAAAACACTGCTCCTGAACTGCCTGAAAACAGCTTGATTGTATTCTAGCCTTTACTTCCATAACTTATCTACATCACTATGTAACACACGTCATAATGCACACCAAGCGGCTAGTGTGGCACGCCTTCAAACCAAGCTACTTAGAGCAGCGGCCCGGAAGAGTTCAGTTTGTGGTATCGCCATGTCTAGGAGACGCTGTATTCGTCAGTGCCAAAATGGGCATAACATGACAACTTTAAACCATCTAAGGGTTTTATCAGTGAGGTTAAAACCTCAAATGTTTTTTCCATTAAGGACTATTTTTATTATAGAAACTGTACACAGTAATTGTGCATCTCAAAACTGATTTCTATTTTATATTCAGTGTAAAAATGTATCACATCTGGATTGTTTTTGCCTTGTGCATCTGAGCTCTCTCACACTCCTGTTTAAATAAATGAATTTGTTTGAAACGTGATTTTATTTAAGCATGTTTATATGTAGATATTTCATATTTGAGAATATTTTGTTAAAAAAATACATCAAAATATAAAAAAAGCAAAAAAACAAAAACAAAAAAAAAGTGTGTTGTTGGTAACATCAAACCACATCACATAACACCCAGCCCTTGTGCTCAATATCTTAGGTTTTAAAATGGAGGAAGAAGTCATTTTAGAGCGGAGCTGATAGCTTATCTGAATCTGAGAACAAAATGTTTCATCAGGTCAAACTGACAGCAGTTATGTAGACTCTTCTGTTCTGCATTTATAAGATTAGATAAGTCACTATTTTCAGTAATTTAGTGCTATATTAGCTGCCTGCTTAACTTCACTTCTTACAGCTGCTTACAGATGTTTGTTTTGATCGCTGTACTTCAAAGTTGGCTTGAGATGAAAGTGTATCACCTCTTGGTAGGGCCAAATGTGTCTCTGTAGTAGGGCTGCAACCAATCATTTTCATTATCAACTCATCTGACAGTTGTTTTCTCGAATAATCGTCAGAAAATGCCAGTTTCCGAAAATCCCAAGGTGGCGTCTTTAAATTCCTTGTTTTATTCGATAAAGAGTCGAAAACACAAAAGATATTCAGTTTATTATCATATATGATAAAGAAAAGAAGCACATCTTCACATTTAAGGAGGCTGCCAATTAATTTTTTGTCGACCGACTAGCGATTGATCGACTAATTGTTTCAGCTCTACTAGGAATGGGCAATATGGATAAAATCTAAGTGTATGTTATTTTGGTGCAATAACCAAATCTATTAAGAAACTGTTTATAGATCAAATAACCAGACAATAATGTATGTTTTGGCTAATTTGGTAAATTATTAACTGACAAATCAAGGTAATTCATCATATTAATGCTCGGAATGATCGGAAACATCAGCCTAATAGATTCAAAGATGTTAAAGGGAGAGTTACCACGGTATATCTTGCCCAACCCTTGGACCTGCAGTACATTTCTATGTGTTTTAGCTCTACTCAGACCACCCAGGTTTAATGTCAGATATAAAAAGGGTAAAAATCTGTTGGATGTTCACTTTCAAAAACTGACAAAACAACCACAATGCATCACAAATCCTAAAGTCTCGCTCTCTGAAAAATGCTGAATGCCAGTCAGTGTTTTAGCACAGACTGCGTCATCATAGACAACACCAGCACTCACTATCACACAGTCCAGGAAGGACATCTCTCAAGACGTTCAGAAAACACACACACACACACACACACACACACACACACACGTCACTGAGGAATCCAGTGTAGTTTTCGTGTTTGTGTGCAGTCACTAAAAAAATAAAATAACTTCTTGACTCTTCGTCAATTGGTACTTTCCAGCAACTAGGCACACACACACACGCGCAAAATCATGATAGCTAGATGAGGGCTGCGAGCGAGGGCGTGGTGAGTATGTGTGTGTTTGTGAGTGTGTCTAATGGAAAGTGGGTGTGTGCGTAATGAGGAGGATTTTTTTAATAATGGTTCTTATAACATTTAATGTAACTGGTTATGCAGCCTGCCATCCTCTGACATTTTAATCTGATACCTCATAGCTACTCTCTTTTACTCTCTGAGACAAACACACACACACACTTTTTGTTTCTATTCTTATTGTCTCACATTATTGTAAATGACTAGGGTTGGTTTCCAATAACCGGTTACTTTTTGCAGTTCTCAGTTTCAAGTTGTTAAAGTACCTCATTTGTGAAGCTCTGACTCTAATGAATCTCTTGTTGAATCCTTTATCTCCTCTCTCTTCTTTATTACAAAAGCACAATTTACTAAACATTCAGGGAGTCAGCTGAGCTAAATGGGAAATATGTAATCTAACCACATTTTAGTTATTAAACATTACATTTTCTATACAGGGTTTCCCGCAGCATTTTATAGTGGCGTCACCCTGCCCCACCTGAAATAAAGAGTGCCTCCACTAATGTCAGAAGAAATAATTACATTTTTATGAAATACTATATTATATAAAGGCTTATTAAGATTCAGGGAAAACTAGTAGTGGCGTTGCATCATCACTTCACAGTAATTAATCAGAGCAGGACGTTGTCATGTTGTGAGTTTAAAGATTAATGGATACATTTAAATATTTGTACATATGTTCTGTGTGTGTAGCATGAAGAGGCTACAACTTATGATTCATTGCGTAAACCTGTGTGGTAAAATGACAAATAAATGACCTTGAGTCCTTGAGTCGATCAACAATCGATACACAGAGTCGACCCAAATCCTACTTGTGGAGAGGGCGCTCACCACCTGCGCTAACCAGTTTCCTCGATAAGGAAATGGGAAGGATTTAGATAAGTACGAGGATTTGCTACTGGATTATGATTTAATAAAATGCTATAAAACCACAACCCTATAGATGACTATGTCTCAAGCATCGACTTTCATGACCTCTTGAGCCTTGAAAACACAGTAGCTTGCTTAAAAGTACGACAGTGTTTCTATAGAAGTATTTTAAGCTCAGCAGAGGAAAAACACTTTAAGGTCAGTCAGTCAGTAAACCTTGTGATGTGTAACCCTATACGCTCCTTCATCCCTCCATCGGTTGCAGCCACATCAGAGGTTTTACAAGCTGGATAAACTTTGACACGACAGTAGGTTTTAAATTTAGGGTAGTGGGAGGCTTCATGTGACAGGCTTCGTTTGCTTTCTATGTGGAAGCCAGTAAAGCTTATGAGAGCTGTGAAATTGTCTCACTATCTGCTGAAAGCCTCAAGGTTCACAGGTGGGCGACCTTCAGAGCTGCTAGAAAAGCCACAACTAACAGAAAAACATCACTGTGGGTTATAAGAAAGCCACAGCAAAACAGTAAAATAAAAGTCTTTTTAAACAAATTCACCCTTGGAAAACAAGTTAGTTTGCTTGTTTATCCATGGTACGTGAAAACCAAGCTGCTAATTTTGTCCTGAAAAAGCAGAAAATGGCAGTCAGATAAGTTCAGATGGAAACTGAGTATGAAGCAATACTGCTGACAACTCCTCAGGCACTGATCTCTATCAGAGTTGACCACAAAGCTGGTTGTTAGACGGACAAATTACAGAGTAGTACTTTTTAAACAGTAAGAGAAAATTATTGGAACAGAAGAGAAGAGAAAATATGCCAGAAGAGAGAAGATTTCAATGCAAATGCCTATGACTGCTGGTTTTCTACCAGTGTAATGTTTCTCTGTCTAATGAAAACATGAGCACAAGAGGAGACCTCCTTCATGAGTCTGGTAACTCGTGATGTGTAACACTAGCTGCTCTCTCTCTCTCTGGTGGCTGTATATTTCATGAGGGGTACAGGTTACATCTCTGAGCTAGGCCGAGGGGGCACGCGTGTGCATGTGCGTGTGCGTGTGCGTGTGTGTTTAAGTAAGTGTGTGTGTCAGGGGGATTCTGAGAGTGAGTGTGTGTGAGAAACAGAGGGGTGGTGGGAGATCATTTTTTTCTGCCATGTAGGGTGAATCCCTGACAATCTCAAGTAACAGCAAATGACACTACACTTGACCTATACAAAGCTTGATCATATAGCAACACACACACACACACACACACACACAACTGACTAACAGATACCAAGTAGTAGGAACATGGAGAAACTCTGGTTACTGGTTAAACAAATGCACACACAGACGAACTGAAGGAACAGAGTCGTGCAAAAACACACACACACCCCCCCTGCGTCCTCTCGTGCTCTCCTCTGAGGAGAAGTATGGCCTTTTTTGATAGTCTCCTATTTTTACATCTGTCTTTCTCTCTCAGACATAATGAACTACTGTCACTGTCTGTGCAGGGTCACTGTGTGTGTGCAGACAGCTGACACCCTCACAGCAACAGAATAGGGGTTGTTGAAGCATGCTGCGCTCAAACAAAAACAGACTATGTGGAGCTGGGGGGGCTGCAAACTAGTAAACACAAACACACACACAGACTGGACTCACCTCTAGTCAGGACGTGTAGCTCACTGATGTCTCGTCCTCACAGCCAAATTAGCACAGGAGCTGGACATTTGGAAAACAGAGTGAGAGAGAGAGACAGTGAGTGAGTGAGTGAGTGAGAGAGTGAGAGAGAGCGATGGTCAAGGCCTGGGACGATCACATTTGAGATTTAAAGCAACAACAGCAGTGTGTGTCTGTGTGTGTGTGTCTCAGTCAGTAAGGAAAGAGACGCTTCCTTTTGGTCACTCAGAATAATAAAACTACATCTAATTTCTGTGTTAAAAAAAGGGTTTCCAGTGTGTGTAATTGGGCTTTGGCTGGTGTCCACATGATGAGGCTGCATAGGGAGGCTTAAAAACGGCATGTGTCTCAAAACACACACACACACACACACACACACACACACACACACACACACACACACACACACACACACACACACACACACACACACACACACACACACACACACACACACACACACACAGGTTGCCTCTGGACACAGTATAAAGTATGAATTCTAAGAAACAATAATGAACAACATCAGGCAGCAAAGGATGCCAATAGTCAACCTTCTCTAACAATGCAGCTCTTTGGGAAAGTCAGGAGACCGACTACCATCCCCACCGTCACCAATCATCCTTCAGAATTCCTGATATGACGATGTAAATCAACGTCACACTGTATGTCTCCTGAAATTATTTCTCAGGGCAAGACAACTCAGCATGACCCAGCATGGCTCTACAGTCACATCAAGGTGTCACGCTTGGAGGATTTCACAGAATTAACAAAAATATTTCAGTATAAATGCATCTTCCTCAGGCATTAAAATCAGCCTTTAGTGAAGGACGCAGAAGTAGGTTACACTTCTGTAGCTAAATGATTAGCTTTCCAGCAAGGAAATCACATGATGTCCTTTTCTTTACAGTTTAAACGTCGACGTCACATCAAACTGACAGTTGACAGATAAACCTGTCAAACACACCCACTGCCATTAGCCACATGACTAGTATCACAACCATAAGGATTCATGAAATGACCTCCTTAAGTGAAAGCAAGAGGGTGAATGCTACTCATCAAAACACAACCACAAGTGCAACAAGGCCGAGTTTGTGGAATATTTTGTTCTCAGCTTCACTCATTCCAACATTCCCAAAAGCCGCAGTAATAGAGATGTTTCTCTCCGACTGAAGTACAATACCAAACCAGTATTATGTTGGTGGCTCAAAAGGACTAGAAGTCTAGTTGGAGACTGCACCACGGAGAGCAATGAAAAGTTCAAAAGTGCAGTGGAGTAGTGTTATATCTGCTTTGATAATGTGGAGCAATTTTTTCAGAAATGGATAGATATGATGCAATTTTGTCATTTTTTAAATTATAAATCTTAATGTATGACAAAAATTAGACACATTGAAACAGAATTTGAGGGGGAAAAAAACAGACACTTTAATTAATTGGGCCTTGATAAAAATTGCCCAAATCAGCCAAAGACATAACACACACACACACACACACACACATTACATCTGTACAGGTGATTTCACTTATTTTGGCTAATTAAACCTCTTCTCAGGATCTTCATCACGCTCCTGCTAGCTAATCAGCCAGAATAATTTAAAAACACCTGTATTAGAAAAAAAGGCATATCTAAAAGCTTGACTTGTATTTACATCTGTACCTGCAGTAAGTCTACAAAAATGTGTATCAACAGGTCTTTTTCACAGCAGACATTTTGACTTGTCAAAGTAGGAAATGCACAGGTGTTACTAATAACATTAACAATGGCTCTGTTCTATTCAAGTGTCCCAGTAAGTCATGACAGTGAGCCAGCATGCACAATACGAGGTCCCTGAAACTGAAGCAGCTAAATGGAATTCAGCCATCATTAATTTTTTTATATCTGTGCTTTTTCACATAGTGCCATGTCAAAAGGCCTATGTCTGTATGATAAAACAGACTATTGCTATTGGCTTCAACAAACCATACTGATGCATATCTACATTTAAACAGAAATCCTGGTCAGGTCCAGAGTCAAAATGCACCTGGTGAAGATTTCCCATCCTGTCTGCAACACTTGATTTCATAGACTTAACCTGAGCAGCAATGGCTCATCCTAACAAACAGTTTTCCACGTTGTCATTAACAAAACCTGTCAGTCTACTGCAGTACAGCTGAGCTCGTAATGTGGCACTTCTCTAGCGACTAAGGCCTCTTGACCTTTCTCTGCGACCTTTTCTGCTCACGCTATTACGGCTGTATTTTTATGAATTATATCGCTGCCCTACAGCTGTAACATTAGATGATATGGCAGTCTAGTGTGTGATGTAACTACATTGCAGCTGATGATGTAACCAGCTCTGCGGGAAGATTCAAGCTGCAGAACAACGTCGTCTGAGAGCTCCTCAAAGAGACAGACAGAGAGAGAGAGAGAATATAAGTAAAAGAGAGAACAAACAATACAAAGGAACACGCTGGTCAGACAATAGACAGCAGTCTGGGTCTGTGGATGCTACCGTTACACACACACACACACAAAATCAGGCAGTCAGTCAACAACTACAATTCACTTTGTGCAAATGCACATATATGCAAATAAACTCGCACACACACGAACTGCTGCACAGTTATGTTGACTGACAAGTACTACTGGCCTGACTGACTGCTCGATCAATCAATGTCTTAAAGTGACTTCATGATTGTGATTTCATTGCTTGCTCAAAAGGCACCTCAACCTCACCTCTTCCTATACCTGACTGAAAACTGTCTCTAATCTCACTGACAATCCTTTGTTAATGGGTTTAACTGCAGTGTCAGCCTGTAGTTTTTTTGTTACTGTGGTACGCGTTATAGGTCTCTCTGAATAAAAGCATCGCGAGAGGTAAAACTGTGAATGTGACTGCAGATGGGACTACGTCAGTAACTGTAATGGATTCACAAAGCAAACAGCCGGAATCAAATTAGAGGTTTGCTTCATTGTTACATGGCAGTGATACTCCAGGTGTTTGATTTTTAGAAAAATTAAAAAAATACGGAATTCTACATCACACAGTGCTGCCATACACTGTATACCTGACTACCTGCAGGTGAAACAAACTTGTGAGATTATTGGCTACAGTCCAAACACAGTCATGTCTAACAGCTGCAAGAGTTATTGCAGTTATTTCTGCTGGTGTCATTGTTGTATTTACTACTCAAATACAGGCTGATCTGTTCCACTTCTTCAGCCTGTACGGACAAGAAATCTATATTTTATGTACAAACTACAGGTTGACAGAATGTATAAAGATGTTAAAAAGGTTTATTTGACTGTCCTAGCTGTATGTTAACGTGCTGGATTGGTACAGGACTCTGCCAGAGTTGTGCAGAAGGTCAATTTACAGGTCAAATTATGATTGCAGTGGAAAATCTGGGCGAGTGATGACAGCGTTAGTCAGACACTGGAACAGACAGTCTGGCTGGATGGCAAACCATGTTGGATAATCAGATGGCTTGCCAAACTGTGAACCTGACCGCCTGCGACAGTTTCTACTCCAGGGACACAAGACAGGTAGAGAAAACCAACACCGGTTACAGAATAGAATACAACAGATGAGATATGAATGTATATTCAGAAAGAGTAGAGAAGAGTACAGAGTAATTTCACTGCTTCCAGCCTCTGAAATGCCTAACATGTGTTGGTTTGGCTTATATGAGTCTAAAATGGATTTTGTTGTGTGGTTGCACAAAACAAGCAATTTAAATGTGTCACATTTGGCATTTTCACTATTTCCTAACATTTTACAGATGAAACGAATAATCGAAAAAAAAAAATCGGCCGACAGATTAATCGGTAATGCAGGCCCCCCCCCAGGAAATATTTTAGCCGAGGTGGTAAGGCACCCGGATCCTGACACAGGTCTGCGGGAAGATAAGCGATCTGATAAAAGACATCTTCCAGCGATGCAATGTTTTCCACTGTTTATAAAACAGCCACCTCAGATGATTACATAGAAAAAACCCAGGAAATGTTTATAGCTTTGGTCTTATTTCCCGGTCAATTTAATTAGTACATGACAAGGCTAACGTTACAGTCGTGAAGAACACTATAGCAAAATCGTACACAGTTAACGTTAGTGTGTGCTTTCTCTCCATAAAAGCACCTATGCAGCCGTGTAAACCAGTTTAAAGGCAGTTAATCTTGCAGCTAGCCTCCATTTAGATGCAGCTACGGTGTTTTTAGACAGTCTTCACACAACCTGTATCCTCCTCCACATTTCTGGTGCTAGCTCATGTCATGCTACATAGTTAGCTAAGCTACCACCGGCAGGCACAAAGAGCCCACACAGCTGACCCTAATACTGAAATCCTGATCACTGCTGTCTAAACATACCGTGCAACCGCTCAGTCTTACCTCCTTGACAGCGACGGCTGCTCCGAGTCCCCACGCAGAGCCAAACTGTGCTTTCTAAGCGTGATTTATGCAGCACTGAGCTAGCCAGACTTGTCCAGTTTGTAGAAGAGATGCTGAGCGTCTGCTCACCGATGTCTGAAGCAGTAGCTTTCCCTTTTCTGTCTCTCACTGTAAAAATACAACTTCAGCCCCTGCCCGTAAACCACCGTATACATGCGCCATTGCATTTTATGCCAAAAAAACGTCGCCGATGGTTAGTAAAGAGAAAATTAGAGGAGAGCGGGCTAACATATCACTCATATGGACAAATTAACCGAAAAGCAAAATAATTAAGACAGAACAATGTCGCCGTTTTATGTAGTGGCAAGGTAACTCGCATATAAACGCAACCACCGGGAGAAATAGAAAGAGTTTTACTTACCTCTAGTGGACGTTAAAACTCACTACAGGAAAAAACCTACAACGAGTTTGCGCTTTTGGAAGAACTTTACGGTTAGAACCCAGAATGATGGACGTTAAACAAACGTGACGTAGAAAAGCCAGGACCAATTGGCTTCCAGTACGGGCGGGACGAACACAGATAACGGACCTAAAATCCCTACGTCTGTTGTAGTTGACGGACACGTCTGTTGATAATTATGTGAATTATTATAAGAAACGTTATGGGTTTTGGTGTGTGCCATACGGAGAGACGAACATGCTCGCCACATCTAGAAATACACTGAAGTAAGTCAGACTTCGTCTTAAATAAAACACCAACCGGTTAGCTAAATGCTATTGGGCTGTGAAAAGCTAGCTGTCACTGTAACATGAGCTAACTAACATGAATGAAAAAAATACATTTAAAATAGATTCCAGCTAGTGTTAGTGACATGTTGTTTGACGTGGTTAACAATACCACGTTTTAAATAGCTATTAGCAGCTACTCCAACGTTGCTGTCTATTCTTACATGTCGGATTTCTTGCTAAAATACTCCATAGACTAAACATTCATCATAATTGTGAGTGTCTGATTGTTTCTAACCTTTTCTCTCTGTGTCCCATGGATGTATGGCCTGTCCAGCGTCTGTTTCCTCTTCTGATCTGTCTCCAGTCAGTGAGATGTCTCTGGCTCAGAGGGTTTTGTTGACCTGGGTCTTCACCCTGGTCTTCCTCATCATGCTAGTGCTCAAACTGGACGGGAAGGTAAAGGTTTTTTTTCTCTTGTTACTTGTCAGTCTCTTTTTGTAAGTCTCCCCTTTCTCTCAGCTCCTGTATATTGAGAATCTCATCAATTACACTGTCAGTCAAAAGTATTTGTTCACCCTGTATTTGAGTAGTTTTTACATAACTCAATCAAAATTGCCTAATTGTGAATTTACTTTAAATCCTTTGTGTTTACTTGCTGTATTTTATTTGTATGTGATCAATCCCATTTTACTCTCAGGATTCATAAAGTTCATCATTATTTTCTCACCCAAGCTAGGAATTGGTCCATAACACTGATAGAAATAACTGACAAAAGCCTTGAATATGTAACTGACAAAATCCCCTCCCTTTCCTCCCTCCAGGTGCAGTGGAACTGGTTCCTCATCTTCCTCCCGGTCTGGGTCTTTGATGGCATCCTCATCCTCATGCTTGCCATCAAGATGGCAGGCCGTTGCAAGCCTGGGTATGACCCACGCAACGGCTCCCCAGACCTGCGTCTGCGTGCCTGGTACCTGACGGCCATGCTGCTCAAGCTTGGCTTCTGCCTGACGCTGTGCGCCAAGCTGGAGAAGCTGGTGGACGTAAAGCTGACGTTTGTGTGCATACCACTGTGGACCATGTTACTGGGGGCGCTGGTGGAGCTGGGGATGAATATCTTCCCTGAAAGGAGAGAGGCCTAAGAGGGATTAAACGGCTGGTTCAAACCTCAACATGAATCATTGCACCAACAAAAAAATCGAACAGTTGTTGAGAATAGATTTGTGCTTGTATGACCGTGACTTTGTGAAATTGGAGCTTTTGTTTTGGCCTGATTATGTTTCCAGAGAGTTCTGAGGCTCAAGAAGGAATCAAATAATCATCTCAGACATTGGTATTCATCTAAAGAATAAGAGACTTAGTGTAAAAATAAAAATCATAGTGTGTTCAGACCTCAGTGGAGCATGCTGTAAGGGCTTCAACAGGGCAGGGACTCTGCTGTCCGTGCAACGGAAGAGCTGCTATTGAATCTGTCCAAATCCATTCATTTAAAATTTTCAAAATTAGCTGAAAAAATGGCTCTATTTTCTTTGCAAAAAAAAAACAAATGCCATAAGGGGATCAACTGTATATGTATAAGACTACTGTGAAGCCTTCACTGGAAGAAACATGAACGTCATTTAATGTTTCCTTTTTTTTTGAACTCAAGATGTTCAGTATTGTTTTCTAGTATTAATTTCACTGTACATAAGCTAGCACAGCTGCTCTTGTAAAGAACGCCACACAGGGAGGAAGTGAATGGTACTTGGTGACTCCACTTCTGCATAACATTACCTATCACTCTTGGTACCGAATCAGTAAATGTTGTTACATATGCTTTAGATATTGTGTGGCTGTATTTACGCTCAAACACTTTTGTCTTTTCATTCCTGAGTTGTGGAGAGTAGCTGGCCAAATATTATTTCACAAGTTATAAATTAACTTTAGAGGTGTTCATGACAACAGCTCAGTTTGGCTGCAAGAACATGAGGAGACGATAACTTTTATTTAAGAAATTGTTCAGGACATAAAAGCATCTTGGGGCCAAGTTGTGATATTCTTTTTCCCACAGGCTACCCCCTCTGCTCTGTACAAGCTCTCTTTTGTACCATATAAATCATCATGTGCCCCATGAAAATCAGTAAGCTGTTATTCCGTACAAGGTCGCTAGGAAAAAAAACCTTGACATGTATCTTACTTGGTGACCAAAGTGATTAACATTCAGATAAATATGAAAAATCTATATCAAGTTTAACTATTATGTTGTAAACGTGTCGAACTGCCACACAGAGCTCATCAGACTACCAGTAGTTTCTAGTGTTGTTGTGTCAAATTGATCATTGTTTCATATTCCAACTTTATGGTACAGCTGACACTGACATTTGTTTTGTGCCATTTGATTGTTTATTAATATTTCAAATACATTCTTTGCATTATTTTGCACTATGTTGAAATGAAAAGGAAGGTGCTTTGAGATCGAACGTGTTGTAATGCATGTCGTGTAAAAAATAAATGGTTTCTGTACGTTAAACTGTGGGTCTTAATTAGTCATAATGATACTAAAATAGTATTTCTGGTAGTAGTGATAATGATACAAATTCACATTCAAGTGTTGCCACACTCATATTAGTTGCAGACTTTTTTTTGGGGGGGGGGTGTCCTGCTGGGACGTGACCTGAAATGAACTGTGAAGCAACCACAGAGTCAACAGCAGTGTGTGTGTGTGTGGTGTCTGGGACACTGAAGTCTTTGTTGTTTCTGTCTACGTTAGTCTTAAAATATTGTAGTACTTTTACGACTTTAAGGAATTTGTTGTATGTTCAGATATTTAACTGTATTAGATCAATGTTTCCAGTTTGCAATCTTTGTGTTCACAGAGCTCCAGTTGTCCTCACACTGTCATCAACAGCAGCAGGAAAAAAGCCACTAGAACTGGAAGTATGGATAGAAACGATTTACGGTACTGGACACACTTCCAGAAGGCTTCAAGAGCATGTAGCCTAAAGCCAGTTTCCAAAGTGGAAACAGCTTGAGTCTGACGCCACACCTTTAATAACACTGGCCATCATCAGAGAGACGGAGGTGAGTATACTGAATGTGCAGTGATTGAAACAGGGTGGGTGCAAGAGCAGAATTGGAACTTGGTTGTGCTGCAGGAAAAGTATAAAGAGAAGAAGAAAAGCAAGTTTGTGTTTAAAAAAGGCACTGAAGCATAACTGTGCTGGTGAAGGTAACTATGTACATTTATTAAAGTACAATCTTAAGGTATTTGTACTTTACTTGAGTATTTGAGTAATTGTACACTTTTCTCCACTACATTTATTTGACAGCTATAGTTACTAGTAACTTTGCAAACAAAGATTTTACATTAAAAAACATTATAAACCGATAAAACACAATGCATTGCTAAAGATTAAGCCAGTGGTTCCTAACCTTTTTAGCTTGTGACACCTTATAAAAAAGCTGAATCTAGTTGGGGCCCCCTTGTCCTGTTTCAGATGTCTAGGAGTTTTTCTTTCCTCTCCCATTAATCATGTCATGACCCCTTAAATTTATCTCGTGACCCTGTGGAGGGGGCCCAACCCCCATGTTGGGAACCACTGGGCTAAACTACCTAACTGTATATAAAGTAGTAAAACTAGTTCCAAACTAGTAAAATGCTACTTACAATAAGCAGTGATGCATTAACAACCTAATGTAATATAACACCAGTCATTACTTTTGATACTTTAAGTACATTTTGCTGATAATACTTCTGTAATATTTGAGGAGGAGTTTTACCTTTAATGGTCGAATTTTTACATTATAGTATTGGTACTTTTACTAAGTGAATGATCTGAATACTTCTTCCACCACTGATAATATGACAAGGAACAGTCTGCCCAGTGTTTTGTAGGCAGGAAAAGTAGTAAAGCCCACATTCATTTCACAACTTAACTGATGATGAGTGCTGCTTCTAGATAATCTGTACCATGGTACTTGACCTCCAGGAGTGAGCAGTGTATGCTCAAAGACTGTACAGTCTGTGTGAATGCCACATTCACGCGGTTCAATGAGGTTTTTCCGAGTATTCCCTCCAAAACTCTTTGTCTCTGCTCCAACATCCTGCCTAGCTCCCACTCCCACACTGTAAAGGTCAGCTGAGCTCCTCTGGCATTCCTGCTGTGTGCGAGAGTGCATGAAAGGATGGAAAGAGAGGAAAAGGCTGTTTGAGTTGTATTTGACTTGACACACACCAGCCCTGAATTATGGGGCTACTGCACTATTGAGTGTACGAGTTGTCTGCTCAGATCTCGCCTGGTAAAACTGCTGAGCTCATTGCTGCAGACTGCAGTGAGTGGGTGGCTTATATATCAGCAATACAGAGAGAGAAAACAAAGGCAGGTATACATTAGACAAAGGTACCATTTCTTAGAATTAGATATAACTGGAGGCCTTTAAAATGTCAGACAGGTGCCTCTGGTCTTTAACCAACCACACTTATGTGTTCTGAGGTCATGTTTGCTTGCTAGCAGTCTTCTTCTTCACTTCATTTGTTGGCACATTATTGCCACCAACTGTTCATCAGCAGAATAGCGTGAGACCGATGGCAAACAAAAACAAAAAAACAAAAACAAACACTCTTAAAAACATTGCTCCATAGCGCTACTAGTGGTCAAAAACTTCACAGAGTATCTTTAAACCTCCGACATTTCCTTTTCTCCCCCATTTTGGCAGCTGACTCTATTTCCCACACGCATGAGATGTTTGATGTTTGAAACTCCAGATTTGGAGAATACATATGAACAATTTTCTTAATTCTTCAAAGCACACCTTTTTAGGTATGTTTTTAACCACCAGACCAGAAAACATCAACTCTTACCCCAACATTTTCCATACATTGAACCTTTTATTAGCTAGGCTCATATTTAAAGTAGAAACCACACTACAAGTTTTTTCCTCTTTACAAAACTTCTTATGTACACTACAGTGCTGACTGTTAAAAATCACAGAAACAAAATAGAAAAAAAACAAACAAACCAAAACCTTGAGATAAATAAACTCCGTGAAAACAGCGCAAGCCCCTGAAGACTTGTTTTGTTTTCAACCATAATTTTGTCACATTTGTACAAAAAATATATAAGTTCCTGTCAGGGTTTTTTGTAACATCTGAAACCCTAAAGCATAAAAAGAGCTGCTTGCAACTGGCATCAAGTGCTTCATTATCACCTCGCTCTCCCCAAAGCCACAAATTGAAGAGTTCTGTCTCGGAAATGAAGTCCCGAAGAGAGCTGAAGGTTTATGTTTAATATTCCAAGATTTTCTGGGCTGGCGGTGAGACTAATCATGAAAAGCACAACCCTGCTGTTAGGACATCGCCCCAGAGAGCCACAAAGTTTGACTCATCCCAACTTACGCCACAGATATTTGGAGAGTTTTCAGCGGCTTTAGAGACCAATTTAAGGCTTTGCTCTCATTTTCCTATGAAAACTTAAAACTAGGACTCCTAAAAACTCCCATGAAAAGACAGAACTGCTTCTCTATGTGGCTCTGGACCATTTAGTAGTTCACAGTTAAGGGCAGGCACTGGGGAAACGTTGTGGGCTACATTAGCAAGTGAGCTGTAATATTGATAGCAAAATCAAGACATCAATGACAAAAATAAATCAAGTTTTTCTCAACATCAAAGTTCCACAACTGTGGGAGGTGCACAGAGACAGAAGAGATTGACTCTAAAATCAGATATTCTCCATTTGGAGAAACATGTACTCTTCATAGTTGTCGCTCAAACAGAAAATCAATAATTTACTGTACTTTTAAAACACAAAAGGTCACTCCAGTCCCTGGTCGATAAATAAAACATTTTAATAGAAAGGATGCTCCACACTGTAGAGAAACTGGACTTCAGGTAAATAGACAAATAGTGTGTTGGGAATCAAAGTGTCTTGGAGCACATGTCAATAAAGAAAAAGAAAATTGTGCCATGTAAGTGCTGAGGCCTGAATGATTAACTTAATCAGTTTTAATTAGTCTTGGAAGACCTGAAATTGCCCTGTTGATAATCTGACATAATCTGGTAGTCATGACCCAAAGTATCTCCAATAATATCAACTGTACTTAAACAGCGGTTGATATATCCATGTTACAAAGTGCTGTAATGAGTCACATTTGGGAAGTCTTGACCTACTGCACCTGTATGATATTGCTCTGCTTATTCTGTTATTCATATCCAGGTGCTGTGAGATCTAAAGTTAACTCATGGCGAGCTCTTAATGTAGCTGCATATGTATTAATATATAATGCTGCAGATTTAACCACATTTCAATGACCCTGAACAGTTACCTAAAAGTCTAAAAGGTTACTAAGATTTAGGATTCTTAGGAGACCAATATATTTGTGGATGTGTTCTGAATGTTTTTTTTCCTGAGACTATGACGGGCCGTCTGCGTAGCAGCCTTGGCTGGGTCGAACTCTTCTTTGGCTGACCAGCAAGTGCTCGGTTTTCAAAACTAGGAGACCCTGGTACACATCCAACAGACACTGAAAAATACAGCAAAATTACGCTAAGAGCTGGTTTCAGTCGTAGTCATCTGGACACTGTTTTCAGAATCAAGACGTTTCGGCTCCCATCCGGAAGTCATTCTTAATTGAAGTCATTCTCAATTGAATGACTGAAACCTTTTCTACGATAGAACACTCCTGGACGAATGAGGGACTACACCGTCTACGCTAAGAGCTCTGCCACTGGTGTTGAGGGCTACAGGTACAAGATAATAATTGTAATACTTTAAAGGAATAGTTTGTCATTTTAGGAAAAAAGCTTATTCGCTTCTTACATTGTTATCACTCTGACGTCTGTACAGTAAATATAAAGCTACCTACCAGCAGCAGCTGGTTAGCTTAGCACAAAGACTGGAAACAAGGGGAAACAGCTACCCTGGCTCTGTCCCAGGAACAGAAACTTCTTGAGTTACCTGGCTGCTCACAGAGATGACAAGACTTCAGTATTTCCAGTCTTTACTCTATGCTAAGCTAGCCGGCTGCTGGCTCCGGCTTTATATTTACCGCACACAATTGAGAATGGTATTAATCTTCTCATCAGCTCCCAAAATGTCAAACTATTCCTTTAAACTATTCAACTTTATGGTGTGATTCAATGCAGTGCTACTGTAAACTGTGGCTTACTATACTGATTTATAATTGACATGGGGGGTTCCTTTTGTTTAGCAGCACTAAAGACTGCACTAATAATCTTCTTGGACAATAAAACACTGGAAGTGATTAGAAAAATCCTGTTAATTACATTCAAGCACTCCTCATGACTGCTGGCTCCTCAGTGAACATGATTCAATAGGACATTACTGGCTTTTTATCAATAGCTTTGAAATCAGAATAAAAATACTGATACTTGCTGTCACCATATCAATAATGGGGAGATGCATTTATACTTATTCAATAGATTATTGCAGAGCATTATTGCTCAAAATACAATATAAGGGAAAAGTACTGCAATATACTGTATTGATTAAGATGTATCGATATAATATAGTAGAGGAAATGTAGCAATAGTACGTCAACACAATAGTGTATTGTATAATATCAGGATTTGACCCATCATTATTCAAGAAACAGTCTTGGGCACGAAGAATACACTAGAAAAAAAGCCACAAAAATGGAAGCATTAGCTGCAAGTTTCACAAAAAGGTCATCATCATGACCTTTTTCATATAAATATCTGACACAAAGTCTGCAGAAACCTTTTTTTCCTTCCTACCTCTGATGGCTCACAGATATTCTGATATTTGAGGGTTATGCTCACTTCAAAAAAACAGAACCAGACAGCAGTTTTCTCAGACTAGGGAGCTCATTCGAACTTTAAGCCTGAATAATATCTTCTTTAAAGTCAAAATTGGAAAAAACAAAACAAAAAACTACCAATAAATGCAATCAATTCTCAATATTTTTTAACCCAAGCACAACCAAAGCATCAGTACAATCTAAACCAGTCCTGTCAAGAGGTTTGGGGTAAATAAAGTCCAACTCTGCTTTATAAACTACGATACTGTGTTCAAACCGATACACTCCACTGTCGTCCTCATTATTTCCTTTTTACATAATTTTACAACAACACAACCAAAATAAAACCTTGTACATATATATTTAAAAACATCATTATGTACAAAAACTACTATAAAATCTGTTTCTGCTCCTCTTCATGCTTTAGGGGAAGGTTGAGGGGGAGGAGGAGGTGGATGAGAAGGAGGAGGGGGAGGCGGCGAGGAGGAAGGAGGAGGAGGGGGGTGAGGGAAAGGCTGAGGGAGCTGAACCTGCGCTGGTGCTGAGGTTTGGTACTGCGGTGGTAGCGGGTAAGAGCTGGGCGGTTGAGGGAGGAAAGACTGAGGGGGGAGAAAGTGGTGAGACGGGAAGTGGGGATGCTGAGGGGGGAAGAAGGTTTTAGCGTGCGGGGCGAACTGGTGGTGATGAGAAAGGTGAGGGGGCAGAGACTGGGGGCTGGTGAGGGGGGTGTTTGGTTGAGACGGGCAGGCGATTAGGGGAGGCTGGTAGTACGGCTGAGACTGTGTGGTGATGTTTGGTTGGTGTGGGGGATGCAGGTGAAGCTGGCTTATGTGAACTGAATGGGGTGGTGCTTTCTGACTGAGGAAAGAGGGATTGGATAGTGGATTTGGGGGGAGGATTGGAGGTCTGTGAGGAAGATGGGAGTGTGGCAGGAGAGAGGGGAAAGAGGGGGGAAGCATGTGAGGGAGGTGAGGAGGTGGGAGGTGCTGGGATGTGTATTGCTGCATGTAAATTCCTTGTCTCCCGCTGTCCTGTGGCGGATGTAGCTGTGGATCCACAGACGTCCTGGAGTCCGCACTGCGAGTCCATTTCTCTTGGAGTGTTTGTGTCCGCGAGTCTGTTGGCGTTCGAGCTACTGTGTGTGTCCGTATGTCTGTGTGTGTTTGTACATCCACAGCAGGTGACCCGTGTAACGCCCGCACCTCCGACCGCGCCTGCGTCCTTGCGTCTGGCTTTAGGCAAAGTGAGTCTTTGTCCTTCGGTTGGTCTGACTGAGAGGAGGAAGGCGGATGGGACGTCGAAGACACGGCGGAAGGAGGGAGTGTGGGGTCTACTGCGGGCTTGGGGCTAGTCAGGGAAGATGTAGTGGAGGTTGACACGGAGGAAGATGTGGACAGAACAGGAGAGGAGGGTGGACTGGGAGCGGCAAAAGAAGAGGGTAAAGGAGTAACAGCTGAAGGCGACAAAGAAGAGGAAGACTTAGAGATGGGTGATGTAGGAGCTGAAGAGGAGGAACTTGTACTGGAAGACATCATTCTCCCGTCCGAATGATGGTGATGGCGGTGGTGATGAAGGTGCTTTGATGATGCTGCTTTGGGTTTTGTGTCCTGATGAGGAGGATGAGAGGCAGGAGGGAGAGGTGAAGGTGATTTACTCTTGCAGACAGGAGGCGCTGGAAGTTCTGCTTTCACCTTTGCGGGAGGTGAAACCTGCTGTTTGGGTTTTCCTCTTTCTTTTACCCTCTCCGTCTCCTCTCTGTTTCTAGCACTGCTCACGTTCGAGTCCCCTGGCTGAGGCACAAGAGGTGGATGTTGTTCCTCCTTTTTGACAGCCGGCAACGTCCTGTTTTCTGCCACGTCAACCTCCTCCTTCATCCTCTCTTTCACTTCACCCTTCTTTTCTCTCCTCCCCTCCTCTTCCTCTTTTTCCTCCACTGTTTCCCTTTCCTTCTCCTTCAATTCAACTTGCTCCTCTTCCTTCACTTCCTCCTCCTCCTCTCCCTCTCCATGGTGGTATTGTTTTAAGCGGACGTGCCATGCCAGGCTGCAGACAGACGACACGGTCTTGAACTGGTGGACCACATTGCGAGGGATGAAATAGATGTCATCGTGGCACAGGCGGATGCGAGCGTAGCGGATGCCCTCGCGACGCAGCTGGTTTAGTTTGGCATCATCCACCCATTTCACACACTGTAAAGAGAGAGGAGGGGAGGAGGGTTTAGGTAGAGGAAATGAAGAGGTACACTCCAAAATAAAACCTCCAACTTTTGACAATGACATCTATTTTGAAAACTGACTTTTATATTCTTCTTTCCGACCTTTGTTCAGCACAGTAAATACATATTTCAAGAATAGATTAAAGCGTTTTGTTGAAATCCTGAATCCTTACCCAAAAGTCAAAAAGCCAAAAAAACAAAAAACAACTCAAATTAAGCTTAACATTTTAAAATGTTTGACTTAATGTAAAATTACACCACTGCAATGCAAGAATCCTAATTTTGCCAGACAAGGACAAATATTACCTAGTATCACTGACCTTACATCTATCCATTTATTGCTAACTTTGTAAGAGAGAAGTTTCTGTAAAGGTCTTTTTGTAAAAGATGTTTTGTAATCTGAAGGTCCCGGGAAATTCCTTTTGATCTTTTCCAGGGCAGGCAGAGCTCTTCTGCGGCAAATTTTGGGCCGTTACAGTCTCCACTCTAAAAGAGTCTCTTTAACTGAACAGAGAAGAGCTTCACATCTTTAAAAAAATCTTATCAAGATGATAAAAAAAGTTTCTCCATGCGTGCCTTCATTCACTTTGTCTTTATTACCAGTGATCACCTGGACTGAATACTGAAAGCATTAAGGTAGAAGAGAGAGTAGAATGTGTGGACTAAAACATAAACCACGTTTGGATCCCTGTTATACTTTGGAGAGATGCAACCCACGTCTGCAGGACATCCCTGCAGCTAAAAATGCTGCGTTCAAAAGCAGCCTGCAATATTATGGTGCCACTATCTGAAATCATCTGGACAGGTCTACATGGGAACAAACTAGTCTACAGGCTTTCAAATGGAAAGTGAAATCTGGACACCAGTACACTTGATCAACATTAATATACAGTATGTATCCAGGACTCTCTGGAAAGCAGTATTGATACTGAGTGGATTATCCTTGTTAAATAAAGTATATATACTTATAACTTATTCTAATTTAAATGATGAATAATAAATTACTAAACTAACACTCATCCTTTATTTGCACCAGACAAGAATTTCTAACTTACTGCAGTACAACTTTGCTCCACCAGGTGGCAGCTAACATCAGATGATTTTAACTTCACACTTAAGGTAACACTGAAGAATAAATCTAATTTGGGACTTAATAAGGATGACTTTACTAGGTGTTACAGTGCTTATTGCCATGCCTTCTATATGCGTGTGTGTGTAATGTAAAACCTGAGACAGCGGAGGTTCATATAGATCCAACTGCAGCCTCTGAACTACATGAGGGAAATCACCAGCATGGAAACACACAACGTCTTTGGTTACACGAGGAGGCTCCGAGCTGAAAGCAAAGGAGGGAGAGGGAGGACAGAGTAAAGAAGGATTACATGATATCTGTAACAGCCCTCACTACCTGTACCCAACAGTCTGACAAACTAAGTGTGATCTGTTGCTTCACCGCCTACCTTTCTCCGGACCGCACAGCCTTCAGCACCCCCACGGCTGCTGTGGTTTGACGTTCAAAGCCCTGACCGATGTGATCGGCGTGGGCCCGAGTCCGATCCTCAAACAGCATCTCTCTGGGCTCGCTGGTCCTGGGCAGCGACTGTAGCAGGTTCTTCACCTCGTTGGTGGAGCTACAGCAGGACACAAATGAACACGGCTTCAGAGAAACAGTAGAGTGAAAAGAAGAAAGACATACAAGAGTGTCCACACAGTTCTACGAAGAGATTTATCTGCTTCCCTGCTGCCTAAATAAAGAAGAAAATGACTAAAAGTGAACAGGTGGCTCACTTCCCAGCTTTGTTTATTTCTTTGTTTCCTGTCTGCTGAGGCAAAATAAAAGCACCAGACAGGCTTTATCTGCTGGTATTGTTGTTATATTGGTTGACGTTGATGTAATCCAGACGCCACAGTATGACATGAAGAGCGGAGAGGATGTTAGAGAGGATGAAAACCTGCATTAGTGTGGATATAATAAAACACTCTTGTTGTGTATTCTGGTAATGTTTTAAGTAGGGCTGCAACTATTGATTATTAATCAATTATCAATTTTGTGTCGATCAACAAAATCGATTAAGTGTTTCAGCTTTACTTTACAGGAATCCTAATTAGGTGCTTCACAGCATACCAGGGCTGAAATGATTAGTTGATTAATCGACTGTTAGAACTTAAGACTATTTTACTATTTTGATAAAAGATTAAACGAAAAAATAATCCATAGATGAATTGATAATGAATATAATCGTTATATAATGGAACGGTGGTGAACGGTGATGTAGAGGATGACAACACATATTAGTGTGGACATTATAAAAGATCCTTGTGGTGTATTCAGTGAAAGCATTTTCAGCAGTCCTAACTAGATGTTTCACAGCACACTGTAAAACCATATTTATTGTCTGCAGATATAAAAACCATAGCGGAGCTTTTCCAGCTTTAGACCAATATCTTTTTCTTCCGCTGCAAATTATTTTGTGTTTTCATGTTTGCTGGTGGCAACAATGAAGTTGCAAATTAAATAATGGAAAGTAAAAATGGAGTAAACTGCAGCGCTTGAACACATACACATACGTACACATTTTTATGCTTTTACGCCTCATCTTCTCAGACTGTATGCACGAAGCCATGTTGCCAAACAATAGATGTACTGCAGTCAGCTCACTACTGGATTAGTGACTCACACTGGAGCTGCAGTCAGATTCAAACAAGAGTATACACACACAGGCACAGGGTCTGCGAGAGATTCCTTCGAGAGCGTAACACAGACACACACAGACATACACAGACAGAACAGCAGCGAGATTACCAGTGCATTAATACATTAATTCAGAAATAAAAGCGGAGAGGCAGGAGCCAGTGGAAGAGGAAGAAAGAAGCAGAGGAAAATAGCACAGAGAGTAGGGGGAAATGCAAACACACACACAGCTCGGTGTGTCTGAGCTGACTGCAGGCTGACAGTAATGAACGTAAAACCAGGAAAGCTGGTAAGTGAAACACTGAAAAGAAGAGAGTGTAAAGGGAGGAGTGCTGAATGTGCACATCTAGAGTGATATTTGAAGTGTACCATCTGCCAGAACTCTTTAAATATCCTCTATATGTGACCATGTGTGTCAGTATGCTGTGTGTTAGTGTGGACTGCACCAAGTCATCAGGCCAGATTCCTGTGCATTTGTGGGCAAATGAAATGGGAGGGAGAAGAAGAGAGGACAACGAGGGGAATAGATGATTGGGAGAGGAGTGGCACGGGGGAGAGAGGAGATAATGGAGGGAAACGGGATAAAGGAGGAGAGAGGTGGGGAGTAGAGGGATAAGGCAGAAAAAAGGAGGGAGAAAAGGGTGATGGAGGGAACCACGTTCTCTGACGACAAACGCTGTTAATGTACATCTTAAAGCTGCAGAACACACTCCTGAGAAGGAGCCAATGCACTTGTGACTAGGGCTGCAACTAATGATTATTTGCATTATTGATTAATCTGCCAACTATTTTCTATGATTATTTGATTAGTCTATAACATGTAAGAAAAAACAATTCCATCGCCGTTTCCCACAACCCAAGGTGACATCTTTAAAGATCCCCAAACATATACAATAATATGCTTTGAATAATAATTTGTGTTTGATATTTTCCACAAAAAAAAGTTCAATTACCTCATTAAAAATTCTCAGTATATGGTCACTGGAGGGTTCAAGTTTCCACATCACACTTGTGTAAGTTGTATATGGGACTATGCTTCCAAACTAGTTGTGGTTTGTGTGATCACAAAATCCTGCTCGTATGTTCACAGCCTTCTAGTTTCAAACTCTGCACAGTGAAGCTCAAACATCCAAGTGAAGCAAAACAAACAAACTGACTTTGACTGGAGGGGGGATGTAAATGTCTTGTTTTGTCCAACCAACAATGCAAAACCAAAAGATATTCAATTTACAATGATATAAAATAGAGAAAAGCAGCAAATCCTCACAGTGAAGAAGCTGGAACCAAAAAAAGTAAATGCAATTTGTATCTAAACAGGAACAGCATGTTCTGCGCCAGGCCTCGGTCCTGTTCGCGACTGGTGCTGGTCAGCATTGCTGCTGTTACTATGCAATTATTGTAAATCTCTGGAAGCCTGGCGCTCTTTCGCTAAAAGCTGAAATATTTTGGTTTATTTTCACCGTCTGACCACTATAATCAAGCTGAATTCTCAGACTGGGAGTCTCAGTGCTGTCAGAAATGCATAACAGCTTGACCTTTTCGGTGAAACCACCAAGAAAAAGAGGCTGCAAAAAGATGTTCCCCGTGCACAAGCAGCTTTCCTTCAACAAAACATGCAGTCAAACTGCAGACAAGGTCTCGCTGCAAATAAGATCACGTCTTCTCTCTTTCCCTGCACTTCAAAATAGTTCTGTTTTTCTGTCTTTTTCTTTATACACACAGACAGACATAAACAAAAACACTTGCACTGCTATGACATATTCAATTTATGTGCTTTCTTTAAACACACTTTTGGAGTTCCTGGCACAGAAGCTTAAATCAACTTAAAGCAGGAAAGACAGGTCAAGAGGAGGAAACGGAAGACAGATCGTAAGAGAAATCGAGAAAGACATGGCAGAGATTTAGAGGTAGTGAGAGGACATGGACAGAGGCAGAAGTAGGAGGAGTGCAGGAAGGAAAAGGAAGGAGGGAAATGAGAGATTGAGGAGAGATCTGGGAGCCAAAAGGGGGAAATTATGAGAAAAGTACCTTGGTTTGTAGATGCCATTTTGTATTCATATCTCATGGTAATTTATGATTAAGTGATGGGATGAGACAGAGAAGAAAGAAGAGAAGGGAATAGTTTAACCACCTCTCTCTCTCTCTCTTTCTATCCATCTGTGTCTCTATAAAACAGATTCTTTCAGCTCCAGCTGTTACACAAGTGTTTCTGACAGCACACACACAAACAGTCACAGTCCTGAAAGCCATCCCCTTCAAACACGGTCTAGACACCCTGCACCAACTGATGCGTAACATGTATATGCAACAAAACATTTGGCTTTTATTCACCCAGGAAAGTCTGACTGAATAAAGCCTTCGTGGCTGAATTTAGAGAAGAAGAAAAAAACAACTAGAGCTGCAACTAACAATCAACCGACAGTCTAAATCCCAAAGATATTCAGTTAAAAATGATATAAAACTGAAAAAGCAGCAAATGCTCACAATTTAGAAGCTGGAACCAGCGACTGGTTGGTATTTTTGCTTGGAAAATGAATTTACTTATTATTATGATTGATAAAATAGTTGCTGTTTATCTTGCTGCCGTTCAACTAATCATTTCAGCTCTAAAATCAGAAATTAACATTTAATAATAATAATAATATTTTAATCAATTGTAACTATTGATGTGACTACCAATCGACAAAATGAGAGAAATAACTGCTGCATGGAAGGAATGTGTGCGGTGTGTGTTGTCCCGTGTTTGGCTGGCTGCCATGTGAAGTAGCGTCTGATGCCGGCTCTATTAACACAACGATGATCTCATCTGAGTGGTGAGCCACATACCCCACAGACCACACACACCCACTCACTCACACATATTCTATCATGGTCTCAGAAATCATGTGTTTGTGTGTCTGTGTGAGACAGAGCTTATGTGTAAGCAACAATGACACTGTGACAGAGACAAACAGAGAGGGTGTAATTGCCTCATCCGGCTCTGCTCGGCTACAACAAAGCTTCATGCTGCTACCACGGCTGCTGCTCCAAATGTGTGAGTGTGTTTTGTTACTGTTTTTCCATAATCGGTCCTCGTGGGCTGTGCGGAGAGTACAGAGGCAAGCTGGCTCAATAAGGTACACACACAAACACACAAACACACCACTGAGACTTGTAGGCAGTACAAACAACATTCATAGAGACCAAAATCCATGCTAATTCTGTCTCATTGCAGTGCTTAAGGAGGATCCAAAATATTGGCTGGTTTCATTTGTGGGTGTGTGTGTGTGTGTGTGTTTATGTATTTGTGTAATGTTTACTGTTGGACTTACCGTTTTCTTTTAAAAGGGGACTTTGGTATATCAGCAACAGGTATCATTTGTTCTCCTGGTCTGACCCACATTATAGGACCGTCGTCACTCTCTGTGGGATTCATCAGCCTCAGACTGGAGAACGTTCCCCATGGAAGAGTCCGCTGCAGCCAGACAGACGAGGAGAGAAGAGGGGAACATGAGGGAAAATAATCAAAGCAGTATGTTAGTACATCCTGCACCAATTCATCAAGTATTTTATTTATTCCACGGATTCCCAAAAAGAAATCTCATGCGCAGAAATCGCCCCCGTGGCAAAACTTGTCACTGGCACCCGAGATGCTTCAGAGGGTGCTGAATCAGAGCCAAAGCCCTCGACAGATAGGAAATGCCAGAGGATATGCGTCTTTTGATATTCAGCATACGACACCACTCCTCCACGCAGGAGATTTGAAGTGTCAACACAGAATAGCAAACAGAAGAAAAGCTTGTCACTCCTGCATTTCAGGGACAGCAGTAAACATAGTATTCTGGCGGTCTGTTCCCGCACATACATTTAAAAACAGAACCAACTTCCCGAACCAAAGCTGGAAGCTGCATCTAATCCCTCTGACACACCACTTAACACCTCTTCTTTGCCAGCCACCGCAGAGAATAGGTGTGTTGTTGATGTTTGTGTCTCACAGTACCTCTCCATCTGTTCAGTTTGTGGCATTTCCAAATAATCAGTGGTGTAAATGCATCAATATTTTGGTCATCTACTTTATAGCCACAGGAAACGTAAACGAAATGTTTAACTTTGTTGAGAGAACAGAAGGTGGTCAGTACATCCTCCTCACAGTAGGAGTTGTAAGAAAAAATACTAACTTGCAAGACAGATGAGGGACATTGACATAATAATAAATAAAATGCATTTTTGTTTCAGTTTTTCTCAAAAAATAATCTTACAATTACAGCTATATAACATATTAAGCTGCCACATCTCACCAAAAAAAAACAAAAAAACAAAAAGAAAAACACTTTTTCACATACGCGTAAGTCTTGTGATGTTCTACATTTTTGTTATTGTAAACAAATCAAAACCAACTATGTATTTGTCCCACTAATAAGTACTGTCTGTGTATCCAAAGCCTGATATACCTTATTTCTCTGTGCCATTGAGCTCCATTGTTGTCCCAAAACTATTAAAAACACAACAGTGAACCACACTGTTGAACTGGGTGACTTGTTTCTCCATTACCATCAATGTGACTACTGTAGTTTATTTTGAGTCAATCCCACATACACCGTCCTGCTGCCTTAAATACCCATTAGACCACAGAATGTGTATAAATCCCATACTGAAAACAGCTCCTAACAAATGCACTATTTACTCTTGTTTGAGTAACGTTTGATAAAAACTAGTGCCCGACATGTCTTTTGTCTTCAGTAGAAAGAAATGGGCTTGAGGCTGAGATCCACAGACAGGGTTGGAAGACAGACGGACTAACGTGCTGTCGGTTTTGGTCTTTTCACGGGATTTGTTGACAGTAACAAAAATATTATCCTCTAAGTTCAAGTGCAACAACTTCACTGCATGACACTTTCCTTAAGGTTCTGCTGTTACACATTTAAGTCCACCACAGAACCACTAAAGCTTTGAGATACCTTTCCTTTGACCTCACAGCACAGTAACATGTTATAAATCGTAGCTTCCTCATTTATTCCCATTCAAATACAAGATAGTATATTTTGATCTTGTTCTTCTATGCAATGCAAGAATCTAATCTGAGCCTACTTGAATCCCTCTGCCACTTTCCAATTCTTCTCCCACCCATTCTGTTTAGCATTACTGCCATTCGTTCTGTCCTGACTCACCTTCAGGAAGGGTGAATCCTCCAGCATGTTGAGGAATTCTGGGAAATAATCCCCGACCTCTTCGTCCACAGCTCCCACCAAGCTGATCTGTCTCATCGCCCCGGCTCTGTATGTGCCATTACTGTACGTTTTCTTCACCTGCAGCAACCACGGGAGAAACACAACATTAGATAATGATATTATGTTATTTTAACACCACAGAAGGTGGGTGAGATTGGTTACTCGGCTCAGTGTCCTCAGAGAGAAAAACCATGTTCACATTCTCTTTTTACAGGTTGGAAACCAATGTTCATGTATGAGATGTACTCTGATGAAATTACATTTAATGGGTGGCTAGTTCTTCCTTTTTAATCTCTTTAAATTTCTCTAAGGAGGCATTTTTTGAATCTATATGATAGTATTAATGAGGGATATCTATAAGGATAACCGTTTCTGCCTGGATTCACCTGCAAGTGGATTTTGTGTGTGTGTGTGTGGACAGCCCTGACCAACAGGTTGCAGTGTAAAGTATGTTTCTACAAATATATATGCAGTTAAAATTGTTTGATTGCAATTCAACAGGGGAGACAAGGGAACACGGAACTAGGCACTGACAAGGAAGCTGTTAATCACTACTGGGTGTCAAAACAGACACTGTGTGTGTGTGTGTGAGTGTTGCCGGTTTCACTTGATGTTTCTGCTCCGCTGGTGTGACTCAACAGACTGTTTGCTGCTCTTCACTTGGCTGACAGAGCATAGTGTGTGTGTGTGTGTGTGTGTGTGTGTCTAACCCATCTCCTATACCCTTGGCCCTCAACAGTGTCTTTGTGTGTGTGCCTGTGTTTGCAGTACGTGCAGCATGTGGCCTGCATGCTGTACTCTTGGCTGATCAGGATGTCTGTGTGTCTGTGTGTGTGTGTGTGTGTGTGTGTCTGTTGGCCAGATCCTTGGCTGCCCGCCTCTAGTGAGTCACCACTTGACAACAAGGCAGAGATAAAGAGAGAGAGGGGAAGAGAGGCAGAGGGAAGAGAGAGCGAGGATACAAAGGAGAAAAGGAATGAGGGGAAGAGAGACAGATGGAGAGAAGTAGTGAGAGGATGAGGGAAAGAAAGTTTAGGAAGACAAAGATAAAAAAACACACAGGGGGAAAAAATGGAGGGGAGGATGGAAATTACTCAAAGGGGAGTGAGGAAGAAGAAGAGGTTAAGCAGGTGAAAATGAAGATAACATGACTTCTTGGAAGGTAAAAGAGAGTAAGGACAGGAAAAATGGGTGAAGGAGAGAAGGGGACAACAGAGTAGGAGACACCAGATAAGAATAAGTAAAAGGCAAAGAGACAAAAAGGAGGGAGGCAGAGAGGAGTGTGAAGAAGGAGGGAAGAAGAGAGAGGAGGGCAGGTTAGAGGATGGGAGGAGGGAAGAGAAGGAGAAGTAATGAAGATGGAAACAATGAACTGGAAAAAGACTGAAGGGGAAGTTGCTCGGCAGCTCCCAGGTGTGTCCTTGAGCAAGGCACTAAATCCTCAAACAGCTGCTCAGAGGCCAATCGTGCAAGACAGTAGATCATGGCGGCTCTCAGGTGTGTGTGTTGCAGCCATTTCCTGTAGGGTGTTGCTTTTAATAAGGAAATGTTGTTAGTCGAGTAGCTTGGTTATTTATACAGGCTGGATAATGAGAAGAGAATGGCCATAAAACCTGGATTATGGGGGTCAACGACAGTGAAACGTTGAGATAAAAATAACAGCTCATCATATCAGACAGGATTTGTGACACAGCTAATTATAGGTATTCATAATCAGCTTTAGTCACTGTAATGCTTAGCAAACATTAAAATATTTCAACACCTGCTGAGACTATAATCTGACCGATACTGGATTTTTAAGGTTGATATTGGTATTAATATTTGGGAGTTTAAAAAATTTGCGATATATCAGCTGATAGCATTTTTTTTAAATCCTAAACATAACGTAAACAATCTTGTTACGGATCCCATAGATTTTTTTTTCTTAATTGTCTGTGCTCTCTAGTGGACAAACAATGTAATAGAGACAATGTTTCTAAATGACCATGAACCTGCTTTGTCATTTCTGTACTGCAATTTCTTGTTGCTTATCGGCGGACATATACACAGATACCGATGTATTAATACTTATTAGTATGTAGTAGGGCTGCAACTAAAGATTCTTTTCATTACCAATTAATCTATCGTTTATTTTTACAATTAACTGATGAACTGTTCAGTCTATAAAATTTCACAAAATAGGCTAAAGTGCCTGTCGCATTTTCCCAAAGCCCAAAGTGACATCTAGAGATTGCTTGTTTTGTTCAAATGACAGTCTAAAACCCAAAGATATTACATTTAACATGATATAAAACAGAGAAAGGCAGCAAACCCACGCATTTCAGGAGCTGGAACCAGCAAATGACGGGCATTTCTGTTTGATAAATGACTTAAAAGATTGATAGATTATCAAAATTGTTGTTGATTCCTGTCAATTCACTAAACTGTTAATCGACTGATCGTTTCAGCTCTAGCATGTAGAATGTGCTGTTATTACTCAGCGGATGAAGCAACCTGTCCACACTGCAGGTACAGTACAGGACACAGAGTTGTTGTCTTGTCAGCAGTAATGTGTTTTGAATTAAAAAACAACCCTTGAGTAAGCTCCTGAACCACTGCGTGTTCACTTGCAAATTGCTCTAATTACACGCCTCAAATAACTGCCTATTGGTGTTTATTTAATCTATGATATATTAACAAAATAAATCAGTTCATCTTGCATGGACAAACCAAGCCACATGGTCGTGTTTGTTTGTTCACTTCATTTCACTGCATCGGTGCCCTGACACTGTATAATGTCCTCATAAAATGATGACTAAAAGCTTGAAATACTCCACACACGTAAACACATCACAACTTTAAATAGTCTCACTGAGTCAATGACCTAGATACTGAGAGAAAAGTGTTTGTGTGCACACATGGATTCAAATCCCTTCATGCTTAAAAGCATTTATGTGCTTACACAATGTTTCTCAGCCAGTATGTGTGTATTTGTGTGGATGCATTCATCTTCCTGCATACTTATAATTGTGTGTGCTAATGGGCATCTATTTTCTCTGTGAGTGTGTGTTTACACGATGTATAATTTAACAGCAGAATAACCCCCACGTTGTCAACAAAGAGAACAGTCTCTCACTATCAGAGGAGGAGTATTAGAGGAAACACTACCGCTGCCTCAAATATGTCAATGGATAAATTCAACAGCCAGTGATTCAGTCACACACTCAGCTTGTCTATAATAAGTGAAGGCAAACAAAAGGAAACAGGAAATGTGACAGACTTCCTCTGAGTGGTGCTGTTCAAGATGCTCCAGTCCTGCCTCGGCTCTGTGTACGTGCGTGTAAACACACTCGATGGGTAAATGTGTGACAACAACCAACCAACATCATATTTACTTGCTTCTTTTACTGCTAAACTTGACAATAAGCTTTATTTAAAAAGGGAGATACTGCCTCACAAAAACACACATAAATACAAACAAGTCGAACAATAAATTTTTTTTTTTTTTTAAATCGAGACACAAAAGAATAAAACTGACAAATTATTTCTCTCTACACCCTGGAACATTATCTAAATTTACTGCATCTCATTTGGTATTCCAGGTCAGCAAATTCACTAGATAAAAAAGCCGACATTATTATATATAATTATCATCCCTGTCATCTCTCCCCTGCTGTCACTTTCTTTGGCTAAAAGCTGTATGTGTTTAAATCTAACAGATTATCTCACTCCCTCTTGCTGTTTTACTCAGATGATCTATTTTTCTCTCGTCTCCGTCAGCCTCTCCATCTCCTCCTCTGACTCGCGTCTCCAGTGGGAAGTCTATTAAAACAAGCCTCTCTCTTTCCCTGTCTCTTTTCCCACTCTGGTTCAGTCGCTGTAACCACTTGTTAATTCTCTAGCAAGTTTCCCTCCTCTTCTCTTCAACATATCTTTCACTCTCTCATCATGACATCATCGCGCTACTCTATCTGACCTCTCCCCGACCTCTGTAAGTCTGTCTGCTTCTCTTTCCCAGCTCTCTGTGTCTCTCTTTCTAAGTCATTACGTCCAGTCAGTCTCTGGAGTAAGTCTATTAGTCTATTACTGTGCCTGCATCACAACAGAGCATCTGACTGGTGCCTCATACACAATCGCACAGTTTTCTTACATATTCTCTCCCTCGGCTTACCCAGAAACACAGGCATGTGAATGCACAAACACACTTTGAATTAATGTAATGTAATGGTCCACCTTTAAGTCCAAGTTAACACCAGGACTTTGTCAAAGCTTAAGCATGGTTTAAACACTGCAGCGCAAGACTGATGCACCACCGAAGGTCTAGGCTTGTTTTGTAAACACTGTGTTAGAGTCGGTTTGGAGGCCGAGTGCTACAGTGCTGCCTCCAGGTTAGAGTAAATGAAAGTGTAGGAGCAGATTGCCTAATAGTTCTTACATGAAACTGCTCACAACAAGGTCTATGCATTATCTTGCTGGGTCATGATTTCTGGAAAGAGACATTGCTGTTGAGTATTTCTAATGTATTTTTTTGGCGCTTTGAGCACCGCAGGCAGAGTGCCACGTAGTCCCATTTTATTCAAAAAATGCAGACATCTCTATGGCCGATATCTCCAAAACTGGGCAACTCACATCAAAACAATCTAGATGGATAAATAGCACTACAGGTAAGAGGAAAAATATGTATTTTTGATTTTGGGGGGAACTGTCCCTAAGATTAAATTTACCACAGAATTCTCTGTATTGTATTAAGTTTTCAAAGGTGTCCATCAAATGAGTTAGAGACCATGTTAATTTTTCCAGTCATGCCCCTAAACATGCTAGCTGTTAGCTAGTTTACAGGTGGTGCATTGTTGTGAATGCTCTTATACAGCTAGGAGAGTATACACATGAGCACAACGTAAGCACAGATAAAAAATCAACAAGCCGGAGTCTGTTCTTATTTTTTTATTATTATGATGTCATAACTATATTATTACAGTCAATGACTAAACAGGAACAACCAAATTACCTCACTGTAGAATCACATCATGTATCGACTGTCGAGCTGTACTTGCCCTGAGAAAATGGAGTGCTGTAATTTTCTATAATCCTTAGCACCGCTGAAAATGCCTTCAGTCAGGTACTGAACACATAATACTCACACACAGCCTGAGCAGCAGCAAAGCAACTTTGATACCTGCAGTCAAATTCTGAACATCACTTCACACACACACGGCGCATTTTCTACGATTACAATATACTGTATGCAAGTTAGACATAGACAAGTGTGTGGGTGATTGTGTCTCATACTCCAGCAGCCCACATAAAACATTTAAGACTAAGAATGAACTAATCTATACAGGAGAATGAACGCACACATACACAAACACACAAGTCAAACGCAAACACCAAAAAACATTGCAGACACACTACAAAAAGCAGCTGTCCAGTCATTTGCAACTGCAACAGTGAACCAAACAACACAGCAGAAACATAAAGAGTGGAGGGATGAAAGAGAGAGAACGACAGAACACAGAGGGAGGGAGACACAGAAAAGGGACAGAGAGAGCTAAAGAGAAAGGAAGGTAGAGAAAAAATGTGTAAGAGAAATCATTCATCTCTGTGTGCGCGTGTACACCTGTGCTGTGTATATATCGGTGTGCATGCTCACATTTGTGTATGTGGACTGTATGTCTACTTCCCAAGGTCACTGCTGAGAGCTAGGAGGGAGGGGAAAAAAAATTAACAAGACCAGTGGACAATGACGTTAGCCCTGCAAGGAACACTACTCTTAAAGGGACAGCTCGGGAAGCAGGTTTGCAGGGAAAACTCAATTTAGACAACGGATAATTTAGGTGTTTAATTAATTAATTATCTGGATTGAATTTATTCAGACACATGCGGAGATCAAGGATGTGTGTGTTGAAGCAGAACTGGCCAGAACTGAAACAAACACAGAATAACATTATGAATATTTCAAAAAGAAAGAAAAAAAGAAAAAGAAAAAATAGCCAGAAGGAGAGCTATATCCCCTGTAGTAGTACCACACACACACACACACACACACACACACACTCACAGTGTGGTAACTGGTGCTGCCTGCACTTACATTGAAAAAGAGCAGGCAGTATCTCTATACAAAGCCACTCAGGAGGTTTGAGGCAACAAAAGGCTTTTCATTAGTGAACTATAGACATGGGACAACTCTAAATGAAGAGGTCTCGCTGTGTCGCTGTGCTCAGAGGAGACAATCCAGACAGACAGCACCAGCAACACACACACACACTTCTGGTTTTTCCAGTTGTCTTCAAAAGGTTGTATAATATGTTGAGGAGTGGGTGAGAGGCATCAAACTACAGCTGCTCCCATACTTGTGCTTTTGAAAAGAAAAAAGAAAAACACCTTTTTGAGCCTTTCTGACAGCAGTCATCTCTCACAGTCTATAATTTCACTTCTTGCTTTCTCATCCTCTTGCTACCTTTTGTGTCACTTTTATATTCTTATATCAACCTTTTCTTCTCATCTTGGAGTTTTTTCTTATTTAGCCCCTTGCTTTTTCACCATCTTTCACCTTTTGCTGTCACCCCTTGTATCTCTGCTGACATTCCTCTTCTTTTCACTTTTTAAATATGTAGTCCTCTTGCTCTCTATTTCCTTGTCCTGCTCTCACTTAAACTTTGCTTTGTAAGATTAAGTAGTACTGAAGTGAGAGCAGCCCCCACCTGTGCACTGCACACCACTCTGCCGTCGTTGTTAATGTTGCCATTTAGTCTGAGAAATCAGACATCAGTATAAATGCCAAAAGAGCTGTTTAACGCCGGACAGATGGAGACAGATGCTTCAACCAGATGGTTAAAGCCTCAACAATACAACGTTTTCATCCACACACAGCAGTCATCCAGTCTTTTCCTTCAATCGATCTCTTTCCTTCCCCAGCATCCTTTCATCCTCTCCCTCCCTCATTTCACATTAATGCTTCCTACACAGAGTATATGTGTGCCATAAAAAGACAAAACTGGGTGACGTACAGTCACTTGAATTTTGCTGTACAAAATACTGACCCAGAGATCAAGCCATTCATAATCTTAAAACTTTCTGTTCACATCTTGTATAATTCACTAACACTATGTTTTTTTCCTGCACCATTTCAGAGCCAGCAACATGACACATTTTAAACAGAAACTAAAGTGCTTATGCATGTGTGCGCAACAGAAAATCACACAAGATTTAATTTGGAGACAATTTCAGAGAAGTTCTTGGTCGGCCTCCACCTCTTCCTGTGTGTGTGCCTGCATGTGTGAGAAAAACAAAACAAAACACACACAAAACTGCTGTGTAGACAGCTGTAACTGTATCATGCCATCATGTTTTCCTGTTGCACTTCACCTACAGTGTGTTCCCTCCACCATATCACCTCAAATTACACTTACTTGGCACACTTAGTTGCGATACTCAGCCTGATATTCAGCCAAATAGATTATACACAGAGGACAGAAAGTAAGAGGCTTGGAAGCACTTGGCCCTTGCTATTTTTCATGTCTGAAAGTTCACCATCTGCTCTGTGCTTGCTGCATCTACAGCTCCAGAGCTGAATATCCAAAGACAAAAAGGGCGTAAATCGGTTTTTCAGAAGAGTGATGCAGTTCAATTGCAGCATTGTGTACATGTGTCCCACCCACCCCACACACATATTCTCCTTCAAATCGATGTTTCTATGTGTGTGTGATTGTGTCTGACTAACCTGAGAGTAGAAATTAGCCATAGTGGTGGTTTCTATGTCCTTCTTTCCCAGTATTTCAATTTTTACTGGAGCTGATGGGAACTTGTTTGAGAAGTAGTCCAAGAAGTCAGGCAGGTAGTTCGCTTCTCCGTGGACAATTCCCATGACGTAATGAGCTGCCTGGAAAACAAGGTAACAGTAATGAAATTTAAATAATGTTGACGTTTTAAGTATCAGAAAAAGAAAATTTTATTCATATATATTTATTCATATTCATTTTACATCTGGAGTAGCTACAAATGTGCTCAATTAATTTTCAGCAGGTGCACCATACTGCACTGAACTCAATATCCGTGGATCAATCTGATCAAAATCTATGCCGTACCTGGGATGAGTCCTCGCTGAAAGCCAAGGTGACAAACTCCTGGGCAAATCTCTGCCTCTGGCCAACAGAGAGAGAGGAGAGCTGGGACGTGTAGGCGTGGGCCACCAGTGCCCCTCCATTAGGCTGGTTCTCTATGTGGATGTACGGGGCAAACTCCAGGCCCGCCATGCCAGGATAGGTGCACTGCGGCGGGTGTTTGGTCGGGGAAGGTTGTGGGGTCTTGATGGAGGACGACAGAGAGTTGTGGAGAGAGGAGTTAAAGAGAGATTTGGAGACGAGAGGAGGTGAGGAAGGCAGGAGATGTGCAGTTTTGTTGTTAGGTTGGGGGTAAACAGGTAGAGGGGACTTAAATGGAGACAGGGAGGAGTTGTGTGTGGGATTGGAGGATGGAGAAGAAGAGGAGGGGGGTGGAGAGGAAGGAGGGAGGAGAAGCAGGCCAGCACAAATGGTTTGGCAGGAGCGGTGGTACATCTTCACTCGTTTGTGCTTCTCCCCCTCTTTGTGTTTCTTCTTCTTTTTCTTCTTCACTTTTCTGATTTGCAGCTCCTCTGAGTTGATCTTGGCTTTCTCTTTTTCATCTGGACAGAGTGACAGAGAAGAGGGGGAGAAGAACCTTATTTAGCGGGAAGAGGCTTTTTACAGGAGAGGCCATTCTTAAAAGATCAACACAGAAACATGAAAAAAAAGTAATTTTGAAAAGGCTTAAAGGGAGTAGGGAGACACATCAGTCATGCTAGCTTTGTTAGAAATGTATTCAAGTCTGCTGTCTGATGTGTGATGGATCAACAAACCAATCCTCAGCCCTTTTCTTTCCTTTGCTGTAAGAAGACACTTTTTACTGTATTTTAAAGTGAAGCTTTAGTAAAATAAGATGATAAGAAAAAAAGGGGGGAAACTGTAAATGCAGTGCTGATTATGCTCCAGAGTCTGTCAAAACAGGTTAAAAAAAGGAACAATACACAGTAAAATACAAGACTTTCACCTAGATTGTTATATTATTTATTTTCACTGTTTTTTAATCATCAACACAAACTGATAACCTGATAAATTCCCTATTTAAAAAACAATTCAACTGAAAATGAATCCTAACTATTTTAAGTAAATGTAGACAGATGACTCATAGCTTTTCCCAGATGGTGTGCATCTCCTGGGGTGCGTACATAAAATAAATTGAAGAAATGGAATCCCTTGAGAAAAGCAGATATGACTAATCCAGGAAACAAGCTTTCGAGTGGCATTTCAGTACAGAGATAATAGTGTACATGGTAGATTGTCTCCTGAATGCCTGAGGCAGGACAAAGTGGAACGTGCAAATTTATGCAAAGTGCTACTGTATGTATTTGTATCTGTGAGTCTGTGTGTGTGTATGTGTGAGTGTGTGTGTATGTGTGTCAGAGCTGTTCACATCTATTGGCAAACATGTTACTGGCTGCTTCATTCTCGCCCAGCAGTTGTGTAAACAAGTGGACATGTATACATTTACTGTACGTGTGTGTGCACATGTGACTCACTTTAATAGAGGTGCTGCTGCCTCAGCACAATTCAAATATCAGCTATCATCTCATTCTCACACACAAACAAACACACAGCTTCAGTCTAGTTTGTACCCCGCACACGTTCAATGCCAGATAAGGCAGGCATGAGACAGAATGAAAAACAGCATAGAGAGGGAGAGAGAGAGAGAGAGAGAGAGTGTAACAATGTGTGTGTGAGAGAGAGCAATAAAGAGAGCAACAGCAAGAAGGTATTTGCAGTACAATACCCAAGCTACTAATCCAAAAGCTCTTTAACCCACCAGTCACCCCTCCCCCAATTCTCTCTACACATACACACATATACACACACACACACACACACACAAACATACAGGCACGAACACACACACACACACACACACACACACACACACACACACACACACACACACACACACGTTTATTCACAAACCTTAACCTTTAACAACCCACAGAAGAGCAGCACAATAAGGAGAAAATATGGGAGGTGTGATACATTTGTTGGATATTGCAATGGTGATATGAAATTTAATAAATAGATCTAAGTACGCAATTTCACTGTTTCATGCTTGTGCAAACTTCAAATATAGATACTGAAAATAAATCTTGTTTTTTTTTGGTAATAAAAACCTTCCAGCAATGGCTCCTTCCTTCATGGCTTATTGTGATTTCAGGTAGCTGAAAGACTTTTACTGTGATGTATTCTGTCTTCTGTGAGCTTGTGTGTTGTGTGGTGGGCTTCAGCATATCTTTTATCTTATTCTTATTCTTCATATTTTGTGTATTTTATAACGTATTATGTTCAGGTCTGTGTGAGTTGTGTTCCATTTGACTACAAGACAAATTTCCCCTTGGGGATAATAAAGTTAAGTTGAAAGTTGAAGTTGAACATATTTGGAAATGTTTGAAAAGCCTATAATTATAAATTTTTTGACAGGATCCAAGGAAACACTACACAAAAGAAACAGACTTCATCGCAACACTCACAAGTAGAGAAAAGGGGAAGCAACTTTATGAATGTCGGCTGTTCTGATATAGCAACCCTTACAATGTGTTTATGTAGACAGACGTATGACAATCCTAATCAAAATACTTTCGCTTTCCAGCCCTAACCCAAAACCATAAACAAAGTTAAAGATGAATTTGACTGATAGCAGTTTATTTTTTTCTATAGACGTTGCAATAATATTGTTATCGTGAATTATTTTGGCCATGATTATGGTGTAGTGTAGTACAGCCCTACTGCCAACTACTTTCTTTATTAATCTTTTGGTTTATAAAATGCCAGAAACTAGGGAAAACGCACAATTCCCAAAAGCCCAAGCTGACATCTTCAAATGTCTTGTTTTGTGTGACCAACAGTCCAAAACTCAACCATGTTTGATTCACAATGATATAAAACAGGGAAAAGCAAAAAATCCTCACACTTGAAAAGCAGGAACGAGCAAAGTTTTGGCATTTATTGCTTTTCTTCTGCTTACACACAAACACACACCACACACACACACACACACACACACACACACACACTCGTACGTACAAGAGTGGGCCACTTGACTAGACGCCCACGATCAGTTTAAGGTCAGATAAGCTCCCTGTCAAACACACACACACACACACACACACACACACACACACACACAGGGACAAACAGCCTCAGCCTAAAGCATCCTTACTGTCAGAATAGCTGTTTGTTGCTTATTGATTTTCTATATGTTTCCTCTGGCTGCCTCTCTCTGTCGCCCTTTTCAATTGTAAACTTAACACTCTCTCACTGATTAAATTTCCAAGTCCCCCTCCCTGACTGTGTCACTCCCAACATTTGCAAACTTAACACTCTCTGATTAAATACTATTACTGAAAAGCTACTCTCTGGTGGGGAGAGCCTCCTCTTCATTCCTCTCTCGACTCTGACTCAATATCCCACCCTGCATCCCATTGTGTCTCTATTATTGTAAACAAAAATGATTCAATACCGGACTCTCTAGCAGGATGACGACAACCTTTAGACGCACCACCTCTCCTCGTCTCTCAATTCGCCTTTTCAATTCTTCCTAACACTACACTCATACTGAGAAGATGAACCAACATTACGAGAGTGCCTGTCCGTTCCACAGAAAGTACGAAGATTGAAAGGGAGAGTTAAATGATCCATCTGTAATTTTCTTCTGCAGCCGCTGGCTATGGTATGTGGCCAAAGCCTTACTAAGTCCTTTAAATGCCACAGTGTGGTCATGGCATACCAGCACAAAGACACTGGGAGTCTGACTGGAGCTTTAGCACAAATCAAATCAATCAGAATAAAATTGGCATCCATGAATACATGTCAGTGTGTGTGTGTGTGTGTGTGCGTCTGTCTGTCTAAAAAGGTCAAGTACACACAGAGAGACACGGATATTACATCACAGCGCAAATAATTCACTACTGTCAAAAGGTTAAAAAAACTCACCACTGTATTCATGAAGAGAAGAGAACACAGACGTGTACACACAACAGAGCCCCACTGATACACCTGTAGGCTGACAGTGGCAGCTTTATACTGTGTACTTGTACTTTCTTAATTCAAGGTTCAAAAATCTCTATTGTATTTGTATTTGTAAATATTATCTATGATTTAACTTACAATGGAGTTTACTGTTCCAAATGTAACATTAACTTATACAATACTGTTGAGTAAAGTTGTTCAACAATAAAGTATATCCTACCTTAGTACGTACTGTATGTTTGCCATAATTCTTTACTAAAACATCTGAAGAGGTTCATTGCCAAAAATATTTATATTAAGCGTTTAAATATCAACCCATTTTTGTTGATTTTGGTCTCAACAATCACATATTAGTCATACAGTAGGAGAGAGAAATATAACGTTATATCGTATATAACGTGGCAACTAACAGTTGTTTTCATAATGTGTTGTTTATTTTCTCAATGATTATTATTAATTATTCATTTAGTGTTTAAAATGCCAGAAAATAGCCAATCACAATTTTCCACAGCCAAAGGTGATGTCTTCAAATTGTTTTGGTCCAAAACAAAAAAATATTCAATTTTCAATGATATTTAAAAAATGGAAAAAGGCTTGTTCTTACATTTGCGAAGCTGGGACCAGCAAACGTTTGGCTTCTTTTCGGATAAATAACTTAAATAGTTAATCGATTACTAAAAGTGTTGTCGATTGTTGTTCTGTCTATCGCCTAATCAATTAACTGACTCGTCATTTCAGCTCTAACTATGGCGTGTGCTTCTTTTTCTTCCATCTCAGTCACTATTAATGTCAAGTCTTTTCCTAATGTTATTCATACATTTATTTTGGCAAGAATCACATTATAAACACTTTGCTGAACTAAAGTGAGAACAAGTGAAGGGGAGAAAGACACAAACAAAGATAACAAGGAGGAGAGAAAAACAGAGGACAGACAGAAAGAAAAAGATAGAAAAATACCAAAACAGAGGGGATGATAGAGTGAGACAGACAGTGACAGTGGCTTGTCTCTCAGCTTCTCCCGTTACAGTCGTAGCTACCAGACGCATCAGTGCGCACACACAAACACACATAGGTCAGACTAAATAAACCCTAAACACAAATCCTCCATGTGAGGAGCAGCACAGTGCAGTGTCGACCTAATGCAAGGGATCAAATTATCAAAAATAAATAAATGTTACATGGTAACAACTAAACCATCTCTATAACAACTGAGCAACTCCATCCACTGAGGAAGGCCACGAGAAGGGATTGAGAGCTTCGGAAATAACAAGTACGTGGACCTTCTTTTTTTGTAAAGCTGCTGTTTCCAAAGTCAAGAATGAACGTTCAAGCCCAATTTTGATGTCTATTATTAAGCAAAAATGCCAAATATTCACTGGTTCCAGCTTTTCAAATGTAAGAATGAGCCTTAACTCCATTTTAAATATCATTATAAATTGAATACTTTTTGGTTTTGGACTATTGGTTGGACAAAAAAAGCAATTTGAAGAAATCACCATAAATAAAAGCCCTGCATAAATCACTTGGTTTGCATGTATGTGTATTTCCACCAACCTTTAATCGGCTGCTTGACTTCCCCGTTCTCCCTCTTGATCTCATTTATCACTTTGTGCTTCTTCTTCTCTCTCTCTCTGTCTTTCACCTTCTTCTTCTCCCTCTCCTCTCTGTCTCTCTCATTTGCCTTGTCCTTGGTGGAGTGCTCTGTGGAAGCAGAGAGGAAGGTTTCAGGTCTCAGTGGTAAAAAAAACATCAGCATTAGCGCCTGGTAACACACACACACACACACACACACACACACACACACACACACACACACACACACACACTACACACTACACACTACACACTACACTCCATTCACTTCGATTTTTTTCTCTAACCCCTTAACTGAACTCTTGCCAAGTGCTTCACCTTGGCCATCACCCTTAACTTTTCCTTAATCTTGGTCGTCCTCCTACGACATGTTTGGCTTTTCCTTCCCTGCTGCAACAAATTCATCTCTCCAACAAGCCTCTACTCTTATCTCTCATGTTTCCTCGGCACTGTAATTACCTCCCAGTTCCCTCTAAGACTCCAGCCGTCACTCTGCAACTTCACTCATAACCTTAAAGCTACGTCTCATTGCGATATCCTTCACGTTTCTTTCCCCACACTCATCCCTGTCCCCCATTCTGCCTCTGCTAGCTTCAATATGCTCAAGTCTTAAAAGTCTTAAAATCCTCGCTTTGCTTTTTGACTCTTTTTATTTCCTCTTCCAGCACTTCTCCATCTGACAGAATCATTTGAGTGTTGAGGGAATATTACAGATCAAGGAATTGGAGTGCACTCTAATGTTGCACTCATTGCACATCACTGCGGATGAGAGCATCAGTTTAAAACGTAAATATCATACCAACACGCACACCTCTTCAGTTGTTGGAGTGCTTTCTGAAAGGCAAAGCATGTCTAAGTGTGGATGGATGTAAATCAACATCTCTCACCTCCAGCCGAGCTGAGAAAATTTCACCTTTCTTAAAATAACTTATTTTATCAAATCTTTTATACCTCTCCTCCTTTGATTCTTTATTTCCTTTCATTTCCCTATAGAGAAATGAAAAAAAAACTCCTCTATTTTTCCACACTAGTTCTTTTTCTGATTCTTTCTTTCTTTCTTTTCCTTTCCAAAGAACTTTCTTCTTTGAACTCAGTCAGATCCATCTTTAAAAGGAAGCTGTGTTTTCAGACTGTTCACTCTCCTGTGGACGTGGGGAGTGGGAAAGTGAACACAGTGGGGTTGGACTCGCTGTTTGCGGGATCAAAGGAGAAAATGCTTTGAAAGTAAAAAGGCTTAAAAGGAGCAGTAGGAGAATTAGAGGTACATCGATGCACTCTTTTTAATGATTGTATTTAAATAAATACCGTGGCATTTTCGAGTTTAGTAGGTTGTTTTTCTTTGTTACTTAACATGCAGGTAGTTATGCCCCTCATACCCTGTGGTTAATAGGAGGAATGCCAAGAATGTTAACAATCCATTTTAAGAACTCTGTAAAATAAATGCTGTAAAATTACCAGACACTGTAAGCTGCCTGGTGGGAAAAAAAACTGCACGTTTCAAAACATCTATTTAGCTCCACAGGAAACTGCCTACACTCAGATCTACTGCCAGTTTTGTAAAAACATGTCAGACCACGGCAGAGCGGTAACATTCATGAACTTAGAGGCAGTGGGAGATAACTTAGCCCAGGTGGCTGACCGGCCTTAAATACACTGAAGAACATGCTGATTTATCACAGCTTAAGAGAAGGACATTCCCCTCAAAATAAAGAGGAGACAATCCCATTGGCTTCTCAAGCAACGCTGATTTTGTCAGGGCAGCACAGCACAAAACTAGAGGTGTGAATGAATCAGTAATTAATGGGATCCACTGAAACTTATGAACTGAAACTTATCAGTTTTTCTTCTCGTTTTGTTTTCTGACTTTCTTGCAGCAGTCGGTTTTGAAGGGGAACACAGCAGGTGGTTTTCGCTGTTTGGATGAACACAGGAGAGAAAAGACTTTGAAAGATAGAGGGTCAGAGGAGGGCAGTTTGTAACTACAGCTACACCAGTACACACTGCTATATAACTTTTTATGTCAGGGGGGTGAATCATAAATTTAGATCAATGGGGTGTCCACAGTGTGATGTTTGTTTTTTAAATGTAAATTCTAATTTGACAACAAGCTTCCTCCAATCAACTGTCCTTACAATTAACTGTATTAATTGAATGCATTACATCTAACTTGTATTAACCTTGGACAGCATAGTGTTTAACACTGTAGCCCACCCAGGTTTGAATATGTGTTAGCAAAGACTGTCGGCCTGTTCAGGGTGTTCTGTGAATCTCAACAAACGCATGCTGCATTGGCACCGTCCCCCTGTGAACCTGAACAAACTGTTTCTTTCGATCTCTGTACATCTTTCCAATAGATTTTCTTGTGAATCTAAGTAACGAACAGAATCATGCAAATTCTGTCCCATGTGACAAAATGCTAGACACTAACAAGCAAATCATTTATGGAGTAAATTGACTCATAGTGGCATGCTGTGGCAAACTGGGATGAAAGAAAACAGGTAAAAGCCGCCCAGGCCTACAATGTGTGTGTGCATATTTAAGGGTTTATGGGGTGAAAACGGTTATATTCAAAACGTACTGTAGTAAGACATATAACACTTCTACTATCAGCAGCTGAGCATACATTAAACTGAAGCTGATAGGGAAGGAAAGATGGCGCTGGCCAGCCAGACGACCAAAACAGAAGATATTTTGAGATCTTTTTGGATCAGTGTTGTTGGACTCACTGTAAAACTACAGGTAAACCTGCCCACCAGGAAAATCCTGCTACTCCAGATGGCCAGCCCACCCCTGCTGGTGTGGCAAATCCATGCTTCATCATTCAAGCTGATCTCAAAATAATTTAACAATAAGGTTCATACAGTCTTTGTCATTCTATTGAACTGCTATTGCAAATGTAGAGTTAAGTCTTGTAATTTTTGGGACTGAACAAATGACCCAGCTGACAGTAACTTAATTGGGTGCTGATTGCAGCTAAGCTTCATTTTATCTACTTTCCCCCCCTCGCTTACAGATGAGCAGTCCCAGACATAGTCAGGGATTCTGTCAGCATGGTGCATACATGCACACAAAAAACCCAATTACTGCAAATTCAGACATTTACATTATTCACAATAACCCGACTTCCCCAATAACCCAGGTTTACATGACTCGTATATAGGCCAATAATCAGAAAATAGATGGATTTCAATGGTGCTCAAGTACCTTAATGAAAGCTCCTATTACTTGTAATGCTAGTTAAACACAGAAGGCTTGAAAGCTGCGACCAAAAAATAAACTACTAGCCATATTACTCTTTTTCAAAACATGCTGTTTTGCATCAGCCTTAATCTGTGGTTTATGTGGCACAGATTTAGGCGTTTTACATGACAAGCGCAAGTACAACATTGGCAAGTTTTTCAGCTTTTTAACTCAGCTATGATTTATCTAAATTCAACCTAAATGTGAGTAGGCTAATCTTTAGGAGAATTGCTTAGAATAATAATATAAGACTGCATGTAAATACACTGGGTGTCAACAACAGGTCACACAGCTGGATACTTGGTCTCGTGAGGATTAAACCTGCCTGTGACCTTTGAGTTAAACAACCATTATTTGTCACACTGGATCAACCCGCCTAATGCAGTAATGTTTCCTTGTCTTGGCCCACTTGTTCACTGCACTTAGTCAGAATCATGTCTCCTATTTCAATACCAAATGTAACCAGGAGTCACTGCTCCCTGGCAGTTGCCTTCAGCATCACTCCAACAGCAAACCCACCACTAACAAAGCTACTGCTACTCCCCTCCAGCAAGGTCGGAGCACAGTCGGCTTCAGAGCAGCTGGCAGGACTCGCTCTCTGGCTCAAGGACTCTTTCCAGCACTGGGCCCCAAACGCGTGTGCTCCTGTTGAACAGCAGTCTGTCTAACCACTAGGTCGGCCTGCCACTCAACATATATTAGAAAAAAACGTCTCAAATAGTGTTTTTTCAGTGTCACCTTAAGACCATGTCTACTGCAGCTGTGTCACAGAAGCATAAGACCGTTACCGGTTTTTAGAGGAAGGTGCGGCTCAGACCGGAGCAATTTAATCCATGAAACATTTTGCTCAGGATTAATGTACGATTTCCAGCAACTCTCTGCACCACATTCATATACTTCCCCATCTTCAAATTTGAAGCAACTCAGTATAATTACAGTCTCCTACTGCTGGCCATTGAGCAGCTCACTACAGCAATTAGAGGTTCAGTGCTTGGCTCAAGAGCAGCTCGGTGGGACTGCTGAAGGAGTGCTGTTATTTATTACACAGCAGAAGTGTTTTAAAAAATATTCTTAACACGCCTGCATACAGCATTAACAGTTTTAACATGAACATAATATACAAATCAAAATGTACCTCAGTAATAAAACTACACTAATTGACTTTTAGTCTTATTATTGCTTAATAAATATGTATTAATTACTGAATTAATTCGCGATTCAGTTCACATTATTTTTTAAAATCCTAGTTTGCGTTCTGATTCTGTGTAATGATGACTAACACCAGCCTCTATCTGTTCTGAAATCCCTATAAAGCCTGGAAGCACACCCAACACAGCCGGTTTATAAGACTGCGTTTCTGATAGCATGTTAGGGCTACAGGCCAACAACACATCTCGTCCTGGTGTTCTCAGCGACTGCAGTGGCTGTTCAGAGCATGGCATGACCTCTTAACTACCCAACTGGAAAAGGGTGACATCATGCACTCACACACACAAACTCGCATGTGCCCACATGTTATACTGCTAGTGTCTGAACACTCACACACAAATAACATTTACACGCAAATGCACACATGCAGAGATTTTGAGACACTGCTGGTGTGACAATGACAAAACACCCACAAAAACTAGCAAAACACAGAAAATAAAAGACAAAAAAGGTCCACTAATGAGATGATGATAAAACAGAAATATTTATTGAACATATTTGTAATTTTACTAATGATACTAATGACCTGATGTCAATTATGTCTATGATGGTAAAGTAGGATAATATTGAGCCACTTGTATGTTGATTATATGCAGCATTCCTTTATTTTATAATGTGAATAAATAAATAAATAAACTTAGCCTTTTATGTAATGCATAAACATTTAGCTTATATATGTATGATATAAAGCATTTATGTAGCCTTTATTAATATTTAGACCAGAAATATGTTTAGATATAACACCTTTATAGTAACATGATGAAGTAATTAAGACCATGTGTTGCCTGGTATCAGGGATAATTTAATATTGGAAAATGTTTATTAAAAATGGATATTGTTTAATATTTTTAAATGATTAAAAGGCGTATTTTCTGGGTGTTTAATGGGTGCGTTACAGCAAACTGACGTTTTCATAACGTATTTACCTGACTCCTCTACCCCAGAGAAATTACTCGGTGTTTTTTCCCCTCTCACCCACCTAAATGACATGCAACAACAACCAGTGGTCATACTCCAAACAAAGCTAAATGTGGAAGCGTTGAGTCAAGAATGTCGTCAGTAGGGTCCAAGTGTAATTACTTCAGTGTAGGGCATGTACTGCTGTGCGACTGTAGAATATGGAGTAACAAAAAGCTGTAGAGCTCTGTCTCCGTTTCCCATACAGCCTGGGGTTACAGAGGGGGGCGTGGTGCTCTACCAAAACAACACTCACCCTATAATGGCGGGCGGCTGTCATATTGTTGTGACAGCAGCGTGTAGTTTTAATGCATACACCGCTCCAAAGAACATTTTTAAAAATCATATGCGCATTTATGTTACAGAATAGCAATTTACCTCAAACGTTAAGCTGACACGACGGAGATTATAGCTTGTTGATGCCGTTTATAACATCTTAGTTGGGATCTATTACATTAAAACGTGTATGAATAAAACAGGCTATACTTTGTCAATACTACGTAACTACGTAACAGTTCCGCAGCTGCACAAGAGCGGCTGGTGCCAATGTAACAACCAGTTCGCGCGACTACTGCCCTGAATGCTGTTGTGGAGCTCTAGGGTTCACGAGCGGGTGAACAAACGACGAAAGCTGGCAGCCATAGCCCGTAGAAAGATCGACTAAACTGAGCTTTGTAGCCACTCAACTCGATGTAAATGTCTTTTATAACGTTCAATTATAAATAAGAGTGACCCTCGAGTAGTCTGCGGGTTCCTATACAATGTTTCGGAGCGCCTTTTGAGCAGTAGCTAGTCCGAAAACGGGACTGTCCAGACAAATTAGGAGGCAGACAACTGCACACTCCGGGCCACATGTTTATATTCCAACAGGCTGAATCTACGACGAGCCAAGTAACTATAAAATGACAGCCTACTTATGATAAACACAAGTCAAACTTTATGAATTCGCTTCAAGTAAAATTAAACGACAGAAAATACACTATGATGGCCTACCTTTGGGTGGCAACATGACCTCCCCATTTTCTCTCTTCACTGCAGAAGTGTTGTTTAATCTGCTGATATCGTTGTTGTTATTAATAACATTACTCCCGGATCCGGAGGTCACCAACAGTTTATGTTTCTTTTTCTCTTCTCCGCTTCCTTTCCCCTTCTCCCTCTCTTTCTCCCGCTGTTTATCTTTATTCGGTTTCTTGGGTTTGGATGAGGAAGGCGCTTTGTGGAGGAAGAAATCGCTCTGTTTGAAGACTTTGTGTGTGTTTGTCGGCGGTTGGGATCCACCGGTAGCAGGCACCGGAGGGTTGTTGCCGCTCGTCTTAACCGGGGTGAAGCTCCACGAACCCGCGCTGCTGCCATAACTCTGCTGCTTCGTGAGCTGCTGGAGTTTCTCTTTGCCGCTACCGTTGCCTCCCACTCCTCCTTCCCTGCAGAGTTTCTTGGGTTTAACGCTCCTCTCCTCGACTCGGACCTTCTTGGGCGGCGGCGGGTTGAAATCCCGGGAAGACTGAGAGCGGTTGTCGGGGGCTCCCTTGGCCTCGGTCGTCTTGACTTGCGGGCTTTTGGCGGAGGCGACCGCCTGGGCTACCGCAGTAGCAGCAGCAGCAGCTCCGGTGAGGTGAACGGAGCCCAGCGAGTCAGCCATCTTGAGGCTTCTCTCTCTGTTTACTCTCTTCCCCCAACGGCCGCCGCTGCCGTTTTTTTTTTGCTCGACGTGCAGGCAGGCAGTGTAGGGGCGGGGCAAACGTTTGATTGACAGGCAGACGGGGGGGCAGGATTAATGCTTAACTGACAGGTCGAGAGGGAAAAACTAGAGGCGGGGCTTAGCTTCTGTTCATGTACTGTTAATGTGTTTTGTGAAAATAATACTGTGGAGCAAGACTTAAAGTCACAGAACAGTTGTGGTTGACATTATTGGTTAAGAATAATTCATCAAATCTTACCCAGTACAAACTCTGCCTTAATTAGCACTGCAACTAAAGATTATTTTCATTATCAGTTAATGTGTAATTATTATTTTAATGACATTTATTTTTGTCTACAAAATGTCAGAAAATTGTGAAAAATGTCTGTCACACTCTCCCAGATGCCAAGGCGATGCCTTCAAATTGCTTGTTTTGACTGACCAATAGTCAAAAACCCAAAGAAATGTCATATGTAATGATATAACAGAAATGATTTGTAAACCCTTACATTTGAAAGCAGAGAATGTTTTGCATTTTTGCTTGACAATGAATGTTCCGTCGATCTACTAATCAATTAATAGACTGATCATTTCAGCACTATCCTTAAGTACATTACAAGTTGTGTATGATGTGCATTCAGATATGTACTAAAAATGTTTAGAGGCAAAACTCAACACATGAAAAAGGTTTTTTGTGGTTGTGACTTTAAAAATGCTTATTGTGTCAATAAGCATTTACCCAGGCGTGTCAATCAATCAATCATAGCCACTTGTATACAGGTCTAGATACTCAATAACACCACAAGTTTACTCTAGAGCTGAATGATGATTCAGTTCATCTATCAGCTGATTGGCAAATTATTGGCTATTGTGATAATTGGATAATTATTTAAATCATTCTTTAAGCACAAAGTCCAGGATTTCCCTGATTCCAGCTCCTAAATTGTGAGGATTTGACGTGTATCTTTGTCCCATATGATTATAAATTTAATGTCTTTGATTGTTGGACTGTTTGTCCGACATCACCTTGGGCTTAGGGAAATTGCACTAGACATTTTTCACTGTTTCCTGACATATAGACCAAACGATTTTGAGTTATATAAGACCAATCAGTATTTAAATATTCAGTGTTTCCCCACCTATCATAAATCAAAATGTAAGCTGGTTTTACTCAAACATTGCTGATTGGCAGCGTCATAAGACACCCACACTGATAGTGGTTTCTATCTATTACAAAATACTGCAAAAATATTCAAATATTTTGTTTTATTTGGCTTAGTTTTACATCTGGATTTGAGACTTGACAGTCAAAAGAGTGCCTGCAGTGCTTCAGTTTAGGTTGAAAATGATCTTGAAGTACATTAACCCTACATGGTGAGAGGTGAACATGAACATCAGCAGATGGGTTAAACTCTTTCATCTCATCTTCACAACTGGATGAGTTTATCACTCTCACTCTCCCACACAGAGCTAGGGATGCAATGATTATAGATTTTGATGGTACGATTATAGTCTGAGGAAAATCCCCGGTTTCACAATTATAATGCATTCCTGTATTTCACGACACTACGGATGTATAAAATCACATGAGCATTTGTAATTAGAAGTTTTATTGTATTTTGTCTCCACAACATTCTTTGTTGGCTTTTGTTTTTAACAGTTGCTTTCGAAACAGAAATAACACAGTAACCAAATAATACATTACAAAATAATAAATTAAATTAAACAAAAAGTATATACATCTCTATGAATTAAATTAAGTATTTCCTATTTGAACAAAACAAGGAGAGGCTGCAGGGCCTCTGTCTGCATCAGGGCTCTTTTCACAAATGCAACAATTATTTACAGTCCTTTCAGTTCATATTATAGTGCAGAAGTGTGAGCACATTCACATTCCCTTAAACCTGGGATCCACAAAACTGTTCAGCGCATTCTTCATTTCTTCTGTATATCTTAGCTGCAGTAGCAGCCTTCTCTCATTATCCGTTTCATTCATTTAGTGAGAGTGCTATCTTCCTCTTGATCTTCAAGTATCTCACTGCAGATGTGCTCCGAGACCAGATTCGGGGAGGAAAGTGTAAAATCATGGAGAGGGCAAAGGAGCTGGCTTACTTCCTCCAGGACAGTGATGTCGTTGTCTTTAGGCATGAGATGCCATGTGCTCCTGTCTCCTGCTAGCACCCCACAGATGGCCTGCTGCTGCTCCAAGAACCTGGAAATCATTTCAAATGTGGATCCCCACCTGGGGACCACATCGTGAATCAGTGCATGCTCAGGGATGTTCAGTTCTGCCTGCTTCTTTTTAAGCTCTGGTTTCCAGGTAGAGAAAACCCTTGGCATCTTCAGGACTTTGGAAAGTGCCAGATTTAAATTGTGACCAAAACAAGAAAACCAAACACAAGGTTTGGCTTTCTTCATGTTACTGGCATTGTCTGCTGACAGACTCTTTTTTTATCTTCCAGTCCTGGAGCACGTTTTCCATCATTTCAGCGATATGCTCTGCGTTGTGGTGCTCTGGAAAATACAGTGTCTCAAGACAGTGAGACTTAAGTTGCCAATCAGAGGAGAGATAGTGAACTGTAAAGGTCATAAAGGCTTCTCCTCCACCACCAGTGCTGGTCCACAGGTCTGTAGCTGCACCAAACCATACACCCTCTGACAGCTCTTCCTCCACACTCGCTCGCACCTCCTTGTACTGTACATGCTTGGGATTCTGTTTGTGGAGAAGTAGGTTCTTATTGAGCACATCATTTTACAGTGCCAGCGCTGTTTACACTTTGATTTATTGAGATGAAAACACTTCCTTCACACGGACTGAGTGTGACTCAGTTCGAGGCCCGTCAATGTGTGACAGCCAAGCATGAACACTAAACATGATAAGCGGCTGCACGAGGCGGGCTGTAAAGTTACAACTGACCATAAAATTTGTGACAAGAAGTGGAAACCTGATGTCTGCCCAGAAGAACACCATGAAGTAAGTAAGTGTGAGTGCGTATTTAGCAAGTCAAATTCTTCCAGCATCTACCGTATGTGACTAATATACCTAAAAATAATCTAGTCGAATACATTATACTGTATATTCTAGGCTTTAAAACAGAGCTGACACAGTTTTCAATGTCTTCAGATGGCAGCGCAGCCTGCTGCTAATGCTGACATACACTGAACACTGATTGGCTATATTTATAAGCCATTACATAACATGTTAAACTGCTCCATGGGGAAACTGAGGTGACCCAGTTAAGATAGCAACCTGAACACGAACACACACACACACACACACACACACACACACACACACACACACACACACACACACACACACACACACACACACACACACACACACACACACACACACACACACACACACACACACACACACACACACACACACACACACACACACACACACACACACACACACACACACACACACACAGTATTCATATTTTGCTACTGTGAGTGTAAGTGTGTTGAACAAAGGAAACACTGCACTGATTATCAGGTGTGTAAGTCAGAAAAAGCCAAAGAGTGAAATAAAGGGGAAGAAGTTAGAAAGTGTGATGCTTGTGTAATGAATGTACCAGATCCTTTCTTTTGATGCAATATGTGTATTTTTAGTAGCTGTAATGTGCGTGAACTGTAATTCATTTTTATGAGTATTATAAAGCCATCTGATAGAGTATGTAGTTTGTGTCTTTGGGTAGATGTAATAGTAGATTTCAAGATTCAATATGTTGAGTGAAATACTAGAGGATGAACTGAAAGGTTGGTGTGCAATGATAATTTGAATAGAGATTAAAAGTAAGTTAAGAGATTGATCCTGGGGCCTTTTTTGTATATACAAAAATAGACAAAGTACCTGTTTAGATTTCAATCAGAGCTAAAAGCCTGTGAATGTGACACGTTTTGTTTTTTATTTTATAGTTAACTGGGTGTCTCATGTCTGTACGTGGTATTTTCATTTAATAAATATTTACTTCCTTCACCATGTCTTGTAATAAACGTCTACTCCTGTAACCCTGAAAAGATCTACTTGCTGGCATATACCAAACTTTTCCTAAATAATCAATAAAAACTTAAATGTCCAAAAAATATTTTGTATTATTCTTCCATCAAAGCTTCAAGTGACTTTTCCCACTATTGGAGCAAACTAATAATCCATCAATGAATGTGATTCCCCTGTATGTGTTCACTAATGCTGTACAGCTGAAAATATAATCAGTATTTATACTTAAAATATCACTGTAAAACAGGTTTGTAGATCCGTTTGCTGTAACAGGTGCTTTTATCAATAACTGGAACCAAACCACCTCTGCTGCAACAGTTACACATTAAGTAATGTATTGTAATGCACTGTATAATTAATCTGAAATGAGCACTGGCTACATGTGAGCAGAAGCAAATAATCACAGTATGTCTTCCCACTTGCTGTGCCTCTCTGTGTGTAAAGCGAATACAAATGTGAAACCCTCAAGGTCTCTGTGTAAGACAGTGTTTATACCACCTGCGGTGATTAATTAATCGCCATATTAGTATGTGTGTGTGTGCATACATTCATTTCTGCAGATCTTCCAATCTTCCAGGTGTGAGAGAGGATCTCCTGCTGTGAACCGTGACACACACACACACACACACACACACACACACACACACACACACACACACACACACGATGATTGACATTATCAGTATGTGCAGAGCTATCAGCCAGTAGGAGACACAATTAAAGTATTTTATTACTTATGGCTTCAGCGATAAGTCAAAGTGATTTGTTAAACACTTAACTACTCTATATTGTAAATAAAAGCTGTCTGTATGTACACACACACACACACACACACACACACACACACACACACACAGTCAAACACAACCTGCACATATGTTTTCATTACATCATCTCATATGAATAAAAACAGAGGCGTGTCTTTTCTTAATGTTCATTTTTACTGATTGATTTCTGCAACATACAAACATTTTGGGTGTGTGTGTGTTTATGTGTGAGGGGGTGGGCACGGAGGGTGGAGGTGGTGGTGGTGGTGGTGGGGTGGGGGCTGAAGAGAGTCCCACAGGAGGCAATGAGCAAGCAGCAGCGAATTACATCGCTCACGCTCATGCCGCTAATGATGACTGGAGGAGAGGGGGAAAGGGGCAGGCAGGCTCTCACTTAAAGGCACAGGTGGGCTCTTTTCTGAGATCGATGCTAGTGTGCATGTGAAGGGGTCAGGTAGGTAGATGGGTATGTGCTGGATAAGCGTAAAGAAATGGAGGATTGGAAAAACAAAAGAGACTTCTTCTCAACATGCCTATTTGTCAGTTTACTGGCGTATTTTGTTACTTTGAACCACCAACAAGTTAGAGATGCTTTGCTAAAGTGGCACCACAGGCGTGTTGAAAATGACTTTTAAAAATGACAAAGGCAGAGATGAGGCTGGGTGGGAGGGAGGGAGATAAAAGAGAGAAAACAGCGGGGGAAGTATGAAGGAGGCAAAAGAAGAGAAAATAATGAGATGCTCCTTGTCCAGAGCAGGAGATCCATCTCTGCTGCATGTTTTACATTAAAAGAGCAAGCTGAGAAACTGTAAAAAATGGGTGAAAAATAAAATAGAGGTGGAGGGAGTATGTGAGAAGAGAGTGGGGGTTTGGGTGGGGAGCAGTGGACTTGTGATGCAACAAACAACCGCGTATACAAAAATAACTTTTAAAATACCATTTACAAAAACGACCATTATTATTATTATTATCATCATTAATATTATTACAATCTTATTCGAAGCCCGTTGTAGCTATCTGAAAGGGGGCTTGCTCAATGCCTTTCCTCTGCCAACCAATTAAAACAAAAATTCAATCTTTTTAAGCATATAATTCCTAAAAATAAAAAATAAAACAAACCCTGAAATATTTGCCCGAAGCAAAAACAAAAAGGGCAGCAGAATAATTTACAGTTTGAATGGAAACACTGTGTAGGGGAGGAATCGTCATCATCATCATCATCATCATGCACTGACTTTCTTACATCTTCTGTTAATAAGAATATTTAAGAGATAACAAAAGAAATCTGAAATATTATATACTTAAACTGCCCTGTACAGTTCTTTATCTTTATAAAACAATGCATATACTGTATAGTAATGGTAGCTAATGAAGGAGAAGTTAGCAGAGAACAATAACAATCGTGAGAAAACAGTAGTCCTGGGTCCCTAGCTGCTGCTGCTGTCTTATTGGATCTCACACACACAGAAGCAGGTACAGTATGATTTGGCTGTCAGATGAGAAACCATACAAGTCCTATTTGTAGAGAAGGGGTTGTTTTGGAAAGCCAGGCTTTATATTAATCTGTTAAGTCCAGTAAGAGTTTCAGGCGATGTGTAACATTCTTACTCCGAAACACTGAGGTTTATTGTGAGTACACTGGCTGCTAAAATAAAAAATTTTTACTTGCATGGCCGTTCATCTCAGGGCCCTACCAGGAGGAGGAGAATGAGAACAGAAAAGCAAAGGTACAACGACAGAAGAAAAAAAAAATACAGGACAGTGCAGAGGAAAAAAAGACATAAAACAGCAAATTTGAGTCCCAAGAGAAGCCAAATACACAGAGAGAGAAATGAACTGAAGAGAGAAGCCAGATTAAGGAGGACCGTCATTGGCTGTCTTCTCTGAGAGGCGGACTAAAGCAGGCTAATGGTCCCAGCAGTGAGAGCCAGAGTCACAGAGCTGATGAGTTTGGCCATTACAGTTGTGTTTTAAGGTCATTTTAACTCTGTCGTGACTGTAAATAGCAGAATTCTTGAGCACACAGTTGGGAATTTTGCTTTTAAAGTTGAATGATTCAGGTCCCTTGACACATTTCTGCTTTTGTTTTTTTAACTAATCCTTGCTTTTTATTGTGAGATACTTGAGAAGGGAACATCACTCTTGGGTTAAACGTTTTGCAAATCATAGACGTATGCAATAAGTCGAGATGGCTTCGCTTTAAAGGGTCTTAAGCCAAGTAACCACCTCCAATCCTTATTTGTGCCCTATGGGATCAACACAGCAGGAACATTATCAGATTGTTTTGTTTAATTCAGTCAATCAATAAAATCCTATTACAACTACTTAGACTGTCTCACCATATTATATCACCTTTTACTGAACTCCTTAGTTTCAATTTTCAGTATGCTGCATTCAGCTTTGTTTTGTAACACCACACGAAGATGTCAACATGATTATTAATGTCCAGTGCCACAGAATTAGCAGATGATAGGAATAGTTCGACATTTTGGAAAGTACACTTGTTTGCTTTCTTGCCGAGAGTTAGATAAGAAGATGGATACCACTCATGTCTGTGCTGTAAATATGGAGCTGGAGCCAGAAGCTGCTTAGCTTAGCTTAGCATAAAGACTGGAAACAGGGGAGAACAGCTAGCCCGGCTCTGTTCAAAGGTAATTAAGTCTACCGCCTAACCACACCTCTACACACACTACATCTCATTTGTTTAATCAGTGCAGGGGTGTTATGCACCAAACTATTTCTTGAGGAAGTCACTGCTCTCTGCCAAGAAATAGTCCAGCACATAACCCACTGTAAAACCAACCATGTTGTTTTTACCTTTCAGTTTTTCTGCAGATTAAACAAATGAGATATAACATGTTAATTAGTGCTGGTAGGCGGATTTTGTTACCTTTGGACAGAGCCAGGCTAGCAGCTGTTTCCAGTCTTTATGTTAAGCTAAGCTAAGCAGCTTCTGGCTCCAGCTCCATATTTACAGCACAGACATGAGAGTAGTATAAAACTTCTCATTTAACTCTCGGCAGGAAAGTGAATAAGCATTATTTCCCAAAATGTCGAACAATTCCTTTAACAGCCACAGAGCAGGACTCTGGAGCCAACATGGCTGCTACTGACCACTGGAATGACCAAACTATGTCAATCTATGACTTTGGTAAACAGGCAGGTCAGCATAGAACTATAAGGTACTAGAGCTGACATAACTGCAGCTAACACAGGAATAAACCCTACACGAAACCACGACGGAGGTGAGAAACAGGTAAAGGTTGGTCACAGTCAGCTCGAGTGCTTCTGTTTCTATGCTGATCCTTTGTAATGTAGCACCAGCACACAGAAAAGAGGGAGAGAGAGAGAGACAGAGAAACAGAGAGAGAGCACCCTGGCAACCTGTACATACCCAACAGAAAAGGTTGCATCATGGGTAACAGATTATCTAGGTTCGCTTTGAAGATTGTTGTTCATTCAGTAGGAGGAAGCAGACACCTTCGGGGAGTTCAGTTAAACCTCAGGAATTAGCTTCCCACAGTAGCTTTTCTGATTAAAGATAATTCCTGATTTATGATGAAAAAACTTTTTTTCTCATTTGGTGTGAAAGAAAATGTTCTTCCTGTCAATTTATGGAGAACACTTTTTTTATTGAACATGTTACACCTACATCCCTCTTCACTTAGCCTCAGAATGGAGACGTTTTCATGATGTGTCTACAGCTCAGAGAGAGAAACAAGACCTCTTCTTAATCTACTCTCAAGTTATCAAAAACAGGGGAAAAATACAGGAATTATCCGTTAACCATTAACAGGAAAATAACGACTGATCCCAGGTCAGCATCTAGAGAAGTTAACACCTCTAACATCAGCAAGCTGAACAGGAAAGCGTGGGCTTTGTTCTAAAATGGACAAGCCACTTGACCAGTAAGTGTTCTTCTGCTTTGCACAGTGGCACTTTGAAGGAAGGGCTGAGGAGGAGGAAGAGGATGAGGAGGATGAGGAGGACGAGGAGGAGCTCAAACTGGAGAAGGTGTTGGCACAGAGTTACACAGAAGGTGTTTCTATGTAAAATTGTGCTGTCTGTCTGTGTAGCATCTATCAGCTTGGTTTTTGCACCAGCCAGGTGAGATCGGTAGAGTCCATCTCCTGACAGGGGAGGACACTGTTGGTGGACGGGGCAGATGGATCGTTCCATCATGTCCACTCCAGGGGGGGTTCCCGAGGGCCTTTGGGCTGAATGCAGCGGTTACCGAACCCTGACGGAAGAGGCAAAAAAAAAAAAAAAAAAATCTTAGCTAGGTTTGTTTTGCTTTAAACTGAATAAAACATCCAGAAATCCCCCCGGGAGGAAAATATGCCTTCAGTTCTTGCCTGGTTTCAAAACCATCATACATTTTCTGCACATGCAGCCCAAAGCTTCCAGTGCCACACATCAAAAAGACAGGATGACATTAATAGAAACCATGTTTGTCAGCAAAGTTTTCTGCACGGAGAGTAAAAAAATAATTTCTTGTGCAAATAATACGTGTGCTCCTTCAGAGGGTTGACTAGTGGAAACATGAACAACGACAGCGTCCAGTCACAGGAAAAGGAAAAGGTAAATTCACTGACAAAACATGTAAAAGAGGTAAGACAGCAGACTTACCCACCCAGGTCTGCCTTGCGGTCTGTTGCTGTGGTGCCAGCAGATGCAGGGTCAGCTGGAGATGTCTTCTTAACACACTCTGACACATCTACACACAGGCAAACACACACGCATATTAAATGGGGTGGAAGCACTGTGTTAATATCAGAGCTGGTATAATATTATTAGTGATGTAAGATCTATTTAAACCATGTTAGTTTTACTGAGGGAGGTCCTGCATTCATTAAAATTGTAATTACTACCAACTTATTATTTATATTTAATTATTACCATTTAACTTCAATCTAGTTTGTACTAGAGTGCTAGATCAAACAAATTTTCTACTCACATGTCATTTAATAATCAGGTTTGACTTGATATCTCTTTATGTATTAATATGATACAGTTTTGGCAGATGGCTGGTTTAGCACATGTAGGCCTCAGGCTCAAATAGCCTCATTTGAGCTGCACCACACCTTTAGTAAGAGGAATATATACATTACATGTGTGTGAAATTTTACAGCAACTGATAAAACATTTTGTCTGCCAAGAAACTTGCATGTTCAAGACATGACACAAGTTCATGACATTTAAAGGCTGGCTATCAGCAGGAACTTAAATGAAACCACAGCCTTTTTATTCTTCATGAATGCTCCTGTTGAGTTATATTCATAGCTAGTAAAGAAATCATTACAGAACTCAAGTCAAACAGTTATTTCCTTTCAATTATTCAGTCTCTGTCACACACGCACCGAAACTACTGAAGCAACAAATTGGCAGTAACCATCATCACTCAATCCTCATAGTGTGGATAAGCACGCGCATACATTTTTCATTTTACCTCTTTATAGACATGTTTTATCTTTTCCCCTCTTCTCTCTCTTTCTTTCTCGTTATTACTCGCTCTCTCGCTCTTACAGCTGCCCTTTTGACAAATGCTGTCAGTCTTATCGTGCGCAGGCTAATTTGTAAAACACTGAAGGTCTGTTTCCTGCTCTGCTGACTAACTGCCGTGAACGCGCATAAACACGGACACACGAGGACAAACATACAGAGACTCCTCTGCACATGGCAGCACACGGATGAACAGACAGAAACAGGCAGTGACGATGTGCGCGTTCATACCTTTATGTGAACCGCTACATTCAGCTGAGGTTGACGTTTTCACCTCCAGAGGGTCTGACAGAGAGAGCAACAGAAGGAGTGAGTTTGAGAACAGCCGATGACAAATTAAGAAAAACATCAGACATATAGACATTAAAGCACAAATCGACTCACATTCCCACACATTCATACACTTTATGTTCCTTTCAAACTCACTATGCTTCACAGTATTGTTCCATTTTACTTCCTCATTCAATCTCCTCCATTAAACCAAGCTTTCCTCCATACTTCAGCCTCACAGTGGGGAGAAAAATCCCCACGTGGGGCAAAAGGTGCACTAAGGCCTTATGCTCACCTGTATTTAGATTGAGCCGGTGCACACAAGTGAGAGCTAGGATCCTTCTTTAATCATAAACAGCAGATGATGACAATGAGGAGACAGGTTAAGAAATGACATTAAAGCCTCAAGACACTGTTCTTACTTCGTACTGTGTCGCGGTACCCTATCTATATGCATCCATTTCTAAACCAATATAAAAACAATAAACTATTGCTGCATCCCAATTCCACACTAACTGTATACAGTATGCACTAAATAGTAAACTTTTTGGTATACTGTTTTTTCAGTTAGTATACAAGAAATCAACATACTTCACTGTTTTATACTAACAGGAAATGATACAATATATTCAACATTTAATGTCAAACTGCAACTTTATCATCTCACTGCCAATGTCAAGACAGCAAAATTATTTTCCAAAAATGTGATATTTTCTGAGGTGTTTCTGCAGCAGTTTGTTTTTATTTTTTCCTGCTGTGAACAGCTCCTCAATTTCCTGTGTGCATTGCATTGTGGGAGAATAGTGCCCATCAACAGCACACTCTAAACTTTAGTTTTTTTTGTAGTATGCATACTGGCTGTTTTGAGTATTCCTTATTTTGACAGTTTCCAGTGTGAATTAGTATGTAGGATGGATTGGGACACAGCTTGTGACTGATCATTGTCACTGCAGGTCTGAAATACTGCCAATGGTGCCCCCTAGTGTTGTAAAACTGATAAAGCCTCTCACAAAAGAAATGTGCTCCTTTTTGACACAACAGTGAAAATGGTTTAACTCCTTTTCATCTCATGTGCTCTAATGTGGTTGAGTATTTTAATGCTCTCCTCTTCAACAAAAAAACAAAACAAAACAAAAACAGCCAAAGGCAACAGGGTGACCGAGTTATTTAAAAAAACATCCTGTTACCTGCAGGCCTGATACCTGTTATATGTGTGTCCATCTGTCTGTTTGAAGTGAGGATGAGGGAGACGGAAGGCCTACCTGTTCATTCATTGTAAGGTACCAGATGAGAGGACCAGATAAAACGGGAATAGAAAATCATATTCCTCCCTTTTCAACTATCAGAGGCTACCGACTGTAGCAAACAACCACTGCTGATGGTTTCAATCACACTACTACGCATTAGTAGTACGCATTACACATTGCTCATATTCATTGATTCGTCCACCTTCTTGACCAGCCATAAAAAAGCAAAACACCAGACTTGCATCCAGGAGGTGACCCAGTGAATCCACAGCACTGGAAACACACCTGTGAATCTTGACCAATGCAAACGCACCTGTGGCCAGTATGAAGGACTCAGGGGTTCTCGCAGGGAGGGGGGGAGGGGAGTCATCGCTGTCCCAGCAGTCTGGGTTAAAAAGGTCAGAGGTCAAATGAGAAGCAACGTTAATAACTGGCCGAGTAGAAAGACAAGAGATCGGCAGTGAAATGTAAGCGATGCAGAGAAAAGCTCAAGTGCTGAAACTCATAACAAGTGTTTCCTTCTCTAAAGATAGCGGCACATTATGTACAGTGATACAAAACTGCTTTATTACAAAAAGAAGCTCTGATGTCAGTAAATCTGTTTAGTCACCTTAAAAGGCAAATTTAAAACATAGATAGGCAATATGGACAGATATCTGACTGTTTTTTGTCATGATTTACAATATACTGTTATTTAAAATGACTTTGTATATTAGGATGCATCTAATGGGATTGTTTCTAGAGATGCATCTATACTGTCTCTATAGTACCTAGCACCTCATTAAGTGGATTAGCCAATGCAAAGTACTGATTTGAGTACAAATGTGTCAGCAGTAAATAATGAAAAAATCATATTATCAACATTATTAATGCTATTTTCAGTCCGTCTTATTGCTTAAAACGTATATTTATTAACTTGTTTGTTGCATTCTTCTTCTGGTTATTATTATTATTTCAAACAAATCTCACATACAAAACTAAATTATGTTTATTTTTTCTTTCTATTGCTAATTTTGCTGTTTTCAACAACAAAAAAAGTTAGATCTGCTGTTGTAGTTACATTTTAAAAGCAGACTTGTTAAATATTACATACATGTACTGTTTCCCCCCTTTATACATTAATAATGTTCTGAATATATCATAAGTTAATGTCAGTATTCATTGCTTTGGCAATACTGTATCTGAATTTTAAAAGATGTTCTCATACATAAAGCATGACAATCTTAATTTTCATCATGCTTTTCATTGATTGACACATAACCACATGTAATTAAAAAGTATCAGACACAAATAGATTTGCAGATGCTCAATACGGAGAACTGTATCAATGCTGATATTGATGCTACAAATCATAGCGGTTTACCTCTTAGTTTCAGGACTATGCCTGACATGTAACCACTGTCAGGAAGGAAATATGTATGTGTAAATGATACATAATCATTCACACAGGGTGAAAGAGCTGGGCAGCCTTGCTTCACACACTCCTCAAGCGCTGCTAATATAAATGTGGCCTTTTTTTCTGGGACTTTTACTTATATTTTTACTTTGACATGTAATCAGGAAAAGATGATTCTTGTTTTGAGTCCCAGCTGGTTCCTCCGCTTATCTTTTATCACTTTTTAGTCCAAGAATGAGAAATCAAGAAAAATATGATATTGACTGTGACTATTACTTTTTTAAGCAATTCAGTGAGTGTTTAGTGTTTACCATACAAACTCTATTATCTCTGCCCAACACAACACTGATACAAGAACTTTATGGGGCCTGACAATAATAACTTCTGGTTCTCCTTGATAGAAAGCTACATTTAATCCACTGTCCAGCTAAAATAAATACGGCTCTTTTTAATTCGAGGGCAATATCCAAGAAGCAATTTTGTACTAATGATTTTATTACCGACCGACTGTGTCTTTCTTACTGAGACCTGGCTGGACTCTCAAAGAAGCCTGATCCCTTAATTATATTTTCTCCCATTCATTTGAAGGGGGATGCAAAGACAGAGTTTTTTGCCTTTGAGTATAATGTCATTATTATAAAATGTTAGCCTTATTTCTTGGCAGAGACGATCTATTGACCCTAAAATAATGCATTTCATTTCAACAAAAACTGGACATTATAACCTTCATGACGGTACATTGCAGGACTGTTGTATTAGACTGCATAAGCTTTTGGTTAGGTGTACCTAAACAAATGGAAACTGAGTGTACATCATCCATGATTGACTTTATCTTACCAGCACTGTGTCTTATTTAATGGTTTTAACCAAACTACCAACTCATATTGCTAGAAATCCAAACACCCTTTTCTAACCCGATGGCTACCCATTTTTATAAAAACATTTTTAATTCCATGTCTAAAGAAATCCTAACCATTGTGAATTATTCATTCGAAGCTGAGGGTTCTTCCTATCATTTAAGGCTGCAATAGGAAAGCTCATAAAACCTAGATTAGTGTAACATTAGTCTTAATGAAGGCCGGAGTTAGATGCTAATTAATCTAGCATTGCAACATTTTCAGGCTGTACAGCAGGTTAATGTCACCATAAGTAATGACGGCAATAAAGATAACATGATAGTGCTGTTCCTGATTTAACAAAAGTACTGTTAACAATACAATTACAAACTCCAGCTTCAAAGACAAAGATAATAGAATTAAAAAGATTTTATGAGGCTGTTAATCACTTATGGTCAGTGCTGCTGCCACCAACAGAGGAAATGTCGAGTTCACCTGCTTTCATTGTGATGTTGGTTGTGTGTCAATCAAGAGAAACTGAATTGGCGTAACATGTTTCACCGATAGGACAACAGTGGAATTACTAGCAAGTTAATATGTTCAGCTACTAATAATAATTGAATACTGAATATCAAAACATCAACTAGACTTATAGCAAAGCGTACCTTTTGATTGACATTTTCAAATTTTATTGTTGTATTTATTTTATATTCATTTTTATTACACTTTCAGATAGAAGAGGGAGAACTTTATTCATCCCGAAATTTTAATCTTGTAGCTTTGTAATGTTTTACATGTTTTATACATATATTTTCCCACTTTATAAATGTTTATATTTCTTCTGTCTCATTAGTTTGCCACTGACCAGTAAAGCATTTTGAATTGCCCTAACCTATATAAATTGTGCAATATCAAAAAAGTTTGATTGATTCATTGATAATGCAACCTGCAAAACAAGCAGCCACCAGCTTCCTCTTAACCAACCACAAAGGAGCAATTTGCTGAATGCATCTCATCAACAAGCAGTGAGTCATTAGATTATTGCAACCAAACAAACAGCAGCCATCAGCGTTCCATAATCGATTACAAAGCGCTATCGCAGCCCAAATAAACAATGTGCCATAAAGCCAAGCAGACTAAAAAGCAAAAGAGCCCACTTCAGGACTGTGAGGCAAATATTTCTGCATTTAGTTTTAAATATTGGAAATACTTCAGGAGTGCATGATGTATGATGCCAGACACTTAAATGGATACCATAACATTTGAATTTCATTTGATTATTTAAAAGAAAAATGTTACTAAAACAACTTTAAAAAGTGTGTTTGTGTTCCTTAGTATGAATGAGGATCAATAAAATCACCATGTCAATGTAACTTTTAACACGCTTCTTTCTCTATTGAACACTAGAATTTAAAATAAAAACATTAGCATCTGAGTTACGGGTGTGCAACGTTCAACTCCTTTCTTCCTTTGTGGGTGTTTAAAGTGACACGACAGTTCGGCTGGGACAGAAGTCAGGTGAGCTGCTGTTGCTGACAACTAAAAATTATTTGGAATTTTATGCCATTGATTAAATGTTGTCATGCAACTTATCAGAGCTAGACGATTAAATTGACCAGGTCGATATGACCTTATTGCAGATATATTGGTATCAGTGGTCAGTAATTACAAGAAATTGCAGTACAGAAATGCAGAAGATTTTTACAACTTTTTGTAAAATGTCCTGCTCAGTATGTATCTTTGTTACAATAATTAAAAAAATCCAAGGGATCCCTATCAGAATTGTTGTATGTTAAAGTTGAAAAACAAAATCACTATCTGCTGATATATCGTTATCTGATTTTTTAAACTCCAAATATCAAAAAAAAAAAAAAACCCAGTATCAATAAACTATTTCTTTTATCTATCTATCTATCTATCTATCTATCTATCTATCTATCTATCTATCTATCTATCTATCTATCTATCTATCTATCTATCTATCTATCTATCTATCTATCTATCTATCTATCTATCTATCTATCTATCTATCTTCCAGTTCCAAGAGACTATTTATTAGAACATATACTAGTTATTATTTGAAGCAATTTTACTGCTGGCAAATTGATTCACATCATGCATCCTCACAGTTGAATCCAAATACTTAAAAATGCAGTTAAGTCTTATTTCATCAAGCTTTGAACCCATTCAAGATCAAAACCGTTCCAAGCCAAAGTCCAGTTCAAACCATTCCACATTCCATGTCAGGTCCAATCACAGCAAGAATCAGATTTCAGAATCTCATGATTTTGAAATCAACAAAGAAGAAGGAGCGATCTCAGTCCCCAGAAGATTAAAACCACATCTCATCCTTTGCGATCATGACAGTGAGGCCATAACGATGCACTAACAGCACACTGTGTGACACTGCTCTCTTCAACCCAACGTGCACAGAATTGGCGAATGTGTACTTATCAATATCATGCAGTGTTGATCCTTCACCATCCAACATGCACCCACAGTTCTCTGCGCACGCACGCACGCACGCACACGCACGCACACACACACACACGTAACTGCACCGAAACAAAAACAGGATTTCTTTGGTTCTTTCTCCCGTTCGCAAATTCACTCACAACACACAAGCAGAAAGAGAAAGAGTAGAGTTGTTTTGACAGATGTTTGTCTGTTAACATTTGCAGCATTCCTTGCAAACCAACCAATTAGTCATACAGCCATGCTTCATATGAGACTGACTGGAACAATCTCACTCCGTTTCTCTCTCACTGTTTTTTTTTTCTTCTTCTTGTTATTCCTTTCTTCCTTGTCTCCTGTTTTTTCTCTCTGCCTTTGTCTTTACCCAGCAGTAAGAAGAGTATAACACAGTGTGTGTGGTGACAGATACAACATGTCATTAGCATGTGGTCTGTCTCCTTACTGACCTGGAAAATGACTCTACTGTGTGGTTTTCCTCAGCATGTGTGTGGATAATAAAGACAGGTTGTCAGAGTTACTCTCAGAGTTCTGGTAAGAAGAACTTCTCAAAAATGAGCTGAAATGACCTTCAGTGTTTAGTTGAGTTAGTTATGTGATGTCTAAACCCAATTTATTTAGTTAATCCAATTGTTTATTTATATGACTACCATTATAATTGTTAATTAATTCTGTCAGGAAAGCAGCCAGTTAGTTAAAGGAATTAGCAGCTGATTGACATACTTGCTGTGTTTAGAGAGGGTGACAGAGAGCTCTGCCCTGCGATCGACATGGGCAACACCTTCCGGACCTGCTGCTGGTCTCCGTGGTGAGGGGATGCGGTTACCATGGCCGTCGCCAAGGATACATTAGTACGATAACCCTCCTTTCCTCCGGACATCTCTCCATCCCCCTCCTCGTCCGACTTATCGGAGTGCAGGGGGTTAGTGAAACTCAGGGCAGTCCTAACGGGAGTAGAGGAGGAGGAGGAAGAAGAGGAGGAGAGGTGGGAGGAGGAGGAGGAGGATGGAGCAACGCGGTCTGAGGAAGAAGAGGAGGAGGAGGTTTTGGCGAACTGTTTTTCCGGGCTGCTGCAGGGCTGAGCCCACGCTGCATGGCCAGCCTTCAGCTCCACTCTCTCCCCTCCCTGTGTCTCCCCCTTCTCATTCTTCACAGGGAGGTGGTTTGGTCTGGCTAGGACGCCTCCATCTGCGTGACGCTCCCTACATCCGCCTGCTCCTCCCTCCGTGCCCGAGTCCTCTGACAGCGAGGAGCTAGATGTCAGCAGAGATTGGCCAGTGCGGGCTTTGAAGGCGTGGCTTCTTTGCAGCATTACGGCGCTATTGGTTGAGCTGCTGCCTATTCCGCCTGCTACTCCGATGGAGGAGGAAGTGTCAAAACTACGAGGTCCTTCCTGTAGCGGCACCTTTTTAATCTCAATGCTCAGCTTCCTCTCAATTCGAGGAGCACCAGAACATTCAACAACCGGGGAGAGAGGCGAGGAGGGCGTCTGGCCTTGGCCCGATTCTGATTTCGTCGATGTTGAAGACAACTTGTTGTTATAGTTGTCATTGAGATCTAGATTTGAGACCTGAGTCTGCTGTTTTCGACTTTGTAGATCTTGGTTTTTCTGGTCTGAGGGACTCGTCTGCTTGTTTGGACTGGGTTGTGACTGGTTCTGCTGCTTATCCACTTCTTTATTCTGAAAGGGAAATGAAAAGATGAGACATCAGCTACAAAACAACAGATTGTTGTGTTGGGGCATGTCTCAAAGGGAGCCAGAGTCAGTATTTAAAGCAAGTTGATCCGGCAATTTCTTCCACCCAAAAAGTATAAAATTCCTTAATAATGTAACTGCAGGATTGCCAGGATAAGACTGTAACAGGGCACAACAGTCTCATGCAATACATTTTCACACAGTGCCAGTAAACCAATTATAATATTTCATTCAAAGACGTGAACAGAGCAAGTCATCTCAATTCTGGAGACACATACCACATTTTTAGTAATTGCTCACAAAAGAAGACAAAAAATATTTAATATTGTCCCTAACAGAAGAAACATGCAGATCAGAACTATTTCTGGATTAACATTTGCTACAGTTCCTTTAAAATGCTATTGTTACATTTAGAGCTGAAACAATTAGTTAAGTAATTCATCAACAGAAAAATAACTATTGTGATAATCAATTAATTGTTTAAGTCCTTTTCAAGCAAAAATGCCAGATATTCTCTTCATCCAGCCCCCTCAATTTGCAAGGATTTGCTTTTTTTTGTCTTATGTGATAGTAAACTGAAAATCTGTATGATATGGACTACTGATCGGACAAAAAAAAAAAAAAAAAAAAAGAAGCTATTTAAAGACCTCAACTTTGGACACTGGGAAACTGTGATGGACGTGTTTCACCATTTAAAAAAAATATTTCATAATCAAAAAATTGTATCCGGAAACAACAAAAAATTTATAATAAAAATAATCCTTAGCTGCAGCCCTAGTTCAATTGAAAATCTAATCACCTGCTCCTAAATGAGAGCACTGTGTACTAACATATTGTTGGAAAAACGTTCTATATACAAAAATAAAAAACTGCAAATCTGCATGTTCCTGTATATGCAGACTCACCTGTGTCTGTGTGTTTGCCAGGACGTGTATGACAGGTTTGGGGTGGTAGCGGTCATTGTCCTGCCGTACGTTGGTGACGGTGGGGAAGGCCGAAGGGGGAGACGGGGTCAGAATGGGGGGTACAGGGTGAGGCTCTGGGGGCTGGAGTATCTCCTCCTTCACGTCACCTTCCACTTGGGAACTAGACAGAGAGAGAGAAAGAGAGAGAGAGTGAGCTCAGTTAACAGCAAAAAAGAGGCGAAATCGGACAAGCTTTTTATTGAATGGATATTGCGCCATGAGGGACAGACTTTTGATGTTCTTTAATAAGACATCACATCCCACAGGGCACAAAACGTAACAGAGATGCTATAAACTCAACACCAAACTCAAAGCCAGAATTGTACATTAACAGAGATAAAGACTGTGATGGAAAATTCACTCATTCACAAGCCAGCATATTTTGCTTTTAAAACAAATTGTTTGAATGTACAAACCTAACCTATTCGCTTTGGATAAAAAGAAACAGGTTTGATTCCTGAAACAGAAGTTTTGAAGACTGCGGTTCAGGAAGTGAAAATGATGAAAAGGCAAGAATTTCATCATACAGGTCAGACAACTTCTAGACATTTAGACAGCCACATTTAAATTATTCTCTGTCTAAAAAGAAATGATGAAACTAAGATGATGAAACAAACTAATACTAAATTTATTTCACACATGAATGAAACTAAAAGGTAGTTTCTGTTCATGTTGTGAAGCTTTGTTTTCCACCACTAGGTGGCAGAATTAAAAAACAAACAAGCAATATGCTCATAGTATGTCTGACACAAATTACATGTCCTCAGATGTTACTGTCAGACAGCTCTCGCCCATATTGTGTGGATTTAAGGTAGACATGATCTGTGCATGTTAAGCAAACTGAAAACAGACTGAATCACCACTACAGAGTTTATCCCTCTCAATGCATTGTACTTTGTATCTAATGTTTCTGGAACTGCAGTGCAGAGTCGAACACAAATTTCCCAGGGGGATATTAAAGTATTATATTGTTTTCTATTCTGTTGTATTCTATTCTTTTCTGTGCAGCAGCCTACTTAGAGCACTGTTGGCCCATGCCAAGGAGGAAGTGATAAAAAAATAGAGAACACATTTAATTCTCTTTTAGCTACCAAAGTGTACAAGAGGTCATCTACCAGCTAGTTCAGTGAATGTTTGTATGAGTAAGAGTGATTTCTATTGTACTTAACAGTGTTCAACAAAAGTCTCCCACATGTACAGTACTGTGTGTTTTGGTAATGTGCTTATATAATACTTAAAAGACACACCTATAGATAAATGCTGTGTAGGTGTGTGAACTATATACAGGATGCTGAGGTTGTGACTGAGCTAGCCACACAGCAAGGGAAAGTTAAACATTAAGATATTATTCCACTCCACAGAATAGACATTTACATATGCACGCAAATATATACAAAGAAAAAAAACAAAACGGTGAAAGGATGTGGTAGTATGCTAAATCAAGCGCACATGACTGAATCAAGAGCTAATGTAGATTGATGCTGTGTGTGTGTGTGTGTGTGTGTGTGTGTGTGTGGATCGAAGACAGACAGATAGACACAGACAGAAGTTGCAAGCGAGAAGTATGGGGGATTTCTGTTTCTTGATCAACTTTGGAGTTGTAGTCAAACTGTAAAAGGCTTCCTCATAAAGCCTCAGCATTGCAGTATAGCTGTCATTGGCTGACACAATTTTATATGAATTTTATATTATATTTATATGCTGTGTATTTTTTGTTTATTTATGATTCTCTATTCTTAATTTTTTCTTAATGAAATGTGGCTAAGGCATGTTGAATATACTAATAGGAAAGCATGCCAGGATTTACACTGAATCATTCCTAAGCAGTTTGACTTAATTGCTAAATATAGAAACACTAGAATAATAACTTTTGTTATAATTCTCAGTAGGGAAGTCAGAGGTCATGACTGCGGGAAAAAAGAGCCCCTGTTGAGATTAAGCTCAACTCCAGCTGAGCTTTTCTAACCACCAGAATATAAAGTCGTCTCTTATGGGTCACTTATTGCTCATTTCTGGTCTCCGGGTTCAAACATTATTTAATGTATTATTCCTTTGGAGCTTTTTTTTAATGAAAACATAAATTACCCATGATAGTTTCTTCTTCTGTATTGTCTTCATTGCCTGAGCAAGCAAAAGATATATTTAATAATAACACAGATGATTCCCACTGGTGCTGATTGTTTCCATGGGGATATGAATCACTCAGTTGCCACAGGGTTTATTCGGCTTATAGTGTCCCTCTTAGATAAGATAAGATTAAACTAAAATGATTCCTAAGGGGAAACTGAGCTATTACAGGAGCAAACACTAATAAGTCACAGCAAAACAAATGAGCAGAGTCAACAAAATTAAAGGACATTGAGGTTACAGGCACAAATCACAGGAGAACCATGAAAAGCGCAAGTATGAATTAAAACATTATGAAAGTTTACACGTGAAATGTAGTAGTGCTTAGCTTTCACTAACAAACAAAAAAAAAAAATAATCTGTTTAACTGTAGAAAATTAGCAAACTTCAACGCTGTTAAACAACAGACAACACTTTGATTAAACTTTCTCTTACTTTTGCCAGAAACGTCCGTGTACTGCAACACAACCAGTTTACCTCTTCACCAGAATTACCTGCCTTGTTAGAAACAAGTTGTCCGCATCATGTGTGACAGTCTCAGACGGATTCCCTCAACTTGTTATACACGGGCAGACACTATAAAATAGATAAATGCTCCTCTTACATCTATTTTAGAGCTGTAAAATGTTTATATTCATTGCCATAGGAGTTATAACTGTTGAAAAATACTGTACATTAATAAACACTTAAAAATGTCCTTATATGTGTATAACTATATTATAGTGTTATAAAGCACTTATAAATGCTAAATATTTCTGCAGTTTAAGTCAGACTGTTTCTAAAAGCTTCTGTGTGTAGAAGACATGATCTGCAACTATTTTGAAAATCTTAAACATGCTTCAAAGAGCATCTTACACAACTAACCACGCACTCCCAAATTTTTCCACTTTTGCCCTGAAGTATAAAAACACTACAGCCACCCATACTGTTTTGGCATGCTGGTGACACAGTTAAGCGGCCACACAAACCTAAACTCCTACACACAAACACATATGTATGCAGTATGCACACATATGCATGCCTTCACAAAAACTTTTATGCATTAACACCACCCACAATCACATAAATGCACACACACACACACACACACACACAAGTGCGCTGTGCCCTCCACACACATTTAATCCAGAGGGAAGATGCTGCATATCTAATCAGAGGCAGTTCACAGTGGGACCTGCATGCATTCATTAGAGGTGAGATGCACTAGAAGGGGACAAAGCTTGAAGAGACACTTCCTGGTTTCAGGTTGTGCTGAGGACACATTCATACAGACAACCAAGAGAAGTAGCGAAAAACACACTCAAACCAAACAGATTCAGTTCACAGATTAACCAAAAGTGTGTTTCGGCCTGCTGCATTACATGATTATCAATCTGACTTTCTGCAAACGATAAGAATTAACAACTTGAAATGCTAACACACTCTGCAAAGTTGCTACAAGAGACATGTAGCAGTTCCAACACTAAGGCCTTAAGTGCCTCGGCTGGAGAGCTGCAGCACTCAAAAGACACCTCTATAATATATTCATTTATAGATAACAAGCCTTATTTTCCTTAATAACCTTACATCAATAACAGTACTTCTAAGGTCTAAGATGTTCTGTAGGATTATTGAGGTTGAGACAGTATGGATTGTCTTAATGAACGCAGCGGCAGGTTAAGACCATCAGTCACACACACATACACACACACTAAATGGTATTTATCTCTCTTAATCCACTGGGGATGCTATTTTTTCATGCCGTTGTTTGAATGGTTCCTTTACCCCTCTCTTTTCAAACTTTTCCAACATTTTGTTGTGGAATTATTTGTTTTTAAGTATGGTTTCATTTAATGGCCATTTATTTCCTGTGTTGGTGGATTAGGATGGGATCACTGTAACTTCCATGGTAGGTCAGACTGAACCAAAATGGTTGATAGGGCCAGGTATCAATTGAAAATGTACCATTTTTTGTACCAATATGATACCTGATTTTCAGTACAGATAAAGAAACTATTTAAATATTGTGTAAAACCTTACTTTGAGAAATATCAACACATTTTTCTACAAACCCCTTTTTTAATTTAACAAAATAAGTCAAACCTCTCCTAATTTTAATCCAGTCTTAACACGCAGCAGCTGTACAAAACCTTTGCCTACATAAATAAAGTTATTAATTATAAAGGAACATTTTGATAAATAAGTACACGACTAAGTCTAACAAAAAACATTAAATGCCACCTTTTGGTACTGACAGTTTTCAATATTTGAGATGCTACAGACAGGATATGACTCTTTAGGGCGTGGCTGTGAATATGTGTGTAGGTATGTAAACGCCATGACTCAGTATCTGTGACCTTGATGCCAGCCTCATTAGAGTTCCTGCAGTAAGTGTCTTTCTCTAACAAACACGACAAAAATCCCCCACACACACTTACACTACTGAAGTGACCCAGGGGGAGTGTGGCCGGCAGAATGTGGACTATGTTGGTAAAAATAGCTCTTACCATCACTAGAATACTCCCAGGCTTAAACTAGGCCTCGCCATGATTTCTTTAGGAAAATGAGCGAAGACACAGCAAGAGAACACAGCGTGAGATTTAAGAGTGACACTAGTAGAGAGAGAAAATCACATATTCCTGACAGTCGGGTTCTGTCCCACTTACAGGAAAGCTTCCTATTTTGGCAGCAGTTCAAATGTGTATGTTTTACTTAGAGCAGTAAAGAAACTTTTCAGTAAACAGATCACTTGCAGCTACATCCCAAAATAAGGACCTCTGAAAAATGTTTGCTTTTTCAAACCGGCTGGTGCAGTAGACAAATTAAGTACACGCACACACACAAGATAATTTTAGCAGTAAGAGAACACAACAAAGGTCTTAGGTCTTCGGCTCCGATAAATGATTTTTCTGGTATTAGAAAGGTTTAGAATTGGGCATCAAATTAAAACTAATGAAAACATATAAATTAAATCACATGGATAAGCAGAGAGTAAATGATTCACGCATTCAATGCTGACGAACTGGACATTTTTAGGCAATGCTTCTAGCAACAGGTAATTAAGTGAAACAGTCTCCTGGCAACAAGACGTCCTCAGTGACATTAAAACAAAGTCTTTGAGCATCTATCAGGCTTGTTTAAAAAGTTGTATGTATTGCTGCATTAACAGCCTTCTGTGGATAAATGATAAGAAGAGGGACGGAGGGACTGAAGATGAACTGGCTGAGAGAAAGTGGAGCACAACCCCTGCTGGACACATACAGCAAAATTAAAAACGAGCGGAGAGGGAGGAAAGGGAGCAGAGAAGAAGAAGAGAAGCAAGAGGAGAGGATGAGAAAGGAATGAGGAGGGGAGGGGGAATGCGGAACATTTGCCAAAGAAAGAGTTATAGAGGAAAATAGAGGACATCCATGTGTATTTATGCATATAACAGATACAGTGTGTGTTTGAAACCATATGCCTGCAAGTTTGAAAAAGTGTGTACAGTATTTGTTCTCAAAGAGGGGGAGAAGAAAGATATATAGCAGTTCTACTTCAACTAGCCCTTGGGTTGTGGTACATGCAACACAATGTAGTGTTGCAGAGTATTATTAAGTGTTGCAAATTTATCTAGAAACACAGCTCCTCCTCAGGCCACAACAGCCAAACAGAAGTTAACTTCAGTAAAGTGGAGGCCGGGTGTATGTGTGGGCTGACAGGGAACTAATGTGTCAGAAAGCTCTGGTTTGTTTGAGGTGAAAACAATGCCTGCTGTTTCTGTTTGGTCAGTTTAATATGTTTTCATTGTGTGCTTTACACAAACTGTTGTGCTGTGATTTTTAGGGTTTTTTTTGCGTTCCTCCTACAAAACACAACACCCACTGTGTTCAGTGACAGGCCACTTCACACCTACTGCTCACTTCTGTGTGAGCCTGTTCATTCATCTGTGTGGAGGATGAGTAAGGGTTATTTTATTCCTCTGCTTCATCCATTTTGCAAGTGTTTTGTGAACTTTAAGAGCAGACAAGAAGAGACTTGAACAGTTGATCATATTAGCTAAAAAGCTAAAAAGTCTGAAAAAAGTCGAACCATCCAAACACAAAATATGTCTTACCTGCGTATGCGGGGAGGCTTTGGAGGTGGTGTGTCCAATCTCTCATCATCTGAGTGGTGGCATGCTTTATTTGGACTGCTTTCAACCTGGACAATTTACACACACAAACAAAAATATACACCCTTTTGATTTTGATGTGTAACTCGTGTTTTCATACACAAAGGGCCAGGGCAGTTACACTGCTCAGCTCAGCTGCAACATAAAAATATATTGCAGTATAGAAATGCCAAAGATATGTTTGAGGCAGTTTAGAAACAGTACCTCCATTACAAAATTTGTCCCCCAGACAGCGCTGACACGTTTTTGGTTCAGCTGTAAAATGCCCAAGTACATATCTTGGTCACAATTCTTTAATAACCATATCTCAGGGATTCAAAAATGAAATGTTTGTTTACATTATGTGTTTACAAACAACAAAAAAATCAAAAACAATCTGTATACACCAAATGAAATTGAGTTTGACCTAAAAGAAGCCTCATATCTGGCTACTTTCTGACTTATTATTTCTATGACTTTTTATTTATTCACTGTATATAATTTTTTTTGAGTAGCATAAAGGGAACTACAAAACAAAATCTCAATATACAAACCTGTGTTGTAAAATGATCAATAAATCTATCTTGTACTCTGCAGTGTGCGCCAAACGGCTAGCCAAAATGAGTCACCTTTTCACACAGACCTTTAATACATTGTTGGCCACATTAGTACATTTTACTTCCATAGTTTGAGTCTGCTCCTACTTCACCTCGAAAACACCTCCCTTAAGCTTTGACGTCTTAAATGAACACACCCAACTGTGTACCAGTGACAGTACTGGTATTTTCAGTCAGACAGCATTCCAAATGTGATTTTGTTTTGCATGTACTGCCGGCCTAAGAACATTCTTGTGCTTGTGCGTGTGTGTGTGTGTGTGTGTCTGTATAATAGGGTGTGTCTTGCTAGCTGGAATTTACCGCGACAATTGTCAAATCACCTATATGACTTCACTATACTCATATTTAGTTTGAACTATTTTGAATAGGACTGCAACTACTGATTATTTCCATTATGGATAATCTGCTGATTATCTTCTCGATTAATCGATTGATTGATTGGTTTGTAAAAATTCTGAAAATAGTATGAAATGCCGTCACAATTACCCAGAGCCCAAAGTGACTACTTCAGAATGTTTTGTTAAAATGATTAAAAATACATTAAAATTATTAAAATAATTATTTAATTAATTAATTGAATTCATTCATTCATTTAAAAAAAGCTAATCTTTACATTTGTGAAGCTGGAACAATGAAATGTTTTTACATGAAAAATGACTTAAACGATGATCAAAATAGTTGCCAATTAAGTAATCGTTTCAGCTGTACTTTTATAAACTGTTGGTTTATAACCACAAATCATATTTTATAAGCTCTTCATGTGTTTTTTGTGTAAAAATCTTATGTTGTAACTAGTAACTAAAGCTGTCAGATAAATGTAGTGGAGTAAAAAGTACAATATTTCCCTCTGAGGTGTTGTGGAGTAGAAGTAGAAAGTGGCATGAAAAGAATACTCAAGTAAAGTACAAGTACCTCGAAATTGTACTTAAGTACAGTACTTGAGTAAATGTACTTAGTTACTTTCCAACACTGCCAAAAGCCAAATTCAGTGCACATTGTAACATCAGTTTTTTTTATAATTGCTGTTATAAAGCAGTGCTTTCTCCAACTACTCTCTACTAACTCTCTTTCTTCTCTCCTACATGTTTCTGGAGCAGAGGCAGAAAGTTGCAACACAATTGCTTCACTGAAGGATCAAAATTGCTTCTGAAAGAAGCTCTCCTCCTCCCAACTAATGTTCTCTCACTTCCGCTCAGCTCTCGCCTTCCTCCTCCTCTCCTCTCTTCCCCCGTGACTCATTAATCTGACTCTCTCTCCACTCCGATAATGAGAAGATGACGAGACAACTTCAGCCGTAATAAACTCAAGACAGGGGCAAATCAGGCCACTTCACCTCTATGCATCTGTATGAGCTAAAGTCTGCTGAGGAACTAGCTTAAGCACGTTCAGTGTACATGAAGTAAAGAGGAGGATCAGATTACATCTTATTTGGCTGTATACGTATGTCCATGTGTGTTGTGAGAATAAATTGGGTAGGAATACTTCCTGCAAACAATGGCGCCTGCGTGCGAGCAGAAAAACGTGTGTGGGATGTGTGTATGTGTAGGCTTATTGTTCTTACTGCCATTGAGAGCACCTACGTGGGTGTTTTAGTCACTAACAATGGCTGACTGGACATGAGTCAATGTGTGTATGGACTGAGTCAGTACAGTTCACTGATAATGTTTTGCTGACCAAGAGTGTGTGTGTGTGTGTGTGTGTGTGTGTGTGTGTGTGTGTGTGTGTGTGTGTGTGTGTGTGTGTATATGTGTGTGTGCGCGCGTGTAGTGCTCTCTTGGACTTGTATCTTTGTCAGATAATGACAAGTTTATAATGAGTAGCAACAAACTGCCAGTCTTCCTCCATATACACCACACCTACTCAACACACACACCTACTCTTAACAAATGATTAATATCACAAACTGCTAAACAAGTAGTATAGTTTGTAAAAGTGTAGTACAGTACAGGACAGTGAACAAGCTTGTCCCCATTCTAGAGATACTGAAAGATATTTTAGGTAACAGTTTAGAAAGTGTGTCGGCGGAGTCTTTTCTAATGTAAACATGGTTGCGTGTTCATGTGACCGTCTCTTGCAAGGGTCTCCCTTTCCCAACGGATGCGTGTCTATTCTCAGACCCAAAGTGCATTATGGGAGAGGGGTGATGTCATCAGAGCTTCCTAAGCAGGAAGTCAACTCCTGGATTGCTGCCAATGCACTCTCTCATCGTCTCTCTGTGTCTTTAGGTTTGTCACTGCCACTGTCTTGTTGATCCTTCTTTCCTCTGGCTTTCTGTCTTTTATCTTCACATATCTACATAACAGTGTTGGGGAGTAGTGGTTCTACTAGTTAAACTATGTTTTCCAGTAGCAATGGGGTAACATTTTAAAATGTAGCCTTTCCAGTAGAGAGCTATTTATTTTTTCGCCAAGTAGCGGGGTATTACAACCAAATGCTACAGCGTGTAATCTTATCTTTTATTTAAGATTAATAACATCTGAATTTTTGAAATTTTGCTCAACCACCCCGGTCTTATGTTTCAGAAGAGACTCAATCAAGTGGACTGGTTTGACAGTACTGAGCCGGGAGAGAGTGGGACCTACAGCCAGCCTGTCCCAAAAGAAGCAGGCTGGAAAGCTGGTCTGGTTTCATTTTGTCAATAAATGACTCAACAGTAATACAATAATAATGCATTTGTTTATTACATTAATAAATAGTAGATGCTTCTTATAACACTTGATATGAAATAGCCTCAGTGTGTTAAGCTACTTTTTCTGAGTAGCTTGTAGTGTAGCTTATTACGTTCAGTAAAAGTGTAGTAGGAGTAGCTTGTAGCTTTGCTAGCTACAGTTTCAAAGAAGCTCCCCCAAGACTGCAGCATAATGATGAGGGATGGTGGATGGGAGTTATGGATCAGTGATCAACTATGGATTTATTTTTTTCATCTGTCTGTCTGTCACCTGCAATGTTCCAACATCATATTGGATTTCAAAAAACTCATTAAATGTATTTGTGCAGGGGAGCACTGAACTTAAAGTGGTCATAATATGCTTTTTGGCCTTTTCCCTTTCCTTTATTGTGTTATATATCTTTTTTGTGCATGTAATAGGTTTGCAAAGTGGAAAAGTCCAAAGTCCACCCCAAAGGGAGTTACCCTCTCCCACAGAAAACTCTACTCCTGACCTGCTTGAAAACAGCTAATTTGCATCAATGGGCATAAAGTTGTTACTGTGATGTAGAGACAGTGCAGTTGAAACGTTACCTATGAAAGATAAATTAGTTACAAATTAATAATTTACCACTCTGAAATGTCTTGCGCCAGTCTCCGTTGTGAAGCTTGTTCGGGTTGTTGGAACATGTAGCCTATGGCTGAACCTAAGACATAGTTACCAGCTGAACCGGGTTTGTTTTGTGTTTCTCGTCAGGACCCGCCCTACTCTGCTTCTGATTGGCTAATAGTCCTTACCTAGGTACTGCACATGTGCAACGCCCAACAAAGATCCAATAGAAGTGAGATGCCTCACTCGGTAGCTAAAACGGAGCGTTGAAGACACAGGGTGAAAAGAGGTGCTGCAGCAATGTGCAGTGTGCGAAAAATATGGTGTTTTTTTAAATTAAACCATGTAAACCTATTCTGGTACAACCCCAAAATAAAATTATGAACTTGAAAATGAGCATAATGACCACTTTAAGATAAGCCAATGATTTCTTTTTACTGCTTCTTTGATTTTCTAAATATGTTGTTTTTGTCATGTAAGTAAACTTTCTGGTTTGGTTGTACTTCTAGTGAAATGGGAGGAGGAACAGGGACAATTAAGGACACCTCGTATATGGTGTGTGTGTTTGTTGGTGTGTGTGTTTGGGGGCAACGGAGGAGAGTGTGAAGTAAATTAGAATGAGGGCAGTGGTGACTGATAGAGCAAAGCTCTTTTTCTAGCGCTTCTGAATAGGTCTAACTGTATACAGTCCTCTGAGACTACCCTCTAGAAGAGAGATCTCTCTTTTTGGCACAAACTCTGCAACTCTTTTTCTGTCTGTGTAAAGTTTTCTGAAGGCCTCTCTTCCCTCTCCTCTGTTCCTCCTACCCTCTCCCTCCCCTGTGACTAATTATCTGCGTGTTTTTCCCCCACTCCGAATGTGTTACTCAGCGACATCCTGTCTTTCTTTAACACCAGACAGAATGCACAATATGTGTATGTGTATGTGTGTGTCATACCATGCCATCGTGTATCTGCGTGTTGGTGGGGCTCTCCAGTTGCTGCAGTTGTTTCTCAAAGAGCTGAGCGATCGCTCTATGAACTAACTCATACTGCTCCTAGAGAGAGAAAGACAAAGAGACAGAGACATGATTAGGCAGGGGAGGGAGAGAAACATTTTTGAGGGTAAATGGAGGAGAGGTGAGGAAGAAGGAAAAACAAAGAAAGGGTTTCAGCAAATCAATATAAAAGCAAAAACATTCTCCATGTTCATCCATTTACAAGCCTATGAAATACAACCTGTGTGTAAACAGTAGAAGGATCTTCGCTGATGCACACTGATTTAATCTTGTTACTTTCTCTGTAAGGCAGTAAGTGTATTGCACTACATTTTCATTGAATTCAAATCTGTGTCAGTGTGTATCAAGGCAATTCTAGAATTGATCTAATAGGCTAACAGACATTTTCCCTCTCAATGTCAGAGGGAAACACCATAAAAAAGGTACAAAACGGCAGAGGACGCTGGGTGCTTTGTTATGCAGAGACACTTGAATGTTTGCTACTTAAAGAGTTCGCTGCAGCGAATTCAACAAGAAACACGCAAACCCACCCATGACAAAATTGTGACAAAACAACCTCAACCAGTTACAAATAATGATGGGAATGTGTCGAGATCCATTTTCAACCAGGTGTGCAGCAAGTAACACAGGAATGAAGAGACTTGACACAGGCTGTGTGATGGAGGAAACGCTGCTACAACAGCGCCACTCAGACAAATTCTGAACAATATAAAGGGATGTCCTTAAAACCTTAAGAGAGTAATAAAGTAACCTCCCAAATACTGCTGATTTAAACCCGAAATACAGCTAAAAGGGTGTGTTCAAATCTAAACCGAACGCATTAAAACGAACCCTGGTGCGTTTGCCCGATTAGAACGGTTCGTTTGGTCTGGTGTGTGAAAGCTGACAATCGAACCCTGGTGTGGACTAACCAACCGGACTCCAAGCAGACTCTTGTGCGGTTCGTTTGAGGTGTGAAAGCAAAATGATTTTTTGATTTTTGCTTGATGTCAAAAGCTAAACTACTAATAAATCCATCTGCTGATTGCGAACTGTTCAGGAAGCAATTTTATAATCGATCCGTATAAGCGATATACTGCTGCTCACCCATGGAAAATGTGCAACAGACCTTGCCTTAAGGAGGTATGACATCATCAACTACGGCAAGTGCGCTAGGACCAAACTCAGAAAAACTCACAATTGTAAAGGGGGCTTGACAATAATTAGAATAGTGGAAACAGTAGACTTTCCTACAGTAACCATGGTAATACACATGCACATGTGAGTGCGGGGATTTTCCCTAATCAATCAGACAGCAAAAACTGTGGACTGTTGTGCTTGTATCCTACTCCGTGTACTTTGGCGGTCCGGTTCATAACATGTGGTTGATTTGCAGTCTAATAATACCAATAATGCTTATAATCAGTTATTTCTTTGTGAGCTCTTTGTGACACCAGAGAACATAAATAAATAAATACAAATATACACATTTTAAGCATTAAAGTTCTGCATGACTTGTTGTCAGTCACTGTCCAATCAATGAGTTAACTGCCAGTCTGTATGACTTCATGTTTACTCCTCTTGGTTCATTTGTAAAAAGAAAGTGTGAACAGGAACAGGACCAGAACTAAAACAGCAATGTAGAATTGTTTCCCTCAATCTGGACAAAATGAACCGAACTAGAGGTGTGAAAGCACCCTAAAAGTCACTAAATACAAGGTGTCACTAAGGTAAACGACAGAGTTCAATAAATTAAGAACCTCTTAAAAAGCTGAAAATGACTGAAATATTAGATTACATGTTTTGCGTAATGCAGTTAGTTGTGAAATACTTTTCCTGCAGTATATGCAATGTCCTTACAGGTTTAGTATTGCTTAAACCTACTTACTTCATTTCCAAAACCAGATTTGCAAACTCTGGGGACAGGAACTAAATGTTGTTGTTTTTTTGTTGTTTTTTTCCATTTTTAAAATAACCAGTTGGGACACTTCCAGCTGGTGGAAATCTATTCATTTGACAACCAGTCAAATATCACACTCAGCTCCCAGGTACATTGTGTGAAGGCTTGGAAAATCTAGCTTTAGCAACACTTTTGGGTAGCTAAACACATTAGTATCCAATCATTAATTAGCATTTTTCTATCTTCTGCATATTACTCCAACAAGTTTGTATTAAATGTTGCATTTCAATTAGCTTAAATAAACCTCAGAGCAGTATGAACGCTAAGTACTGTCCTGTGAGTAAAAGAAGAGACAAATTAAAACTAAAAACAAACCTTGGTCTGAACAGCAGAGTGTCGTTGCGTCCTCATCTCTTGGATCAACCGAAAAACATTAAAATCTTCTGGTATTTTCTTTAAAAGCACACAACACAACAAAAGGGTTAATTCTCACTTAAATCTTAACATAACATTTAGTGTGTAAAAAGTGTGTTTATTTGTACAGCTATGTTTAAGGTATGTGTAGGAGTGGGTGTGTGTTCACATACCCCAGCTTTGAGGAGGTTCCATGTGTAGTCGATAGCACAGATAGCACCCGTCCTCCCACAGCCTGCACTGTACAGTCAGAGTCATACAAATTAGATTCAACAGAAGCACTTGTGTAAAGACACAGCCATACACACACTGGAGCTTCCTCCTTCTTTATTGCAAACATAAATCTGCTAAAAACACACTCCTCACTAATATCAACTCTGGATTTGTATTCTTGAGGCCACAAAAAGATTCAGTACAGACAAATGCTTAATAACATGTATGTATGTTTGTGTGCAACGACACCTCGTCCAGACAGGGTGGAGACAGGAGCTACACAAACGCTGAGATTATGTGGCATCACATCTGACACATAGAATCATAAAACTTTATCTCATGCTGTCAGAGAGCCTCTGCTACTCTAACAAGCACAGTTTCTCCACACACACATACAGTACAGCGCACATCAACCCACACAAGGTATCTTTACAGACGTAGAGACACAGCATCAAGTCCTGCTGTGTAACACAGGAACCCGGGAAATGTCCTCAGGCTGCTCATTATAGCTGATTACACACACATGAAGACAGTGTGTGTGTACTGTTCGTATACCCACATCATGAATCTGTGTGTTTTCATTCTTGTTAACTACTTCACCATTTTAAGTTATTTGTTGGTGGAAATGGTGCAGTCATCTTTGAGACCGTTTTGTCATGAATTTATCATTCCCTAGACAAATAACATTTCAATTTTCAGCCTACAGCAATCTAATCACTATAGCACTAATAAGATGGGTTATATCATGATTGCCCTATAATGACATGGCTAAATATATGTAACAAAGTTACTATTTCTATATTTATTACAGCTATTCTGTAGCCTGTAATGGTTAGATTGCTGGCATTTTGGATTCCTGTGGCCAGCAGCAGCATTCAGAGGAAGATTTTCAACCAGATTAGTCAAGTGAAACAATGAAATGGTAAATAAAATAAGTCGACCAAACCTACAGTAAATGTCAGCTGAATTTAAAACCTAAAATCTAGCGTTTGCCAGGAGTAGATGTGTATTTGTATGTTGGGTATAGCCACTACTGTAACATTTCTCTGCTGTGTTGAAACCTGATTTCAAAACACACAAACCCATGCTGGCCACCTGTTGCACATTCTTACTGCCTCCTCATTGAAAACCACTGGCAATCTCACAAATCATTCAATTCAATTTGAGAGCACGAGTAAGAAAAAAAAAATGTGATTCAAGAGTCTTAATCCAGCATCAGTGATACCAGTTTGAGCTATCATTTTATGTATGTATGTATATAATGTATATACTATTTCATTACCGGATCTTCTCATCTGCAATCAGTCTCTTTTTTTAAATGTTGCCGTAGTTACATTAAGTGCATATATGGGTGGATTTGTGTTGGTGTCTCTGCACAGTATGTCAATATTGTAGATACCTGCAGTGGACACATATAGGGACATCATCATTCTCTTGGTATTCTCTCATTAGTCCGATCATATCCAGTATGGAGTCAAATGATGAGGGGACGTCGTGATCCGGCCAGTTCATGTAATGGAACTGTGTTATCCTCCGAGTTTCCTGCGGGGAGACATACAGGGGAATATTTTTAAAGGTGGAGGGTCGATGGTAGGTCGGAGAATTGAATCACCAGGCCAAGGGGAGAAAGTGAATGTGTGGCCGATATTTTAATATTATTGTTTATAATATTATCTTTCAGCGGAGATGTATAGAGATGATATGAATGTATTTGTGGCATTGTTTTACCAAATTCTGCAAATTTTCCTTATAAATCAAAACAATTTGCTATTGAAGTTCTTGTTTTACATATGTGAATCGTTTTTTTCCTGATATAATGTACTACAATGGAACAAAATGTCACTGCTTTGGATATCAATTTGATTATATTTTTGTGATTTTACATACATTTTCCATTGTGTGAGATATATCAATATCAGAAAAATACCACTATTAATAAGGCAATACAGATTTGAAAATATTGATGATATAGATATAATAAATAAGAACCGACTGAGCAATAAGTCAGAGAACTTACATTTTCGTATTCCACCGTCAAAGTCCTGATAAAGTAGTCTGTTCTGGCCTGCTCTGATTCCTAGAAAACAGAAACAGAGAGAACATTTACACAATCCTTGACTAAAACGGTCATTAGAACAAAATGTTAGCAATGCAGGAGTCCAAATAAATAAATAAATAGACCCCCCCCCTTTACTTACACACACACACACACACACACACACACACACAGCTATGATATTAGAGATTTGTCTACTTACACAAGAGATTCTGAAAGGGCCAAAACTCACGGGCTCCTCCCCAAGCAGCGGGAAATACCGCTCACATTTTTTCTAAGCAGAAAAGAACAGGAGTTAGCTTTGGCTGAGAACAAAAACCAGACAAATACCACAGCTTCCTGTGCACACACACTTCTAGTTTGAAATTAAGGAATTTAGGTGACATGTGGAACATTGACGGTGACATTTACAGAAAAAGAAGGACTAAATACATACATACTACATACTTTATATACGTACATGTGCAAAACACACATTTATTGTGTTAAGTTATCTGAGCCATCAGTCACATTTAATTATTACTTCAGTGAACATCTTAACCTAAAACAATAACAAGTTGGGTCAATGCAAATTGACTCAAGGCTTTAGTAACTGCCTTTAGCAACCTCTCAGTCTCTCTTTTAACAAACACAAATATAAAGCATACTCAGACAGGTGAGAAAAACACATAAAATACTAGAAATACCTCCACTAATGCTAGAAAACCTACAAAACGTGTTATTTTACATGTCGGACGAAAGAATAAAAGGTAAAAATTATTTTACTTCTACAACTCACTGAATAAAAACGCTTTTTAGATATTCTAACAGACAAACAGACCGATGGGACCGAAAACATACTGTAACCTTGGTGGAGATAATAAAACACAGATATGTGTACAGACACATGAACATAAATATATGTACACTTTGCATGCGTGCACTGACACAAAGACACAAACGTACACGAAGGGATTAAATATCACAGTCTTACCCTTCCCATCTCAAACTCTCGACAAGCCATTACAATAACCTGCGGAGACACAAACAGGAAGGATTACAATCAATATTTACACTCAGCCTCTCACAGCTTACATTTCCAAAAATATTAATTTCTATATGTGCTATTTATGTAATGCTGTAGTTGCCAAAATAAGGTGCAGAGACTCAGAGGAGAACCTTGCAGAATACGAAAAATTTTAATTGAGAATGGCCTTTCTATATTTTACATTCTTACAGTAGTAGTGCAGACTCCAGATCACACGTTTCACTCTTACATTGATATCTCGCATCATTCTCTTTGATCCTACAGGAGTAATCATAACAGCTGCAATCTCAAGCTTTTCAGAGGGCTAGTTAAACCTAATCACAGCTCCCTCTCTCCCTTCCCTTCATATCTGTCCATCTGCTTCAAGCATAAGCACTCCCCGTCTGCCCCTTAATTCATGACAACCATATTAAATATTTATTTTAATTACTTTAATTATTACAAACGCACTAAGTAACAGCTTTCTGTTGCTATTCTGTAAACATCCAAGATGACACAGAGGCACTCCTCCTGCAGTATATCTCTCCTTCCTCTATCGATCTATCTCTCCTGCTTTTTCACCATCCAATGAGCCATTCTCACCGCCACATTGTACTCCCAGTTCATCCTCCAGAAGTCCATGACAGTGTTCGGCAGTGGGCCCTGAGTAGCAATATAGGCCTCGGGGCCATCCATACCCTGATGGGGGAGCAATGGGTAGAAAGAGAGAGAAAGCAAGATCACAAATCCAAACAGTTTTTAAAAATATATATTCTGTAAAGGCACTTTATAGCTCTCCACAATGGATGTTACTGTGATTCACATAGCACTTCATACCACGTAAATTCCTAACACTATAATCAAACCACAAAGTGTCAAACAACAAAGCGAAGGAATTTCAGCAGCTTTTTACCTTGATGAAGTTAGCGTTGACATAATCTGTGTCCTGATTGGTTGTTTTTAATGTCAGCTTCACCCTGCTGTGATCAACTGGGGAGGGGGAAAAAAAGAGGGAAACATATTTACTTTGATGCATTTGAAATATTTTCTACTTCCAGAAACAGATGGAGAAATAGAATAAGACAAAAAGAAAAGAGTGGATGTAAAGACAGAAAAATGCACAGAATGGGATATAGAGAGAGGGCAAACGAGGACAAAACTAGAGAGAAATGGGATGTTAAGAGGTTAATGGACACACAGCAATATCCTCATTCCTAAGTATGTGTATGTGTGTGTACACATTTGTTACGGATGAACCGGTCTTCCTTTGCCTAACAGCTCATTCACTAAAAGCCTTAATGAATGGATGGAGGGACAGAGGAGAAAAAGAGGATAACGGTATTAAAAAAGTAGGACAGATGTTGGGTCATGGAAGCTTCCCCTGAAGTCAGTAAGTACAGCGAGGGTGTATAGTGTGTGTATGTGAGACCGAGACCATTACATGACAGATTACAACATACTGGATATCTGTTTCTGTTCTAAATGTATGTGTACACATACTTTCTGTCATTCCCTTTCTGTCTGTCTTTACTCAACATCCTCCACTTTATTCTTTTCCTTTATTTAAGCAGGGAGTTGAAAGAAATTCTGCCTACAATTGAACAGTGGTAGGTGATATGGTAAAAAAAAGTAATTTTTTCACATTTGACAATGCTGGTACTTGACAAAGTGACTTATATTTAAGGCTGAGGACATACATACATGATATTTAAATGCTGCTGTCACGCAGGACACAAGCTTTGATACAGATTCTATTGTCAGACATTGCATTTGCATAGCAACTACATAGAGAACTTAAGTCAAATTAAAGCGGTGTAGTTATTAATGGCTGCTCAGAAAGGTTATCACTGTGAACTAGCAACTAGTACTGATGGCTTAGTCTTTGCTTGATAACAATTGTTGTAAATCTAAATTTAAACATTTTGTCCAAGGTTTGTTGTTGGAGGATCATTTTGGTACATTGCAAGATAAATGACAGAAGATAAAGATAGTAGCAGAAAGTAGGAGTAAAACAAGACACACAAGCTGCACTGGCCGATATAGTCAGGCATGATGGTATTTCAAACATTTGTAATCAATGTCACAGCATGCAATGTGATATTGTTCACCCCTACAGTTCTGTTGCATGCTCCATCAGTCAAGCAGTAAGAAAGGTACAGATACCTTGTTTTTAAAAAGAGCTTTTGTTTTTAGATACATTGCTTCCACCCTATTCATATTAATAGACTAAATATTAGACATACCCACAAACTACAGCCTCCGAAATGAACATAAAGTTGAACAGACACCTCTTTAAAACAGTTGGACCATGAACGCATGATTTATTGCTGGGTTGTTGTAATAGACCTTATTAGTTTTAGCTAGGTATACTAAACTTGCAACGGAGTGTATTCTTTTGGCTGAAGTTTGAAATGAATGAGAGAGCTCTAGCCTCAAATGTAATTTGCAAATCTACTAAGAGCCTGGTTTAATGTGGAGCCTATGACATAAAGTATGCTATCGTCTGCATAAAAATTAACATTACATCCCAAAGTCCCTCTGCCTGTCTTTGCTGCAACAGATCAGAATTTATACGTATGCCGTCCCTGGCTTTTCTCCTGTTTTCACAGCAGAACAAGCACAGGTGTAGCTAATATCATTAATGATGGTGCCATTAGATTTAAGGACACCATACATGTGAGCAAACATGTACATCTAAATGCAATGCTGCCATTATTTATGTTACTGTATACATCTGTGTCTGATAAGTCAAAATGTCTGTGAGGAAGGACCATTTCATTAATCTGTGCATTTGTTGGTGTGCTGGGACTTACATGGCAGTATATCTTTATATCTGTTCTTCTTGACATTCTCCTCTCTCTCCCCTACGTTGGTGGGGTAAATCTTCTCCGTCCGGTATTTAGTTGATAACCGCCGTAACCGCTAGAATAAACAACACAACAAGAGAGAGGTTTATGTTCATGATATGTTTGTAAGTATAAAATTGACCTACAAACAGAAGAAAAGCAACATGGGTTACACTCATGATGGGAGAACTTTTCTTTGACAGCACACAGGAAAGAGATAAATGATAGTAGGACAGGGACAACCTGTGATACAAGTCAGATAGTAGTCAGTCTTTATCTGAGTATAACACATCTAGAAATGCAGAGAAAGCTATATGACGGAGTTTCAGAGAACAGTGATAAAAGTACTGGAAATAAAACTTACATCTGTGGTGTCTCATACACACAGAAAACTATGTATTTGATCGAGTTTCAATGAAGCTTTTTTATCATATATTTACTCAGAAGTGTCGCTGGGTTACATACACACAGGGTACAGTGGTTAAACTCTGACACACACAAATGCACACTACCCATCCTTCAACATTCACACTGCTACTAATACCACAGCTCCCTAGTCACACACATACTCCTGTTCCTCTTTGCGTGATAGTGCATGAAGTTAAGTGTGGCCAAATCTAATAGTAGCTGACACTGATGAAGACACATTCAGTTAATGGGAAGAGAACAAATACAACATCTCTTGTTTGACAGCAGGCTAAAGCTAAGCTAGCAGTCCTCAGACACTGTGTGGCCCAGAAAAGACGTTTTTAAGAGGTGATTCGGGGGAGATTTATTAAACTGATGATTTAAAACATTAGGGATGGCAGATGAGCCGATTCACAATGAGACATTAGAGATTTGTTAATCAGTACAGACTTTACTGTACTGTTTTTCAACCAATTTAGCTATCCATTTAATACCTCTGGTTGTCTTAGACCATTGCAAGTTCCAGTTTAAGTTCAAATTTTATTTGTATAGCAAACATTTCATACAAAAGTGGTTCAAAATGCTTTACATGAAAGGCAAAAAGGTAAATACATGCATATAGATACACAAACATTTCATGGCAATATTTGATTTACAGGATGTTTGCATAAATGCGTTAAGTACCTTGATTTGTCAGATATTTCATTAATTGGATCAGCCATGAAAGGACTTTTCTATGACATAGAAAGGAACATTTTCTGTTAGCTAGTTTCTTTCTTTGTTTACTATAACACCATCAATTGCTACCAAAAACAAAAAGATCATCACCAACTGTTAGGAGTCACCACTAAAAATTGCTTAGTATTACTGTTTGCAATCAGCGACAGCAGTCAGTAACGGTCTTCTTAAACACGAGTGTGAAAAGAGTGATTTCTAGAGATCAGCAAGTTTGCTGATTTCTACTGTATTTGCTTTCGGTTGCCTTCATATCATTCAATGGAAATCAATGGTTTCATCTCAACTTCACAAGCATCCTTTATGAGAAAAAAGACGCTTCAGCTACACCCGCTGATCACAGTTGGAGTAAAATTAGGGGACTTTCTGAAACTTCTAGTTAATTTTATTGTGCGGCTCTTTCGTGGCCTCGAGTGTCACACTGAAACTGTAAAGGAACTTCAAAAAGAACAGCAAGACTTTTGTACCATAAAAAAACTCCTGCTGTTCGACTAGATAGCGTTCACATGATATCGCTCTCAAGGGCCATTTTTTTAAATTCTCTCAGTTAGTTCAATCACTTTTCTTTCTCTCTGTCTGAGACAGTGAAGAAATTAGGCATTAGGCCACTTTTTCTGCCTCTCTCAGTCCCCCTTTCTCTCTCTCTCGCTGTCTCTGAGAAAATCAGCGTGGGCGTTCGGGCTGCTGGAGCCTCGTGTGAAAAACGGTCCCACCTCTTCTCTCTGGCACTGACTGCAGGCTTTCCTTGTGTTACTGTGACAGGGACACATACTGTACATCCTGATTTCCTGAGACTCTCAAACCTCAGTACTTTTCTTCCTGTCCTTGTTTCTCTTTTCACTTTGTCATAATATCACTTCGTGCTACTGCGACATTTACAACAATACACACAGACAAACATGCAGAGACACACACCAATAGACACCATTTGACATCAACAACGATATTGCATACTTGAGAGCATCTGTCCCATTTAGTTACAGCTTTGTTTGTAGTACATATTGCTATATCTTCTGTGCATTAAATGTTCATCTTGATGTATATCTCCAAAATTACAAACACTTCAAAAGAGGCCATTTACAGGGCTTCAGTGGTTTCATAAACTGGTGAGCTGACTGCTGTACTCACTGAATACACTACTGACAGACACACAAACAGTTTAGACTCGCGGCACAGAGGCACCCTAAAGACATAATGAGTTTTTCACCTTTCATTTTGCATCACTCATCTTTGTAAACCACAAGGGCAGACTATCAGAAACTGTGGGAGAGGAAACAAGAGAGAAAAAAGGAGTTTGAGAGAAAGAGAGGTACACACAGAGACTCTGGGCGGCAACACAGCTGTGTGTGTGTGTGTGTGTGTGTGTGTGTGTGTGGTAATAGCATTAGAGCTCCTCCGGTCTCATGTGAATTACATTTCCAACAGAGGTCTGCTTCTGTGCTGGGCCAAAGCCCGGGAAGACACACACACAAACACGTATACACACACTTAGACACACAATGAGCAGAGAAAGCAGGCAATAGTGATTTGTGATGGTTTGTGATACCCCAACCCACAAAACACATTATGTGGAGATAAACATGCACACAACTGTGCCCTCTAACACTGTAATGATGATAAGTATTTTCCCTTTGTAGCTCATTTCACTTCATTTACAGCAAAATAAGGAAGTACTAGTTGATTCTCCCATTAAAGCCTATGAAATTTGACATTTTGCAGCACCTAATCAATGATTTGTTTTGGCTCTGTGTTGCTAGTTTTAATTTATAACAGCTTCAGTACAGTTCACAGCTTTGTTTCTCAATTCAGGGGAACAAACCGATAAAGTTCCACTTTAAGGTCTGACCTGGCCAACTTTCCCTACTGAATTCGGTTATACGACAGCTTGTTTCTGTCATCTGATTTTCAATTATACCTTCTCATTGCCGCTAGGCAACTGATGAGAAAATTATTTTGGCAATCATACCTTTCTTGAGCGCTTTAATTGCCTTCTGCTGTGTTTTAATCTTGTTTACACACATTTCAATGACAATGATGAATTTGTACAAAATAATACGCTTCCCTATGGCATTAACTGTGATTAAATGCATTTGTGTGATGCCAGTGGTACCTTACCACATGTAACTATTGTACTAGAGAAGCACAAGTATATCGGCATACTGTCACTGTTTATCGACTGATATTAACTTTAAAAAGCTATATTGGAATCAAGTAATAGATGCTTTGCTTCTGCTGCTTATACATTATTTGACTGATTGTGGAAGAGGCATTTTGTAATATATTTTAGGGTTATGTCACTGGAACTGTCAAATTAGTTTACAAACATATATAGAGTATAATGGCTGCTTAAAAAATAAAATTGTGAAAAGCCTGGTGTGTTTTGCACCTCCATTTGTACTACTAAGCAAAAATGCATATGGAGCTGACACAATCAGATTAGTATTTGTTTCAATAAATGCATCAGTGCAACCCTGTGGTTATAATTAAGTATAAAGGCTACACTGTCATACTGTTTTCTAACTAACAATTTCCATCCAAGCGAGTTGTATGCAAACATCTTAAGCATTACATTTCAAGCATTTCATAATTAAATGTTAATTGGGTGTGTCTTTCCATTTGAATGAGGTCAAGAGATGTCTGACTTTCAATATAATAGTAGAAATATAGATATGACACTTCTGAGAGGCTGTGGTGAACAGATATTTTACAGACAACATTTCAAAAAGTCCATAAACACGATTTCAGCTTTTATAATTTGATACATCATTACAAAAAAAAAACTTGGATGGAAACCCAGCTACTGTCTGTCTCGCCCTTTTCTCTTTACTTTCCATTGTCCCACAGACAGACCCTGTTTCTAATTACTCTTACTTCCTCTGTTACGTAAAACACACACACACACAAAAAACACAGACACAAAAAGACACATACATAGACAAAGGCGCACACAAGCTTGTGTGTGTACTCTCACAAATAATGGGTAAGCCTGGAGGATGTAAAAGAAATAAAACAGTCCTTGCCTGCTGCTCTGTACTTTTACTGAAGACGAGAGGTGGAGTGTAAGGGAAAGAGAAAAAGTGAGGAAAGAAGTGGAGGAGAGGAGATATGGGTGTTTTAGATTAAGGGGGCGAAAAGGGTGATTTGGAGAAAGAGGAGGGGGAAGCAGGGAAAAGGGAGAGCCAAGGCTTTTAAGAGGCTCTTGGTAACTAAGCTAATGGGTTCTTTTATTCCTTGTTTCTGTCATCCATTCACACGCTCCCTTTACACACTCTGTCGCTTCGCACTAGCTTCTGTCCTGAATGGAGGAGAGGGGGTGCAAAGAAAGAGGGCAAAGAAAAGTAAACACCCTTGTTTCTATCACTACTCAAGTGTACTCCTCTATTCAATTCTTATTTGTTGCACAACAGCAAGTGGTGTATCAATTTCTCCAAAATGACAACAAGTGGTGGAGTAAACCTGAAAGGAAAAAACAACAAGACTGGTAGAAAAAGAGAAAAAAAGAGGAGACAGAGGTAGTGGATGATAGTGAAATATGTAGAGTTGAAACGATGAGTCGATTAGTTGATAGAAAATTAATCTGCAACTATTCTCAAAATAAATTTATTCAAGCCAAACTGCCAAATATTTGGCGGTTCTAGCTTGTCAAATATGTGGATTTTCTTTATCATATATGATAGTAAACTGAAAATATTTGACTTTTGGACTGATAGTCGGATAAAACAAGCAATTTAAAATACATAACCATGGGCTCTGGGAAATTGTGACAGGTATTATTCACTATTTTCAATCAATCAATTAATCAAGAATGTAATATAATGTAATATTTTTTTAGTTTTAGACCTAGAAAAATGCCCATCACAATTTGGCAACTTCATGTTGCTTATTTTGTTTGACAGTCGAATGATATCAATTAAATATAACAGAGAAATATAGCAAATGCTTACAAAGGAGCTGGAACTGGTGAATGTTTTACATTTCTGCTCAGAATATGAATTTAACGATTAACAGGTGATCAAAATTGTTTTAAATAGATCTGCAACTAACAACTGTTTTCATCATCGATTAATCTGCTGTTTATCTTTTTCAATTACTCGGTTAATCGCTTATCACAATTTTCCAGAGCCGAAGGTGAGGTTTTAAAAGGTCTTGTTTTGTCCAGCCGACAGTCTGAAACCCAAAGATATTTCATTTACTGTTATACAAGACAAAGAAAAGCAGCAAATCCTTACATTTGAGAACCTAGCACCACGTAATGTTGCTTCTGCTGATTTGTAACAGATTGTAACCTTTTAAACAACTGATCATGAGCATAGAAGTGCAGTTAAATTTTTTACCCCCTATCATTTGTACCTTTCTCACTATGTTATGCACAAAGCATAGCTACAAAACATCACAGGAAACACTCCTTTTCACAGGAAAGGGAAGTAACTAAAACACTGGAAAACACTCAGAGTTTTCTATGGTTTTCACACATTTAAAAGACTAGAATGCACTGAAACCACCTACGCTCCACTGTTGTGGTTGTATCTGCAAAATGTGTGAAGCACATAACCCAAATTTGAACATCTGATGGACATGTGTTAATAGATGATGTGTGGCATGCCAAAAAACCAACAATGGTTTTTACTGAATTACACTAAATTTGATCTGTTTTTGATGAATCACAATTGCCACTTTACAGTACCTCACGCCAGTGCTTATATATCTTATTGATGATGATTGAAATGCTTAAAATAATAAAAAATCTCTCACGTTGATCTTGTTCCTTCCACATGCTATTTCTACCTTTCTATTCCCTTCTGTTTCTATTACTTTCTTACTTCCTATCAGTCAGGGGAGTAAAACAGCAGGACGGAGTTGGCCAGTTTCCCGTGAACGCTCGACTTCCACTTCCACACACACACAGGGCGTTGCCCCCAAAGGCCCAGTGCCGACTTCACAGACCCCCTTCAGGGTGCGACCGAGTCATGTGTGCTCTCACACACATTTCTTCACAATGACTTGACTTGGCCTAAAATGACTTGAGGATGCCAGGGCAGTTACTGGGCAAAGAAAGAGACAGATGGAGAGACAATGGAAAAAGATGATAAGAAAGAGAGAAGAAAAAGAGTTAGAGAGGTAGATGTGGGTAGAGAGAGGCAAAAGGAGAGAGACGTAATTGTTAGTGGGTCTAACCTACTTTCTGTCTCCTGGCTGAATAAGTCAGCATCGCTGTACTTCCCGGGCACACTGAATAATTCACACACACACACACACACACACACACACACACACACACACACACACACACACACACAGAAGAAAGAGAGAAAACACATTCTCTTTCTTCAACTCAGCAGTAAGCACTGATTGGCAGATAATATGTTCTTCGTACAGAAGAGGTAGGAAAAAAAGGTTTTTGTTTGTGTGTGTGTGTGCGTGGCCAGGAAGTGGGGGTGTCGAACGCTAGTGGCAGAGAGGCTGTACAGACGGTCACCTTCCATGCAGACACACACACACGCGAGCTAAAATAGGTCACCCCTTACAATGCTCTCAGAAAAATCCATCTCCCGCGCTGCGAGCATGTGGGCAAAAGATGCACTGCTACAGCACAGAGACTAAAAGGGTCTGTATGAGTCTGTCGCTCTGCCTCTCCCTCTGTCAATTCAATAAGCTTGATTAGTGTTCTCGCTGCCTTTCTTTCTCTCTCTGTGGCATTAGTGTCCCAAATAAGCAAAAAGCTGCAAAGTGCAAAGTCATATTTAGTTCTACAGAGAAATGTGACCGCACCAAATGCTTTGAATGCATTATATATTGATCAAGTGAATGAAAAAATGCGTAGTTGTGAAAGGAAGGGGTCATGCTATAAACAGCAGCATTAAAGGAATAGTTTGACATTTTGGGAAATGCTCTTTTTTTGCTCGGAGTTAGATGAGAAGATCGATACTACTCTTACGTATGTACGCTTAATATGTAGGTGGAGCAAACAGTCAATTAGCTTATCTTAGCATAAAGACTGGAAACTAGTGGAGACTTCAGGACGTTACTGCCCCACAGCCAAGAAATAGTCCGGCACTCAAACCCAGGTAAAATGGTGACCTGTTGTTTTTACACAACGAATTAAACAAATAAGATATAATGTGTTAATTAGCTAGCTTTAGAGATGCTGGCAGGTGGATTTTGTTGCCTCTGGACTAGGGCTGGCCCCTACTAGTCGACTAAACCATTAGTCGATGAGAAGAGTCTTAGTCGGCCATGTTTTCATTAGTCGGTAGTAGCAGAAAAAAACAACCCTCAAACTCCATTCGGGAGTAACTATCAGGGGACTGTTGCAACACGGACCGTTTTTCTTGTAACATAGGAGTCACTTACCGGCGCACTGCTGCTAACTGTACTAGCTACCATTAGCTAATTACCTAACTTAGCTGTCATATTAGCTGATCTCGGAGTACCGGGGGAGTGTTGGTGTTTGTTTACACCGCTAGCACAGGGAGATTTGGATGGCTGGGATGAGGAAGTTTTCAGGCTCGGGGAGGTGGAGAAGAGCCGCAAAGACCGGAGCCGGGCGAGCAGGCAACAAAAGCGGGCTTATCAGCCCCCCAGTGAACACAGCCGGACCGTGACCAAACACAGCATCCGACGGAGGCCAGTTTGACGACAGTAAATACAGTACTGAGGTTATTTACAGCGGCTCCGACCAGGACTCTGACTCTGATGGAAGACACTGCGGGGACAGGAGAGGCATGAAGCAGCAGAGGAGCGAGTTTGTAGCGAGTTCATTTGTAAGTAACAATATGCATCATCCATCATACTGATAAGTCTGCGAGTATTTGTTTTTGTAAAGTTGGAAGTTATTTATTCCTGTGTTTTCAACAATGAGACTTGGGTGATATTATACCGTGTTGAAATAAATTAACAAAATGTTCAGTTGCCTTGTTGTTCCGACACATTCAGAAACATTACCGTTAGCAGCAGGCAGCTCGCTTCGTGCCCCTTGTAGTATTTATATTTTAAAGGCTCATTATTACGGTTTTGTATTTCTCTGTAATGTAGCACAGTGTTACTTATAACATTCTTTCTCAGCCCTGGAACCCAAACCATTTTCTGATGCCCCAAAAATACTGTATATATTTAAATAATTAAATTAATATCATATATGTGCAATGCCTAGTCGACTAGGAAAATCTTTAATCGGGGGCAGCCCTACTTTGGACAGAGTCAAGCTAGATGTTTCCCCTTTTTCCAGTCTTTATGCTAAGCTAAGCAGCTACTGGCTGTAGCTTCACATTTACTGTACAGATATGAGAGTGGTGTCGATCCTCTCATCTTACTCTCAGCAAGAAAGCAAACGAATGTGTTTCCCAAAATGTTGAATAATTCCTTTAGTGTTTTGTTTACAAAGTTTAAAGAAAAAAATAAAATAACACCATGTCAGGTGTACATTATTAGATTAACAGAGTTTACTAATCAAGCTCAATCACTAAGGAAATGCAACCCCACCCTGACCACTAGCATGAGTCAGGGGTCCAGACTCTCTGTGTGTGCGTGCATGTGTGTGTGTGTGTGTGTGTGTGTGTGTGTGTGTGTGTGTGTGTGTGTGAGAGAGAGAGAGAGAGAGACCTCCTCATTAGCTAAAGATCATGACCAAGATAATGTCAGACGATTAACATCAGTTGCCAAGCTGTATACACACATGCAAACATGCACACACACTCATGCATTGTGATGTCATTTCCACTTTATGGCTACTGGCCAATATAGGTCAGTGGAGCACTGATAGCATGAGTGGCATGAATACTCACACACACACACACGTAGGGTTGTAACAGCCTGTCATTCACTGGCAGAAAGCCTGCGCTTTCCTTTAATTAGCCATCAGGCTTCCCTTTCACTCTTTCATTTTCAATTCCTGAACCATCTGACTGAATCGCTGCATGTCTATTCTGTTATGCAAGTCTCACAGGCAGCAGTTCAACATGTAAATATGATGACACAAAAAGTTGAATATAATATTAAAAATGGGAATCCCCAAAAGAAACTAAAAGGACTTAATCCCCCCCCATAAAAAACACTCAAATCCTAGAAAGATTTTTCAATTCGACTGCTAAGTAGTTACACATTAACATAAAAGAATTTGTGTGTTTGTGATTGCACACGCATCTTGTGTGTATGTGGTCGGCGATATGGTCACACTGAACACAGGAAGCACCTGGCCTGAACTGAAAGCACCCGCTTCAACCAGCCATTTAAAACCACTGTCGGTCCTGGGTGCCCACTTCCTTTGGAACCTAAAATCTCAGCCTTGTACAGACCCATAGAGTATGCTGTAGACTTAGAGAGACGGACACAGAAAACCTACTCATACTGCATCCTTTGAATAATGAGTCAGTGTGTTTGTGCCTTTACAATGTCAGAAGACAAAAAGTGGACAGAGAAAATAAAAGCAGGAGGAAGGAGGTAGTGGGGAAAGGGATGGAGGGAGAGTCACAGAAACAGATGAGGGTTAAGCATAACTGGTGAAGATGTGGAAAAAACGATAACCAGAAGACCGTCTTCTGGCTCAAGTATCAGAATGTCTGTTAAGGTGTGAAAATTCATCTGTGACAATAAGTGTATTTCCTCCACCTGTTTTTATGCATGTTTTCATGAGTCGAGTGGAAACGTCGAAAATTTTAAATCTCACAAAAAGTTGCCGTTCAATGAAAAGAGATTTAGCAAATAAATCATGACATACAAGAAGCATGTGACTTAAACATCACACAAGCTTATGCCCCACTGGAGAGACAAAAAATGGTGGCACACGCAAACGATGAGAAGACTAACGTTCCTCAAATTAATAGATGAAACAAAAACAGCGAAATACCACGATTTGTGGTTTGACTGGCACCCTTTCGATTACGTCATCTTGTTGTGTCCTCTTCTTTTTTAATGGTTTAAGTGGGACTGGAGAATTAGTGGCACCAACTGTTTATCTCAATGCACCCAAGCAAACAGCCACGACACAATAACAACGATAGACGCAAAACAATTACAATACAGTGGCCATTGTTAGGGGCAAAGGAAAAGGAAAGGAAAAATAAGTGGAGGAGAGCTTGTAAGGATTCAAAAAATGTGACAGAATGAAAGAAGATACAAAAACACATTTACAGTATATTTAGCTATCGGTTGTATAATTTTCATTCAGGGCTTGAGAAGTGTCCTTGAGTGCGACTCTGAATCCCCAGTAGCGCTATTCTGCAGCTGACCACCATGTGACTTTCCCTGTGAAGATCAGAATGACATAATTTTCACAGCATGACCTCCCCTCTCTCTTCACTATCATTTATGTCTCTGAGAGAAGCTTCAAAACCATAAACACCCTCTAAAACTGACTGCATAACTTCAAAAATATATGGATATAAACAACAGGGAAATCATTACAGAAAGCACTGAGAGCCAGGCACGTTCCTGGAGCCCAAACATACAACCTGAGAAGTTTGACATGTTTGAATTTCAGTTCAAATTGCTGACTTCACTGCCATACTAAGCAAACACAGTTAACATTTACCGGTATTTGCCTGGTGGTAATTTCCCGCTCTGGATCTAGGCCTGCAGCAGGAAGCAGATGTGGACAAACTGCATATAATCCCAATCATCTGGGACAGGAGCTCCTTGTGTGCTTAGTGTGTGCTTTGTGTTTGTGTGTGTGTATTAATCACCTCCCTCCTCAGATATTCACAGCCTGTATGGTGGGTCAAACTGGTGACCTTGTGCTCACAAACCTGATTCTGTTACTTCAATGTGCCTATGTGATTTTATATCTCTCTCCCTCTTACTCAACACCTATCTGGATTTAAGTGTGCATTTCTCTGCATTCATGACGTTTTTGTGTTTGTTTACTGATATTATAATTATTTAATACACTACTGGTGCCCAAAAGAGATTTTTATTTCTTCCTTGTAGTACCCCGTTCACCTCAAGGACACTTCAGCAGGGCAGATGCTGCTGACAGGTTTGTGTGTGCGACATGTGTGCGACTCCTCCATATATCCATTTCCTTTCACCTAAGTCACACATTACACACACAGGGCATTACTGTATCATTTCCTGAGTGTATGAGTGTGGGCTCTCCTTATCTTGATCAATAAAGTTCTTCGGCCTTGTTGGTGGGTCAGCTAGCTTTCATCATGTAAAGCCTCTCTCTCGCTCTCTCACTCACTCACTCACTCACACACACACACACACACACACACACACACACACTAGCTCCATAGCGGAAATATTTTGTTGCGTCTCTTCTGAGAAATACCCAGCTTAGGGGCAATGGGAGGGGCGGGTGAGAAAAAAGGAGGCGTGTGACACCAGAAGAAATTGGGAAGTCTTGTTACAGTAACACGAGGCGGGCCCACATTGGTTGCCACACACACACACTCACAAAAACAGCAGCAGACCCCTGCAGTGTACCCCTCTGCACCCATGCACACAAACAAGCTAATAAAAGCACATATCCGTACAAACACACCAGGCGTCTCATTTTTTGCCAGCGAGGGAAGATGGCGGAGAAGACAGCTATAAACCCAAATAACAAACTAGTGTATTACTTTTCTTAGTAGTGACATGTTAGTTAAATATTTGCAGCTTAGATTAAGAAACAGGAAAAAAGGACAACAAACACACCATAAACAGCACAGGATCCCAGCATGTGATTGAGAAAATGGCCAGTTTATGTCAGCTGTTTTGTCCAATCAAAACACAACACAGGACACACTGCAGGACTCATTCTTCTCTGTTGTTGCTCAAATTAATAAACACATCATTTTCACAATTTTTTATACGTAATTTTCTTAGATACATTTACTGAAACCTAAAGCCCCTACACTTCAGTAGACGTCCTTAGCTGAGTTGATCTGGGACAGCTCTGAACAATTTCTGCATGAAGTTTCCTAAACACACAAGTCCACCCTTCTCTTGAAAACACACACTATGTGCTGGCACTAGCCACATGCTGCTACACACAAATGGGGTCCGTGCATCCCTGACCAGTGAAGTGTTTGTGTGGGCTTGTGTAATATACGGACATAAAGGCTTCCAGTCCAGATCGTGTGCTGCAGGCTCGGATGTGTGTGCAGGCACTTAACATGCACACATACACAAAACTCAGAAAGGAGAAGGGAAAGCCCCCTGGTGACAGTGGAAATTGTTATTACACACAAACACAAACCCACAAGAATACATATACACACACACCAGCCATTGTCACATCTCATTTTCTTGCCTCCCCTCTGAGTGTTTTATGTCTGCCCGACAGGACACATGTTTAGAGAAGCCTGTGTGTTTGCACTTTTTCGTTTTCTTTGATGTGCTGGTTGGGAGTAATTGGCTTGCAAAGGTGGGGCAGGAACACGCACACACACAGAGGCTGATCTCCTCAGTCAAAACCCTGTGTAGACTACAATGCTGAGCCCAGTGTTCCTAGAAACAGGTACAGAACCAGTGTCAAAGTTGGTGCGGTGACACAGGTAACACACCACAGAGGTAACTGATCACACAGATCTGCATTTCATTTTGTTTCCGGCCATGTGGTTTATTTCCTGTCTTTGCATCATGCTCCTTTCACATCTCCTTATACATTTGCTGAACCAGTGAAATGACTTTTACAGCTCTATGAAGACACAAAATGTTTCATCCGATCTCATACATGGCCCACAATATCCATGCATCTATTCATATGCAGACCTATGTTCATGTGCCACATGGGGGCACCTGGCATATGAACAGAAAAAATTGCAATGTTTAAAAGAAATTAGTTCTCAGCGCCATGTTCGACAACAGGTTAGACTGTGCATAAGTTCAATTTGGTGTCTTCTGTAATAATACTATCACACTGCCAGGATTTGGAGATGCACTGCCACTGGGGACAACCCTGCAAAAATGCTTGTGTACAACACTGAGGCATTTTGGTTAAAAATCTTCTGTAATAGCATGTTTGTTCCAGGCTGTGTGGTGGACTACTAGTTACGGACGGTTTCCCATAACACAGAGGTCACAAGCTCAATCCCTGCAGCTTGTATGTCTATCAACAGCTGAGTGTTCAATCAACCTGACCTTGAGATAAACTACAGTCCTGCCACCTCACTCAGTGTACTTTGAGTACAACCATCACCTAAATACTATTAAAGGTACGCTTTTTAGGTAAAAAAACAGATGTCATAATCAAATCATGAAAGTGAGCCTGAGTCTCTAGATTGCTAAACCAGAGAATCTGTGTACTCTTCACTCTCTTTGCCCAAATGAAAGTCTGTCGAATACAGACACACTCTCTGACAACAGGAATTGACGCATCAAAACCAAGTGCAAAATACTGTCTCCAAGACAGCAGGCAGTCAGTGATCCGCCCACAGAACAGTGAAGTTTGTTGCACAAAGCCAGATTTGTGAGTCAGCAATATAACTTTGGAAAGGTCTGTTCACAGTTTGACAACAAAAATTCGCACCTCATTCAATTTATTTGAATGGAAATGTCGAGATCAGATGATTCGCTCGTGGCAACAAAGTAAACCCACACCAAGCTTTCGCATCTAGTTCAACTTTGATACGCAAACTTGCGCTGTCAGGGGGGCAGTCACACTTTAGGGTCCAACATAAAGGAAGCCATCCCTTCAGCCAATTTAATTTCATATAGTTCTTATTTAGCAAAATAAAATGTACAATGCCAAAGCCTTGCAGGATGGTTTGTGGTCAGTCATGATACAGGACTCTGTAGATGTCACTGTATGCTCTTAAATGTGCTTTTAGTTGGACAGCTGACTAGCTTGCTAGCTAGTAAAGTAGCTGGAGTCGTCTGATATTTAGGGTTATATTCAAGCCAATTGCAGTTTACCTCTAGTAATCCTATCTAGTCTTCAAAACGAAAACTCTGTTATATTTTGAAAGAAAATATACATTTCAGTAAATTTAATCTATTTGTTGCCATAAAATCACTCAGCCCAAAATTCAGTTTTTTTTTTTCTTTTCACTCATATTTTTACCTTTTGGATGACTTACTGTTTCTTTTTACCTGCCGAATAATATTATGCATGTAATATTATGTCTGACACTACAATGAGCAAATTTTCCCTAAATGTTTTTTTTTTTAATCTTCTCTGGATGTGTCCATAATGTTGCCTCTGTAACCGGCTATTTGTTAAAGAACTCTGGCTCTCTTACATAAGCGCACTAATAGCTGGTTTGGAAAGTCGTGGGTTGACAGAGCCAGTTGATAACCACCCTTTTGAAACAAGTAAGATGGCCATTGTTTGGTTTTGTGGAACCAGCGACTACACAGATGCCTCAATTTTACAGAACCTGCGTCATGAGACCCACTCCAGGACTCAACAGTACATATTTTGCCTTTCATCCCATTTGAATTCCTTTGAATTAAGCCATCATCTTCAGACCTGTTTCGTTTAAAATGATCATACTGTGTGCCTTACTGATGACATACTGCATGATATCACTGCTGAAGCTTAAATCTTTTGAATAGTTAGTGGAGTTCTCACTGCCATTAGGATCCACCAACATGCAAAGCTGTTAAGTTCAACTTTAAAACATACTCCGTCATATACTCACCAGAAAAAGGCTAAGGGTCAAGGAAGAAATTATAGGCACATAGTGGCTATAACGCTCTATGTTTGTGACAGTATATAGCAGCATGTAACCTAGCTCTTCGATTACTATAGCACCAGGATTATGACAAAAATGTGTCCACCTTTAACTATAGACTCTTTAAGGCCCCGATATACTCGCACCATATGCACCAGTATGTGCCGTGTAATTAGATTAGTTGTTGTGTCTCCATGCCAAAATGGGTCACAAAAATGTTTCTGGTGGGTTCAAACATGACAAGCTCACAACTGAATACCAGAACAAGACACTTCTAACATATGAAAAAAAATAAATTAAATAAAATAAAAAAAAAATCAAGAGTTCCTGTTCCATCAAACAGTTGAAAAAGAGTACTGAACAAAGCATATAATCGCTGACTCGTTGCCCTACCGGAGCACTGTAATTATGCCTATAAAACACATTCTATATATAAACAACAATAGGCAGTTAAAGTGGGTGTTATGTCAGGGTGTTCTGGTGACTCAGTGCGCAAAGGAGCACACCCCATGCGCTTGTGGTATTGCATGTTTGAATCCAGCTTCACATACGACAGACCGGCAGTAATCAGCTAAAGCACTTACTTACATGTTGGCTGTGGCTGATGAGTCTTAATTGTGCTAGGTACACTGGCACACAGCCCACCTGTGCAAGTTTTCTTGTTGACAAGCTGGTGTGTCTGCTGAATAATTTAGGTGAAACTCTTAATTCACTGGCTGATGTTGCCAGCAGAGAGCAAATTTAGCTTGAAGCCCCATTTACACGAATGCCATAAAGCTGACATTTAGCAAGTTTGCATGCACAAAAATAACTTGATAACTGTGAATAACCAGAATCAAGAAATAGTTCAAATTAAAGCACTTACAAAGCCTGAAGATGATGTTTATATATGAGCTGCTTAATAGTCAAGTTACTGTTTGGAGGGATGCGTGACAGCCAAAAGGCTAACAGGAAATATGTTTCACTATAGAAACAAATTATTGTGTTTCATGCCGACAAAGCTCATTTGAAAGGAAACTCAACAGATATCACATGAAGAATCAAGGTACAATAAGCAGTCAGTGGTGTCTTGTAAGTTTGAAAAGGGGGTTTCTGATTAAAAGGTTGCCATTATTATTTAGCCACAAAGGAACACTCTTTTCTACCTCGACAACAAGCTTTAAGACCACCTTGCCTACGGATCATCCCAATGTACAGCAGCAGAGGACTGTGGTTGCAGTAGGCAGTTTGACAAGGCGTGGATGTGTGTAAAGTTATGAATGAGAAGTGTGGTGGTGCTAAAAGAAGAACCTACATTTACCCAGTCAACTCCACATGGAGAATTTTAGATTAAGAGGAACCAGCAGCCAATAAAAAAGCACATTGAATAACAATTTTTAAAAAGCAGAGATTATACTAGACGATTATTCCGACTATAGCGTAGAAGTTCAAGACCAAAGTTTTATTTCTGATCACCTGCATTATGAAATGGATGGCATGTAAATAAGCCAACAGCAGACTAGCCCCAGCTCCTTTTGCTCTCTCCTTCATCCATAAAGCACTTCCTAAATGCCTTTCACACAGCCCCAACACCCCTCGTTTTTGCGCAACATCCGCTACCTCCCTGTATTCTGAAACACACATCAGCACACATACACAGAGTTTTCTTTATTTCAGAATTTGTTATGTACCTCATTTCAGCGAGAGAGGCCTGTCAAATTGTGTAGCTTTTATCCAAAGTGTGCCCTGGAGTTGATAAAGCTCCAGTTTTAAAGCCAGGACAAAATGTTATGAAATGGGCCAAGAAAGAATGTTGCAAGCTCCAGCAAGCAGCTTGCATGAAGCAGTGGAGTAAGGAGAAAGGAGTGTGTTTGCAACTGTAGGCAAAAGGAGAAAAAGTTAACCGTTCTGACGCTGATTAGCCTCTTTAACAAACAATCAAACTGGAGTACAATAAAAACAAATTAAAACACTTCCCATAAACATAATGTGAATCATAAAGGAAACCCAAACTTGTCTTCTGCTGCTGCAACTAGTTAAACTCTAACTGAGGCCTATTTTATCTAAATCCTCTAGGGGCTTTACTAATAATTACATTAATCCTGAATGTATCCTCCAGTTAGCACTACATTTACTAACGTATCCTAACCAAAGCCATTAAACTAAAATGACCACATAATGACACAAGTGGTATTAGAGAAGTGCCATTCCTGTTGTGGCTATTTCAGATATTTCACAAGCCTGGGACAAGTCCTATTTTGAGTCCGGAGTTGCAACACAATAACATCCAGTGATGCAGGGCGGGTAAACTCATGACTGCAGGTCAGCGGTCATCATAAAGCAAACAAAATATCAAATGTGTTACTTTAGCAGTAAATGTCTCTTTTCCACCTCAAAAGACCCTTTTCACATGTAAGAAAGATCAAATTACTATGCTACATACTTTGAATTATATTCTTTTCACAGCCGATAACTATGGAGAGACAACAAAAGAGAAAGAAAGACAGCTTAAGCTTTACGTTTTTCCCTAGATGAATATACAATCAGTTGTTTGTTTATTAGGTACACATAACCAAAAACTAATGCAGTCTTATACAACACCCCTGCACTCAATCCAACCTTCATAATGTTGAATGAAGGCTATAATGTTAAGTTTTAGTTGTCAGGTTTTGATTGGTCATTTTGGAGGCTGCTGTTTAATTTTATTGCTGCTGTTTAATTTTATTGCATTATAATGCGTCTCTAATATTTTGTCCACCCTGTTTATATCAGTGAGGGTACAATGAACCAAGTGTATTGAGCAAACTGTATTTAGCAAATAAAGGCATTGGTTTAACTGTCTTTAGGTGGATTTATCATCCACTACAGTGCATATCTATAGTATAACCATACTATTAACTATAGTCATCCTATGAATATTTCATAGAGATTTCTAGCAATAATAGAATAATATAAAAAACTATGTACATGAATACTACAGTTACACCATAGGAGATAATACATACAATTAAGCTCAGATTGGTTAGTGGATATTCACTGCTTATTGAGTATCTGAGGACAATGAATCACTGCACAGTATCCTAACAACCAGGCATGGTTAACAGACAGTAAGCCACCACATAACACTGCACTTCAGCCCAGCATTTACCTACAAGCTAAGATATCTCAACACCGCCATGTAAAATTTAGCCTAAGGCTGGAAAGTGACGTGAATGTGTCTTGTTGTGTTGTTGTCGTCTTTTTATTTTAAAGAAACAGGAGCCGGTGGTGTTTCTGTGGTTTGGGAGACAATGCTAGGCCGCCATGTAAAGCCTGGAAATGGGAGGAAAAGGAAGAGGGCAGTGAGGCCGCCCCTGCCTCACCTCCTGTGGGATACAGGGAACCAGGAGACCGGGAGGGAGGTGGGATACAGAGGGTCAGTACGGAGAGATGGAAATTATTAAGGGAGACAGGTCTGGTTGAGATAGATATATGGTAAAAGACGCTGGGTAGGCTCCTTTAAATTTTGACCCACCATAAAGTCGCTGCCGAAGTTGTCCTCTCCCCTCTCCTCGTCCCCCTCGCTCATGGCCTTCACCCCCTGGATAAACTTTCTCAGGATGCCGGCTTGGTCCATCATTCAGTCCTCTTCTAACGTATCCCGTTGCCTTTTCCTTTAAAAAAAAAACAACCTCCCAAATTAGCAAGGGGGGAGAAAATTTAAAAATAAAACAAAAAAGGGACACAAGGGAAAGGGGATGAGGGGGAATAAATAAGCTTCACGGATCCTCCCAGAGAGTCATCGTCGTTTCACAACACAACACCTTCGTTTTTTTCTTATCGCCCCATGTTGTTTCTGCCTTTCCTTCTTTCTTCTGGGCTGTTTTCACAACGATACCGTTAACGGTTAACGTTAGTCCCAAAGAAAAGCAGCGGCGCCCGGGTTTTCTGGTCTTCAAACAAGTTCACCACCGTGGCGTAACATAGTCTGTAAACACTTGGTTCTGTGAGAAAAGACAAATAAAGACAAAAGACAAAAAACCTGGTCTGGTCAGTCTATCTACCCCTCCCTGTCTACCTCGGTTGCCACATTCACACACTGCTGCTCGTTATTCGCTACTGGGGAACATCCGGACTGGGCAAAGCCAAGGAACAAAAGGTCCCTCCCCTTCCACGATATAGCCACCTGTGATTGGACAGCCGATATTACAAATTAGAATTTCATTGGCTAACGTGGATGTGGCTCTACCAAATAGCCAGGTCTGATTGGATAGAATGTGTGTCCGTCGTTTTGACGCGGTTAGTCATCGTCATTGATATCATGAATTACCAAATTACCAAAGACAATTTTCCACCTTTGTGGACAATAAAGTTGTATTTTTATCTATTCTGTTCTATATTTATGACGCTTTTTTGTTAAATTCTTAAAGTCGTTCTACACAAATATAAAATTTGTGTAACTTTTGCAACATGTTTTTTATTGTCCTAAACATAACCTATTTGGATTTTTATTTGGTGTGAAATCTGTTCATGTGGCATAGATTAAAACTGTGTTCATTTTCCAGCCTCTACAATACTATAAGAAGACTGCATCGTTTTTATAATGCTGCTTTAATTGGTAGGTAGCTGCTGTTAATACAGTGTCAATGTTGATCAATCTGACCAAACCAATGGAGTCAACTAATTTGCTGTTGCTGATCAGAATTCATATATAACACATATGTTTCCCTGCATGTATAGTACACCCTCGTAGCTTACCTTTTGGAGTTATATCTGTTTTAAACCTGATATTGATATGATCTGTTGTGGAGAAGGGGATGAATTTTCTCATAGTTGTTTAAATAAGACCAGAGGTGAAAAATCCAAATTGTTAACTTAATTAATAGTGGTCCCTTTCAGTTAAATCAGTCATGGATTAATGTGACCGTACTTCTGTTATGTATGGGTCAGATATATAATCTGGATTATGGTACAACCAGAAATAGAAACAAATTTATGATGAAACATCTCCACTAATGGTCACACGTACGTAAGTCTCCTTCCTTGCGGCAGTAGTGCTTTGTTCTAACAGCAACACTGGTGTTAGTACTTATAGTAGCAGTGGTTATATTATATGAGTGTTACATCATTTGATTCAGTTCATTTAAATTTAATGTAACTGACAAAGTGGTGAGAAAGAGAGAGAGCAATGGAGGGAAGAACAAATGGTAAATTGGTATTCTGGAGAGAGTTGTCGGGGGACTCAACAGACACTTATGCATGATTAACTGTCTTCCAATAAACACACACACGGAGAGAAGGGGAATTGAGTTAATTTGTCTTCCTTTCGTTCAACCAGTGACAACAAACAAACCCGTCTATTCAGTCTGAGGAAGAGGGAGAAGGGACGCTGTCGCTGAGCCAACAAGCTTTCACACAAACTGCTTCTTGTTGCTCTTGTCTTTAAACTTATTTGCTTGTTATCCTCAGTAAATATTTAATGTTTTCTTTGCTTTCTCCCCCCCCACTTCTGAGTTTCTGTCCTCTTCTTCATTTACCAGACATGAGGGGCACAGTTGATTTTCATGTCTGATAAGAGAGCCTTCAGCCCCTGCCTTTGCAATTGTTTTTCTCTTTTCTGTCTCTCTCTCATTTAATTTTATTTCTCCTCTCCTCTCCTCTGCTCTCTTAGATGAGACAAAATAAAGTGCAACATGCAGTCTGTCAACAAGCCCTTCACTATGTACTGAATGGGATGGGATGTATGTTTGTTTGTGTTCAGTACATTCGGGCTGCCACTAATTCATTATCCATTCATCTGATGATTATTTTCTCAACTAAATGATGAATCGTTTGGTCTATAAAATGTCATAAAATAGTAAAAATGTCCATCAGAATTTGCTGAGGCCCAAGGTGACGTTTTCAAATGTCTTGTTTTGTCCGACTACCAGTCCAAAACGCAAAGATATTCAGTTGACTCACACATAATCACATATGAGAAGCTGAAACTAGGGAGTTATGTGGCATATTTGCCTGAAAATGTTGTTTAGTAATATTATTTATGTGCCGACAGAATTGTATATAGAGTATTATTTGGACCTAATGTTTCCAGTTGATCACTTCGTGTTGCTGAATCATTATGTATGTCTGTGTTTGTGGTGGGATTTGTTTCTCTCTTCCACAGTTCAGTTCAGGTCAAGTAGACAGAAGAGAGTACACACCAAAGAGTACTATACTGTGTGTGTGTGTGTGTGTGTGTATTATGGTTGTATGGGGAATAATATTTTAAGATAGAGTTCCACCCCCTTCTCTCTGTCACTTCCTTTTCTCAGCACTGATTCTGGTTTCTCTGTACTGTATCTGACCCTGACCTCTGACCTCCCTGTGGGGATCAATTACATATCATATTAATATCCCCTTTTTCCCCCTTAACCACTCGCTCCTGTCCATCCTCCTTTACTGTCCCTCCCACCGTCTCTATTTCTCTCCTCTTTGCCTCCTCTCCCCCCCTCTCCTTCTTCTCTTTCTCCCTCTCCGACTACCTCATTTTTCTTACTCCCCTCTTTTATCTCCCTCTCTCTCTTTTCTCTTTCTGGAATGTGCTGCTCAGAAGCAGCTGAGTGGAGGAATGTTGCTGTAACAAGCCCATACACAACCCCAAGTGAGGGAGGCTCCCTGCACACACACACACACACACACACACACACACACACACACACACACACACACACACACACGGGCGCATACACACTATCTTTCACTTCATGACATTTGTTCTTTGACTTTCTTCCTCGCTGCTAAACGATAAACTCCCTCCTTCCTCTGCCCCATGTTCTGTCTTTCACACATGTGCGCCTACAGTAGAGGGCAGAGCATGAAGCTGCATGTTTGAAAACGTAGCAGAATGAGTATATCTGGTCTGGACACACACACACACACACACACACACACACACACATACACACATACACAGAAAAAGAGAGAGATAGATAGAACGTGAGCCTGCCTGTTGCAGTAATGAAGTAGGGTGAAAATGTCTGCCCTCAGGATAGAGGAATGACTCAGTGGTATGTTACACAACGCCGCCATGCCTCCCTCTGTTACAGACTTCAGAATTCATTCATATACAGAGAGAAAAACCTGAATAAAAGTGTGGGGAACCATAACCAATGCAGATACCTCCATACATGTGACATCAGTTTGAAAACGATGAAAACCATATGCTATGGCCTTTGCAGTCAACACATATCAACCTAATTGAACACCCATGGGAGATTTTGGAGAGATATGTAATAAAGTGCCCTCCACCTCCATCATCAAAACACCTAATGGGAGAATATCTTTTGGAGGAATGGTGTTCATCCTCCAGTAGAGCTCCAGAAGAACTTGTGTTGTGGTGGCCCAACGCCTTATTAAGACACTCTGTGTACGCTTTTCCTTCAGTCTATCACCAGTCTGTATCTGGAACTGGCTGATGGAAAAACACAGAAAGAAAAGAGAAGAGGAAACTGGGAAATGTTTCAGTCTGGTGGCCCAGAAAGTGTCATCTCTAATACTGAATTCAGCATTACCGAAACCAGTGGGGGAAGAAGTTTTGAGGTCCTTTACATAAAAGTAATAAGTAATGTAGTAATGAGTAAAAAGCACAATATTTCCCTATGAAATGTAGTGCAGTAGAAGAATACAGTATCATATCATTTAAATGGTCAAGTAATTGTACTTGTGTAAATGTACTTTCCACCTCTGATTGATAATTTTTCTCAGTAATTTTATCTCAATGCTTTTGTTATCTGCAAAAAAAATCTACATATATATATTACCTGAATTTTACACAAAACAAACAAACAAACAAAACAAAAGTCAACATTACTGTATCATTATCATTATTATCTGTGTGATATGAGTGTAGAAAACGTGTGTGTGCGAGGGTGAGAGTGTGTGCAGAGTGGACCGAGTGGCGAGGTGGGTGATGTGGCACTGCTCGGCCTTCCTGCGTGTGTTCTCGCAGCAACACCCTCAGTGTAACCCTTCCCTCAACAGATTCCAGCCAGCCTGTCTCTGTCTTCACCAATGTCACACACACACGGGCGCAAGTGCATACAAACACACAGACACACACACACTGGCAGGCAGCCAGAGATTGGCGGTTGGACGCTCTGTCAGATTTAGACACATAATTACTGTCCTAGCTTTTGAGAGCAGTATATGTGTGTTTGTCTCTGTGTCTATCTAAGTGTGTTAGACACAGTGTTTTACATGGAGTGTATTTATGTCAGTGACACTAGTGCAGAGCTTCCCCTGCTTGTATATTGACACCAATATTGTAAATGGACCTGGCATACAGTCCAAGGAGACAGTAGACAACAAGTCACACAAGACTGTAGATTACACAGGGAGATATATATAAAAAAGATTCTATCAATCATTTTGGTGTGAGTGTCTTTTTCTAAAATTAGGACGACCATCATGGCTTAGAAACACTGTTTTAAGACGATTCCAGTCACTGCAGAGTAACTTATTATTGACTGGCGCCACCAAGTGGGCAACATTTGCAAGTTGCAGTGCAAACATCACTTAAAGCTGATGTTTTGAGGAAGAAAATGTGAGGGCAGTGAAGGAAAAATCAGTTGGTTCAGTAAGTACGAGTATAATCTCATGGTATATACTGTATTATATTGGTCAAACATTTGTCCTTGAATGAACGACAATTATAGTATCTGACCCAACGTGACAAAGTACTCACATCATGTTAGATAAGATGCGTTTTCTTTTTTTGCTTTTGTTCTCATTTATTCTTTTCTAAAAAATGGTTCTTTTTAATGTTCTTCTTTATTGTTGTGTTTGTTTTCACTTTTATTGTTCACTCTTTCATTTACGCAATCAGTTAACTTATTTCCTGATGTTGATATTTGGTTTGTTCTCCGTTTTTTCTTGCTTTAAAATTATTATTATTATTATTTTATGTGGAGCTCCCAAAAACTGGGCTACCCACTTTGTGGAAGCTAATGGGGCTCAAAGTAAAGAATAACAAAGAGTAGATTACTATTTTATAGATGAGTAATCTACTATGGCCTGATATTTTACTGTTTGGTGTTTAAAATCTTGTACAATATTAATTTATAAATAATTTTTTTATTTATTATTTCAGCTGATTATATTTCAGTTGCATTTTTCTTAGTAAAATGGGACTTCTGTAGAGGACAGCAGCCTTGAATTTGTCTTCACATTTGTTTGCTTCACATTAGTTATATGTCATTGCGTTGTTTTACTACAGCAGTATTTTCAATATTTTATTTGGATTACAAGGCATCTTACCCACTGCAGAGCTGATGTTTATTTCAGTCTTACTTATACAGCATTTTCAATGGCAAATAAGGAGTTTGATAGACAACCTCTCTAAATCTGGTTTCACTGAAAAGAGGCATTAAGATACACTGTAAGTGGAAAAAGAACTACTTTGAAATAAAAACAGACACTGAAGATGTCACTTTGAATCTTCATTCTGAAAATAAGAATGCCGGTTTAACCTGGGATATAATGGGATATATTTGAATGATTAATTGTTTATTGTCACAGTTTATATATTTAATACTGGCCTATTTCCATAACAGGCCTCAGCGGAACGTACACAGGGAACGTACAGGTAGAACTCTGATGTCATATCTGCTCTTTCATGTGTTCCATGTTTCTCAGTTCATTATTCCACATTCACAGCTACTGAACACATCGTATCTGCAAACTGCATATTGATCCTCATATATTCTGAGAGACTTTTACCTGAGCTATTTCAGTTCTCTGTACTGTCAGACTGAAACCATGAGCGACAAGAAGCAAAGGTAAGAAATTCAGTGAATGCAATCCTTCAGTATTACAGTAACACGGGTTAACCTCTCTGAACTTTCTCACCAGGCGACTGCCGAAAATCGGAGAAAAACGGGAGAAGAGAGAAAATGCAAGTGATGTGAACCCAAACAAAAAGGTTTGTACAAGATTACACTGTAGCTCCCTCTGTATTTCATTTACTCTCACACTTAAAATACATTTCTATCAATGTACCTCTTATTCTGTATTGTTTCTTTATCTTGATTCTTTTTCTACATTTGTTCTTTTTTGCTGTTACTTTTGTTTGTTTTTGGTCTCAATCTAAAATTTGTTTGTCTAAAAGCCATAATTGAGACCAGTTTGATCTTTTTCTTTCCAAACAGTAACTTACGGTAACACACGGCAACTTCAGTTGTGTGTTTCATGCCTCAAAGCTGTTATGTTTTGTATATACAAACTATATGTCTGGTCAAACATAGTTTCTTCATTTTGTGCATTATCCAACACAATATTTTAATGTATTTTATATTTTGTGACACATACCAGGTTCATACAGGAGATGTCCATGGCCTCCTGACATCACATGTGTCCAGGCCTGTTGCACACAGATGCACCCAGCCAGAAATTGGCAATGGCTGGCTGCTGAAACAACACATAGGCATCATAATGGTAAGTCTACCTATTTAAATAATTACAAAACAAATTTATGTTGCACTACATAGTTACAGTATTACATTTGGTTGATCACTAATACAATTGTGTTTATTAAGGCCAGTAGTATTTACAGTAGTGGTGGGGGGTAGAGAAGAGTTAAACATTATTATTAGAAACGAAAAAAACCCTAATATTTGTGGAAGGTATTTAGCAAGTTGTCCCTCCCTCTGACATTCCTCCTGTTTTTCTTTCTTCTTTTTTCTACTGTATAAAATAGCAGCAAACAGGTAGTGGCGAACTGGTTTCAACCCACCTTCCCCCATTACCAGTTAAAGCTGTTGCCCAGCAGCAGGTCAAGAAGTTGAGCAAACGCTCCTCAGCCTCCAGACATGGCTTTGTCACCCGGTTACCTGCAGGTGAGAAGAGCTGTTCAATCAATCTGACATCAATCTGAAGCACTCAACTTTATGCATTTTACCAGAGAGACACAAATAGTTCTTAATTTTTCTGTTATGAAACAATCAAAAGGACAATATAAATATTAGCCTTCTGGTGCCATATTGTCAGCTTTATATAGCTCGAGTATAACCTGAACCAGGGTACTTGCAGTATTTCATATTTCTCAGTCAAACCTATAACGTTTTACTGACATATTTTTCTATAATTCTCATTCAGTTGTCAAACAAGACTACAGCAACAAGGAAGGCAGTCATCTGAGACGGGACAGACTGATGCCTGTACATCTGCCCCCGACTGAAAATATGACCCAGTCCAGCTCCAGCAGCTCCTGGTCAGCCGGACACAAACCTGACACGGCTGTCCTCAGGCCAACCACAGGGCTGAAAAACCTCTGCAGGCTGCCTGATATTAAAAACGCTCAAGTTAAGTGCTCCAGGTCAAAGAGCGGGAATCTGCACAGACTGCCATGTGGACTGCCGAGGAAAGAGGAACTTGAGAAGAACCTCAAGCTGCCTCCAATTGCAAACGCGCAGAGGGCTAAGAGTCCCAAAGCGGACATAGCAAAGAAAAAGAAGAAAATTATATGAACATGTAAATCATCTAATTTCTCCCATCAACTTTAAACTTTCTTACATCAATTGTGTTGCTGCTACCTTTATGCATTGTATTTATATTAAACATGTATTACCAAATCACCAGATCATTCTTTTTTCTTTTTTATGTATAAAACTCCATAACTTACTCCATGTTTAAGTACTCTGCTTTAATACTCATGGAGTAACTCAGCATTAATCAATTTGTTGATTCAGCAAATGGCCAAATGAAACATATGATTATGTTCCAAGTGACAAAGCCCTCTAGTGTCCCAAGTAATTAGGCCTCTTGTCCATTAGGAGCAAAGAAGGAAGTAGTGTAACGTTGTAGAGCCACAAAGTCCACAAAGGGCGGAGGGTGGGGAGGCTGAGGTTGAGGTATAGGTCAACAGTTTGTTTCTAGTTTCCTACACCGAAAGTCGGTGTTGGTTTCTTTTAACCATGACCACAATCGTTTCAAGTAGTGAAACGATTTAGTAGGTACAACCCAAACCATGATCTTTCCCTAACCCTAAGCAAGTCGTTTTTGTGTTAAAACTGAACCAAACCTTAACTTTAGCCGTGCCAGCGTAGAGGTGGAAATTGTGAATCACTTTGCTGATTCTGATCGTTTTGTTCATTTCAGTTCAGAGATTCATGTCACCGACTATGTGTAGTTTGTTCACTTTTTTTCTAAACTAAGCAAACACATCACCAGTCATAACGCCGTGACGTAATATTCAGTATGTTGCCTGTTCATGAACACGAAGGAGTCTTTATGAAGGTTTATGATTGTTGTCATTAAGTGAATAATGTTGAATAATGTTGTCATAACAAAGACATCTCAAACAATGTCAGCTTTGCATTAAAAGTGACATAACTGACCGAATGACACTTAATGACAACAGTCATAAACCTTCATAAAGACTCCTTCTTGTTCATGACAGGTGTCATGTCAGTCTTATGAAGCCACTTTCAAATAAAGTGTTACCGACATTTCTTGGCATTATTCACCCTCCATACAAAGGTGGAGTCTTCTTGACGGTCAGGGACTTCGGTTTCCTCCTCCTCTCTGTTCACATTGAAACATATGTCCGGGTCATTCAGTGGTCGTTTTCCTCCTGAAGCAGCTGGAGAATTAAAATTGTGAAGACATGGCTGCTGAGATGGGTGACATCGAAGATACATTTTTCAGGAAGTTGAACAATTTCATCCTGCGGACTGCAACGTTGCTGGTGATGAGTAATATTTGCAGTAAGTATTCACCTTACAATTAAATACATAGATGGATAGACTTGTTGTGTTTGCTTTGAATTTTAGTAACTTTATATCAGCCTAATAAATATTTATTATTAATTTAATCACATTTTAATAACTCTACTACTACTATGCAGTTGAAAGTATATATTGTCTATCTCAGAGAAATAAATGTGTTTAATTATCTTCAGTGGTGGAGGAAGTATTCAAATCCTTTAGCTACTTAAGCAATACCACTATTTAATCAATATTATATGTTTTGTATTAGAAATCTTAAATCTGATAAAAAGTAAATATAGCTGCCAGATACGTGTAGAGGAGTAAAAAGTACATTTCCCTCAAAAAGTAGTCATCTAGAAGCAGTATCACTTTGAAATACCTAAGTAAAGTGTAAACATCTCAAAATCGATTGCTATTTCTATCTTTGTGCGTACACATAGCTTTTATTGTGAATCTACACAGATTGTTATGCATCTGGCCCCAGCTGTCTGTGAACACCAAACCAAAACCGGTCACAGCATTGAATGGGAAAGGGTCAAAGGTCATTGACCAGAAGTTAGTGGATTTCCGGACAAAGCTCAAGAAGGACATTCACATGCGATGCCAGAGACCATCTCTGATCAGAGACAGGTCACGTGCAGACACGTCCCCGCATATACGAAGTTTCACACCTGGGTTACGTGAGCAACTCCATCCACTGAGGAAGATCATGAAATGTGGTTGAATATTCAAAAAGCTACTAAGTGGACCTTGAGTTAAGATTTTTCTTTTGTCAAACTGAACTAGCAAGTTTCAGAAATGGTAACAGTGGAAATATAGCAGGGTTCATTAGTCGTCCATCTGCAGGAGGCAAATAATTGCAGGTGTTCGTCTTTCTATTTGCCTCTAGGAGATAAAAGAGTTTCAGAAGCGCTACTTGGCTCTGCTGACAGATACACCAGGAAACACACAAAACCAGTTGACTGACACAACCTGCCATATACTCAACAATGTGTACCGCTGGCAGGCTGAGGTAAGACAGGAAATTTGTCTTTTAGGATGTAAAATTTACTGTAAGGAAAACAATCTTTTGTCTGATAGGACTGAAAGAAAATAATTTGGACAGTCATGGTGTTGTGCTGGATTTTAAAGCGGCTATAATTGATATTTTACATGTATTACAATGTATATGACAATGTGACAATGTGAAAGAGGTCCCTTGTAGAGATGAATCTACAAAGAATTTATCACCTGAATCTGCAGCTCTCCGCAGCTTTACAGAGCTTTATAGCGACTGTTTTACAATTTACTGTGTTGGTTCTCTCTCGTCGCTCTCATAGCGTCGTTTTCGGCCCGAGGCAGGCAGGTGTTTTCAGTGAAAGAGCTAAAAAAAAAAAAAACACTGTACACTACCTGCTCAGCAAACAGCAGACAGACACAGTTAGCGAACTAGCTGGTATACATAGTGGAGCATTTAGCAGCTAAAGAGCCCAAGATTTCTCTTAGGCGCTGGAAGAGACCAAAAACAGAGCTAAAAGAGAGAGTAAATATTGGGTTTACATTCGCCAGGTGGCCAAAACGTGACTTATAAAGAAATGCTAATGTTGCTCTGTAACTGCTAGATGCGTAAATACGCAACTGTTAGCTAAAAGTTTGCCATATCAACCTAAAAGGGGATGATGATATGTCAATGTTTTGTTCACAACTTGTTTCTGCAGTAGTTGCAGATTTAAAGAAAGTTCTTAACTACTGGCGTTTCATACTGTCAGCCATTGTACATGTGTTCTTGCAGTTTATGACATTTAAACATAAGTAAAGCACATTTCTAAGTAGCTCTAAATCACCTCTGGTTGTGTGTGTGTGCGCACTCCAGTTTGGGTGTTGTGTTGACTCCAAGGCTACCAAGACTGGAAGTCCTCGATCCCAGACTCCTGCTTGTGTGACGGAGAGGACGACAGCTCCGGATGTGTGAGTCATTCACCCTTCAAACGGACACAGAGCTGGTAAGGTAATATCAGCACTTACAGATCAACTGGTGTGATCTCACAAGTAAAATCATTTTTAACAAGATTAATGATTATAGATACGGTGGGTTAATTAAATATAGAAATGTTGGTGTTGGTGAATGCACAGAAAAAAAACAAAAAAGTAAATGTAGCAACTACTGGATTGGAATGCTATGAGATTTTGTGCGGACACTCATTGTTCCCAGAGGATGAATCCTACAGATTTTGGTGATCTACTGACTTTCTCTCTAGTGCCACAATGAGGTTGACATTTTTGTTTTTTATTGAAATATCTCAACAACTAATGGATGGATTGGCATGAAATTAGGTACAGACATTCATGGTCACCAGAGGATGAATTGTAAAGACTTTGATCCCCTGATTTTTTTTCTAACACCGTCATCAGGTCAAATTTTTCATTTGTCCAATACTTTGGTTTACAAAGAAATGCCTGCAAAAGACTTTCCTATCAGCCTCAGCTGTACTTTGTGTTTAGCGCTAATTAGCAAATGTAAGCATGCTAACATGGTGAACATGGTAAACACTACCTTCTAAACATCAGCATGTCAGCGTTGTCATTGTGAGCATGTTAGTATGCTTGATATGCTAATGCTAGCCTTTAGCTCAAGTACAGTCTCAGTGAACCGCAAATATAGCTTTAGACTCTTCTATTCTAGTGCCATCATCAGGTCAAAATTTAAAAAAGTCAGGAGATGATCAAAATCATTAGGATACATCGCCTTGGAGCCATAAATGTACAAAATTTCATGGCAGTACATCCAATAGTTGTTGAGATATTTCAGCCTGGACCAAAGTGGTGGACCAACCAACAGACACAGACATCCCTGCACAAACTGGAAGGGTCCGTTGTTTTCCAGCTCAGCTTTCCAACAAACTTGTAGACCATAAATGTAATGAAAAGCTTGTACCTTCCTGCTTCAGTGTCTGATACAATATTAGCATGACAAACTTATGGCCTTACAACAGGAAGTTGTTGCCTGGCAGCAATCCCATCATTACACTTCAACTAATCTAATCCAGGCAGAGCAGGAAGCTCTGGCTGGCTGCAGTTAATGTTAACAGCAGTAAATCATTTAGAGTCTGTGTGGGTGAGAGAGAGCTGGTATGGAATTGATCACTGCAGGCTAGTAATATAAGACAAAACACATTTTTTGTGCATATTTTTCTACACATAAGTTACATTTAGTTTCAAGTACTCAGATCCTTTACTTAAAGCGGCTATAGTAGATCTTTTTTATAATAACAATGTATCACTGTTTTTGTTTTTAGATGATCATATGTTTGGAATGTAAAATCTTAACCTGTAATGTATCTATTAATTACAGCTGCCAGATAAATGGTGGTGTGAAAACAAAACATTTGCTGCTAAAATGCAGTGGAGTAGAAATATAAAGTAACATAATGTTGACATACTCAAGTAAGGTCAAAGTACCTCAGAAGTCTACTTTATAGTACTTCAGTTACTTTCCACAACTGTGTCTGGATCTAATCTTGATTGTAAACCAGAAAACACCCAGATGCTATCTTCTTGCTGCACTAATCCCAGTGTAAAAGAATCATTTAGTCATTTAATCTTAATCAAATTTCTGTCAAAGAACCCTGATTCTGTAAGGAAACAGATACAACACCTTGACTAAATAGCCTACGTATTGCTTTGGTTTTACCTCACCTTTTAGGTTACTGTATAGACAGAGCATTTTTATGCAGATCTGTACCTCTCAACTGTTCTGCAGGGATGATAATATGGTGCATTTGTCTGGTCTTATCAAGCACTGAATGTACTGTACTTTATAGCTAACTGTTATATGGTTGTTACACTTTAATTTCACGTTCTGATTGTGTTACTTTTGTTTCCATTATGGTTCTAGTGTACAGACCACAATCTCGAACACTCGTGGATGAACATTTCATGCAAAAAATACAAATAAGTAAATAAAAACACAACAAATCACAGAAATAAATCCTCAATCAAACATTTCAAGTTTATTTTAATGAATGTGACAAAACCTCTACATGTTTGTGAAAAAAATGTGCTTCAATAAAGTTTAACATATTTAAAGTAAACTGTAAAAAATTGGAATACATACGTAAACAATAATTTAAATAAATTAAATTCTGGACAAGATCAACTCATACCGTGTAAAAATTAAGACCATCACAAACATTATAAACAAGTGCAAAGACAGAAGATTTAACAAGTGAGACCTGAATTAAGACCAAAAAGCAAGTGTATGCTGTGGTTAAGGTAAGAGAGGCCTTCTGTGTATTTCTTTTTGCGTGTGCTTTGAGTCACTCACTTTTAGTCCAAGTACAAAATAATGAAATACTAGTAAAAACATGTCTTTTGGAGGAGCACAGCATTTTGTGTGACTCCCACCAGGTCAAGATCAAAGATCCACTTTTGTTCCTCGAGCCCTGAGCTTCCTGGTTTTAGTGTCATGGCTCTATCGTAAATAATCACAAAGACACACTGGTGGAGGGACGCAACACACACACACACACACACACACACACACACACAAACAAACACACACAAACACCACTACAAACTGCAGCAGGTCTGTGTGTATGAAGAATGTAAAAGTATTTGAAGTATATACAGAGACAAACGTAGATCTGAGTGAGCCTGGACAGGCTCTCTTCTGTCATCTGGAAACAACTGCACAACACAGCCGTTACAAAAACAGTTTCAGCATGAATGTCCTTGTTTTTTCTCTTCTGGATGTTCCTCTGTCAACCTGCAGCTGCTGTGTCCTCTTTGATTTCACTCTACGATGATAGACAGTTTCAGCTCTCTGGATCAGACAAAGTAAATTTTAGATATTAAATTGTGAAAATTACTTACAAACTACTGTATGTGGTTAACTGTTTGTACAGCACTTTCAAAATGGGAATTTAAATGAGTTGGTTTGGCAAACCAGTTAGTTATCTTTGGATTTCTTATTTCTACATGAATTACATTAAAGACATTTAAAGTAATTCATGACAATAGTTTGACATTTTGAGAAATATGCTCATTTGCTTTTTGCCGAGAGTTAGATGAGAAGAATGACGCCTCTCTGAAGTTTGCACGCTATGTAGCTAGAGCCAGCAGTTGATTAGCTTAACTTAGCATAGCATAAAACAATGGAAACAGAAGGGAAACAGCTAGCCTGGCTCTGTCCAAAGGTAACAAAAACCACCTACCAGCACCTCCAAAGCTCACTAATTAACACGTTATATCTTGTTTCTTTACTCTGTACAAAAACTAAAGTGTAAAAACAACAGCACATAACTCCTTGTAAAACCACAATGTGATATTTTCACACTTTTTGTATGGATAAAAAACAACAACAAAAAAACCCCAAGATATAATGTGTTAATGAGTGAGTGTTAGAGGTGCAGATTTTGTTACCTTTGGACGGAGCCAGGCTAGCTGTTTCCCCGTTTCCAGTCTTTATGGTAAGATAATTAAGATAAGCTAGCATAGCTAACTATGAGGCAGTGTGACTTCTTACCTACGCCATCGGCTGTATCGTCGGCCAGGGGGTCAGAGTTTATTACGTAATTGCTGCCAAATATTTGCACCAACTGGTCAAAGAACTTGCATTCCTGTTTCTCTCCTCTGGAAACAGGAAACAGAAGTTGAGAGCTTGTTATAAGGAGACAGAAAGTTTTGTCACAAATTAATGTGTAGAACAGCAGTGGATAAATGTTATGAGGTTTGAAACTTGCTGAGAGATTAAAACTGTGTTAAGAATGTAGATGTTAAGACCTACAGCATGATCTAACAACATTATGCCGCTCTGGGCTTACTTTCTGCCTTCTAGGAAGTGTCGGAAATTGGCCCTCAGCCTCTTTATCCTGGTCTGACACTGTTCAGGAGTGCGCAGGTAGCCCTGGCTGGCCATGACCTCAGAGATCTGGATGAAGATGTGTTTGTTCTTGGTGCAGCCCTTCAAGTTCTCCTGGATCTCCTCACTCCCCCATATGTCCAGGAGGGCCTCGGTCTCCCCGTCACTCCAGGGCAGCTTAGAGCTGTCAGACACCCACTGGGTACCTGACGCAACAGAGTGGAATGATAATTCCAATAATTACAATAATGAGAAAATCTATACAGGCAATCCTAATCTACCTGATTGGTAGAAAAACATGGCTTTCTGACAAAGATTTTTGTGGAAAGAAAAACAGACAACTAAAAAGACAATTAAGAAGGGGGAATTTACAGGAGATTTCCCCTCCTTCAATTCAAAGTTATCTGACTTTTTGGTCCGGAACCATATTTATTTTGTCTTATATTCTGTTTCGCTGCCTTCCTCTAGGGGGAAGTCATCACTCCCCACTGCCCGCAGTGCTGCGCTTTGTGCCTCCTTGTGGGGAGTGACGAGGTCAGAGTCTAGATGGCAAACATCAATGCTGGACATATTTGACATTCACATAATAATCCACATATATTATATTAAACCAAATAATAATCAAATGTGTCAATCCTGTGTTATAAATGTATTATAAACTTATTTTGATCCAGTATTCTTGGCATCTAATGGAGTCACTTCACGTTTTGAAAATAAATCACAACCTAGATGTACAAGTTTTCACCTTTCTTCTGACCAGACACTACTGGGAAGTCATCTGGCTCATCCGCGACTGCCAGGTCTGCAACTGAGCCGTCCACTTTCAGCTCCCTCCTGAAGATTTCATCCATCTCGCAGAAGAATTTAAATTCCTCCCTGAATTTAAAAAGGAGAAAAAAAGTTACCACCAGACAGATTTACACATTTAAAGTCGTAGCCTGTGATAAGCCGGCAGTGCTAATCCCATCCAAATCCCAAATGTCTTCCACGACAATTTAACAACAGAGAGCAATTTTGACAACAAAAATTGGTTGAATTCAGACATCATGCAGGCCTTCACTCATGGTCACGTCAAAACATAACAAAAATAATATAAAAACTGCAGCTTTATCAAAGCAAATATCCATTACAGGGTTTGTTTAAGAATTGACAAACTACTGATGCTACAGAGGAAAAGCTGAGAGATAGACTAATTTTTCTAATTTTACTAAAAAAAGATCTAAGACCTTGAAATAAATTTTCAAAGTAATAAAAGGTTACCTTTGTTGTATGCATTGAACACTGCCTGATAAAGAGCAGATATGTATATTTGTAGAATACTGTCTAGTTTTTTTGACATCTAATCAACCAAAATTGCCTCATGATGCTGGCTATTAAAAGAATCATAGTTTTGTCATCACTGACTTTTCATGGAGGAAGCCATGTTTAAGGCGCTTAATGCGAGAGTAGCACTGCTCTGAGGTCCTTATGAATCCTCGGTCACTCATCTTCTCAGAGATATGCTCAAACACGTGACGGTTCTTCAGGCAGCCTCTCAAGGTGAGCTGGACGTTGTCTTCACCCCAGATCTCCAGCAGGGTGCGAGTCTCCTGGTCCGACCAGGGCATCTTTTTGCTCAGGTCGGACAGGAGGTGTCTGGCTGAGGGCCGCTCGTCTAAGTGGAGGAACAAAAGGTTTATTAGTGGATTTTAATCTTTGAAATTTACATAGTATCTACACAAAAACACTGTGTATAATTATCCAAAGGTGTGATGGCACAGAATGCACTTATTAAATGGATTTCATCATATTTAAACCGACACATGTCAGGATCCTTGTCCATTAGGGGTTGCAAGGTGGCGTCAGCCGCAGTACTGTCCACATTAGCATACATAGAGTCGCCGAGCACCGGAGCCAGGAGGTGGAAGTATCGAAACACTGCGGGCCGTCCTCCACTTCTGGAAAATGTAAATCAAAGGCAAGCTGGGAAATACGTCTGCTGAGGTGGAAGTGGTGTTTTTTTAAAACTAATATTTGAAATAATAATATCTTACAAACAATCTCTCATCCATTTTATTTACCTCCGGCTGTTGAGATAACGCCTGTAAGTCTTCTTCAACCTTTTGATTCGGGAGTGGCACTGCTCCGTCGTCCTCAGGTATCCCATGGCGGCCATTTTTTCTGATATGTCGGCGAATATGTGCCCGTTGCGGACGCAGGTTTTCAGGCTGTGCTGCACGTCATCTGCAGCCCACACCTCAACGAGAGTGACTGTCTCCTCCTCCGTCCACGCTGTGTTCACAGCATCCGCACCTATTTCAGGTGGATACAGCAGTGGGAAAGACTGATTGAATGTTTATCTAATGGAGCATTTCTGCTACTGCTGTGTGAATGAATAATAATTACTGTACCTGGATCCTGGTCTGCTTGTTCATCTCTTTCATCATACTCATCAATAGAAACTGCCTCCTGTCCAAGTATTTGTTCCAGCTGCTTGTAGAATCTATAATCTACTCGTCTCCCACATCTAGAAGGCGTGAAAAGACATAAATATGAACCATTACCATCATACTTGATTATAATTGCAAACAGATAAAAAGGCAAACTGATAAACTGACAAACTGAAGAAAGACTGATCTCACTTCTTCTTGTCGTAGCACTGTCGAAAGTTGTTCCTCAGCGACTTGACCTTCCAGCGGCACTGCTCAGAGGTTTTCGAGTAGCCGAGGTCTTGCATTCTCTCTGAAATGTCGGCATAAACGTGTCCGTTGTGGACGAAACCCCTCAGCCCCCTCTGAACGTCTTCGTCGCCCCAGATCTCGATAAGCGCCAGGGTCTCCTCATCTGACCAAGAGCTAGGTGCTGGTTTTTCTGTTGACATGCTGATTTCTCCATCTTACAGTAGAAACACAGCACATGAATGCACAGTTTCACAAGTTACTGTAGTTTCAGCCAAGAAATTTGATTTGTCAATACTGTTATACACTTGCAGTGATGTAGGAAATTCCAATACAGTAAAGCATAAAAATATACTGTGTAAGTGGTTACTATGATGATGATGGTCTTTCTCTTAATTTAAAAATGCTTCATACATCAACTCTACATGAGTTCATTATGATACCAAGTACAGTTTGTGAGTTCTTATGAGTTGTATAATATTGTAAAGCAAGACTATGTCACTTTTGAAAGAAGGAATAACACATTCTTCCTTTTACAAATGTTAATTTAAATCAATAATCAATGACACCCATTCTTAACTTTGTTTTAAATATATAGATGCCATTCACTCCCATACAGTATTATTTATAACTCAGCATGTTCAAAATGCTCAATATTGATCAATTGCACATACGTCCATTTACTGTACATTTACAGTGAATTTGTTAGTATGAGTTATATGTTGTATTGAAGCTTTTGAAGTCCAATTATCTTCCACTGTATTTATACATCAGCCATTACATACAGCACAGAACTAATTTGAAAATGCTTGGTTTTGCAGCTGACTAACCATATACAAGCTCATTATGATGTTACTGTACTGTTTATAAAACATTACACAATTAATGTACATATAACACCTGAAGAATTGTTCAGTAAAGCCCTGGCACCCAACGAGTGGCTCCCTTGCAAATTCTGAGACACGAGAACAACCTCATAAGAGCACGAATGCAACACTAAAATAAAGCTAATCAGCTCGTTAGCATGCAGCAATCACAAACATGTTCTACAGGTAAGTAAAACGTATGATTGTAGCTACAATCAGTAAATAGTGTATTCCTAAGTATTGCTGCCCTTCTATCCATAAGTCGATGAGGGGATTTTTTACCCGTTTCAATCACTGATTCACCATTGGAGTCTTCTGATATTTCAATGGAGTCCGTTACCACAGTGGAAGATGTTGACGGCTGCTTGTCGAGGATTTGTTCCAGCAGATCATAGAATTTAAAGTCGACTCTATCAGTCCCAGATGAGCTACAGGCAGTAAAAGCAGTTGTGTTAACACGCACGTGTCCTGCCAACAGTACAGTATAAAAAATTAATATCCACGTGCAGCTTTTACCTCATGTTTTCCTGACACTGCCGATAGTTGGCTTTCAGCCGTTTGATCCTGGTGTGGCACTGCTCTGCACTGCGGGAGTAGCCGTTGGCGCGGAGTTTCTCTGATATTTCGGTGAAAATGTGACCGTTGTGTGGGTAGCGTCTCATACTCTGCTGGACCTAAATGTAGGTGAAATTCTTAGTAAAAGTGACAATATAAAAACCATTTTAAATTACTTTAAATAATCAGACTGATGAGGACATCATGCACCTGCAGCCTCCATTTTGGGATTGGATACATTTCTCTTTCATTGTGAAAAATAATGTTATATCCTTTGTCGCCTCAGGCTAGAAAGCTATTGCTATGTAGATGATTTAATGATCCTTGTGCTCCTGTAGGTCTCTGTTATTAGAGACACTCAAGAGTTTCACTTTGCTTTTGAAGAGAAGGAAAAAAAGCATCCTACATGATCAAAGCTTTAAATGACATTTAAAGAAGATGTACAGTTAGTTAGCATGGTCTCAGACCTCTGAATTGCTGCCCATATCTTATATTTTTTAGAAATTCAAATAATGAAAGAATTAAAGACATTACTATGTAGGTAAAATGCAAAATGTCCATTGTTATTTTGTCCTCTACCTGTGGGTCTCCCCAGATCTCCAGAAGGATGATGGTCTCTTTGTCCGACCAGGGGACTTTCTTCCTGTCTTCCTGAATGCCCACAGCAGATTCTGAAGAGAAAACACTTTATTTGAAAACTTTATTGAGTTGATTCTTCTATTCACTGGTCACTTTACTGTTGTTGATATTACATTTGACTATTTTTGTTCTGAATCTGCCACAATGGTGAGCCAAAAAGTTTAGGACAATAAATATGAATTTAAGTATACTGCACATGACATTAAAGTTACAATGAATCATTAAAAGTTATTATTATTAGGACAATCCATTTGGTATTAAAATGTTATGGGCTGATGACCTGGCAGTCTTGCATTTATCATCTAAATATGTTTTTTTATGTTGTTTCTGAGAAATTTGACAGAACTATACTTGTTGAAGACCACTACTGTTCTTTTTGGACTGACTGGTGTCGTACATTTCCAATAAATGATGTATTTGTCCAATCCCATTTTAGTTAGTTGGGAACTTTATTGTCCTGAAAAGATATAGATGCAGTTATAAAATATGGAGCGGGCTGGGTGTAAAATTTAGTAAGAGAAAGAGTCATAAGAGTCATATGCATTCAGTATTTTAACTGCATCGGACAGGAAGAACTTGTTGTACACACATTTTGGTAGCTATAGCGCCTCCCTGAGGGTAAAAACTCAAAGTACAGGTCCAAAGGTTTGCACACTATAATCTGAAGCTGTGTTCTTTGTACATAATTCAAAGAATTGCTTAGCTGCATCTAGCGCTCCCTTATATTTTACTAGCTATATTTCCATACCACTTTACCATGTCAAAAAACGAAATATGTTACACCAGTGTCTTAAACCCACTGAATCACTGTCTAAAAACTAAAGGCTAAACTTAGGGCAACTTCAGAAAACATTTATTGTTTTTGATATATATATATATATATATATATATATATATATATATATATTAGTTTTGACAGAATATCACTGAATGAATTTCTGTCATCAGATGTCAGCGTATAATGATTACGTGGCAGGGTGACAGCGTGAATAAAAACACCTCAGCTGGGTATCTGAGCTCCCTTCCTGCCCCTCCCGCAGTCAGTAGAGAACATTTGAGTTTACCAATATCCTGATAGGAGAAGGAAGGAAAGTCATTGTCTTCAGGCTCTCCTGGTATTTCATCCAACTGCTGCACTGAAGAGAAGTCCTTCACTAAAATTCTCCCCAGTTCATTGTAAAACTTGCACTCAACTCGCTCCTGTCCCTTCATGCTACATCGAGGGATAAGAAGAGAGCAGAAATATACTGTAAATCAAAAAAACTCCTGAACTTTTCCTTTCAATCTTTCTGCTTTAAGCATACATACTTGTTTTGGTAGCATTGCCTGAAACTTGATTTCAGCCTTTTCAGCCTTGTTTGGCACTGCTCTGGTGTTCGGGAGAAGCCCTGGGTGGCCATCTTGTTGGATATGGTGGAGAAGACGTGTCCGGTTCTGTGCATTCCTCTCAGCTCCTGCTGCATCTTGTCTTCACCCCACATGTTGATGAGGGCCAACGTCTCGAAGTCTGTCCATGGAACGCTTCTAGTTCCTTAAATAAAAATATGAATCACATTGTTTATTAAATATAATAACTTTACTGGAATTTGCCATGATAATATAACCATATATTATGGTTAATGTCTGGTTATTTTTGTGCTTTGGAATACATATATGGATATATAGACAAAATAACAGATACATTCAAATACAGGAGACTGACAACTATTACTAATATTCGACTTTTGTCAAGGTTGTTTCAGAATTGAGGTGAATCAAAAATGTTTCTGAAGATGGAGTTTGTGGAGCCGTTAGATTTTGCTGCAGTGTTTTGTAACTGTATTGTTACTCTTTATCCCCTGTGTGCATGCTATACAATTACTGCACTTACATGTATTGTGAAAACAGCGATTCTGATTATTTTTCATTTAAAAAAAAAGGATACAGCCTTGTAATACATATTTACAAAATCCTTTTAACGTCAACTAAACTAGAGCTGCAACAATTAGTTGATTAATCAACTGGCAGAAATTGTTGGTTGAATAAAACAAGCAATCATGAATACATAACCTTGGGCTGTGGGAAATTATAATGGCCATTTTTCATAATTTAAACATAACAAACAAAAAAAACCAACCAAGCCTGAAATTACATGTGTGGATCTACAGCGCCAACTTAAGTTATCAAACATCTAACACCCCTGTTGCAGCAGTGGTTTAATTGACTCAAGTAAGTACAAAAATGTGACATAGTACCGATTTCCAGTCGGCTTGCGTGGCCGAGAAAATGCAAGTCCTCGTCGCCGTCGTGGGACTCGTCTTCATCCATGACCTCTTCAACATCATAGGTGACCTCAGGAACACCTGAGGGAGCTGAGGAGCCGAGTATCCGCTCCAGCTGCTCGTAAAATTTATACTCCAGCCTGGAGTTCCCTCTGGCGTAAGATCGGGGAAAAGGCAACAGACATTTTGCTTCAATTGCTTTTTTCTCTACTGCTTCACAAATTACAGCTATGACATCTAAGGTCTGAGGGAAATACTAGTTATCTGACAAATTGCAATGACTGGACAGAAAGACAAGCAGAAAAGAAGGACAGTAGTTCATTTAATACCCACTTATTGTTCTGACGGAAGCATTTCTTCAGTCGTTTGATCCTGGTCTGGCACTGTTCCACTGTTCTCATGTAGCCTCTCTCTGCCATCTTCTGTGCAATCTGCGTGAATATGTGACGGTTTTTCAAGCAGCCCTTCAAAGCCCGCTGCACAGAGTCCTTCCCCCAGATGTTGAGCAGATTGAGTGTCTCCTCGTCTGACCAGGGAACTTTTGTGTCCATTAAAACTGGGAGAGTACCATCCTGAGAGTCTAAAATGAAACGAAAAGAGTTAGTCCTAAGCTTAGACTGAGTAAGTATCCAGTGATCCATACATAAACTATACAAACCTGTATATTCTCCCCATATCGAGATTAGAGGAGATTCACCTGAATTCTCATCATCCACTGACGAATCCCTGTAAAGGTGGAAAAACACAAAATAAATGAAATTGGCAGATTGGTTTACACACCTTTTTCTAATCCAATCAAAGTGATTTCTCTCATTTTGTGATCCTTAAACATTTGTTTGGATCTGGGCATAATCCAGCCACAAAGCACATATGTGCAATGAAAAGAGATGGAACCAATGAGCGTTGAACAGATCTAAAGCGACAGGTTTTCAGAAAATTAAATGACAAGAAGTACATGGAGTTACACACATGAGCTGCAACCAGTATTCAACACAAGAGTCTCCAGCATGCTGTACTTTGGCACTTCAGCAGGTATGTGTACCATGTTCACCATCTTAGTTTAGCATGTTTTGCATTTACTAAAATCGAAATAACCCCCTTGACCGATGAAAATAAAACAAAAGTGATGCCTGCCCACTGAACCAATAGGAAACCCCACTGTCATGTCTTTGCGTTTAACAAATGAACAAAACATTTCTGGTAATCTTACAAGTAAGCTGTCGCCTCCGCAATCTGTTTTGTGGGAATGTCCACACCTCCGCTCAGCTTCCTCTTCCTGAGAACCCTCCCTCCTCTCAAGCTTTGGCTGTCATTGGCTGCTGAATCTCTGTCCGCATTAGATGTAGTGAGGTCTATGGTTTCATCACATGTTCGTGCACTAATTGAGTTTTGCACTTTCCTCTCCTGAGAAATGTTCCCGCCTCTAACCAGCTGCTGCCAACTGCCCGAGTCGCTTGTCTCCTTCAGTCTTTGTCTCAATGTCGTAGAGCTCCTCCTGCCTGCCCTCTCCAGGCTGCTAGTGTTGTAGGGAGTGTCGAGACATCCTTCGGGCTCTGGAGGGTTTGAATCTTTGAGAGCAGGTGAGCAAGAGGCGGTGTTCATGACAGGTTTGGTCCCAGGAGGCAGAGACAGGGAGGAGAGGATGCAGTCATCCATCGGTAATAATCTAGGATCTACAATTGAGAAAAAAGGCTGATTAATTAGACCCCAGCTTGGCTCAAACATAAACCAACTGACAAGAAAAACAAGTCAAACTCAAATTTAGCAAAAAAGTAGAGACAAAAATGATTGTTTCTACCTTCTCTTCAAAACCTTTTAAAAGTAATGCTTTATTAGTTTTCTCTGCTGTGTGATCAAACAACCTATAGTAAATAATCTTTGCTTAGGGATTCATTATTTAGGAAATATGGGAAATTAAGTATAAAAACAACACAAAAACACTAATTCCTGAGCATTTGCCATATGATGCAAAATTTTGCAGAAAACAAACAGACATATTACAGATTGGTTTTCTAAACTGCAAGTATATGCACTTTCTGTTTGGTGCTTCAGTGTTGACTGTTCATTTTGTTGACATAACTGTTACAATATACAATTACAGTACACAACCATGGGCCTACAGTACCTTTCTCTTCAAAATGGCCGAGGTTTCTGTGATGTTCAAGTACAGCCTTCATGTCCTCTGGCGGGAAAAAGGATTGTAAACAGTCATCTAGGAATGACGGAGCGTCTCCGAGCAAAGCTACCAACTGAGAAGAGAGATCAAGTTACTGGCTTTAGTAAATTCAGCATTCATTTATTTCTCTACTGCCAAATGACTCACAATAAGAAATAATTAGTGTCACTATAGCATCTTAGGAAATGAAAACTTTCTGGCCTAATGAGCAATTCTATTTTATAATATGTGACTGCTACTAATCTGAATTTGTTATTTTGCTATTCTGCCACTGCTTGGTACAGAAAAGGGAGGGAGGAGGAAGCAGTCTACTGGGACACTGTGTTGCACCTGAGCCCAGTTAACCCTCCTCTATATCTGTCATTGGGTCAGTGGTGCAGACAGATGAGCCCCGGCACTGGGCATATGTGCCACAGTCAGCCTGAAAAAAGTGTTTCAGTTTGGAATAATGCCCCAGCTATTTCCTGGCGATACACTAGTCTGTGTTGCATTTGGTTTATTTTGATGGTAAGATAAAAGGCAAATGCAAAACAAGTAGTCCAGACCTCCCACAGGGCCTGATAACCTCCCCAGGTAGCTGTTCACTTCACATCAACACTGTAGTGAGTGGGTAACAAAATAGGGATATAACCGTAGCCAAAATATGACCTGTTACATAAGCTTGAATGTCAGTCGCAGTGTGGCTGAAAGGACATATGCTCATTTGAAATTTTCCTTGATAGTAGCACTAGAGAAAAGCTCATAGGGTCACCAAAGTCAGTAGGTTTCTTTCGGTGGTGAGTGTAAATGTACACCGCTTAATTCATGCCTATTCAGCCATTAGTTTATCAGATATGTTGGTGACATTCAAACAAATACAAAGAAAAGACACAAATTATTACAAGAAGGTATATTATTATCATCATTATTATTATTATTATTATTATTTTGTAATTGGCTGACAATGTGTGCCAAGCTAGAGTTCAAAGGAACATGACACCTGTGTGAAGTCTGGAACGGGCAGCAGCTTCTCCAGTCTTGAGATGAACTCCCACACCAGCATCTCGAGTGCGGCATCGTACTTTGAGCCAAAATATACGGGGAAGATTTCCTGCAAACGAGAAAGAGAGACAGACAGTTTAAGAGAGAGATACGTTTAGGATGAGTTGTTGTTGAGAAACTGTGTCCTGACCCAGTGAGTTCACTGCTGCAGCATGTGTTTGTGGAGGGGTTGTGTGATTTCCCTGACCACAACTTTTCTCACTGCACTTGTAGTGTATCTCAACTATTGTATTTGGCACAAACGCTTCAAAACCTTGAACTTCTGAAATAATGCAACTGCCTGAGGATTTCTGTTACTGCAGTCGTAAATCTGTCACACCTGCATTTAGCAATTCGATTAACCCACCATCTCTTGTAAATGACAGTGGTTAAGCATGACAGGCCTGTTTAGTAGCCATCGTTCCTATTAGAATTATACAGCAGGTAAAATAAATATTGAACACGTCACCATTTTTCTCAGTAAAGATATTTCTAAAGGTGCTATTGAAATTAAATTTTCACCAGATGTTGGTAACAACTCATGAAATCCACACATGCCAAGAAATCAAACCATAAATGTCCATAAATTAAGTTATGTGTTATAATATTAAATGACACAGGGAAAAAGTATTGAACACATGAAGAAAGGGAGGTGCAAAAAGGCATGGAAAGCCAAGACAATCAGTAATTAGAAAGCAATCCTGCCCCTTGTCAGTGCAAAGAAATAACAGCTGGTTCAGTCCCAACTGATGACCTATAAAAAGGTGTCTCATTCCCAAGGTGTCACAGAAGAAACATCGTATGATGGGTAAAAGCAAAGAACTCTCTCAAGACCTTCGCAACCTTATTGTTGCAAAAAATACTGATTGGTTACAGGATTTCAAAACTTCTGAATGTTACAGTGAGCACTGTTGGGGCCATAATCCGGAAGTGGAAAGAACATCATTTCACCATAAACCGGCCACGACCAGGTGCTCCTCGGAAGATTTCTGACAGAGGAGTGAAAAGAATTTTCAGAAGAGTTGTTCAAGAGCCAAGGACCACTTGTGGACAGCTTCAGAAGGACCTGGAATTAGCAGGTACAATTGTTTCAAAGAAAACAATAAGTAATGCACTCATCCGCCATGGCCTGTATGCACGCAAGACTCCATTACTGAAGAAAAAGCTGAAAAATGTTGAAGCTCGTTTAAAGTTTGCTGCACAACATTTGGACAAGCCTGTGACATATTGGGAGAATATAGTTTGGTCAGATGAGACCAAAATTGAACTCTTTGGATGTCATAATACACACCATGTTTGGAGGAGAAATGGCACTGCACATCACCCCCAAAACACCATACCAACAGTGAAGTTTGGAGGTGGAAACATCATGGTGTGGGGCTGTTTTTCAGCATACGGTACTGGCAAACTTCATATAATTGAAGGAAGGAAGAATGGAAAAATGTACAGAGACATTCTTGATACAAATCTGCTGGCATCTACCAGGATGACGAAGATGAAACAAGGGTGGACATTTCAGCAAGACAATGATCCCAAACACACAGCCAAGGAAACTCTCAATCGGTTTCATAAAAAGAAAATAAAGCTGCTAGAATGGCCCAGCCAATCACCTGACTTGAATCCAATTGAAAATCTATGGAAAGTACTAAAGATCAGAGTTCAGAGAAGAGGCCCAGTTTGTGTGGAAGAAGGGGCCAAAATCACACTTCAGCAATGCATGCAAGTCGTTTCTCCATACAGGAGGCGTCTTGAAGCAGTCATTACCAACAAAGGCTTTTGTACGAAGTATGAAATGAATTTCTGTAAGCGTGTTCAATACTTTTTCCCTGTGTCATTTAACATTATTATACATAACGTAATTTATGGATGTCTATGGTTAGATTTCTTTGCATGTGTGGATTGCATGGGTTGTTACCAACATCTAATGAAAAATTCATGTCAATAGCACCAGCAATGGTGATGTGTTCAATACTTATTTTACCTGCTGTAACTAGTCCAATTACTCAAAATAACTCTAACTCTTATGTTTTGCACTTGTCCTCTAATTGAATATCAGTCCCTCTGTGTCCACAGAGAACACCAGACCAAAATCAGATCATAAAAACCAGCATCACATGGAGCTGGATTCTCTTGTTCTTATGGCAGTATTCAGAATATTTAGTTAGTTTATAGTATACAGGAAGATTTAGATCCACAACAACTTATTTTCATTGCATTAAAAAATAAATAAAAAAATACCACTCAGCTAAAAGGAAAGTAAAACAACACATTAGGGAGTGAGTGCCGTCTCACCTGGAAAAAATATTTTCTTTCAGAGGGATCCTCTAGTAACGAATGCACCAACTCCACAAAGTTCACCTCAGATTCCTCCACCTGGTTGATGGTTACCTGTTATACACACACACACACACACACACACACACACACACACACACACACACACACACACACACAATATGAACACAGAAATGCTCAAATCAAGGTAATGGAAAACACTTGATCACACCTTTGACTATATTGTAATTCACATTTTACAGTAAGCTACAGTATCATAGCCTTTATAATTTCCGTTATTTGGAGATAATACAAATTCAAGAAAACTGTGTATTCTTGACATTAAACAGTGTTTTAGCAGGTTTGAACAACCAAACGGTCATGAGACTCAATCAATGATAACTGACCCAGTAAACTTCCACACCAGAAAGAAAACAGCTGTGTGTGTGTGACAGTTTACTTACATGGTGATCCTTGGCAGTGCTGACAGGAGCTTTAATTCTGTCCAGATGTGGCTGAATGGTCTGCATGTCCACCGGGTGCTCACCTCGACACATCTCAAGAACCAGCTGAATACACACACACACACAAAAATCAAATACATCACATTCAAACGCACATGGGAGAAGTTTGCCTAATTGCTATTTTGAACACCGGTATTGGCCCAGATTTTCACAATCGGTGCATCCAACGTTGACCCATTCATTCACCACAACCTCCTCCCTCCCTAGCTCTTTATACTACGTCACCTGACTTCCTAAAAGCTTTCTGACAGAAAGCCCGGAAGGCAAACTTCTCTCATAACCCATTCGAACAGTCCGGGTTTTTAAACCTTCCGATGTAACACTGGACTACAGCTAGTGAGGAACTTTGTTTTATCTTTGCTCTCTTTTCTGTGTTACTTGAATTGTAAATTAAATGATGTTTGACTTTTTCTTCAAACTTTCTTTGACCTGTTGCTACCCTGCCAACCTAATTTATAGGGGAAGAAATGAAATAAATACAGATATAAGTGAGAGAAAACACTCACATCACAAATCCAAAACAGCACTGAGGCTACACTGGGGTTGTCTAAACTATATGTAACTGTAACAGTGTATTTAAAATGGTTATCATCTACTCATTAGCTGTTTAAAATTATTTACAAATTGACTTTAACTTTTTATTAACAAGAGACAAATACCTAGAATAAGTCTAAGTGTCACCTCAGTATGATTAAACTGTGATTATTACTGACCCTGGCCCTGAGTCCCAGGATGAGCTGAGCCCTCTGACTGTAGCTCATCAGCTCTGGGACCAGCTCCGTCACCATGGTAACAAACTCCTCCAGCATCCCATAGTGGTCCACAAGTCCCTGCTGCACTACTTGCCACACTGCGGCTGATAAAAGCTGCAAGGGAGGGGCCAGGAGGCGTAGATAGTGGACTGGAGGATCATTACCTGAAGTGGGGGAGGGGGAAAAAGTGAGGAAGCAAACAGCAAAAATGACATTAACATTTCACGTAACTGACAATTAAAACAATTTTGATCCAGCCTGTTATCTACAGAGAATTGCTGTGCATCAACAGGCAACAGTGAGTGTTTCTAACTACCCACAACCTGATAGAAAACAGGAGCAGGAGTAAACAACCCAAGACAGGTAACTCAATAACTAGGTTACATGAAACACCAGCACAATCTCTATTGGTTGCATTACAGCTTTATGGTTCATATTTCTTGCCAGAGGTATTTTCCCAATCAGTTGAGGAAACATGTCAATAGGGTTGTGCAATATAATGATATATACAGTGGGGCAAAAAAGTATTTAGTCAGCCACCAATTGTGCAAGTTCTCCCACTTAAAAAGATGAGAGAGGCCTGTCATTTTCATCATAGGTACACTTCAACTATGAGAGTCAGAATGGGGGGAAAGAATCCAGGAAATCACATTGTAGGATTTTTAATGAATTAACTGGTAAATTCCTTGGTAAAATAAGTATTTGGCCACCTACAAACAAGCAAGATTTCTGGCTCTCACAGACCTGTAACTTCTTCTTTAAGAGGCTCCTCTGTCCTCCACTCGTTACCTGTATTAATAGAACCTGTTTGAATTTTTGAATTTGAAATCAGTATAAAAGACACCTGTCCACAACTGTCACACTCCAAACTCCACTATGGCCAAGACCAAAGAGCTGTCAAAGGACACCAGAGACAAAATGGTAGACCTGCACCAGGCTGGGAAGACTGAATCTGCAATAGGTAAGCAGCTTGGTGTGAAGAAATCAACTGTGGGAGCAAATATTAGAAAATGGAAGACATACAAGACCACTGATAATCTCCCTCGATCTGGGGCGCCACGCAAGATCTCACCCCGTAGGTTCAAAATGATCACGAGAACGGTGAGCAAAAATCCCAGAACAACATGGGGGACTCTAGTGAATGACCTGCAGAGAGCTGGGACCAAAGTAACAAAGGCTACCATCAGTAACACACTACGCCGCCAGGGACTCAAATCCTGCAGTGCCAGACATGTCCCCCTGCTTAAGCCAGTACATGTCCAGGCCCATCTGAAGTTTGCTAGAGAGCATTTGGATGATCCAGAAGAGGATTGGGAGAATGTCAGATGAAACCAAAATAGAACTTTTTGGTAAATACTCAACTTGTTGTGTTTGGAGGAGAACGAATGCTGAGTTGCATCCAAAGAACACCATACCTACTGTGAAGCATGGGGGTGGAAACATCATGCTTTGGGGCTGTTTTTCTGCAAAGGGACCAGGGCGACTGATCCATGTAAAGAAGAGAATGAATGGGGCCATGTATCGTGAGATTTTGAGTGAAAACCTCCTTCCATCAACAAGGGCATTGAAGATGAAACGTGGCTGGGTCTTTCAGCATGACAATGATCCCAAACACACTGCCCGGGCAATGAAGGAGTGGCTCTGTAAGAAGCATTTCAAGGTCCTGGAGTGGCCTAGCCAGTCCCAAGATCTCAACTCCATAGAAAATTTTTGGAGGAAGTTGAAAGTCTGTGTTGCCCAGCGACAGCCCCAAAACATCACTGCTCTAGAGCTCTGCATGGAGGAATGGGCCAAAATACCAGCAACGGTGTGTGAAGACTTACAGAAAACATTCTGACTCTCATAGTTGAAGTGTACCTATGATGAAATTTACAGGCCTCTCATCTTAAGTGGGAGAACTTGCACAATTGGTGGCTGACTAAATACGTTTTTTGCCCCACTGTATATACCATGAGACTATATAAACGTATCTATTGTCAACAGATTTTGCCGCATCATTTATAGCTATCCCTTTTAATATCTCTGGTTGTCCTTTGGAGGCAATTTTGCAAATAAATGAGTAGGACTGATTTATGGGAAATTGGCAATATTGGATTTTAATATAACTTTTGCATCAGTGGGATGAAGTACTCTTGTCAGGCATAGGTCAGCAAGCAAAAAACGCACATCTGATCATCTGGTTATTCTATGTATTAACAATTTAACTCAAACAAGCTACTACAGTAAATGGACCTTGTGGTGAGATTGTTTTGTCAGCTAGTTTCTCAATTTATTTTCCAGAAATGTACAACATCACAATATATAACAATATCACAGGGCAAAATGACATATTGTAATATATCAATGTGGAAAAACACATCAAAGTATTAATTTAGATGGTCATCACCACAGTCTGTCTGGGAGGAGACAGGTTTTCTATCCACTAAAACTGAATTTTGTTGTTTAGACAAGGAAAAATTATCCCACGCCCACTTCAGTGACAGTTTATTTAAACTATCGTACAATTTATCAGCACTTCAGCAAGCAATCTGAGTCAACAACATCCACCTGACACTTTGCATGCTGGCCAAGAGCACAGTATGCATTAGTGAACTTGATTTATAGAGGCAAAGTGCTGGATGAAATAATGCCATGACAGTGCTGCTCTCAGGTGCACTGACAACAGCATCCATCAAACTCAAAACAAACTCACATTGTTGAATGCTGTACAACCAGTAGCCCATTGAATTACTGACAGTCTGATAGAGGGAGCTGCAGGAAATTAAAAAATCACTATAATAATGTGATCAATACTAAAAGGAAACTATTCTATCAAATCAATGAGTCCCTGATTGGAAAAAAAAGCCTGCACTTAGGGATGCTGATAAGCTCATTGTGGATCGAGTTAGTCCTTTTAGAAACACTGCAGGGACAGTATGCACAATATAAGCAGGTAATTTGCGTTATCTGTGTTAAGGTCACTGTAAACTCACTGATGACAAAAGAGATCAGGGATCATTATAAAACTGATATCGTGATTTTGTCATTAAGGTACACGCACCTCGACTGCTTCCACTTTCAGCCCCGCGTTTTATTTCCATTTAGCAGCTGACAGGAAAAGAAAAACGACCAGATGTTCCCCTCGGTTTGTAGCGATCAGGAAAAAAAAAGATAAAGCCTAATAATTAAATTCTGCTAATTTCTGACCGATAAAACATCCATCAGCGATTGCCAACCCACAAAATGCGAGCGCAGTTTTGAGGACGCATTGATAGGCTCTTGTTTTTATTCTCGCATTGGCGAGGAGAGACAGAACAAAGGTTTCTGGTCCCATCCGCCTCAGTCCAGATCACGGCAAGCCCTCTTTCCTGGTTGGCTGACGAAGACCGGATCAACCAGGCAGTTCGGATTTCACAACACTAGTTGGCGCCATTGGCTTTCCATTAAGCAAAGGTCTGACCAGTTGTGAGGATAGGTGTGTATGTTTGCGTTTATGTTTAAAAATACTGCATTACAAATAAAGGTCCTGCATTCAAAATTTGATTCAAAATACTCTTAAAATATCAAAAGTAAAAGTACTTGTTATAGAGAATGACCCCTTTCAAACAACACACAAAAATATATATATAATTGGATTATTATTGCTGATTCATTCATGTTGTAGCTGGAGGAGGTAGAGCCTTTAACTCCTTTTTATATTGCCGTATAGCATCATCTTAATCATCCGCTCCATGTATATCCGTTCAATATTTATTTCTTTGCACTGTTTTATAGTATTGCCAATGAAGCTGATTCTGATTCTCATATTCAATCGATAAGAATGCGTCATGTTTTATAGATTGATCGTATGTATATGTGGAAAATCTTAATCTGCAATGTAACTAGAAACTAGAGTTGTCAGATAAATGTAATGACGTAAAAGTATAAAAAAGCATAAAATCAAAAAGTAATAGTAGTTCTTTACTTGGGTAAATGTACTTAATTACTTTCCACCACTAAATGTATATATCCCTTTGTTTATGTGCATGTATGTGTGTATGAATCTATAAGTTTGTTGTATGTATCTTATATTATGTTCTTATAATGATCTTAGTGTTTTGCATACTTGGTTGGTGCAAACTACTGTCTTTGACTTTGAGCCTAACAAACCTTTCTGTCTTTCTTTTATTTATTTCTTTTATTAAACAAGCGATTATTGGTGGGGACAACTCAACACCATCTTAACCTCCCTTAAATCTGTACCCCATGCTTTCTTTTTTCGCTTCACAGCAGGGTGACAGGTCATAGATTAGTTATTTGCCTCCCTTTTATTCATTAATTTTTTTACCTTGCACTTGTTACTTCTTTTAGACAAAACCCTGTATCCTAAACTGCTTAATCAACATTTGTTTTGCATGTTCTTATTCACATGTAACAAATCATATAATCTCAATAATCTGAGAAATAACTGATATGTTATGGTGTGTACGGATTACTTTTTGACCCTGGAGCTGCAATTTTGAACTTTTCACCTCTCTCACTAATGCGCTAAGAATATGTGAGTGTAAAAGAGTGGACCAAAATCTGATAAAACACATCTGCAGGATCAACTGGGACACTGATGAGAGCCCCCTTTCCATTAGTGAGGTCCATCAAAGCATTCCTGCTTGGCCCTGTCTGCAGACATTTGTCATGAGTTTGAGCAGAAATGCTGATGTTTATTACAGCAGTAATAAGTAGCATAAACAAGAAGTCACTGAATGGTTTGATGAGTATTAAAATGATGTGAGTCAAATGCTATGGCCTTCACAGTCACCAGATCTCAACCCAGTTGAACAAAGATTGGAGATTTTGGATGGAGGTGTTGGAGAGAGTGCTCTACATCACCATCAAAAACACAAAATGAGGGAATATCTTTTTGGCAGAATGGTGTTTAATCCCTTCAGCAGAGATTTGTAGAATATATGACAAGGAGCACTGAAGCAGTTCTGCAGATCCTTTATGTCCTGTGTTCAAAATTTAACTTAAGTAAAAGTACAGAAGTATAAACAGCAAAACACACTTAAAGTATCAAACATAAAAGTACTGGTTATGCAGAATGGCCCTTTTCAAAGTGAAAATAAATATTTTTATTTGACATAAAATCCAGACCATTTATTTTTAGAAGAATATGTAATTTCTTTGAAGATATATTATCAAGTGTTCCTCAGCACCTGTCAGGAGTCATCTCGCTTTCTGACAAGACACTGCATGTTTTTCCTTTGTCACCCATCTGTGTGTGTATATATATACATATATATGTACAAATATAAAAGGTTATGTATGACAAAAATGTAAGTAACTACTTGCCAGGCAATCCCTTGCTCTTCATTCTCCTCAAGTCAGCAAAACGAGACTTTTGATGAGCTCACTAAATTGGCCTCTTATTTTGAAAACAGGCAACCGGAAGTGCTAGCTAACGACTCATTTCGTTTTTCCCTAAAACGTTAGTTAAGCTACACTATCATCAAAGCATTTGAGAGGAATGTATAGACAGTCTTATGGTATAAAACGTACAAGTTGACTGACAGGCTCTCAACTCTGCTCTGCTAAATAGGGCTAACTGGCGGCAACGGTTAGCAAAGCTAAGCTAGCTAACGCGCTCCTGAAATGGCAAAAAGTCCAGGTCTGTATCTATACCGGGTATGCTTGTAACTAATTATTTCAGAGATATTTTACATTTAGTAACGTTAAACGGTTCTTAGTCGTTCTACTTGGCCGTAGTAGAGCTCAATTTGCTCGAAATGTACCGAGGAGTTTGGGTTGTTGTACTAGAGCGGCCCCCCTCGAACGAACAACGCCCCCTGTTAGCAAGGAAAATTCAGGATTTGCAACCAACATATTAGGTTCATTACCGCCACCTTCCGCTTCGGAGTGTGGACATGATGTTCCTGCAATAGCGGAGGCTGCAGTTTCAGGACCGCATTTCTAGGACCGCATTTCTAGGACCCTAGGTTTTCGTGACACTGCCGCCCAAGGACCGCATTTCTAGGACACATCCACACACGTGGACGACAGTCAAAGTGTGAGTACTAAATGTGAATCAAATTGTATTTGTTTAACGTTAAAAACAATTCTGATGGGAATTTGCCAGCAAAGTTAACGTTAGCTAGCCGAAGTGTGAGTAAGTTAGCTAACTATGATAGTCACTAAAAACAACGATCTGTTAGCTATGTTAACTATGCTGACTGCCTGTTTACCCCACAATATGTGTTATCAGCTAGTCTCTTCATTTTGACATTGTTTTGTACTGTTGGATGAGGCATTTGGCATTTTTAATAGTCAGTTATTATGTAGGCCTATTCTGCAGGCCCACTGTACACCACGAGTCTGTCATGTACTGTTCGGCCTATATGAAGTGATTTCATGGACACAGATTAAGCTCAATTCAGGACAGAAGATTCAAAATGTCTTTTGGTCCAGTACTAGGTTTAGGCCTAATTTATGTCTGTCAAATTATCTCAAAATGTTCAATTTGACCAATTAGGCTCTCTCTTTTTTAAGATGCATGTAACAATCCAAGAAGGGAGCTCCTTGCCCGAATTGAAAAGATGCACCACATGCTGCAAGGACTATCACTGCCCGTTCTGTAGCTCAACTTTGTTCCACCCAACAAAGCTGAGCAAGGTCAGAACCCATTTAGAGAGCCATTTCAACCGTGCAGTTCTCCATGAAGGTAAAGTGTACAAACATTATCTCGGGAAATGAAAATGAGTTATAGTGAATCTATGCATTAAAAGCAGCCTGAATGTTATGATCAATTCCATTTGAGCAATGAATCAAAACAAATACCTCTCTGATTTGTTTGTGGTGACCAGATACTTGATTCAGATTTTAGGTATTCATAATTTGCACTTTTAAATAATATGAAAACTAAATAATACTACAATTCTATGTTCTTATGTTTTAGGGTATACCATTCACAGATGTGGGTTAGATTGCCGACCACAATGGCATTACCACTGTATCCACTGCCAGTCAATGCTGTCACGTAAACCGGACTTCATTAAACACCTGTCTTTGTGCAAGGAGAAGCACCCTGCCATAACCCCCTCCATCCATGGATGGAGCGATGTGGAGGGTTGGATGGATGTGGTGGAGGGATGGAGGAGTGGAGGTGTGGATGGAAGGATGCAGAGGTGGATGTGGGTGCGGGATGGAGGTCTTGTTGGGGTGGATGTGAATGGAGGGATGTAGAGGTGGCTGTTGTGGAGAGGAAGGATGAAGGTGTGGATGGGGTGGATGGGGTGGAAGGAAGGATGAAGATGTGGATGGAGCGATGCAGTGGTGGAGGGGTAGACATTAAGACAGATTATAAAGAAAATTGATGGGTGTTGTATTGTCCTTGTTGAATCTGTTTAATTTATTATTGCTTGTTATTGTTTATTATTGTATTAAAAAATACAGTATATATACTGTGTGTGTGTGTGATAGCATATGAGTCCATTTTTATTTTACGTGATAATGAGCTAATTATGCTAATTACACAAATTGCCCAACATGCAATTCTAAGCAACCAAGTTGAATTAACTATAAGTACTTGGACAAGTAGCGTTTGCCTTGGTTGCACTTTTGCGGTCATCCACTTCACTAGGTGGCGCTGTTGCGAAAAACTAGGGTCCTAGCAATGCAGTCATGAACCTCTATTGCAGGAACATAGTATCTGGAGTGGACTGGGAACTAAGTGCTACCCATTAATCCTGCCTGTCTAATAAAATCAAAGAAAATTATAAAGCACACACTACTTGACAAGTTAATTATCTTTGTATTATATTCATTGTCTTCATAATAAAATTCCAGCTGTCCATCATACTTAAATTATTACAGCCTGAAAGAACAATTAATCTGTTTGAAAGTTCTTGTATGTGGACAAAAACTTAATATGCAACCATTTTGATAATTATTTAAGTCCTTTATCGAATAAAAACACCAAACATTCTCTGGTTCCAGCTTCTTAGATGTGATGATTTGCTGCTTCTCTCCATTTGATATCATTGTAAATGTAATATCTTTAGGTTTTGGACTGTTGGGTTGACAAAAGAAATAATCCGAAGGCTCTAGAAAATTGAGAAAATAATGGTCAGAGTAATCGACAATGAAAATAATCATTAATTGTAGTCCTATAACATCTATTTACTGTAGTTATTATAATGGATGCCCCTTATTCCAAAGCAGGGTGTGGTTGGATGTGTTGGAAGATGTAATATAAAGATGCTACTGCATTAATAATGTGGTGTTTATTTATTTCACTGCTTGCATCTACTGTTAGATCCTCATCTCCCTCTGTCATCCCTGCGCCTGCTGGTTCCACCACTGAGGTTGATGTCACATTAGTTTTAGTTTGAAAGTTAAACATAAAGGTTTCGCTTTGTGTGTTTCAGCTCATCCTTGAACTCTTAAAGAGGATGGATAAGGTTGACTGTAAAGCTATTCAGGATCATCTTAACATTTTCCAACAGAGGACAACAAACCACATGCATGAAGGGGTAGGCAATGTTAATGGCAGGATGTTTTACATGAGAAGACAATGTCATAGATGTCTAAGTAGCTTTAGATGTCCGTTACTATGAGATGTCAATGCAGAAATTCATAAACTGTTCATTTTAAGTAGGAGTGATGTTTTAATGGAAAACCAATAATTCATTCATATAAATAAACTTCTCCTGGGCTTCTTGACAGGACCAAGATGGAGAGGTGGAGATTTCAAAGTCAGCATTTATGGAGCTGGTTCAAACATTGCTTGGAGACCAGTCTGAAAAAGAACATTTCTTCAAGGTAAGTTTTACCACAACATTTTTTTTTTTTTAGGTTTTTCATTGGTAAAAGCCATTAATATATTTATCTAATATATGTATCCACCTTATGTGTCTATCTGTAAAATGATCTGTTTATCTTCTGGATATTTGATACATGATGATGTTTATGATATATTTTTCTTCCTCTCAAAGGAGGTCTTCTCAGCACAGTATGGAGCTCGTTTTGATACAGCGCTGCAGATCCTGGTGTGGGAGTTCTTCTACCGACTGGAAGAGTTGCTCCCAGTACCAAGTTTTTCACAGGTAGGCAGCAGGGTGAAGATAAACTGACCATCCAACTGACCTTCCATCCACTTGATCCCCAAATGCTGGCTGATAAATTATCTCTAGGTAATTAGCCATCGTTTCCATTGTTCCTGCTGTGTAGTAATGGCTAGTACAGTACAAATGTTTTCAAATCACAGAACTGTAGGGGCTAAAATGACTTTTGACTCATATTGAAGGTCATTGTGACATTTGTTAGGTTCAGAAAATGTGGTAACTGTAAAGCAACTGTGGGAAACAGTCTCTGGAGAGACTGTTGTTTATTGCCATTTCTCTTATACCAACACAGATTAGAAATGTAGATCCACATAGTAAAGAATGGTCTCGGAAGAAGAAGCCGGAGTTTAAAGTTTAAAATCCACCCACTTGTCTTTTCCAGGTATTCTCCATGTTTGACATTTCTTCCCTTGACTGTGAGTTTGAGCAGTTTGTCTCCGACCCTGAAGATCTGAAGAGGATTTTGCAGCACCAACAGGAGCGGCAACAGTTGACTAAAAGTAAGAATCTGTTAACATTTGGTATTCTGTTTCTGTTTGGTATGCTGATGTACCATTAAAATGAGCTTTTGCTAATCCCCACTCACCATCTAATACCCTCCATGTAATATTTCCTGTATTCTGTATTGAAATTCTCTGTGATTATATTATTCTGGTGCTGGTAGTGCTGGATTCGAGTACCTTTTACATGGAATTTCACTTCTACCATGACTATTATCTGTGTTTTTCAGGTGAATTCACCTTCATGTCAGACACTATCCTCTCCACGCTCGCATCTAAACACATTTCAGTGGCATCTGAAGATCAGATTGATCAAAAAATGGATGGGGGAGGTGTAGATGGCAAACAAGACACTTGGAAACCACAGGGAAGAAGTCAGGAGAAGTCAGAACAGAAGACAATTAGGCAAGAAGACAGCTGTAGTGTAGAAGATGTTTGTGAGGATGATGAGGAGACTGACGACAGTTCCACTGAAACTAATTCAAACTCTCGGCTGCACGAATACGGGCTGTCACCACTCACTTCCTCTCCATGTTCTGAAGAAGCTGGTGCGGCAGGTGACGTCGGTGAGCGTCTCTTGCATCGTACACAATTTTCTGGATAGTCTGAAAAAATATTCTCACTCCGGCGCAAGTGTTGGCTGCGAAGTCATATTGGGGGAAAAAAATCTTCACTGGGCATGTAGATTCTGTTGAGTGAATTCATCACTAATTCTCTTGTTTCCTGTTGGCAGAAACAGCTGGTGAAGCCACCTTCCAGCCACCCAGATGCTCACGAAGCTCAGCGGAAGGAGTGAAGGATCTCCTGGACCTGAGGAGAAACAAGGAGCCATCAGAAGAGAGCAGGATCCAGTCCTCAGCAGGGGCCAGAGCCGACGCCGCTCTTCCATTCAGCGAGAACTCCAGAAGAGCCAATGAAAACACCTGCCTGGAGTGTGGCAAGGCTTTTGCATCTCGGTCCACCTTGAAAAAACATCATGTTGTTCACTCTTCGGTACGGCCATTCAAGTGCACTCAATGCGACAAGGCATATAAAAGTCAAAAAGACCTGAATCAACATTTACTTATTCACTCTAAACCTAAAGCCCTGTCCTTCGCTTGCAGCCTTTGTGAGAAGAGATTTAGCTCTCAGGCTTTGCTTACAGTTCATCTGCGACGTCACAGCGGAGAGAGGCCGTTTGCCTGCTCGTACTGCGACAAGAGGTTCCTGACAAACGCGGTCTTGAAGTCCCACGTGCGCATTCACACTGGTGAGCGCCCGTATGCCTGTACTTTTTGCGACAAGAAATTCACACAGTTGTATCCGCGCACAGTGCACCTCAGGATGCATAAGAAAGAGAAGCCGTACCTGTGCAGCACATGTGGTATGTCCTTCTGTAGCTCTGGGGCCTTGCTGGTGCATTCACGCACTCACACAGGGGAGCGGCCTTATCAGTGTGAATCCTGTGGAAAAGGTTTCGCCACGGCTGTACAATTGACAGTACATCGGAGATTCCACACAGGAGAGAGGCCGTATTCTTGCTCACAATGTGACAAATCGTTCCACTGTAGTTCAGGACTGAAGAAACACATGAGGACACACACAGGAGAGAAACCTCACCAGTGTTTAACGTGCCACAAGACGTTTTCCCAGAAATCCAACATGAAAATACATCTCAAAGTCCACAAGAACATCTAGCATACTGTTTTTGGAGACAGGTTGTTAGCATGTGCACTGTATTTTAAGTGATAGATGGAAGCCTGGTTCATTCCTATGTCAGGACAAGCTTCGGTGCATCTTCATATCAATGAATCACTAACATGTATGTATGTAAATATGTATTTAAATGCAGACTTGGGACACTCAAATATTACAGGTTGGAGTGTATATAAATGCACCTTATGTTTTAAGAGACCATTATTAAAGAGCATAATGTTTAGGATTAGCTTAGGCTAAAGACTTGATGTTAGTGTTATGTTTAGAGTTACAGTATGTTAAGGTAATCCTTGAGATAGAGAATGTAAGTCAATAAAATGTGCTGACAAAATATGCCAACATTAAGGAGTGCTCATATGTACTTTGTGAATGAGCTGGTGTGTTTAAATCTGGGTGTAAATTTTACCCAAAATAGTATATTCAGAGTATAGCCCAACCGATACAACTGAGATAATAATAATTGAGAGTTTAAAAAATCCAATACTGATATATTGTCCAATATTAATTTTCTTTACACAACCCATAACATAAACATTTTTGATAAGGTTCCCTTAAATGTATTTGTAATGTAATGTATTTTACATTACATTTTTATAGTAATGTATGTTGTTAAAATCATAAAACATGAAATATTACTTATGATGAACTTATGTCAATAGGGTTTACACTGTATATGAGCCTAATTAATGTGTGTACCAAAGATTATTAACACTGCTTTATTTTAACTTTTAACTTCAAAATAGGTTTAAGATACCATGTGTATGTCAGAATATATAAACTTTCGTTTTTTCAAGACATATTGTTCCATCTACTGGACAAAGAGTGGATAGTCAGTTAGGAAAGTTTAATTATTAAAGTCTTACCTGTCACTAGAGAGGCTGCAGCTGCCATTGTAATCCTTTGCAAATCCACTTTTCTTGTGATTCATTAGACACCATTAATATTTTGCATCATCTTGTTGACCTTCAAATAATCACCAATAGGTTCGAATTTATGATCATGAGATGACTGCATGTTTCTTCTAATTTTAAAACAGTGGTAATTATACTTTAATGCAGTACATGTAGGCTATTATTCCATTTAAATAGTTCAATAAAATATGTTATAGTAGGGTCATAAAACACACCACATATGAGACAAACAACAAGCGAGTAACTTCCAAAATAATCAGCTTTTTACAAAAGTTAGAAAGACAGCAAAGATAGATGTTTACATTCTGATGTGAGCTTTTTGAGCTAAAATCTTATTTTGAAAACTGGCAACCGACTGAAGATCTGCGTTCCCATAGCAACCACACGACTTCCGCTATGCGTCTCATGCCTTCAGAAGAAAACCGACGAATTTAAGTGTTATTTAAGTGTTAACATTTTCTCAACGTACTCTCATTTGTTATGTACCCACTAAACGAAAACACAAATTACCATATGGTGAAGGGATTATGTACAGGTCAGGAGGAGAATTTTGACATGTCATTCATGCCTAATTTAAATTATGTGGAGATGCCACTTTTGTTTTGAAGGAATTGGACCGGAGGTTTCAATGTTGATGCTTTATACATCGAAACGCAAGTTCTTCAACACGTTAGCTAACTAGGCTACACTTTCCTCTAACACTGACAATGCATGCATCATTGACTGTATGCCGTCATGGTATGCATTGGCAATAGTATACACTATGATCTACTCATGCATAAATAGTCTTTCAAAATAAAACTAACGATTAGAGGGTAACTTTAAACTCTACTTCATATAGCTAACGTAACATATAGCTTCAGTAGTTAGCAAATTTAAGCTAACTACGCGCTCCTAAAATGGCCAGATATCGAGGTCTGTATTTGTCTCTATATGCTTCTACTTGTGGGATATTAATGGGAATAGTTACAGCAGTTGAATATTTTTAAAGATGGGATATAACTGTCAAAGCTGCCGTGGAGTGTGTAACGTTTAAGCAGACATAAGATACAGTGTTTACTTGTGTAACGTTAACTGTACAAGTTAACGTTTTTATTTATTCATTTATTTATTTTTTCCTTCTCTCTGCCTGCATCTTCTGTTAGATCCTCATCTCCCTCTGTCATCCCTGCGCCTGCTGGTCCCTCCGCTGAGGTTGATGTCAGCCTGTATGTGGCAGGTGGCCCAGGAGCGAAATGTAGACCAGTATGACAAACTGGCTGAATTCATCACATTAGTGACAGAGATGGTCCCAGAGCTTCTGAACTACAAACAGAGGACTCAGCTCATCCTTGGACTGAGAGCGCGGGTGAGTAAATGTGGATAATAGGGGTATTTATGAATAAAAAGAACATATTTTGTTTTTTGTATCTGTGGAGAAAACTGACTCATAAATTGAGCCAAGACACAAAAACCAGAATGTTTACTGGGTCTGTGAAACAAAATGTATTCATGACTTTACATAAACTAAAGGATTTCTTTCCTAGCTATCTATACAGTAATATGCATGGACTGTTAATGTTGGCATTTAACTGATAATGAAACATGTATTCAGTTGGTATTTTATTGTACTGTGTATACTGACATGGCACAAGGGTGTATCTGTCACTACATACATTTCAACAAATAGGTAATTTTTTGTGTTTTTCAGATAATTTTGGAATTTCTAAAGAAGGTGGATCCCGTTGACTGTAATGCTATCCAGGAACACCTCAAACTTTTCCAAAAGAGTACAACAAACTGCAAGGAGGAGGAGGAGGAGGAGGTAGGAAATATTTGTTCCTCAGTGTTTGACATAAGGACACGCTGGCGTGACCTTAAAAAACAACCCAAATGATGGTTTTATTATTAGACAGAGATGCAAAATTCATATACCACATGTTTTGATAAGGGGGACACTTGAATGGAAAACTGATGAAAATAAATCTCCCCTGGGCTTCATGGCAGGATCAAGATGGAGAGGTGGAGATATCAAAGTTGGCATTTGTGGAGTTGGTTCAGACATTACTCAGTGACAAATATGAAAAGGATAAATTTCTCCAGGTGAGTTCTGCTTCAACTATTACCAGTAATAGTTATAGTAAATTTTTTGTTTCTTTGTCCATCTGTATCGAAACCATTTGTTTATCAACTTCATATATTTGATGTATTTTCTTTAATAAGCAAGGAACGCCATGTATTTATGCTATTTTTCCTGTCCAAGGAGGTATTCCCAGCACTGTATGGAGCCCGTTTTGATACAGTGTTGCAGATCCTGGTGTGGGAGTTCTTCTACCGACTGGAAGAGTTTCTCCCAGTACCAAGTTTCTCTAAGGTAAGCCATTGTTTACAGGTCCTATACTATTAAAATTATTTTAATTTTTTTTAAAGTTGTAAAAGAGTTTGTGAAATAATGAATAGTGGATTAATCTTGTAAGTGTAGACAATAAGCCTCTACACAGTACTGCTGGGGCTAGAATGGCCATGTATTTTCAAATGCAGACTCTTGTAACTATTACTTCTTATATAAATATTAAAAGTCATAGTGAAAGTCACTTCATTTGTTTTAGTTGTGAAAGATTTGGTCAACTGGCAACTAGCACATCAGGTGTAGGGAAAGTCTTGGACATTGCTGTTTATTGCCAGTTTTCCTATGCCCACACAGGTTATGAATAACAGACCGACACTGGCAAGAGTGAGATTTCAAAATTGAAAATGTTTAGGAACTTTTTTTATTAAACATCTTTCACTCTTTTCCACTTATCCAGGTATCCTCCGTGTTTGACCTGTCCTCCTCTGACTTCCAGTTTGAGCAGTTTGTCTCTGATCATGACGATCTGAGGAAGATTCTACAGCATCAAAAGCAACGACAAAAGTTGACTAAAAGTAATGGCCTGTTTACTTTACATAATGCAAAGATTACTCCCTTCTTACTGTTGATTTTGTTGAAATTCAGTTTAATTTAAAGGTGCCCTATGGAGTTTTTGACCCCTAGTAGTGCTATGGAGCTGTTTTTCTTTTAGTGTGTCCCCATTTTGTTTGGTTTGTGCACACGAATGAGGATGTACATGCACGGGTGATGCAATACACAGTCGTACGAATGGTTTCACACTATTTCACTGATCAAAAGGGGGCGGAAACGCGCCAAGATATGCAGCAATGAGCCAGCAAAGGCAGGGAAGAAGAAGAAGAAGCCTGCTAGCAAGTAGACATGGATGTACAATGCTGGATTTAATATACTTTGCAAATGTGTTATGAAGAAGGAAATGCAATGTGTTTTGGTGAGTAACGCTGAATGTAAACATAACTTTTGCTTGTTTACAAGAAAACTCCACAGGGCCCCTTTAATGGTTTGGCTAATACCTACCTCTGATCTAATCTGTTATAATTACTGAAGAATATAGACTTAAATTTAGAGTCACTTCACAAAAATGATGAGATTTGATTTGTTTGTATCTATTAGCAGCAATCAGCACCACTCTTTACATGAATTTGTACCTTTTAACATGAATGTTTTCTGCTTTAGGTGAATTCTCCTTCATGTCGGACACTATCCTGTCCACACTTGCATCTAAACAGGCGTCAGTGGCATCAGATCACACTGATAGTTTAAGGGATGGAAAAGGTGGTGACTGCAGTGATGTAGAGACTGACGACAGTTCCACTGAACCTGATCCATCAAACTCGCAGTTGCAGGAGAGAGGAAAGTCACCGCCCCCTTCCTCTCCATGTTCTGAAGAAGCTGGCGTGGCAGGTGACAGTGTGGAGCATCTTTAATTTACGAGATATCTAACGCATAATGTTCAATTACATTTGCGTGATTCTCACTGAGAAGCTATTAATTTCTTCACTGTGGTTACATTAATAAAACTAGCTCAAAGCTCTTTGGCTAAGCCTCACTGCTGCTACTACCCAATACAGTCCAAGAATTCTCAGTGACCATGGTATAAAGGCCCTTAGTGCCTTACAGAGCTATTTTCCTGTATTATGAGCTGCTGTAAAAACTAATGCTAAAAAGGTAAAACCACCTTTTTTGTGTTTTTTGCCTGCAGATCATGCCATCAGCTTAGTCCGTCAAAGCACCTGTTGTTCCCCACCAGGTGTTTACGAGACACAAGTGACACTCCTGGAGCAAACCTCAGAGGAGCCTGCAGCGGACAGTACCAGAGTCCAGGAGCGTTGTAGCGCTGGAGAATTCAAGTTTGAAAACTTGCATTCCAATGCAGAGGAAACCGAAAACCTCACCTGTCCTGCGTGCCGTAAGAGTTTTAGGAAACCAATAACGCTAAGACGTCATCTAAGAGCTGAACACCCAACACTCATGCAGCTGCACCGCTGTGACAAATGCGAGAAGACTTTCCAGACAAAGCGTCGTCTAGAGCAGCACCTTCAAGCTCATGCTGAAGTGAAACCGTACGTTTGTTCCTATTGCGGCAAAGGGCTTCCATGCCCAAAAGTGCTGAAAACTCATTTGCGTCTTCACACTGGGGAACGTCCATATGCCTGTAAGTTTTGTGATAAGAAGTTCGACCAGCCGTACTCGCTGACGCAGCACGTCAGATTGCACAAAGGGGAGAAGCCGTACCTGTGTAGTGAATGTGGAAGAGCCTTTTCCAACTCCAGTGCTTTTCTGATCCATTCACGGCAGCACACAGGTGAAAGACCATATCACTGCAAGGACTGTGGAAAAAAATACATCACACTGCAAAGGCTTAAAGTCCATCAACGAATTCACACAGACGAGCGTCCATTTCCCTGCCCCCAGTGTGGCAAGTGTTTCCGTTGCCAATCGGGGCTCGCTAAACACCATCGAATTCACACTGGAGAAAGACCTTATAAATGTGTTGCGTGTGACAAAAGATTTTACACGTCACACAACCTGAAAATACATTTGCGAAGTCACAAGTTGACAAGACAAGCTAAAGCATCTACAGAGTGATCTTTTTGGTATGGGCCCGATAACTTTACCTGCTCTCTGATATGTGGGATATTTGAACATCTGAACGTTTGAACAGTTCAAGTTTGTGTTTGCATCTGGTAAGTTATATAGTATGGAAATAAATGTTGTTGCCCCAATCTTCAGATTCATCGTCCCAACAGTCAACAAGGTCTGCACACTGAAGACACTGCAACCCTTTGCCCCATCCACTGTACGCTGACTGCACATCTGGATATTTATAGCATTGTATACAGCAGTTTGAACGTGGTACCGTACATATGCGTGTGACCTGCAGAGTTCAGTAATAATTTCTGCTATAATTGCTGGTTTTTTGTCCAATAAGGAATGTCACTTTTTATTGTCTTGCTGCATATGAATAGTTTTTGTATACCTTGGGCAATTTACTGTCTAGACTTTGCAAGTGAACTTTGAATGTCACTGAATAAAATAATTGTTATCAGGCTTAAAATGTTATGGCCTATTTGAGTGTAATTCCTGTTCTTCTCCAGACTGGAAGAGTTCCTCCCAGTACCAAGTTTTTCACCCCTAGGGGTAACTGAGCAATTAATGCTTTCATTTATATCCATTAGAGAGATTTAACATCCTTATATGTACAGTATGGGATTAATGGAAGAAAATACAGTTTCCTGATGTGTTAAAACGCTTGATATTTCAGTGCTATTGAAAGTCTCTGTTCTGTCTTTTCAACATGAACGTTTCCTTTTCATCAGGACAATTCTCCATGTCAGACACCATCCCGTCACACACTCGCGTGTAAAAAAACCTCACCGGCATGTGAAGATCAAGTTGATCATATGATGGATGAGAACAAATACAGGACTGAGAAATCACTGCGAGGAAATAAGGAACAGAAGACTGAAGCGAGGAAACAATTGTACTGTAGAAGACTGCTGTCAGGATGATGGAGAGACTGACGACGGCTTCAATGAAACTGGGGGCCATCACCACTCACTTCCTCTCTGTGTCCTGTAGAAGGCACATGGCAGGTGACAGTGGTTGGCATCTCTTCCATTGTGGGCCTACATTATTTTCTGGATAACACAAAGACGTTAGAGAAGCAAACTGACTTGTTTTTGAATAAAGTATGTTATCTTTCCATTTCTTCTCTCAAAACTGAAAGGGTGTGGAAGGGAGACTGAAATTCACAATATGCCTTGGAAAAAAATCATTCTTCAGTCAAAGTGCAAGTCCAGAGATTTTCATGTATGTGACGGACTGTCTGACCCTCTTCCACTGGCCATGTTTGGTATAAACAGAGGGGTATTGTGGCCACTATGTTTGCCTTGTGTTGGGAAAAACTAGCTTTGAGTATAGCTTGTTCTCAACTCTGATACTCTTACACAGCTAGAGCATGATGCTGTCCACTCTTCACCAAGCCCTCTGGGAAAAATTATCATGTTTACAACTTGCAAGCGTTCATGTAATTAGATAATGCAAGATGGTATCAATTAAATTTGGGTTAAACTTCCTTGAACGACAGACTTTGGCTGACGTGAGGCACCCATGTTTGTTTGGTTTTCAGGCTCTTCAGTATTTCTAAATCGTTGAATATTGCCTAGAGCGGAATCCGCAAAGGCTTGACTGTGAAGTCACACAACTCTAGAGGCTGCAACTAACTGGTCAGTTGCTTGGTCTGTTAAATGTCTTGGTGATGTTTTCAAATTGTTATGGCTGACCAACAGTCCAAAACTCTATGATGAATGTCAATTTATAGTGATACAAAACAGAGAAAGGCAGCAAATCCTCACATTTTAGAAGCTAGAACTGGAACAAAATTGTGCTGACTATATTTTTCTTTCTTGAAAGCAAATAACAGGGACAAAATCTTCACATGGCATGTAGATTGAGCGAGTTTATCCCTAATTCTCCTGTTTCCTGTTGGCAGAAACAGCTGCCAGATGCTCAGAAAGTGAATGAACATCTGGATCTGAGCAGACGCAAGGAGCCATTGAAAGAGGATGTGATTTAGTGTTCTACAGGAGCTGTCTGTCCCATTCAGCACGAAACCAAAGCACAAGAGAGAGCGCAGATGAACACACCTGCTGGGAAAGTGGGAAGACGTTCAAATCACTGGACCTCTTGAAAGGACAGCAATGTGTTCACTTTTTGAAGCGGCCAATCCAGCGCAACAACTGTGACTAAACAGAGAAAAACCTGAAGCAGCGTCACATTGTTCACTCAGCAACACTAAGCATGCGCATGAGGACACACAGGAGAGAAACCGCAGCAGTGTCTCTATTGTCACGAGATGTTTTCCCAAAAATCCAACATAAAAGTGCATCTATTGCATCATCTGATGTGACAGATTAAAGCCTAGTTCATTTCTTATTCAGGACAAGCTGTTAATGTGTCTTCATATCACAAAATAACTACAAATCAAATGTTGCAGCTCAAACAAATATGGAAATGGTGCTACTGTAACAAGGGCTAAGGTGTACACATCCATACCAGGCATTTAAATTTCATAATAAACTATGAAAATGGCTCGTCTTATTTGTTTGTCTGTTTGTTTTTTGTCACACAGCCAGGCAGGTGTCACCTTTGACTGCACTGTCTACAGTCACCCCTTCAAATGTGCAATTTCTCCTTTTCACCACCTGAGGGAGACACACACCTTGTTATGTTCCAACCGAATGTGGATAAACTCACCGACAAAGGGGCCTTTAAGAAATTCACTTGCTTAAACTTCCCTAATGGCATCCCTCTCAGGAAACAGAACTCAATAATTCATAACAGGCGCTCATAAATTTCAATGAGTTTCTAATTAGGAGGAGCCCAGAGTAATTGTCTCTGAGGCGGTTCTAACAGGAGGAGGATCATGCTGACAGACTGACAGAGTCCTTGTGGCAGATTGCTGCAAATCACCTAATTATAAGTAGAAGTCAAACTTTCGGCTTTTAATGATAATTTTCTGCCTTTATTGGATAAGTTTACGATCGATGGAGAAAGGAAGGCGGAGAGAGGATTACATGTGACAAATGTGCCAGACATGAATCTGACATTTTCATCTTTACTTACAGCAAAACTGAGACTATAGAACCATTGCACAACAGTGATAGATTAAGTCATATTTTTCATTAATGATTGCTTACATATTCTTAAATATACTACATTATAGAGGCAATTTGTGAAATTAATATCTTTGTATGTTCTTCTGTGCAGCAAATGATGTACGTCAAAAAAACAACAAAAAACAGTGCAATGAAAGGCTTCTTAGGATCTTGACATTTTTTCAGTTGAGCCTGTTGATTTTATGTTGAGGACACTGAGGTCATGTCCTCAGTAACTTCTTCTGGGGAATTTAGCAATGTTGCAAGGTGTTTATATTCTGCAATTAAAAGCTTACACATGCTAAGCTATTTCTTAGGCTGATTCCAGTTTTTGATGTGTTTGTTATTGAGTTTTAGAGGTGCTGCTAGGCTAGCTCTTTCCAGTATTTCTGCTAAGCTAAGCTAACCAGCTTCTGGTTCCAACTTCATATTTAACAGATGGGTATGGGAGTGGTATCAATCTAATTTTCAGCAAGAAAGCAAATAAGCACATATTCCCAAATTGTCTAACTATTCCTTTAAAGATGCTGGGAGGAAGATAACAAGACATAACAGAAATATTGATATTAGCCTGCCAAACACATTTGCTTGACTGAATTACCGCTAATACTGCAGAGAGATGAATAACATCCAAGTGCAGTAAAGCAGACAGTGTAATAACAGTAATCACTTAGTGAAGTTCATTTACAGCAGTAAAACAAAGGTCGCTGACACCCCCGTTCTGGACGTCCCATGGATATTAGGTACTATTTACTGATACTGATAATTTAGTGAGATAACTCTTAAGGATGGTGTCTGGTGGCTGTGGAGGGACATCCAGAGGTATTTTGTATGTGTGTGAGCACATGAGCTTTGGCTTGGCAGAAGACACTGGACAGGTGGATGCTCAGCCAGCCAAAGTCCCATTACTTGCTCAGGGGGCAACCAGTGTGTGTGTGTCCCTGGGTGTGTGTGCGCGTGCATGCATGTGGTAATTACTTTTTCACTCTGTGTGTGCATGTTTGTGTGTGTGTGTGTGTGTGTGTGTGTGTGTGTGTGTGCAGACGGGGTGATTAGGGATGGGTGGCGGGTGGAGGGGCTTGTCAGAAGTTATCTTCCCATCTCATCTCATCATAGGCAGTCTGGCGGATTCCCTCGATGGCTCAACAGCCCGACGCCGCGGTGCTGCTGTCAATCGGCCCGTCAACGCCTGCAGAAATCGATGCCAATCTCCCTCGGTTTCTATTTTTAACCGAGGCTCAGCACCCAGGCCTTTGATAAGGATGCTGCCTCCTTTTGGCTCTCCTCTTTGCCTCGGATGAGCGGCCCCCCCTTCCAACCTCTTTCTCCTCCCCTGCTGATGAGAGGTGATAACAGACAGACGAGATGGAGCTAAAAGCACAGACCTGCCTGACACTCTGAAAGAAGCTTTCATGGTGGGGAAAATGATGATTGTTAGCACTATTACAAGTACTAAGAGCCATACGGGGTGTAATATTATTGGTCAAAGACACGATTGCATTTAAATAGTTACTTTTATCAGTGCTAGTACTATTACCAATGGTACTTCTGCTACAACTACCAATAATACACTACTACTACCTTTACTTAAGCCTTTCATTGACAAAAATATAGCAATACCACAATGTTAGATGTACTCGGGTGCTCTTTCAGGATGTGAAGATGTTGATGCATTAACTGGTATTAGAAGTATGTTAACATTTTCGGGGGAAAAAATTGAATTTTGAACATCTACGTTTCCATGACACAGGGCAAACTCTGTTGCTGATGAAGATCATGGAATATGAAAGCTCCAGAACAGCTACTAAATGGTTACAAATGGTTAAATGGTTTTGGTAACTGTTTTAATATTGCAGGCAACTTGACTGTAACATTCTATCATTAAGAAGTGTGACAAATCATATTTTATGAGTTTATTGTATGTTTCTTTTTTCATATATAACTTAATTCTGCAAAGTCACTGTTAACTGCAGCCCTCTGATTTATGTGTGGAGTATACACATATGTATACAGATGAGTGATAAATCTCTATCAGGATGACAATGCCACTATCCACTATCCCCAGGCCGTGAGGGGTCACCGAATGGTTTGATGATTATGAAAATGATGTGATGAGTTGGATTAACTGGGCAAAGCTGGCAACTGCCCCAAAAGCTCCAGGTTCACTGTGTGCCAGTTGCTTTTTGGTAATTGACTAAAGTACAATAAGACCTGCCCTGCCTCATTATGTAATCTAATGGCCCTATCTTGTAGAAGGGACCTGTGTCAAAATCTAGTTGTACCACTATTATTTTAGTTTATGATGTGCTCACATGGTGCATTTTCCTAAATAAAGTTGTGTCTCATCAAATTACTACCTGACATATAGAAGACCTGGTATTCCAGTATAAGAGTGGTTTCAGGGTCTCAGTGCAAAATATAACGAAGCTGCCATCTACAATGTGCTGTGTTTACTGTGCTCGATGGGAACTTGGAGACATCAGGAGCCCAACAGCAAATATTTGCCCCCACACAAAACCCCTTTGGAAGTTTTCATGTTTATTAGTTTAACAACACTGAGTCAAAGTAGACTTAAATGTGGCTTTTTTTTTGGACACAGAAACCCTTTAATGTCAGAGTGAAAACACGTCTCTACAATATTATCTAAATTATTTACAAATATAAAATACAAATGATTCACCTCCTTTAATATGACACACCTAAATCATCTGTCACTGGTGCAGCCAATTGATCTTAGAAGTCACATAACTAGTTAAATTGAGATTACCTGTGTAATGTCAAGAGATTTTTTATTGATTGCAGTATTATTAATACTCCTGTATCTGATTTGGTGAGTCAGTATTGTTGCAAAAACGACACCATGAATACAATGGAACTAAGCAACTCTGCATGAATCGTGGCCTTTGTAGTCACGTAAGGGAGATTTTGGACCCACAATGTTCTCCACCAAAATCATGAAAACACCAAATGAGGTAATATCTTTTGGAAGAATTATGTTTTATTCTTCCAGTAAAGTTTGAGATACTTTGAAGCTCTTGTGAAGATTTTTCCTTTAATATATCACCCATCTGTATATACTAGAGCATAAAATACCAAAGTAGTATTCCCAAGTGTCAGCAACTCAGAACTCTGATTAAGCACAGTACAAGACAAAATGTACTTATCACCACCTGACTATTGTTTCTCCTCCTGCTACACTGCTTGTACTCGAGTTCCCTGCTTGTTTTTTAGACGGGATGGGAGCTCCTCTCCTCTACGGACTCGACGGTGCTTTGTCACCACTCAGCGTACGTTGCAGAAGGAACTCCTGGAAAATTAATTCCCCCCTCATGAGCTTGACTTCAGATGTTGCACATTAATAATCACTATTGCGATGCGAGTCCTGCGTCAACAGCAGTCATGTGCTGACGAGTGATGTTGTACTGGGAGTTGTCGGAAATGTGTCACCGATTAATTGTGTTTGACACAATAGTAGTGGCGAAGGAGTGAAAAATGTTTTGTTTTGAAAGCGAAAACTTTGAAATTCAGATCATTAGTTTTTAGAAGCTGTAGAGCACATCATTTTTTTTTATTATATTTTCTTTAAAGTTTCTCTTCTGTCAGGAGTCATCTCGCTAATTTGACTATAACTCACAATAATGTTGAGATCCTTTTCATGGTTTTAAGTAGAACAAAAAATGATGCACATTTAATTAGTGCAAGTTCGATGCTTTAACAGCCTCTCTGTCCCTGACTTTGATGCAGACACTGCAGCAGTGAGTAGGCAGGGCGGCCTGCTGGTTAGACAGAGCGTTATGTAACTGAGAGGTCACAGGTTTGACCCTCATGACACCCAGTGTTAATCAACAGCTGTGTGTTTTGGCACTATGCCCTTGAGCAAAGTAACCCTAACTTATCTGAAGTCATGCTGCATTAGAGCACCATCCTAATATCTAAAATATATTTTCATTGTAAAACAGGAATAAATTGATCCACAAGCTTCGGCTATCATCTCCATTTCTTGCATTTTGTGGAAAATATCTTGTGGCATTTCTTTTAGTGCATGCATATTTTGCTCTTAAGTTGTTGGCAGAACTCATTTCAAACATTTTCTCTCTAATTGGGTGTTTTTGTGGATGCTGGATTAATCAGCCGCAGGGTATTTAATGTTGTTTGGGCAGCTGAGAGGTAATACAGCCAAGCCATTAACATATCATTAAAGAGTCCTAAGCACTGTAATTGCAGCCAGAACGCTGACGCTACACTCTCATTAAGTGGACTCTGAGAGAGGAGACATCTCGTTGTGATGGGTTTTAGTGAGATGTTGAGAAAAATCTGTGTAACTCAGCACACTGTTGTCACAATGGGATGTTCACAGGTCACACTGTGAGCAGAGATTGTTTTCAAAATGCCATGTAGGCTTCTGCTGAGGCATCTGAACTTTCATCATTCAAAGGACTGGTTGAGGTTGCAAAGGACTCAAGTTTCTTTCTTCCATTATAGGTTTTTAGCCATGCTAGCGCCACCATGAGGTTGGCATTTGGGGTTGTAAGTGATTTGTCTCAATAAGTATAGATCTCTGGGAACTTTGGTGATCCCCTGACTTTTCATATAACACCATCATCAGGTTACAACTTTAATCTGTCAAATATTTGGTTTATGACTTAACACCTGCAAAACTAATGACATTCCCATCAGCCTCAGCTGTACGTTGTGTTTAGTGCTTACTAGCTTTTTTCAAAAAGGATTGCAGAACCTTTCTCTCTTTCTTTGAGGATAAGATTAGAGATGTCAGGACTAGCATCATCCCTTCTTCTACTCGTACTCACTTTTCTGCTTATCCAACTTGGCCGTCAATGTTAGACTGCTTCTCTCCTTTTTCCTTGCAAGACCTCATTGATCTGTTGGGCAGTATAAAACCTTCCTCATGCCCTGTAGATATTTTACCAATGTCCATGCTCAAAAACGTACTTGGGTCTATTGGTCCATGCCTGGTCTCTATTATAAATAGTTCTCTGCAATCTGGTTGTGTTCCAGCTTATTTTAAACATGCAGTTGTTAAGCCTCTAACCACTGAAACAGCTCTTCTCAGAGTCTCCAATGACATACTGTATGATGTTTTCTGATACAGGTGAATGCTCTGTTTTGGTGCTGCTGGATCTTAGTGCCACTTTTGATACTGTCGATCACAGCATCCTGACTGAATGGCTTAGGCAGTGGGTAGGTGTCTTTGGTAGTGCCCTGGACTGGTTCGCCTCCTGTTTCTCTGATATAAGTTTAGTGATCGTGTCACTTGGTCCCTACGTGCCTGAAACTGGTGTTCTTTCCTGTGGTGTGCCTCTGGGTTCTGTCTTGGGTCCTGTATTATTTGCTTTGTATGCTTCCCTTAGGTCATATTATTAGCAATTTAAAGATATCTCTTATCACTGTTACGCCGATGATAACTGTATGTCTCTTTTAAGCCTGATGAGACTGACAAACTGACTGTTTTGCACAATTTTCTGCCTGCTTTTAAGGACTCTATGGCTAACAACTTTTTACAGCTAAACACCAATAAGACTGAGGTCCTTATTGTCCTGTAGGTCGAGTCACATCACACCCATCCTATCATCTTTACACTGACTTCCCATCAAATTCAGGATTCATTTTAAGGTTCTTATTTTCACATATAGAGCCCTGCATGGTCAGACACCTGTGTACATCTCTGACCTGTCCCATCCGTATCCACCCAGCTCACTGGTCGTTTCTCGCGCTTGACTGAAAACAAAATGTGAGTGTGCCTTCGAAGCGGTGGCTCCGACAATGTGGAACGCTCTTCCTATAGACTTACTTCTCTGTTGATGCCTTTAAAAAGCAGCTGAAGGCCCATTTATTCAAACTGGCCTTTGTCTCGCCTCGTGCTGTCCAGTGTTTGTAATTTTGTTAGTGTTTTTTTAAGGTCTGTTGTTGCTTATGTTTGATTGTTTTATTGTTTTTACGGTTTTATTTTTAACAATTTTACTCTTGTGAAGCACTTTGTGACCTTGCTTTGTGAAAGGTAAATAAACTTTACTTAGTTACTTACTGTATATCTGCTAAAAATCAGCTTTAGCAATGTCACTGTTAGCATGCCATTTAGCTATAGACGCCACCGCGCCGAAGTACAGACTCATAGAGCCGCTAGCATGGTTGTAGACTCTTAGTCTTCTTAGATTAGTTTCTTCTTGGGTAATATTTGTTTTCTAGGAGCAGATGTTTCTTTTGTCCAATGTGTAAATTTAATTTTGGAATGAAACTTGTCATCTGCAGATACTGCAGACAGTGACACACACTGCAACACTTGCTCTTTTCATGAAACACATCAACCTGTCTGAAAGCTAAGCCTCCCTCACTGAGTTCAACTGGTAAATCCACTGCGCTCATGAAGGGAGATGTAAAGGAACACAAGGAGACAAGTTAAAGGTGGATTGAAAGCTAATTAAACAAAGGGATTATGCAAAAGAATGTTCATATTAATATTAGGATGGATTCGATTTTTCGTCTATTTTATCATAGAAGGTAAACTTTATGACAAAAATGTCATAATTGTGCATAAAACTTTGTGGAATTCTAAAAACCTTGTTTTATTGACTCATCCTCTGTATCTACACTTTACAGGACTCGTCTGTGTCAATATTTGACAGACTTTCTGGTTTAATTACAGATTCCCTTTTGTGCACTCGCCCAAATTTCAGGGATTATCCAATTACCGCTTGCGTGCTGACAAACAAGGGGGCCTCTTTGCCTTTCACTAATTAGAATGAGTGGTGCCAGTGCTCAAAGGAGAGTCCTATCACTGAGAATTATTGAATAGAGAAGGAGTAAAAAACCAACAACAACAAAAAAAAGGATATGTGGTCTGCCTGGGGCTGCTTGTGGATTTCCTCTGATTTCATCAGAAAAAAGATGGCTGAGGCGATTTCCCCAGACAACAGCCAGCTGGTGTGTGTAGGCGAGCTTTGCTGCCCAAAATCTCTGAGAAAAGAAAGTAAAAGAATCACGCTGTGCCTCTGCAAATCATCCTCTGCATCAGAGTTACCCCTAAACAATTCTTCAGCTCGCCTGCTGTTAGACAATTTTATGGAAAAACATGGTGTAGCAAGAATGACATCTTTATTTTTTAATGAATCAGTCTGCAGTTGTGGTGTTATGTATGGCAATTTCATGGGTTATAATAGAACATTTGTGTCACTGATAGGCAGTTTGAATTGCACTTATTGGGTCCTTATTAGGTATTTCAGTACCTTGTGTCTATTATTGACTTACTTATAAACCAATTACTATCTACTGAAGCTTAATTACAGTTAACATTTACTGTTACTAATAATTTAACAGGCTTTACTGCTGTATTCCTGCTGCTCTCTCACTGTTTGTGCTCCTTATTTCGCTACATGTTGCACACATAAACCTGTCTGCCTCTTGTGTTGACTTTGCCCTGAGTTTTGATCAAATCCAGTGAGAGATTTAAGTTAAACAGCCCAACTTACAAGAGAAGACCTCTCGTAAATCTGGAAACTGGAGACCCAGTGTCTGTCTTTGTGCGTACAGTTGTGCCTGCGTGTGGCATTTGAAAAACAAACAACAAAAAAAAAAAGAGTTTGACAGACAAATGAAACAAGAGATATGCGGCAGGTTGAACAGGCGTGATTCATAATTTATTGAGCAGCACTGACGTTACAACAGGGAACAAATGAAGCAGTGAACACAAAAGAGCATTATTTATTACAGGAAAAAAGTGGAGCCTGAGGGGGGATGGATACAGTAGCACAACACTAAGCCTACTGTACACAAACACGCTACGTTATTGCAGCTGTCAGATGAAAATCCCATTACTCCAATTCTGATGATTTTCATGTTTTTACCTGAACTTGAGGATTATGAGACCTTGTACAGCTCGATCAAGTGTCATAACCCGAGGACTCTTGAAAAGCCGTTGCATAAGAAAAAAAAAAAGCACAGCTGTCAAAGCGGAAATTAGGGTTTGGTGTGTTATTTCTCCGAACATTTTGGAAATTTGAGGTTTACAGTCAGATCATAACTGAGGAACGCAGGAAAACACATACACACCCTCAGGCGAAACAGAGGATGGCAGCAATCTATTTAAACACATCTCCACCTTAATTTTCCAGTGCTGTTTTAAATAATGCAGCCTCTTTCCCATAGATGCCATGATGGTTGATTCCCACCTTTAGATTCCAATCGACCCCTGCTGCTCCCAGGTCGAATCCTCTCTCAGTCTCCTCTAATGTATCCCCACTGCTCTACTGTTCCCTCAGACCTCCTCATGTCTCTATAAAAAAGAAAAAACTACTTCATGTTTCCGGTTCCGATTGAGAACCGGAAACATGAATTAAACTGATAATGCAAGCAAAAGAAATCCATCTCACCCGCTGAATATTAGATCATAACAACTTACAGCTTTGAATAAATCATTAAACCTCTGCAGACCATATCTATTGCAATTTCATCTTGAATAATTATCCACCTCATATTGGTGCAGAAGTAATGTCACACAATTGCAAGCATGTGTCAAATTCTTGTAATATCCAGGGATTAATAATTCAGTTTTTGGTTTCCGACAACAACCCATTTAGGCTTTATTCAGATTCTGCTCGGGAGGAGAGAACGAGCGGCGTATATTTCACAGCAAATACAAACAGAAGGTTGACATTTAAACCCAAACTCCCACAGCACCCAACTGGACCCAAGAGGAACAGGATAATTTGAGTTTCTTGCTTAATTGGTTGACACTGAGTTCAGTTCCGGCAGAAAATTGCCATTATTAGCCATTTTGAGCTGGCCAAACTGTCCTGGACCTAATTTGCGAGTGGACGATAAATTAAGGGGTTTGCACTGAGCCGAGTTGCAGTTTTCAGGTTGGTGCTAAAAGCTTTAAAGGAACAGTGTTTGTCTGATCAGTCCTAAGGGAGCCCTTACAAAGAGTATATGTGAAATGAATAACCAAAGACTAAAGTGTATGTGAATTTATAAATAAACAAAAAAGCATATAGTCATTGTCTGGTGAACACCACGTATCTCCAAGTTTGGTGATTTAGGATTTTTGAGACAAACTGAACGATTAAGTATTTCTTTATGGGCTGAGAACATTTGCTTTGTTTCATAAAGCTGCTATAATCAATATCTTTAGTTAACAATGGAACAAATGACATGTAATGTGAAAGGAGTTGCTCATAGCGACCAACCCAAAGATAGCTCTATGGAGTGTTTTAACTTCATTCAGCTCATTGTTTTGGTTTTCCAGCATGCAACTTTACTGCTTTCAGCCAAAACGCCTTATCCGTACCTTATCTGCCCAGCACCAAAGCGCAGACAGACACAGTTAGTGACTCGCTGGTGAACTAAGTGGAGCATTTAGCAGCTAAAGAGCCAGATATTTCCCTCAGGAGTTGGTGGAGACCAAAAACAGAGCTAACATGTAAATATTAAATATACATTCCTGAAGTGGACAAAAACATGACTTCAAATGAATGCTAATGTTGCTAAGTAACTGCTGGATGTGTTTGCTAACAAGTTGGCCAACTTTATAAGGTTATATTATGTCAGTGCTGTTTTACAGCTTTTCTGCTTCCCCCAAGTGGCCAAAAATCAGATCAGTTAATGCAGGTTCAAGACAATTAAATGGGATTTTCTGAAAAATACATCATCACAAAGCTGAAGCTCATGAAAAGTTGTTGGAGATATATGGTTGACAGCAGTAGCATGTGAAACTGATATTTGTGATGTGCAATATTTCAACCTTCTGCAGGTCACTTTATAACACATACTGTGTCCTGTAACAGGTTTCTGTATGTTCTCACCTTTGCTTCATAGGAGAATACATAGTCACATCAGATTCTGTACATTATTAAACAACATTCAAGACCTACCTCTGCAAGTTTTTTTAATTTCAATTGTGACATCCACTCCTCCTGATCTCTATTTTGAGAACTTCCCAGCTCCAGTTTTGTACAACAACCCCGGGGCAGAGGAATGCAGGAATGCGTTTGAAATTCAGAGCACGTGCAGCCAGCATGCAGGTGGGAAAGGTAGGTCTGTTCACAACTTAAGATTTGTTCAGATTGATTTGTCAGCCCAAACTTACAGTACATTCTGCTCCTTGCCTTAAAACCAATTGTTGAATTAAGTATAATAACCATTTAATAATGTAATTTAAAAGGATTTTTTACACTACAAATCTGGTCTAAAAAGATGATCCACTCTGCAGTGATTACCCTGTACTATTTTTACTGTGTGCATATTCTGATAATGGGCAGGACACTGATGTGAACATGGCAGCTGTCATATCCACAGGAAGCTCGCTGTGTGTGTTGGCCAGCGCGTTGAGCACTCACCGCGTGTTTAGTGGCTTCTACTCCTACATGAACCCATCTACCATCACGTAGGAATAAAAAGCCATAAGACACAACAGCAATCTCACAGGAGGGAGGAAAAAGAAGGAAGGAGGAAGGCATATTAACTCTGCGTTGCCAGAAATAAAGGAGGGGTTGCGTGCTCTCACCAGGAAGGTTGAGGAAAAGAAGGAAAGTGTAGAAAGTGATCTCCAAAAGGGCAGGGGAACCGGGGATAGCATGGTTGAGGAGAAAAAGTGGATTTGAAGAGGAAGGAAACAAGGGAAGGAAAGTCATTCAAAAGGCAGAGGTAACCTACAGGTGATACAAATATTTACAAGACCATGCCCTCTGTTTGTCTTTCCCTCTGTTTGATAATGTGCTTCTGTCTGCAGCAGGTAAATATGTATTGCAGGCATTGTTAGATTCTGAAATTCCTCTGTGTGTAAACTATATTTGACATGCTCGAAGCAAGATGCTCTGATGAACCTAACCAAACTCCATCTGCTCTGTCTCCAAATAAACACGTTTTTTTAGTCTTACAAGCAGCCACACATGTTCAAATGCAAGCTCGTCAGATGTTGCACAAATAAATATTTATCCCTTAAAACTAGACACGCTCCCAGTAATATCCACTTGATAGTGTCTGTTCACAGCTCTTCTGCAGCAGAAAGCCAGTCACGCCTGTGTCTAAAGGGGTTACAGTACGAGTGTGTGCACGCACAAGTAAGGCACGTCCAGATAAATATGTATGACTCCACCGCGGTAGGTTTCCTGCTTTGTATGCTAATGATCTTATTCAAGTTTAATATTGCAACTGTGGTGCAATGAAGGTGGGGAGGTGGAGGAGGTGGTGGTGGTGGTCTGACACACCGAAGAACGGACCTGCGGATCCTCACAAATCCTCTGTAAGGCCTCAGGCCTGAGCAGTGAGGTAACAGGTTACATTTATTCTTGCTAATTAGACTTGAAAAAGGATGGATTTCCATGCACTCAGTTTCACGAGTGTAAAGGTTGCAGTTACTCTTGATAAAATAAGCCATTTTGTTGTATGTATTCGACTAGAGATATACATATAAAACATAATTTGAATAGCTATTATGGTGCCGTTCAAATATGAACCTACAAATAAGAATTCAATGCAATTAAGTGATTTCTATTCTATGTATATTCGCTTGATTTTAGTAGGAAAAGGAAACCACAATTAATTGAAGAAACAGATTATGATGCCAAAATAGTGTAAACCAGTGATATTTACATGTAAACACAACCAGATTAACGTTATGCTCTCTTGTAGACTAATCTACCCCGTAGTCTATAAAGTAGTTAAAATTTGTTTTACTTCAACCAGGTGCAACATTAACATGCTGCATACACATGAATGAATCAGTAATAATAATCTAAGAATACATAATAGTATGACACTCAAAGAGGCCATTTTTCTGCATTAAGTACTTTTACTTTTGATACTTCTGAGTACATTTTGCTGATAATACGTACTTTTACTTGAGTAACATTTTCAATGCCGGGCTTTTTAGTGAGTGGTATTACTACTTTTACTTACGTAAAGGACATGGATACTTTCTCCACCACTCTTATATTATAAGTTATGATGCATTATTATAGATTGAACTACCCAGTATATAAAGTAGTTAAATTTAACCTTAAAAAGCTGTTCAATGTGAATGCATCACTACTCATAATCCAGTAGTACTCCTTCCACCACTGGGTACTTTACTTCCAATATATGCAACATTACACTTATAGTTCACTACATTTGAGGAATACATTGTACATTTATTCCACTACCTATTAAGTGACTTGAAAATTAAGATTTTAGATGCAAAACATATGATCATCTCATAGTATATGACGCATTATTGTAGATTAAATTCTTCCACCACTTAATTGTTTTACATATTACACTTAGCAGGTTTATGTAGTAATCTAATCTGCAAATGATTCCACTTAACAGTTGATATGTTCTGGTCTACCTGGAGATACTATGACTAAGCACTCAGCAGAGGCTTGACAAAGAAAATAGTGATGAAAAAGATTTTCGGAAGGAAGTAGGATGAGCAAGGGTTCATGTTAGTGTGTGTGTGGGGTCATATGTGATTCCCTGTATGTATCTGCACTCTGTGTTACACACACACATCCTTGTGTCAGGTGAGGCTGTGTTCAGGCTCCCGGTGTCGCACGTCTCTGCATCAACTCCTGAAGGATCCTGCGACAAACACAGAAGAGAGGAGACAGGAGGCGTGTTCACACAGAATTCAACCTGAAGAGTGAAAACCTTATTACTCCACTGCGGCTGTTATTTAATGAGTCAATCTTATGGCTTCATTATTGAATTAAAGCTCATTATCTTTTGTTTGCTGAGTTCCTACAATAGCAAGGAAGACATTTCTGAGTTTCAGCTGTCAGTCTTAAAAAGCTGTCAATCTTTAAAACGTTTTCCTTCCTCCTGAGAAAGTATGAAGTCTTAAAAGAGTTCATACTGCGATTTTACAGACACACCCACAATTTACAGCTTGAAAAAGCCATTAACCACAAACCAATTAGGTCCCTTGTTGAGCAGCAACTACTTCTTGATGACTAGCGTAGTTTACAATGCCTAATGAAAAGTTAATAGTGAGCACATTCCTGCACCTGCTAACGCCTCCACTGAAGTAAAAATTGGATTCAGGATTTAAACCATGAAGCATGTGGGTAAAAGTCTCCATAAGCTCCCAGTAAGAATACTGTACCTACATATTTTGGAGAGAGGAACCGACTGTCCTCATGAACGAAAAAAGTTTAGCTTTTAATTTATCATCTAAAAGGCTCTGGAAATTGTTTGGGATAACACTTCACACAATGAGCTGTGACATCTTCATTGAAAAATGATTGATTGGGCTGCCAGGGAGAAGGGCTGTTTGAGAGACAGATCACTCAAACAGTCAAGCTGTAAAAGCCCAATAATATGATGAATGGTCTATTTACCCAACAGATGAGGAGAGACTTGCATAAAGATTAAACGTGTGGTTTTGGACGTGTCCTGGTCACAGAATAGATTGGAAATTTGAATAATATGTCTGTGTTCTCCGTCAGGGAGCAAGTTGGAAATGAATTTAAGTTGTGATTTTCAACTGCGAATGATGTCGCTTGGCTCATTTATCACCTCGGATTGTCTTGCCGCGGGAAAAAAAAATGGGTTTATCGATTATGAGGCTTCACACCTGTGTGGATTTTCCACCTGCACAAATCCTATAAACACAGGCCACCAAGGGTCCTTAAAAGATTTTAAAAAGGTGTGGATATTTGTGATTAATTCCCTCTACTTTGAACTTATTTCTTTGTGCACAAAGAAAGTTTGAGCCACATTATCATTATGGCAAAACCATTATTAGTTACGCATTATTCTCTGTCACTGGAGGCCCTTGTGTCTATATACTCATGTATCACAAATGGACCATTTAACACCTATAACACGCACAAACTGTATCTAAAGTCACTAATCACTTAACCAAACAATGTCTCTGAGGATCGAGAGCGCATGTTGATATAGTGACCCAATTTTTTTTACACATAGCATCTATAATTGATGTGTAATAGATGTAGCAGCCTCAGATCAGATAAGGGCTTGGCTCTGATGGATCTCCAGATAGGCTTTCGTGGGGGGAACAGATGTAGAGTCGTGCATCAGAGAGGGATGGGGTTGCCTGTGATCGTTTCCACCCTGCAGCGAACAAAATAGCCCTCATATATCCCTGTAATCTGCATTAGCGGCGGAGCACAAGCCAGGAGACAGCACAGAGGGGGATGAGTAATGGGGCTACCGCTGATTTGGCAGGCCTATATTACACCTCAAAACTGAGGCATGCCCAACTGGCGAGAATATGAAATGAGGATGTCACAAATGAACATCATCCACCCGGAACGCAATATTTATCAGCCTATATTACACCCAAAAACATGTTTTTAGCAAGCCAAGGGCCCTTTTTTTCTTTATGTTCTCTTGGTGGCTCGAGTTACATTTAACCGAAATAGCAGTGCTTCTCTCAGTGGTGGAAAGAAACTAAGCACATTTACTCAAGTACTGTACTTAAGTATACAATTTTTGGTTCTTGACTATCTCCATTTTAGGCTACTTTATACTCCTAAGAAATAATGTACTTTTTACTCCACTGCATTTATTTGACAGGTGTAATTATTATTTTACATAAAAAAAGCATATGAAAAAAATACATCATATAAAATACAATGCATTGCTAAAGATTAAACCAGTTGTTCCCAACCTATTTAACATTTTTTTGATATTTTACAAAAAGTCTGTTTTCAGGTGTCTGTGAGTTGTTAGCAGTCTATGAGTCTATGAGTGTAGACAACAAGTCCTCCAAATTAAGCTATAAAATATATTGTTTGTCCATGGCCTCCAGAACAACACATGGAAGACGTCCCTCTAAGCTTTATGATATGACAATGCTTTGGTTAAAGTTTGGTTAGGTTTAGGCACGAAAACAACTTGGTTAGGTTTAGGGATACATCGTGGTTTGGGTGAACATGTCTATTTCATTAAGGTTGGGGAACGATAGTTGTCATGCTTTAAAAAAAGGACAACATTGGCTGTCTCCTGTGTTAAAGTCTGATGTTTTGTTGAACCATCCATCCACCTGACTTTCTCCTTTGCTCCCGTCATAATTACTTCGTGTGCTTGAGGGCTTTGTCACTTGAACGTAAACAAATGTTGTTTTGGGTCACTTACTGAAACGAAGAAAGAACAACCAAGGAGTGATTTCCCCTCTAAACTTCTATTCATTTAAATTACTGTTCGAGGTCCAAAGAGGTCAAACTCAAATAAAATGTCACAAAAAAGTCAAAAAAATAAATACAGATTTCTGTAGCAGAACTTTTTTCTTCTTTCCTCTCCCATTAATCATCTCATGACCCCTCAGATTTATATTATGACCCTTTGGTGGGGTCCGACCCCTATGTAGGGAACCCCTGACTAAGCTACCTAATTGTAGTATAATAAAGTTGTTAGAACTAGCTCCACCTCGACCAGCTACAACATTAACATGTTACTTACACATTGATACATCAGTAGCAATCTCATTATGTAATATATGATATTATTATATCAGTCACAGGGGCCATTTTTCTGCAGAACAAGTGCTTTTACTTTGCTTGTACTAAAGTAGGATTATAAATGCAGGACTTACTTACTAACTTGTAATGAGTATTTTTATATTTCGGCATTGGTACCTTTACTTAAGTAAAGGGTCTGAGTTCTTCTTCCCCCTCTGGCTTCTATTGACGGGCACATTTCAGCTGGCTTTCTATTTCCACCCAGTTCTCAGTATGCCGTGGGATGAGTAATGACCTAACATTGGTTTGGCATCTTCTGTCTGTATTACAGAAAAAAAAAAAAACAGAGCCACGAGCAATGCTCTGTCTGGCAAGAGTATGAACATGAGCCCAGAGCCAGAGCAAGAAACAAATGTTTCTGTCCAGCAGCCACAGTGGTGTGTGCATCCTAAAAAAAAATAAAAATCACATCCAAAATAAAGTGTATTACACTCTGGACCCAGAGGGGAAAAGCAATTAGTTACATCTACTTTACTTTGTCTCTAGAACTTTTTTTTACTTTTACTTCTGAATCAGCTATAACAGAGGAGTAATACGCAGTGGAGTTATTTTTAACAGAATATTTTTAATTATGTGAGTAAATTTTGAAGACAAGAAACTCTAGCTGTAACCCAAATAGCAGAAATCTTTTCATCTCATCTCAAACAGAGCTAAATCCTAAGAAGTGAAGATATAAAATGAGAGCATAACAAACACAGCGCCTGGCATTAAACTCTTGTAATGGCTTGTAACAGGATATGCTTTCTTGCTATCTGAAATTAAAGCGTAGATATTACATCCCTTGAGGCCAATCAAGTAGTTATGTGTATATTCTGCCGGGACACTAATGTACTCCTACGAAGCATGTGTTTGTGTGCTCAGTGTGTTTGTTGTTTCTCCACGTTTGTGTGAAAGCATTTTAATTTCCTCTCATAATTCATGGTTTCCCACATTAATAGATTGATTCTGGTGCACTCGTGTTTCTATTTACAATTAAAATACCTCATAAACAAAACACACAGCTCAGGGAAAGAATAGCTACAGTGTCTACACTCTGCTAATGTTGTTATTTTTGCTCCACTTTGAATAGAAATTCGATTATCAGGAAGAGAGAGATAGCATGCTGCAACATAACAAATGGTGCAAAACTTTTACTTCTTCATCAGACAAAACCAAATCATTTAATCAACACCGCTGCCTGAAAACATCAGCATATGGTGGGCATTAAATTGACATCATGGAGTGACGAGCAGCAGGAGTGCCTGTACGTCAACCCATCAGTTTTCTCTTCAGCCTTTACAGGATATGTATGCTGCTGCCGCTGCATGGCTTTTCATTATCTGAGTGACAAATCAGCAAAATGGAAATGCTGAAAAGCTGGAGATGAGTCCAAACAATAAGAGCAGCCGTACTACCTCAGATAATAAGTCCAGGAGGATGAATCTGCGTAAGATTGCGTCCAATTAAACCTAATCCATTACTGTGCCTTTGATGTTTCAGCCACAAGGACAACCTGCTTCTACAGCCTTCTACAGTCTTCTCAGGCTTTACTGAGCTTTATATGTACAAAAAATAACAACTACTGGTTCTAGTGTCATTAATAGACCACTTTCATTAGGTTATCGTTAAAGTGTGCATGTGTGAAATTCCCTCTACAGTAACCTTTATGCTCCCGCTGATAACGTCTAAGTTTCTGCTGCTGCTGTTCTTCCACTGCAGGGATATTAGAAGATTGCTTTTTCTATTTCATGTGTCTCTACAAGAAAAAGTGCTTGTGGAAGCATTTTGTAAGCGAGTAGAAGATTAACTCCAGACTCCCTGTTGAAGTGCAACATCTGACTGACCTGGAAGGTGAAAGGTGTTGTTAACGAGTTCTGAGGTAGCGAACATTTACCTCACATGACTCCTGTTTCTTTGTCTTCGTCTCCTGACAGCATGGCTGTTACTAGCTGACATGAAAGAATAATTACAACTTGCCCAATTCTCTCGTAAATGGCCAAGGTGACTGGTTTTGTTTCTTCTTCTTTGAGGTTTATTGGCAGTTGGCAAACAACTGGTTTTGTTTCTGGTTCGTGATTTCTACTTCTTCTACTCTGTTTATTACAGCCATGTGTAATGTAGCCTATACCAACTTCTGATGAAACTACGCTTTGTTTAGCCTAGTTTATTCGCTTCGAACCAATTGATGGAAACTCACCTCATTCGCTTTTTTTGCAACATTTCAAAAGTTCACTTCAACTTCACTTAACATTAGATGGAAACACGGCTAGTGTACATGAAAAATGTGGTTTTCTTTAGAACATACAGCCAATGTTATTAAAGTAGTAGTAACTTAAAATTAGCTTCTGATGTGATGAAATTCATGGAGATGTGTGTGTTCATGGCTACACTTTCTTTGCGCTTGACTCAGGAGCTTACTGTAGTCAGTATGACATCTTTCTCAATGCTGCATTACACAGACTTCATATGATATAGATTATATAAGTACAGGTCACTGTACTACAATACAGGTCACTGATGTAAAGAAAGGATGTTAATGTAGGGCAGCTGAAGAAAGAAATTATTAATTGTCTAAATATCAAAACCGTCCTCCCAAGTATGCAACAAATCACTCTTATCTTCTCTGTCCTTTCTCGTTCTCTCCCCCTCTCCCTCCCCACTTTCATTACTCATTGAAGGTTTTCTCTCTCCCGTTGACTCCAAAGTGAGAACATTTTCATGAAGGCAATAAAACGCTCATCAGCAAAGGCCTGAAATTATTTTTTAATATGACGACATTTTAATGAGGACTGAAGGAGATGGCTGGTTTGGCTGATGGCAGCGCCTCTTTATCAATGAGTGGCAGGGAGGAACTAATGGCACTAAAACAGACAGGCTGCTATGGTCTCTCTCTCTCTCTCTCTCTCTCTCTCTCTCTCAGTGTGTCTCTATGTCTCACTCACAACACATACTTTATATTCTTTATTTGCAGGAACTAAATTAAGTGTTGCCAGGATTCAAGTATTAGAAAGATACAAAACCATTGTTTCCTGTGACAGGCCACCTATCACTATTACTGAGGAAACTGGCTACATCTGACCTTTGTTGGACACACACAAACACACACTCCAGACTCTTCTCTGTCCGTCCTTTCTCCATCTCCCCCTCCGTCCAAGTGTTTACGTGTTTTGTCATTGATTGGAATTTAATCTGACGACTTTTCTGTTTAGCTGCTTGAGAAAACTCAGATGTGAGCGCAGAGATGAAGTGCGCTGCCAAAAGGTCGTGTTATTGGACTGGAGAGGTTATAATGGAATTATAGATAGAGCCAGACAGGGTTCAGCGTTTGAAATACACAAGTCATGAGAAGTCCACATTTACTAGCCAAAGAAAAAAAAAGCCTTCTGTATCATCTGCATTGATATTTAGGGTTTATAACGTAGCTTTTCATGTTCAATGAAAATTACACGCCCTTTGTAAAGATGACCCAAGCCTCAAAACTATAACACAGCTGAGACATGTTGTAAATTAATGTCACAAAAGGTGAAAGTATATATATTACTGCCAAGATGTGCTAAATTACTGTGTTTGAATGTGACTTTCACTTGATGCCTTGAACCTAATGAGTTGTCAAGCAAAAGAACAAGCAAAGGCTTTGAAATTGTAGTAAAGTTATGATAAGCAGCAAATTAATGTCAGAATAATGTCACTCACTAAGATGCTTTACTCATTACATGCTGTTATATAACACAGTGTGATAAGTAGAGTGCTTACTACCTATATTACACACTCAGTGGCTTTATATTTTTTAATGAGACTTTCACTTTATAATCTTACTCCAGTGAGTGGTCAATCTTGGCTGACTTTGCTGCCCAAGGTCAGGACAAAAGCGGTTTGTGGAGGAGAGCCCCCTGCCCACCAGACGCTAAGCAAAACCATTTCTCTGCCTCCTTCCTCTTTTACCATACAAGGTCGTCTCATGCTGGCTACGCCTCTGCAATTAGCATGCAGCCTGTGGCGTGGCCTGTCTGGTGGTGAACGCACGAGCATGGCGCCCTGCTCGCTTAATGAGATGCCAGTCAGTAAGGGTGCCTGTGGGACTGTGAAAGTGAAAAAAACCCCAAAACTCCTGGGGTGTTTATGCACCACCTCATGGGTGGTAGAGGAGACTAGTGAAGTGCACACAGCTGGCCCGGGCAGGGCAGACAACAAATTTTACATAACACACACTATTTGGTGGACGCTTTCATCCAAATCGAAGTACTATGCCATGAATGCATGCAGCACAGGTAGCTGCAGAAGATATTGTAGCCCTTGCTTTGATAGAGCTTTAGCTACACAGGACCTCCCTGGAGGGGAAAACAGAGACAGGCATATTCAATGAATGGTCAAAATATCAGTGGATGCAGCAGATATCTTCGATGTAACGCAACATAGAAACATGGGAGTCTCCCAGATAATGTAAGCTTATAGACTTTTGCTACGGCCATCTCTTTTCATTATTTCAACTTTATTTATTTTTTTGCATCAGTTTGACACGACACATGGCTTTTAATACTACAATACCCATTAGCCCTGGCTGCTGTTGTTACGGACAAGAAGCTAATCAGAGGCGCGAATCTGAGCAGTAGCAAATTCAAAAGGTTTTGTTGTTGAATTTGTCTATACAATGCAAAGCTATAATTGTTGAATTCGACCAAAATTGACCGAGAATCCCAAAGCAAATAGATTTTAGCTGCAGAATGCAAAATATGTTTAGCTTTCGCTGTTAGCAGACTAGTAACAGAATTTTAAGCTCTGTTTTTTTTTTGTTGCCGAAATGCACCTTGGGAGTTGTAGTTAACTTCTCCCTTTTATTATTTGCTAATACAGTAGTTAATGTTTTGTACTGATAATTCAGCTGGAAGAGTTTCATGGCAATCTAAGCCGTAGAAGTGCTCCAACTGTGAGTCATGGAATGTTGTTTATCGGAAAAATGAATGGGACTTCTGGAACCAGGGGTGTCCTCTGTGGTGATGGGTTGTGTTATGACAATATGTTATAAGATCAGGATGGGTCACTCGTATGGCCGTGGATGGATTAGCGAACGGGCAAAGTGAAAAGGCTCATTCAATAGTAGGGATGTCCCAGTCACGTTGTGTCCTTCAATATGGAGTATCTGCCCATATTATGTATAGTGCGCTATAGTATTACGTGCAATATCAGTGAAGAGGCGTGTCAGTCGGTGTGGATCTGCTGTGGCTTTGGGGGGCCTGTCACGTGTTCCCATTAACCGGACATTTGTTTCCACAAGATATGAACTAAGCATGTAAAATATAGTGTGTCAGATATGTGCAGATACAAACCAAAGCTGAGACGGATTTTTCCCTCCTTCATGTTGAAAGCAATCAGAGCTGAGCAGCAGAAAAGAAATGTGTTTCAATATTCCTCTTCCCTTATGTTTTTCTGTCAGTTCATTTGAATTTACAATCAGATCCTGTTTATGCAACATACTGTATTCAAGAAAAAAGTCACCAGTATTCCAGGTATGTGCTTCAACTTTAGCAGTTTGCTAATTGTCTAATTAGTTATTTCATTCACAGCCAAGCTATCTGTGAATAGCAGCTGCTTATTATTTCAGTTATCAAGAACAATGTTGTCGTTTATAATAGAATACAACTAGGTGATTAGTAAAACTATGAGAATATGAAATTAATATTTGGTGCAGCCCACAGCATCAACAGGCTCCTCTGACCACTTTGTAAAAATCTGTGACCTGAAATGTGACCGCAGGATTAGAAACACATTTTCTTTTGTGTTGGTTTCAGTGTAGAGTTTCATAACTATACCATCTAGATGGCATTTGACAGCCTTTTAACCCCACAATAAAAAGAAATATCAAGGAAATATCAATGCATCCTATGCTGATAAAATATTCATCCCACCACTGGTTTAGTTAGTGTTTTACTGTATATTAATAGCGCTTTTGTGCAAATCAAGCTACTTACATACAGTGTGTACTGTTCCTCAACACCGCATGAAGCATAAAAATCACAAAGCACATTTTCCTACAGTGAGGAAGTCATTATAATGCAGCTCTAGTCTCTTTTGCTGCCTACAGCAAAAGGAAGTTTTTAGGATGTGTGTGTGTGTGTATCTGTTTAAAAACGGCACGGCAAAAAAAAGTTGATATTAGGTGCTATTAAACCATAATATGAACAACAATACTTCTATATGAAATTGAAAGAGCAGTCTGAAATTGTCAGTTCATAAAGGCAAACAGAAAGGTGTTGTTTCTGAGTCAGATCTGGGTCTGATCCTCTGAGGCGTTACGTATACACAGTGTGCCATGTTTTGACCCAAATTGCTTCTTTTTGCAAAGGGGGTTGATGTAACAAGGCCTTTGGAGGGATCAGTACTAGATGTTTTACCTTGTTACATGAATTTTTCTTAAAGTGCTAGATTTTGTTGCGGTTGGATGAAAAGCTCATGTTTCCTAAATGCCAAAACTATGTGTCTGTATCTATCTATCTATCTATCTATCTATCTATCTATCTATCTATCTATCTATCTATCTATCTATCTATCTATCTATCTATCTATCTATCTATCTATCTATCTATCTATCTATCTATCTATCTATCTATCTGGTAAAAAAAGACAAACACGCAGGATGAGCAGTACACAGCTGATCGTACACATCTTAAAACAGCCCTGGGAGTTAAAGATGTGAAGCAGCGACATGCCTCACACAGCCTCGGTGCCTACTAATGGCCCCCTGTTTGTAATGGCATCCGTATAGCACCGCTTGACGAGCTGCCAAAGGGGGTGTTCTGTTATTGCGGAGCCAATCACCCACTAAGTATTTGCTGGCTCCTATTTCCTTTCTGCTAATGTGCGAGCCTCCCCAATGCCGCAGCTAAATCGACTCTTTACGCCTGACTTGTCACCCTGCAGCGATGCACAGAGAATCCCAAAGATGCATCATCGGAGGGCAGCCCAACGTCTCTGTTGCCATGGATACGTTTATGGGTAGGGATGTGGTTGGGCGTTGATGCTTTTACTGCAACCCTAAATCATGGAAAGTGATGGTGTTCGATGATTAGGATGATGAAGGTGACGTGACCTTTGCAAGGGCGGTGATTGCTCACTTTAATGTGTCTTTGGATCTACTGTGTCAGATGGTGTGTTGGATGTGGGTGTGTGTTTGTAAACTGCTTCAGTAAAAGCTAGATTCAAAGGTCTTTTTATATGGCAGAGATGGAAAGAGGACCAAAATTTTTCACTCAAGTAGTCAAAAGGTAGCGTAAAAAACAGTGTAAATTCTGCACAAATGTGCCTGTGGATAACATTCAGCCTCTCTCTTACTACTGGAGCTGTGTCCCTTTTTTCTATAGAGCCTATTTTTTAGGTGGTTTTGGACTATTTAAAGTGAAGAAATATTCTATTTTATGTTATTTTCTGCACCATTATTTTACTATGGTCAGCAGCTCCTCTAAACCTTTAGCTGAGGTATCATGTTAGGATAGAAAACAAAAAGGAAGTTTATGCTTCAAATTTACCATATTTTTCGAACCACAACAGAATAATGCATCCACAAGCACTTGAACTGTAACAAAAATGAATTTTATCAGAGATTATTTAAATGGCTCCAGCCCCCACAACATCCCCTCCTCCAGACAGGCCACTTGCTAGCTAGCAAAACTAGCAAAGAAGAAATAGGTTTTAAAAAGTATTTCTAGGTTTTCATAGACAACTTAATAATGTTGTCACATCTACTGGCTCAAAAATCAATCCTGGATATACACATTTATCTATTTAGTTTTGATTTAAGTTGTTTTCTTCATCTTTTCGGAAGTGCTAGCTAAGTGCATTCTCTTTCCTGACTTTAGCAGCTGCTAACTTGCTCCTTATTTTCTATTTTCGGTTGGCCACTAACTTGTGCGCAGTTTGTCAGTTTTTTACCCGATACTGGATCAATGGTTGTGATGTGATGTGAAAAAGCACATTACCCATTGCTCAAGTAACAATAACAGTATTTCTACTGACTTATATACATATACAGCGCTGTGAGAAACCGAACAGACATTCAAAATAAAAAGCACTAATGAGGAAACAAAAAAAATGAAAGCCAGTAAAAGGTCCAGTCTGCAACATTTAGGAGGAGCTATTGGCAGAAATGGAATATAATATTTATAAGTATGTTTTAATTAGTGTATAATCACCTGAAAATAAGAATTGTTGTGTTTTACCTTAGAATAATATTCTTCCATGGAGGCCGCCATGTTGCATCGCCATGTTTCTACAGTAGCCCAGAACGGACAAACCAATCACTGGCTCTGGATTGGGCCTTTGGCGTTTTTTTTTAGTTTCACAGACACCGCAGTTTCTCCTACACGCTTGGGACGAGGGGGTGAGGCGAGCAGTATTCAAATGATTGCAAACTGCAATTTCACTGCTAGATGCCACTAAATCCTACACACTGGACCTTTAAGTAAAGTTACATTCCTACATACAATGTCACTTTGTGAAAAGTTATTGGCCAGTTCTGGATAACTTTCTGTAAAAGTTTCTGTAAAAGTAAAGACTTTGTAAGTACCCTAAAGACCTCATGATAGCTGCAGTTAATGTAATTCTGTGATGATTAACTATCATGCCAGGAATCATTTTTCAAATGGAGTATATCGTTTATTGGAAGGAAAGTTTGTATAGATTTTTCCAGCCAGGTAGCAATGTCAAACTTAAAAGTGCACCTGCATGGTAAACAGAAAGGTGTCCTGCTGATAAGAGCAGCAAAAAGCAAAGCTATGAAAGTGAGAGGCAAATAAACTCAGAAAGATGTGAGTCCTCAAGAGGTCTGTGTGGGAATGAGTAATATGTGAAAGCGAGTCGATGGCTAGAAAGCCCAGACATACTTTGCCCCCCGTTATCGGCCTGCGCAGATGTGCCTCAGCCTTCTCTGCAGCGCTCCCATTCGCCACATCCATCACAGAAGTGCACCTTGGGAGATTGAGAGGATGGTGCAAGCGCCAAGCCCACCATCTGCCGTCGTTTAGAAATAAATGACAGGCCCAAACCTAGTGGGAGCCCGTCTCATTCCAATGCCAGCGTTGGTGCGGTGACGGGTTCGCCCAACCTTTCCTTTTCCCTGAAATCTATGTGTGAGACCCCTGCCAGTCATGCTGGAGTGTGCCTCGGAGAGAAACTTGGAGTGGATTTGGTCGGTGAAGCACAGCCCTTTACTCAGGGGAGCGGGCAGGTGGAACAACGTAGTGAAACCAGCTGTCTCCCAACTGATTACAGCAGCCAACACGGAGAGGTGGAGAACTCAAAGACTCGAGGTGGAGCTGCCTGGAAAGAAGCTCAAGCTCCACTTTATTTGATTAGGGGTTTATTGATGATCTACAGATAAAGAAATTATCACTTATAACAAGCTGGGAGTTTCATGGACTGCCTGTAGGTAGCGCTTTCATTTCAACATATTCCTCCTAATTAATATTTCACACACATGCAAAGTAATGTGTGCAAAGTCCACTGCAGAAGGAAACAAAACAGTGCAATTTAGCAGGTCTCCCAAGGTGGAGATTAAGGAAAATTAAGTAGATAACTGAACCAAATGGACAATCCAGCTACTGTGCGAATGATGAATGAAACCAGAGGAATCATAAAACTAACACACAGACATAACCCTCATCAGGGTGAAAAACTACAGCCCAAATGATTTGCCTAAAACACAAAAAAAGCCTTCCCCTCCTTGTCTTTAATCTCCTAGAGGATGATTTCCTGTAGCTTTTCTTTGCCAACTGTAAGAACAGGCGAAGTATTACTTCACTGAGTTCTCGTACGTGACAGCTAATATAAGTTTGGCCCCAGAACTGAGACGGGAGGTAGACTTTATTAATTTCATGGATTTGGAAATGAGCCGTGGTGATAAGGCTATCACTCTCTTATCTGGGGATGGCGGGGGCGTAATTAAGCCGATAGCCAGCGATGATGAGGAAGTGGTGTGAAAAAAAGCCTTGGGGATATGAGGGCGGAATCTTCAGGGCTCGTTTACCAGAGGGATGATTAGATTGGCACTTAATTGCCACCTTTTCTATTTTTAGGGTGGGAAGTTTTCTTATGAGGCTCCCTCCCCCACTTCTTCGATTTTGTTTTCTTTTTTTGTGGTCAAGGTCAGTTTAAAGATTGTTCGATTGTCAGATGGGCTGAGGCTGAGTCAAAGGGGTATGTGGCAGGTTAGATTGAGGAGGGGGAACATGTCCACCTTCCTTGCCTGTGTGGATATCTGGGAGATTGGGGTCAAGAGTAGGTGGACTGCAATGTAATAGCACAAGACAGAATGTCAGAATGCCAGAAATGGCTAAGTTTCATCTCTTGAACTTTACCAAGAGCCTCAAACTCTGATAATTATTTTGCAGCAACAAAACAAGGCTTACCAATCAGTTTTTATTGATTCCTCACCTCACTGTCTCACTGCACCAAAAATCTTACCTCAAAGCCTGAACAGCCTCTGAATCCTCTGAATCCTATTTCATGTCTGATAATGACCAGGTCGACTGTACCAGAGTGCCTGCTACAGAATAGTTTCAATATTCTCTGCAGTGGCTAAGGTCTAACATATAAAATATACTTCATTCCAATCAGGATCTGCAGCACGGAGAGTGAGTTTTTAAACTGCTGTACTCTTCACTAACAATTACTGTAAGGGTAATCAAGACAGAGGCAGAGCTGCCAAGAGGCCTAGAAAAAAGTGGTTGCACTGGACAGATCACAGGCATGAAAATGTTTAACTATTATAAAGTGTGAAACCACAACTGAAAAGCCAAACAATCACTACTTTTCAATTAAAATGCAGCCTGGTTTTACCAGCCCACTATCCCTAGGAATTATGTCCATATTGGACAAAGCTGCACCTCACAAGTTATGTTGAATGTCATTGTTCAGTACCAACGCAGGAAGTAGTGTGCCTATATGCAGCAAGGCAGAAAGTAAGGGTGTGGAGGTTGGGGTGATGAATGGGTGTGTAGCACATTAGACTTTCCCACAGGAGACCGAAATTTGCATCCCATTACAGAACTGCAATTAACGTTTGCCTCTTTATTAACGACCTTTCCCAAACATCAACCAAGTGTTTTAGTTGCCTAACCCTAGTCATACCTTAATCATAGTTTATTTGCCATCATGGCAAGCTTTCCTTAACCTTATTCATACCGTAGTTGTCATGCGCTGATATTGGAGAGAGTGAGAATTTTATAAATGTTGGTATTGGACATAAAAAACATTTTTGTATAATTTTTGCAGAATTGTCCAATATCAAATTCAGCATTTTTGTCTGGCAATAAGGTTGAGTTTCACTGTACATTTGGTCAGTCTGAGTTGACTGCTGAAACTGTGAAGGTGTTTAAATGATACGGCTGTCAATATTCTATATATTTGTTATTGTCAACAAATCCCCATAAAAAGACCAAAACCAACAATGCAATAGTCCATCTGTATACTTTCCGACTTCCCTCCCCTGTCTGTGGCACTCAGGCCCAAGCCCATTCGTTCCTACTGAGTCATGAATATATAGTAGGCAATTTGAGGAGGGATGAGGGGGGATGCCATCTCCCTTGTTAACCTGCCATCCCCCCTCTCCATCCCCTAGTAGCAGAGAGAGTGCATCCTTGGTGCTATGCGTGGTGCTGAAGTAACAGATGGATTTGTAATTGCGCCTCTCAGTTTCGTCTTGGATCTATAATATTCTCTTAACTATACACTGTAAATACTCATTTCTATACTATGTTGTAGCCTTTATACTGTATAGAGTAGTGTCACCTTCATGATCAAAGTGACAAGTAGCAATGTGTAGTTGTGGGGTGCTCCCATTGAGCTCACAATCGACACTGAATATATATACATTTTTTAAAAAGTCTTAATATAATAATAATATAATAATTTCCTAAAACAGCTGGGCACTGTAGTTTTTAGCAAACAGCAGTAAATAAGGAATTTATTGGGGACTATTTTCAGATTGATAGAGATTTGGTCCTGGATGTCAAATCAAAATAAGCCACATTGCCCATGTTCATTGTAATAAAGGAACATGTCAGCCAGTGTGACAGTGTGGCTCATTGATGTATTTTAATTGTTTTTGCACAACAATGGAGCCCTATGGCACAGAGGAGTAAGATGTATCACAATAACACCAGTCTTATCCTTTAAATGTCACCGACATCACTGAAGCAAATTCCAGTAGAGGTATTGGATTTGCAGATTATAGTGTTTGTAATTCTGGCTGTGATGTAGCTGTGCAACACCTTTTGAGTTACTGGACAACACTAATTACACTACAGCCTTGAATACAGTTGCATTTCTTCAGCAATTTAAGTATCCTATGAGTGCAGTAAACTTTGATAGGGTGACTTTCAATTACTTGTCCAGTAAGATATGATTGCACAACGTGAAGCAATGCTCAAAACTAATGAAGACCTTTGTGTGAGACAGATGTGAGAATATTCCTCTGGTGCCCCCTGACACCTGTGACACCTTCCAGTGTAAACATCCCAGCCTGCAGAAAGGGGCTGCAAATCGGCAAAGCCTGTCTGTAAAACCATAATCCCTACTCCTCCGACAGATGCACGGGAGAATGGAGTGTTATCACCCTGGTTGACACACTCCTGTGTTTTCTCCCAACATCCTCGGGGGTTTATCATTCCAGCATTCATTCCATTATCCCAAGCACACCGGGACTGTCCTCGGAGCAGGGGAACGAGACGACTTGTCAGGGTCGCAGAACAAAGAGCAAGCATGTCGAGTAGCGGATTAGACTGGGAGAGGAAGTGTGGGGCTTCAGGGGAGGGAAATCAAGGAAAAGGGGATGCAGGAGGAGAGGGAATGTGAGGGATTGAACGAGGGAGTGAGGGGAAACAGAGGGACTTCTTTCTTCTTTCACAGCTATAATGTTGATTTCTGCTTTGTTCTTTTTTTTCTAAACATTTACATGTTCCATTCAAAACCCCATGAGGAAAAATGGTATTTTTCGTTTAATTCTGCTGTCTGCAGTGGACGCTGCTTGTTTTGATTTGTGCACCACAGGAGGATGGCTGACATTGTGCAAAGGAAGATGTACTGAACTACAAAAGGAGGTCTGAAAGAATGACAAGAGTACAGGGCAGTTGATGTAGTTAGATGGGCAACTTTCTGCCTTTTGTCAAGCACAATTTGAATGTTTTCCCTCCTCTTTGTGATCTACTTCCTGTCTCACGTACAATACTTGCTTGGTTCTTATTTTTCTGCATATTATACCTAAATATTCTACAGAAACAAGAATATTTTTTTACTATAGTTGTCTAAAGGTGCTTAACAACTATGTTTTAATTATTAAAATAGTTGCTGATTCATTTTCTGTCAACTGATTGGGTAATCGGATAATCGTTTCAGCTTTAGTACTATTTACTACCTGTCACATTACTATAATGCTGCTAATTAATAAACTTTAGCTTATTCAACTCTTTCACTGACCATAAATGCCTAAAATCTGATGTAATTCAGTTGTGGGCAGATAGATAATGATTACATGTTCAGGAATTCCTTTTAATGTTGAACCTGACAACAAAATTAGGGTTTTTTTGGGTGAATATGCAATCTGATGCTCTAAATTTAAATAAGTAAGTGTTCAATATGAATTTAAAATAGGACTTTGGGGTTTTTACTTTTTAATGTGCATCATTCAAATTAAATTTGAAAATGTTCTTTGAAGTTTAGATACAAGACCAGGTTACAAAATTATAATGAATATCTTCAACATAATTCCAAGGTTATAGAGTATGTAAATACTGTAATCCATCTGTAGGTAGGTTTTGTCATTTCAAAAGATTGGGATGTTTCTTATAGTCAAGCAAAGCATCCTGGAGACAAAGCCCTAGTTTTGTGTTTAACCACAGCAGATTAGACTTTACCATCTGCATGTAACACACACACCCACACACAGATGACACATCATCCCACAATACATCCAAAAAGCTATAAGGCGCAGACAAGCACACGCGGCAACCCCTAGATCCCACACTTCATTACGCGTCCAGCCATCCCTGACTGGAGTAAATCGATGCAGGATAATAGCCAGCGCCCTCACCCCTCCATCACTTGATCTCTCCCTCCTCCATCCATCCATCCACCCCCCCATCCACCCCCCACACACCATCATTCATCCATTCGTCTTGCTGTTCCCACATCCACTCATTCTCCTCTATTTCTTTCATCTTTCCATTTCTTTGTCCAACCTTTCTGCTCCCTCCATCCTCACATCGTCCCTCAGTCCTCCAACCCCACCATCCTCTACCCCTCTTTTGCCTCCATCCATACCCTCTTTCCTCTCCATCTCACCTGTCTGTTTTCATCACTGCTGTGGATCATTCCTCTTATCAGGTGCAGCGCCTGTAATACCGCTCTCGTATATAACATGTCTGTTGTGATCACTGACAGCTTGGCCGTGCTGCATTGACAGTAACAGGGATAATAAGCTCATTTTGCATGCGGTTCCGTGTCACTTCTGTCTGTCTGGGCTGCTTCCTATAATTTAGGTCTGCTGCATCTCTGGGGAAGGAGGCGTTATTAGTCTGCTGAGGATTGGCCAGGGTGTTTAAAAATTCCATTTCGTTAAGGTTGTGTCGGTTTGCATGCAAGCAGAGAACGTGTTGCTGTTACACTTTGTAATGGCTACATTACCTTCATTTAACAAACTGAATTGATAATGGCTGCCAGCGAAGGGGTATAAAAGCCGCTGGAACGGTCAAAGTTTTTGCAATTCTTCAAACTAGCTTTGGAAATAATTTAGTGTGGTTAATGGCCCACTGCAGGCTTGTTGCATACAATTAAAGCTGTGATCCATTATCGCTAAGAAACAACAAAATGGCCTGTCATGCTTGCTTTATTCACATTCACGAGGTCGAGAAACATTTGAACTGAGCACCCTGACTGCTGTTGTTGGACTGTAATCTGCAAACTGAAAGTACGAAATTAATGCCTTTTTTTAATTAGACTATTGTTTTGTTATCTTTTGTATTTTTAAACAATATTTAACAACTTAGAGATATGTTTCAATGGCCAACGTTCAATACTGTTACCATAAAAGGCCATGTAAACTCACATTTGAGGCTTTAGAGCCACAAATGGTGTTTTTTAATGTGACATCAGCATTATATATTATAAACTATTACAAAATATGAAAGTGCTCACTTTATGTCTACATCATTCACAGCAGGCAAGCAACAACTTCACTTTTCTCTGTCAGTCAAACCAAGTGTACAAAAAAACTGAATAATTAATAATTAAGCTTTAAACACAGACTTGATTTTTGATTTGCAAGATTTTCTCGTGACTAAACAATGATGGTGGTTTGAAAGGGAAGGAAAAAAAGATGCATTAAATATTCAAGGGAAATGTGATAAAGTGAGGCTTGAGCAACAGGAGGAAGACAGAGCTCTGAGAAAAATCTGAGATCAAAGACCCTGAGCCTCCTCTGCAATATTTCACACATTCAGAGTGCAAAACACTAAACACACACAACAGAGTAGCTAGATCACCTGACTGAAAAATTTGATCCGTTAGCAAATACCTGAAAACCTGAAGGTAAACGTCAATCTTCAGTTATTAAAGATCTTTGCTCAGTGATAATCATGTGGTTGAAATCTAGATTATGAACCAATGAGTGAAGATACTTGTAGTTAAGACGTGTAGAGTTTTTTTCTCTTTTTCCACTCAGTGTTACAACTGTACAGTATGTCAGTCTGAAAGAAGAAAAGCAGATTTATTATATGTGCCACCTCAACATTATAGACATAATATACATACCAAACATTTTGTTGTCAATGTTGGCCAGTTACTTGGGGAAAGTCTAGAAAATAATGAAAACTGCTCTTTAGCAGCATAATGCTTGTAGCATTTCTTTTCTTTCTTCTGTTATTCGATGCACAATGGGCTACATTTCATAGTAGCAGGAAAAGCATAGGTGTTAGAGAGAGGGGTGTTGACATGCAGCAAAGGGCTGCAGGCTGGATTCGAACCTGCACCGCTGCAGTAAGGACTTAGCCTTATACATGGAGCACATGCTCAACCAGGTGAGCTACCAGGGCACCCCAGCATCTGTAATTTATTCAAGTATCCCAGTAAACCACGACAGTGTGTCAGCGAGCCAACATACCAGGACCCTGAAACTGAAGCAAATAATGTACAATATTAACTCTCCTTGTAGCTCTGTTTTTGGTCTCCACCAACTCCTGAGGGAAATATCTGGCTCTTTAGCTGCTAAATGCTCCAATATGTTCCCCAGCTAGTCGCTAACTGTATCTGTTTGAGGTCTGGTGCTGAACAGGTTGTGTACAGTGGGTTCTTAGAGCCTTTTTGCTGAAAACAGCTGCCTGCTGTGGCCCAAAGTGACACTGTGAGAGCGGTGAGAGTGAACCAAAACAATAAAGTTGCGGGCCAGACAGCTAAAGAATGAGCTGAAACTCACTAGAAAGCTCTGTAAAGCCGAGGGGGAGCTCCCTGTGAACTATATGGTAATGACTGATTGGCTGATTAAGGTTATATATTAAACAGTATTACACCCACATACAGATTTGCCAGAGCCGACTTTTAACAGGTTGAAATTTTCATTCTAAGTACCAACAGTCAAAATTACTTACTTACTCCCTCAAGTTGTGTAAGCCTGAACTTAAACCATCTGTTTACATAGCATGCAGCTTATACTATCACGCAATGGGTGTCTAAGTGCTGTGGCCAATTTTGGGTGACACTATCAGAAACCTTTGTTGTTTCTGTACCAGCTACTGTAGGTCACATCAGCAATCTGAAAAGTCCATTTATTTTCTACAACCTGGACTAGATCATGGATTTTACAAGAGTTATCACGAGTAGAAATCATCTTTGGAGAGAAAAAGTTGTCTGCAGCTGAACTATTGAGCAACATTTCCCATCAGTCCATCATGTGATGAGCTGCACACATGTATTACCTCATTTACCGCCTGGAGTCTGCAGCAACACTGACTTCTACAGCTGGCAGCTATCAGCTACCTCAAATCAGCTAGCACATTATTTAACAATGTGAGCACCATTAGCTTGTCTGGAGGAGAAGAAACATTCGAGTTTACAGTAGAAGTCTGAAAAAGAATAGCAGGTGGATAAAGTGCAAGAACATTTCTGGAAATAAATGAAGGCAGATATGGATGCACAAATCATATTTGGATTAAATGCAAAAACTCAACGCTCAGCTCGGATGTTAACAACATATATTTCATGATTTATTTGGAATTTCTTGTCAGCTCTTAAGCCCATTTTTCAAAGCAAACAGACATCATGATAACACTGATGTCCAGTTTTTCAAAATCTGTGGGTCTCAGCTGTCTTAAGATTTAAAGCAGCTGCCATATTGTCAACACTGACGTGAACAAAAATGAAAAACAGAGTGTGTGACTCTTCATTTCAAGATTTCATCTGACCAAACAATGTAGTGAGCGAGGCCTGTGGGTCAGTAAAGATAACACAACAACCTCTTCATAAATGTCAGTAACAACCCAGCTATCAGTCCTTAAAACAGAATCTCATCCCAAAACTTAAAATGAACTTCAAACTTTTGGAGAGTCAACCTGCAGCGTACTGGGAATCAGATATTCATGATGCCACCAAAAGAGCAACCTATGGATCAGTCACATTGATGCTAACAAGGGGGATATGAAGTAGATGTAACAGACGGAGGGTGAGGCAGAGCAAACACTGCGGCAGCAGCTGCTCTCTGCAGTACAACCAGACGGGAGGAGGCTACGCTCCTAGGAGGAGGCGCGTAATGAATGTGCACTGGTGGTGTGCCTCAACATCTGTGCACCCCAAAGCCCCGCCATACCTTCACCTTCTCGGAGATACACCCATCTCTCACTACCTTTCTTTTTTTAACCACGCCCTGCTTCTTTATGTGTTGGACTTTTCAGGGGCAACATGGAAAGGGTGGAGGTGGTAGAACGTTACAATTCAAGAGATAGAGACAGGGAGGGGGATGTGGGAGTGGGAGGAGAAAGAGAATCTCCATCCCCCTGCCCCCTCCTCCCCCTCAGCCCTCCACCCCCTTACAACTTTTCTTTGGGGGCTTCTTATAAACCAACCATCTATCTCCATTATGCCCCCGAAATTGCTATTTGTCGCTTTGCGGGGAAGAAATAATCAATATGTCTTGTGGGGGCAGCGAGCGCATTAGAGGAAGCAAATTGATGTCTCTCGCCCCAGCGCTCCTCACCCAGCACACTGCACCACAGCTAATGGGAAGCCTCGCTGGCTGGCAGACAGGGAGCCAGCATGTGTGTGTGAGTGTGTGTGTGTGTGTGTGTGTGTATGTGTCAGTGCACATGAGTGAATGAATGAGCGAGTGGTCAGGCAATAGGGAATTTGTTAATGCAAAATGAATGCCAGTGTTTGGCTGTGTGTTTGTGTGCTCATGTGTTTGTGTGTGTGTCGGCCAGTACACCAGCATCCAGTGTGTGTGTGTGTCCTGTCTGTTTGCGTGTGTCCAGTGCCGACAGAGCCTTATCTCTCCCAGCCATCCGGTTTTAGGTCTTTGGGCTGTCAGAGGCAGATAGCCCTGTCACTACCGCAGCATCCCCTTTCCCCGAGAGCCTTGAAGGCTTCCTATACCGACTGACACTTCCAGAAAATCCCCACCTGATAAGTGCATTGCAGACAGACGTGACTCGCCCACTAGTCTATCTCCTCTGCCTGGCTTTTATTTCATTACACGTCTCTATCGTTCTCGATCACAGGCCAGAGAAAGTGAACATCCTTTTCTTGATTTTGAAAAAGACCCTTTTTTTCTTTGCAAACGTCTGTTTTTCATCCAACAACTGCAAATTGTTAAATCTGTTGGCTTTGACCCTCGTTAGTACTGGCTGCCTGCTACCATAGAAGAATTTTATGTTATTCAACTCCTTCCTGCAATTTATAGGCAGACAAATGTATAAAACTAAAGAAGCGAATGCAGCGGCTAAGACTTTTGCATTTCCATTTTTCCAGTTACTGAATATTCTATTGCATTGCACCCAAAAATCCAAATCCACCCAAAATTAATATATTTAGTCTCTGGTTCACAGATAAAGCACCTTCTTTGAATCAACGGCTGCAAACTGTAATAAGTATTATTCCATTTGAGGCTTTCTATTCAGCTCTGATAAACAAACCTTTCTTATTTTTATATGATTTGGGGTCTACATGGGTACTGAGAAGGCCTAAAGACTGATTACCAGGCTGAGGGATCTGTAGAAACCTCTGTATCTGGTGTATGTCATTGGCAAAACTGTAGGACCAACTATACTGTTCATATATTTAGAGAAAACTTGGTCAGTTATTCATTTTGACTGTAGTTCAGTGTATGGATGACAAGCTGCTCTCTCCCTTTGTTTAATCAATTGGATTTCTATTAGTGCCATTTTTTGTTTTTTTAATGTATTATTTTTATTTATTTATTCATTTTCTTCTTCCCTACCTCTGTCACTACAAAAAAAACATATACAGTATATAAAAAACTGTGAATATAGTATACCGATGCTTACAGATCAGATCATTAGGATTTAGAGCAACTGTACGTTTTTGTATTCTCAAGATTAGGACTGCAACTATTAATCTACAGATCAATTAATAGAAACATAGCCATTTATGTCATTGCTTAAGCAAACAAAGAAACATTTGCTGGATCTAGCTTCTCAAATGTGAGCAGAAATTTAATATTTTAGGGTTTTGGACTGTTGGTTGGACAAAACAAGCAATATGCAGCCATCAGCTTAGGCTCTGGGAACTTCTAAATGGCATTTTTCACTATTTTTTGACATTTTATAGATTACATTTTTGACTTTGAGGCATAAAGTATATTTAGTAGCTCTTCTGGAGCTTTCCTTTTTTATCACAGAAGTAGGTGTCATGGAACTGTAGACTTGAAGACTAAAGTTTTCTGAGCACTTTAAGGACTTCTTGTAAAAAAAAAAAAATAAAATTAAAATAATCAACAGATTAATCAGTAAAGAAAATAATCATTAGTTGCAGCTCTATTCAAAGTTTGTCCCTTTCGGTATATCAATTTAGTTCTGAGTGGGTACAAGAGTAGAGATGACAAAATGTGAAGGGTTTAAGTTAGATTCAAATCTCATGTCGTGTGTCCCTGCCTGTTCTTCAGAGGTCCACAGTAAATGCAAAAGCACAAATGCAAAACTGACATCATGGAGGCAGCAACAGAATAAACATCACTGCCACTGCATTATAATAAGGAATAAAGAATGAATATGTAAATAGTGTGACTGATACTATGAAAGTCAGAGAATTAATTCATCTTTCTGTCATTCTTTCACACACACACACACACAAACACATTCACAAAATCAATCTCTGGCTGTGTCATCGGAGTGTTCAGATGGCTGTGTGTCTCATCTCAGACACAGGACGGGGGGCGTCACAACAGGATTCTCGATTATCCATTTATTCGCTGCAGAGGGCATTAGGGGCCTGTCAATCCTCATTTACCCAGGCTGCACTTGCACAAAACTAGAGCCATGACCACACACACATTTGGCGTTGGCTGTTAGCACAAAATGAGACACATGAGAAACACTTTTCCAAATGTGCCAGTTTGAGATTTCTTCAAACAAAACTATTTAGACTTTTCCTCATGTCGATGTGTTTAAATCCAGAAGAAGATATTTCTCCACTGATAATGTGATTTGAAGGATAAGATGGGTGTTATTGTATATTTATATTCTTATCACCAACAAATCTCATTAAAAGACCAAAACCAACAATGTGTTAGTCTGTCTCTGAATATTTTCTGACTCAGCCCCAAGCAGACGTAAATCTTTAAAAATGGATGACAAATGTATAATTTTATCTTTAAAAAAGTCTAAATAATTTCCTAAACAGGGCACTGTAGCTTTTAGAAAACGTTAATAGCTCATTTGTTGGGGACTATTTTCAGCCGCAGATTAATATACATTTAGTGCACTAGAGAGTATTTACAGCATCAGGACAGTGTATGTGAGATTGACTTAAACTACAGTGCCCATGTTCAATGTAATGATGGAACATGTAACCTAGTGCAACAGTGTGACTTATTAATGTGTTTTTAGGCTTTGGATACACAGGAAATACTTTTTAGTAGGATCAGTTCACTGTTGGTTTTGGTCTTTTTTATGAGATTTGTTGTCCACTAAAAAAATATAAAATGTCACCAGATGTATCCTTTAACATACAAGTATTAAATACATTGGCTGGCATTAGAAAATGTTACTGGGGTGTGATTTTGGGCTTTACACCCCAGTAACATTAGCTTAGCAACATCCAGAGTTTTTCTTTGTTGCAATATCTTTATTGTTGTGTCTTTTCTGCACCCCCCAGAGAGCACCTGTCAGTCACTCAGTGCCTCCACTACTGTGCTGTCTTTCTTTTTGGATTTTCCTTTGATGAACTTTCTGTGTGAAGTTTGCCTGCCAGGTTTCCTCCTGATTTTCTCCCACAGTCCAAAGACATGCAGGTTAGGTTAATTGGAGACTATAGGTGGGAATGTAAGTGTGAACAGGCCTTTTTCACACAGCAAACATTTTGACTTGTCATAGTAGGAAAAGTGTTACTAATAACATTAACAATAGCTAGGTTCCATTAAGTGTCCCAGTAAGTCATGACAGTGAGCCAGCATGCTCAACACCAAGACCCTGAAACTGAAGCAGCTAAATGGAATCCAGCCATCATTCATTTTATTATTTACAGCAATGGTTGCTTGTCTATACTTGTCAGTCCTGTGACAGACTGGTGACTTGTCCAAGATGTACCTCTTGCCTGATGTGATCCCCCTGTGTTCCTGCACAGACCAAGTGGTATAAGGTATAGTTAATGGATAGATGTAACTTTTATGAGGGTGGCACTGTTTTTGTGTGTTACAGACATGTTTCTCATGCTAATTACGAGGGCTGTGTTGCATGTTATTCCCCAGGCCTCTCTTTCCTCATTTCCTGTCTTGTCTCCCCTGACTGCTATTTAATGAAGGCATAAAATACTCCCACAAAAAAGACAACATCCAAATCAGAACCTTGTTCACTCATTCACTATTCCCTACATAATAAACACTCGGTTGTTTACTCGATAGTGAGCAATAAACTCAGCTTTCAGACACAAATCATCATCTTTTTGCGTCAAAATTGACAGTAGTGTCTCTAATATTTACACATCTATCAAAAGTGCAGTATTGCATTGCAGAATTTCTAGCAAAAAGTAGTGGGTCCTCTGGAAATCTTTTAGGGCACTATGTAGTGCAAACATTTACCTGTAAAACATTGGGGAAGGGTAAATATAGTGCACTAGGTAGCAAATTTGAGATTTTTAGTCACTCACAGCGTCACTGTACAACTTGTACAAATGTACAAACATAAAAGTTGCAAGAAAGAGGTTGTAAGTTGAATCACTATTGTGTTATAGTGATAGTGATTGACCGACTGACATTGCCATCGCTAGAGCCATGCCGCTACTAGCATGGCTAAAAACATAGAAACCACCTTTAAAACATTGTAATAATAAGCATTTTAAAGGCAGTAAAAATAAATATTTGTTGTGTTTGTATCAGCAGGTGAGGGGGAACCTGCTCACTGTTCATTCCATTCCCACTGTAAAAAACTCTCTACAGTGTCTCCCACAATGTAACACAAAAGTGTTGGAGAAATAATTCCACTACCAGCTGCATGTGACAAACAGAACAATTGTGCGGTACTGCAGGTTAATTCACGGCTTTGATGGATGCCGAATCTAGGCTGTCGCTTCAAGCACAGAGGAAACCATGGCAATTAGAAAAGCCCTGTGTGTGAGAGTTGGCTGCTGCATGCACCGCTGGGCATAAATGAGTCTAGCAGCCCAGGCAACGTAGGCAGGGCTTTAACACAACACCACAGACACGCCTAAGACTCCCATTGTGCCTCTCGCTAATCCATTTCCACCCTAACAAGCTGCTGCCTTCGAACCCAGCCATCCAACCACAAGCCTGTCCACCGTCTGCTGAGCTTGGTTCAGCTCCAGTATTCTGACTTTCAGCAGCCATTTTAAGCTCTCTCTGGCAACACTCGCCCTCCTCTGTGTTGATACAAAGCTGTAATGTTTTAGCACTGAAGTGCTGCTACTGTACTTGTTTGAATGCATGTGTTGAAAGTGGCTGGCTCTGTTTTTTCAGTGAGTGTCTATTAATCTGGTTGTTTTTAGTCTGTGTATACAAAACTGAAATTCTGGCATCTAATAGAGGAAATAAGTGTCACATTTCTAGATCAGAAAAGGCAGACAACAGTGTTATACTGTACTATCAAACGAGAACGGAAAGCTGTCCTCGGCATCACCTGAAAGTTTTGTTTTTTTCTCCCTTCTGGACTGCATGTTGATTACTTCTGTAACCTCCAGACATTCATACCCTGTATGGAGCTCGGGAGATTGTGTTTTTCCACCAACAGAGGTACAAACAGAGGGGGAAAAATGCCCCTTTAGTTCTGTGCTAATAAAGCAGCCGAGACACCACAGAGAAATCAACAGTGCATTTTCTCTATTGAGCTGAAAATTGCGGAGGCACTTGAACAGCACTATTTATTGTCCTCGCAGCCGAGAACGTTACCTCAGGTGGAAAGAGCTGAGTACCCGACAAATAAACAAAATTAATAAGAGCATCCGAACTCATTCGGTTTGTGCCTGTTTAAAATTTTTATTGAAATCTCGGAAGAAATAAAAGAGTGTTTTGTTTAATTTCTTAACTTTGTGGTTTAGTAGCTGTTTTGTGTCTTTGCCAGACTGCACTTCTTATCCCACCTGTTATCAAAGTGACTAACTTCCCTGTGGGCTTGAGCACCGACATACACGCCCACAGAGATACTGGGTGTGATGAGATAAAATGAGATGGGAGAGAAGATACAATATGATTTCAGAGATACGCAGGTGGAAGCAACTTCAGGTGACTCAGCCCACTGAGACATCTACTATGTAAATGCAAAGTCTTAAGAGCAGAACTTTTTTGTTGTCACATCTGCTCTTTCTCTTTTCAACTATGCAATAAAGCACAAATGCCATAAGAATAATCTCTAAAAGGGCAGTTTCCTAGAAATGTTAGTGTTTGGGAGATTTATGCTTCCTCTGGGGGATATTTTTGAAAATGTAGTATGCTTATTTTTCTGACCCCTCACTAATTAATCTGTAACTCTTAAATAATGAATGAAAGTCAGTGAAAAGTAAGACATATGTAAAGGGATCCACAGTAAAATAGATTTCAAGACATTTACAGCTGCAGTGCATTTTGGCCTTTATTTAGATGGATAGAGGTGATGAGAAATGAGGGGAGAGACAAGATGGATAGCATGTAACAAAGGCCCTTTATTGGAATCGAACTGGGGACGTTGCACACATGGTCAGCATCTTAAACCACTAAGCCACCAGGACACCCCAACCTTTTTTAAAGCATTTCTTTGGCATTTTTCCTTCATGACTGTACAGTATAAAGGTGACAAGAAATGAGGGAAGAGAGAGGATGCAGCAAAGGATGGGCTTAAACCAGGAATGTTGCATTTACATGGTCAGCGTCTAGCCTTTAGGCCACCAGGACACCCTGAATTTCACATTTCAAACACAACATGCTGTTTTGTTTAAGATTAGGCTGTGATTGGCCAGTTGCATAGCCACAATGCAACAGCAAGAGAGGACATTCTTGTATTTCTAGCAATGTAACTCAAAGCAGTGTGATATGTTTAAAATTCATGCAAGTCAATGGTTGTTTATTTCAACTGCAGTATGCAATATAATACAATACAGTTTAAATGTCTCCATGTATGGTAATACAGTACTGAAGCAATGTTATTATTACAATATTAGTATTAGTAGTCACACAAAATAGTCTTGTAGTCAATTCTTGACCGTTTGAGAATCAGTATAATGATATTCTGGCATAAGTAATATAGAATAAATTATTTAAAAATGAGATAATAAAATGGAAGCAGGCTAAGTTTTAAACTTAATTTCCTGTGCTAGTAGTTATTTCTCTGCAATTTGGCATTTCTCTTTTCGTCCAAATGAGCAGCAAATATTCCTCTGCACACACATTATTTAAGAGAAAGAAGATGTTTTATGAATTTATGGAGAAGACGTAAAATAAAGTGTCTGTGAAATGCTAACAGCTGACCAATATAAGGTGTGCAAGAGAGGCAAAATGTGTACTGGGGAAATGTGGTTGTATAAATGCCCTTCAAACTGATTTTAAGTCCCTTTTAGCTTGAAACTCTTGTTAGTGACTGGCTGCAATGTCTCTTTAGAAGGTTTTCAGCCTGAAAATATAAAAGTTGTATCCGTGTTCACTTTGCTGGAATGAAAAAAAGTCATGTTCAAACTTTTAAAGCAAATGAAGACTGTGTGTGCTAAACAGATATCAGAGCATTAATGTGATTTCTACAACATATTTTTTGCTTCAAATTCAGCAGCTGCTCTTGTGTCTCTGAGCCCTTCAGTGTCAGTCTGTTTAAAGTAACTGCTTCTTGGCACAAAGGCAGACACAGTGAATATGAACAGAATAAACTCCAGACAATAAAAAAGCTGCACATCAATAACTGCTAGGCTGGGCTTAGCAGGGGGGCTTATTGGTTTAATTCTCAAAATACACCGAGATGGGAGACTGCATAAGAACAAACAACTGAGGGGTGTGTTTGTACGTGTTTATGTGTGTAAGCATGTGCTCGAAATCCAATCTACCATCTTTTTCAACACGTACAGCAGGCCTAGTGCAAATATTAGCACTGCATCTATTGGGAGGCAATCTGGCTGTCACCATATTGTTGTATTATTATTTTTTTTTGCAGATGCGTCAGTAAACAGAGCTGAACAGACACTGAATGTTGCCTCTGTTTTTTTGCTGCTCTAGGAGAGGTTGTACTGGTAATGAGCAGCAGTTCAATGGCTTCCATCCTTACTGCCGTGGTGCCTCGGCTGGCTTGTGCAGCGTACTGGAACAATAGCATCGTTTGTGTGTTGTTTCAGTAGAATGTCATTTTGTTTAGAGTCTTAACACAATGAGCAGAACAGCGTGGAGGGTGGCATGTTAGAGTAATCCCATTACTTTTGTATGGCAGCTAATCGCCCTCTATGCTCATTCAGATTAATTGCTGCGATCTGTTTTTAGTTACATTTTTAAATTGGACTGCAATTGCTTCAGTTTTCCTCACATTTATTACATTTAGCAAATAAATATCATTATAATGAGAGACTTTTTTAGTATTTAATTAAAATAACAACATCAGAACATGGGAAGCTGATGTGCAAACATGTTATTACATGAAAAATCAGAATTTGAATGGACTTATAGACCAATCTTGCTTTGGATTTTAAAGCAATTACCAACAACACAGTGGCTGTAGCTACCAGTGAGTACACCAAACTCATGTCCTCTATAATATATCTGGACATATGGGAAATTTATTATGATGTGAATGGGAGATTACATTCCACAGTAATACAAATATTATATATTATGGATTTTTACGGCTCATTGTAATATCCTTTTAAATTAAACAAATTAAATCAAAACAAAAGGAATTTATTCTCTCCCAGAATTACATAGCTGGCACCACAACATAATGTAAAGGGATAAAATTTAAAGAAACTATAATTGAACAGTTAAATAAACTAATGGGTACTGCAGCCTGCACTGTAAGAATTATGTGAGGGAAATTCACAGGGGCGGTATAGACGCCAAAAATGACACGTCCACAGCAGGTGGCGCTATAATCAAGCAAAACGTGTTTTAGCCAGTAACTCCCGATACGTTGCACATTGGAAAACCTTACATGCACACGTTCCCTGAATTGAGCTGCATCTTGTTATATAGGCCACACCCATTTCCGCCTAGAATTTTTTCACACAAAATTGCGAAATATGCAAAACCTACTTTTTCGAACTCCTCCTAGGCCGTGAGTCTGATCTGCATGGAATTTTGTACTTGGAATCTATGGACCCTCATGATAAAAAGTTCTTAAAAGTTTGATATTCCAACAAATGCGCAAGTTATAAAGGAACAACTTCCTGTATGTCCACATAGGTTTGTCTGATTAACACAAAAGTTAGCTCAATAGTTTCTTATGCCCCACCGAAGCTCTGTATAAAATTTGATGCCAATCAGCCACTAGGTGGCTCTTTTATTGCAAAATTATGAAAAACTTCCTGTAGGTTGCAGTAAAACAGGAAGTGATGTCATATCTCCACGTAACTCCGATTAACATAAAACTGGGCCAGTAGTTTCCGGTCCCCCACCGAGGCTCCAATTTGGCGCCAATTGGTCACTAGGCGGCGCTTTTGTCGTAAAATCCTAAAATATGATTTTCCACACTACTGTCTTTGAACTGAATGTTTTCCAATCTTTGTGCTGATCTCCACCTGCGAATTGCATTACACCCGTGGGACTGCAGGTCCGACTTGCATTGCCTCTATGGGCTGCATGTTGTGACTTGCACCGGAGGCTTGGACCCCGTTAATACCTGCTTGCAGGTTTAGTTTTTAAATGAGTTTGGTTGATGGGCAAAATTGATTTTCTTACATGGGTTCTTTTGGGTGAATTTGGACTTATTACCACAATATTTCTAAAATCTTGGCTATGGTCCTGCACAGTGGGCAGCACAAGAATACAACAGCTTGTTATTTTATTAAATTTTATATCTGTTGCTCCCAAAGTGGCACTGGTGAGAGCAAACAGTCTTGTGTTGTTAAACCTGCAAAAATAGATTTTTTGGCTATTTGGGGCCAGCAGAACAACCTGTAAACACAACTTTTGACATATTATCACAGTAAAAAGCTGTGTCAAATGTGTTAGCTAACAAGTTTGTTATATGCTAACAATTGCAAAATTAAACATCTAGCAGACACAGAGCAACTTTAGTATTTATTTGGAGTTGTGTTTTTGACCACATGATGAATGTAAGTCCAATATTCACTTTTCCTTCTTGCTCTGATTTGCCCTCCACCAACTCCTGGGGGAAATATCTTTCTCTTTAGCTGCTAGTTAGCTTGTTGCTAACTTTGTCTACTGTTTGGAGCTAGGTAGATAGTGTACAGTCTGTTTATTAGAGATTTTTGCTGGAAACAACACTGAAGAGAGCGGTGAGTGTGAACCAAAACAGTAAAGTTCCAGGCCATAAAAACATACGTACCGTATGTACGTGCAACAAAGCTCCGTAAAGCTGAGAGGAGCTTTGTGAGTCATGTGATAATTATCTCTCACTACGAACTGTCCCTTTCACATAATCATTTGATCCATTGTTAATATAAAAATAATACAAATTAATGTAAAAATATTTATTAATGCAGCTTTACAGATCAGTAAGAAAACAGTTACTTTCTTTTAAGTTTGTATTTGTTTGTATTAAATAAGTTTTAAAAGTAACTTTCCCCAACAGTGGGAAAGAATATTGTAAAGAATCTGAATAACTATTATCATTAATGACAGCATGTACACACATGTTTGTGGCATGCACTGAAGCACTAACACACACACACACACAGAGGGACATCTTGGTAGAGCTGTCTCTGAATTCTTGCCCTGTTGAACAGATGACTTTGGCTTCAGTGATAATATGAAGCCGCTATCTTAGGCAGGAGCGCTGACGTCTATTAGATCTATAAATCATGTCTGTGCAGTGAGAGCTCAGGGTCGTAAATCTCCTTACCTTAGACTGCTGCCGACCCTCCCCGCTGCCTCACCCCGTCCTCAATCTCTCCCATTATCAGCTGACCTTGACCGCCAACGCAGACACTTACACTCAATCAGGGCTGCAGACGGTGTGTGTGTGTGTGTGTGTGTGTGTGTGTGTGTGTGTGTGTCTGTATGTGTGTTCACCTGTCATATTGATGTCGTGATATCTGGAGCCCCCTTCTCCCCCTCACTATCTTAAATGAGGCAGAGGGATTTTTTTAATGAAAATATCAGTTTATTCTTGCTCCTGTCATCTTGTCATTGGCTTGTTTCCATCGAGTTTGTCTGGCTCTTAAAGGTGAACACACAATTCACTTTCATCTTTTGGGACTGTATAATCAGTTCTTTTATGACATGGCTTTGTTGAATACTCGATTCTGATTGGTCAGTTATGGCATTCTAAGAGCTATGGTTAACAGACCATTGCTATGGACGCAGTTCTGATCATAGATTCTCAGTCCAATCATCAATCTGCAGAAAGAAGTCCTGTGGCAAATCAAAAAAAATCTTTTTAAAATCAATTAAATCAATATTTGGTGTCAAATTATTGACACATGGATACCTTATTGAGTATCCATGTAATAAGTGGGATAATGCACATGATAATGTCCTTCAGGGTGATTCTAGACAGGGTTAATGTCACAATAATGATGGCTCACTGTACATTATTCCTTAGATGTTAAAGTGAAAAATATGCCTCCTGTGCTCAATATAGAATTAATATAGAAATAAATGAGAACACCTTTAAAGGCCAGTAGTCCTTGATTGATAAAATGATCATTTAAAAACAGAAAAGACCTATATGGTGAACTTCAGGTAATGAGTTGTTTCTCTTGTTGTATAGGTTAACTCTCTCACAAAAGCACAAAAATAGAGCTATGACTCAGACCTGTGATGTCTGAAGTGATAATTTTTTTTTCACTCTGGTTTCTGAACAGATTGCTTCTGTCCTCAGTTCTAGTTAGCTGAGTCACTTTCCAGGCTGCTGTAAAACGGCTAATAAACGCACACCCGTAAGCACAAAATAGTTCATTTAAAGTCTAATGATGTAATGTTGAAACACAGACCTGTGACTGAAACACTCACGATTTAACCACTACCTGTCTGTCTGTCAGAGAAGTACAGAAGAATTTGAGAGTGCTATAGAAAATCATTCATTTATTAAATGTTAAAAACCATACCTAAATTGAGTGGGATTTTTTTCCTTTTGAGGATTGAATCCACTTTATTTTTAGTCATGCTAGCGCTGTGGGTTTATGGATGACACTGTCAGTCGATTTGTCCACCACTTTGGTCCAGACTGAAATATGTCAACAACTACTGGATGGATTGCCATGAAATTTGGTACAAACATTCATGTCTCCCTCAGGATGAAATGTAACATCTTTGGCGATCTTCTGACTTTTCATATAGGCTAATGCCATCATCAGCTCAAATTCTGAATTTGTGGTTTATATCAGCCTCAGCTGTACTTTGTGTTGAGTGCTGATTAGCAAATGTTAGCATGCTTACATGCCAAACAAAGAAGGTGAACATGAACATAAACATTGTACCTACTAAATATCAATATGTTAGCATTGTTATTGTGAGCATGTAAGCATGTTGTTGTTAGCATTTAGCTCAAAGCACTGTTGTGCCTAAATACAGCCTCACAGAGCTGCTAGCTGTACTGTAGACTCTTGGTAGAATTGCTACCACGTAAGCATTGTTGTTTTTCTGGCTGTAAAACTCAAAGCTTGTCTGTTGTGCAACTAATTGATCAAAATTAACATCTGAAATGAGATTGTATTAGATTGTATCTAATATTGTTTATATACTGGTTGTGTCAATTGATTGAAAAGTATAAAATGTATATGTGGTATTGTACAAACCAGTTGTTGTCTGTTTTTTGAATTATTATATTTACATGTTGTACAGCATTGTACAGCCTGCTTTGGAAAGACTGTATTTACATAATTGTTGAGGCCAAAAAAGCAAATTTGAATTTGAATTGGAGAGCCAGAATAAGAGAGGGGGGCCACATTCAAACCAGGAATATTGTAATTACATGGCATGTGCTTTGCCAACTGCATGCTGCTGTTCTGTCTTTTATAACAAAGTGGTATATTACTATTTATAAAAGCAATTATTCAGTTGAACTTGCACTTGTGCAAAGTTTTCTGCTTTGCACAACTAAAAAATATAAAAATACATCAGACCTTGGCTCAACTTTAGTTAAACTCTTTACACCTGTTGACATCACAAGGTGGACCTCCAATCAGCACAGATGCAACAAGCGTAGAGGGAGCACAATGGCCAACAATCACAGGAATATTTCCTTTTGGCATCAGCAGTTACATAAACTTGGCAAAACCCTCGACAAACAAAAAAAAGTCCCGTCCAGGTCACATACGGTAAAATGTCTTTTTGTTGTGTAAATCAAGCCTCTGGCAGTGCCCTTTCTCTGCAGACTGGCTGAGATCTCCTACTGCGTTCTGACTACCAGCACCAGTGAAGCAGACATAATGAATGTTAGACTCCCAAACAGAGTCTGGCGCTGCTTGCATTCTCCATATTTTTCCCACTTTCTGACTTGTGTCCATTTCTCTCCTTCCTCCTCCTCCTCTCATGCTTTCTCAATTTTTTTTGTGTGTTTTCTCGCTCTGTTTGTCTGTCTCTCTCTCTCTTACATATTACTACACAGGGCGCTTTGTGCCATTAAAAAATCATTCCACATAATTTCATCAGTCACCTCGGGAACATGGCAGCATGTCCTTAAAGAAAAAGAAATGTTGTGACTGCTGACACAAAAATCATTAATTAGAATTAATCAAATTAAAAGTAGCCTTTTCCAGAAGTGGTGATAAATCTGTCTGCAGCCTCTTCCTCCTCAAATCATTTCTTCAACTCTTTTGCTGCTTCCTCCAATGAATCTTAATGGGTTTTCATGCCTGGAGCAGATTCAAGGCCGGAGTGGGAATCTGCTGCATTGTGGTATATCTGGCTGGTTCAATAATAACTCATATGACAACACTCTCAGCTATCACACAACCCCCAAACTGTCACTGTTCCACCACTGTGCCTTTGGGTAGACAAGTTCACCCTGAATAATTTAGCCACAATATTCAGAGAGCAAGTTTGCCCAGAGGAAGCTCCTGAAAAGTACATCATGTCTACCCCAAGGCATGATTCAAGGGATGGTGACAGCTTCAGTCATGTTTGATAGCTGAGGATGTACACAGCACTAATCACTAGTAAATCCAGGTGTATCACACGGTAATAGAGGACATGACCCAGGGCATGAGTCTGTGTGTTCATCAAGACAAACAAGGAAGTTGATTCTGAAATTATCACTCTACCTGGACGGAAATGTCTCAATATAGCTGATGGACACATATGAAGTTATTAGGCTGGAATTACCATTCTATGCAGAGAAAGGTATTGTGGATAACAGGTTGCAGACATTTGCAGAGGAGCCAACAGTCACACCGCCAAAATATTTCAACAATGCATCCTGTTGACCTGCAAGTCAAGCGTGCTGATTGGTTGATCCACTTCAAAATGGAAAGGAAAAAACATGTCAGCATAGCAAAATTATAAGAGAAACAGCCCGCAAACATCTCTGAATGACCCCTGTGCATGTTTGCACGTTTATGTGTCAATGCAGTTTGACTGTGTTTGGTACATACTGTCATGATTTTCAAAAATGTTCTCCTTGACATATTAAGTAACTTTGCCCTTTTTGGACAGATGCTCCTGCAGTTTTAGAGCAGATAATCCGGCCTCTTTGGTGTTCTGTGGTCTCTTGTTGCTCTGAAAAGTGAAAACAAAGTGCAACAGTACAAGGGCTGATACTTGGCATTCAATGCATGTCCATGTTGGCTTTAAAGGTTTATGTGATTATTTGGTACCAAGAGTGCCACTCTAGTCAAAATGTCCGAATTTGTAACTGCAGTCTGTTACACTTCTGGTGACATTACACAGTAAACCAGGAAACACATTATATAGAAAACAAAGGCATCATTTCCTGTGTGTACAATTTTGGACTACTGTATCATCCTGTACACCACTGTCTTAAGTGAAGCTAAAGGCTCTGTTATGTCCTGTAGGAATCAACTACATCATTGGTAAAAAATTAGATATTCATTTATTACTGTGGAAAAAGTCATAATATACAGCATTAAAGTTGTTATTTTGTCTATACCACCTGTATATTCAATTCTAAAGCCGAATAAATAGCATGTTTTATTACATAATTTTCACACGGTCCTATGTGAAAATATGAACATTGATCATTACAGTTAGTCAACTTTTCCATCAATTAATCTACTTTTCATGCTTACCTGTTCAGTGTCACTGGAGCCTTTAGAGAATCCCAGCATGCATTGTGTAAAAAGCAGGGTACATGCCGGGCACTAGTAATAATAATAAAAAAAGCAATAACTTCATGTCAGTTTTGTCTCGTCTCTCTGTCACACACACACACACACACACACACACACACACACACACACACACACACATTCCACTAGTGTCCTGTTCCGCTCTGCCGGGCTCTCAGGACCACCTGAGGGTACTACATCACAGGTTTGTTTTTCCTGTATCTGCTCCATCAGAGAGGAGCAGGCCTCATTAGTGTGTGGCCAATGTAGGGTCCTGGGGCATCTCAACCCGCACAGCCAACCTCCAGTGGCCCCTTGGGCCCTGAGCCCCAAGCACAACAAATCACTAAAACAAAAACGCGTGCTAGCATCCCTAATGCCCGAATCTTTACACTTCAAAAATACAATTATGCTAATGCCAGGAATCATTTGCCATTCCAACTCTGATTTAATGCGGCCTTTCAGTGGGGAAAGCTAATTAGAGGCTTTAATTAACATGTGCGACACAAACTGAAGAGAAGTGCGAAGGAGCCTGTCGATCATGGAGAAGCACAGTGAGAGTGGTGAACGAGGGAGAGCGAGAGAGGGAAGTCTGAAAGCTATGCAAATGAGGCGAGGGAGCGCCACAGGGAGGCATGGATCTCTGCCGCTACAACGGCTTCTGTAAATATCACCGTGACCCGTAGACAGAGTGGAGTCATCTCATTAACACAGACTGGAAGGTGTCACCGGAACTCAGCCCACAAGGGTCAGTGCTGATAGGATGCAACCTGAGCTTAGTGAGGGTACCATCATTAAAACTGTGACAAAACACAGGATTTAAGCTCATGTTCTATAATGCAAATGTTCTATTCCACTCACATCATCTTTTCCTGTATAACTACATCAGGTGGATGGCCCAGTGCACTGCTGGACCTCTATACTATGCCTCTATAGATATATATGCTGCCTGAATGCACACTGTGATTGCATTTATAGGCACATAGCCGGTATGCAGGTTTCTCTAAATTAAACAGCAACATGTGGACACAGGAGTCGTCTCATTAACGCAAACTGGAAGGTGAACTCTGCACAACTCTGCATTATTGTTGCACAACTGGAGCTCAGGATATCATCATCATTACAACAGGTAGATACAAACAGATAGTGAAAGTAATCACCGCAGGTTTTTGCAGAGCTGCAGTTTTTTCCCTGAAAATAAAGTGGGCCACAGAAAATTGAAAATTGAAATAGAAGATAGGAGCTGGAAATAAGAAATGTCAAGGAAATGTACCTATTAACGTCTAAGCTTTTACTCTGTTTTCACTTATTCACATTTTCACAAAGTCCTTCTGCACAGGGAATGCACTTTAATATATAATATAAATATATTTCAGGGCTTTATTCATTTTTAATTTTTATTGGTTAAAGTACCTTTTGTGTCACCAGTTTAAAGTGGTTCTTTTTGGAGTTTCATTAAAACCCATTGGGGGTTGATCAATGTGACAACTGTTCTGTTTAAAAGGTTATAAGGAAAACATTTTTATGTAGAAGAATATTTAAAAAAACAACAAAAAACATTCACAGAGCTTTTAGAAAGGTGTGGAATAAAAGTTAAAAATAAATCATGATTGTGAATTAATCATTTTAAGTTTTAATAGGTCCGAAATGTATGTTTTGTTTCTCTGTGTGAGATGTCTCATGTTTGGTTCCTGCTTTTAACAAGGCTTGTGAGCCAATAGTATAACGACGTTGGTATCACGTGATATATTTGTCAGTTAATGTGGAAAAAACGGACACTGACGTTAGCACATATTAGCTATCTTAGTTTAATCGTCTGAACAAAAATAACCCATAAAATTACAGTTCTGTATATTTAAACAAAATAAACAACAACTACCAACAGCCATAGTCCTTAAAACCTTAACTAATGTGTTGTCACCGGTTAGATTGTCAAAATTAGAAAAATAACAGCTTCAATCCTTGAGGAGCTACGTTAGCATTAGTGACGGTTGCGTCCAGTTACGTTATAGTTCCCTCAAAGAGTGTAACGTTATAACGAAGATGCGTATCAGAGGGGATTTAGAAGTGGGCCAGGGTCCAACATAACTAATGGCCCGGGGCCAGTACAAATTTATGCAGATTGACCAGTCACTGGTCAGTCCGGGCCAGTGGCGGGACTGGTCCGCCTATGAAAAGACGGTTGCTCTTCTTTAAGAACAGAGTGGACGTAGGATCCCAATATATTATCAATGTGTCATGTCGAAGGTAAATTAAAGTTCAGAACTACTGTAAATTTGCTCATTAAAATGTTTAGAACCCAAAACGTGACTGTTATTGAGGGTGTCATCTCATATAGCAGTCTAACGTTAGCCCTATTATGAGATACTTTGCTGAGGTACTTGTGGCTAGCTAGCCAAGTAGCCAGCTGTGTTGAAGTAATGTAAAATATCTGACAAAACTGACACAATCATAAAGTCGTCCTTTCTCCCTGTAGCCATTGTTGCAGTGTGGCACTCAGCTGTTTTTTTACTCTGCTATGAGATTTGTTGCGTTAGTGCATTTTCTAGTGGCTGGATATTATCAATGTCATCAATAGCACCTTTAAACTATAGCTTCTGATTAGAAGATTATATATTGCTTGGAAATGACGTCAGTTTAACCATTTTCTATATAATCTTTTCCATTTTTATAACAGTATTATTTATGTGAGGTAGTTATGGAGTGTTTTAATTTACTTTATTTTGTGTTTGGATTTTTTTCTTTTTATTGCAGTTTATATAAAAGCCACATTTTTGTTTAGTTGATTCTGTGCTTCTACTTTGAAGCTCTACACGGGTTCAATCCTGTATGGGCAATACAAGTTTTCCTCTTGGGGATCAATGCAGCAGCAGGGGAGTGAAAGAAGGAAGTGAAATGTGCAGCTTCTCTAATGGTTATATGTGCACCACTTTAAAATTCATAGAAAGTAGAAGAGGATAACAGTTTTGGAGTACTGATCATCAATCTCTGAGTCTCTTGGTTGATGTACAAGAATCCACACATTGTAGTATTTCCCTATATACAGATAATGTCAATAATAGGAAATGCACTACTAATATTAAAGTTATAAATGTCATGAAATCAAACCCTGTTTGACATTATTTATGTTTGCATTTTTTTATGCAGTAGCCATTTAATGTATTTACATTCTGTAATTACGGCTTTATTAGTAGTCTACATTGTTAGTGGTGGAGTCCACCATTTCTGCTCTGGATTCAAAATGCTTCGTTTCATAGTTCAGTGCAGCATGTAATCCAGTGTTCACTCTCCTATCTGTGTATCTGCGATGTATTAAGTTACTGCTAATGCAAACAGAACATTTATTGCTGCTGCTGCTTCACATTTAAAGTGCTCAACTGACGAAACACATGGTGAATTTTATTGTGAAGCAGTCACAGGAAACACAATGTGTTTGTCAATGTTTTATATATTTCAGGAAGTAATGAAACAAGAAAGAGCAGCCACAGTGAGCTGTGACAGGCTGCATTCCAACTCCTCAGCAAGGTAACCAAGTTTACTGTGTCCTGTTGTGCTGAAAACTACACCTACTCTGTGCAGCATGAAATCAGATTGTGGTTGCAACTTTTATTGACTGACCTCTTTTTTAAAACAACATGAATTTGTTTGGCGCTGTAAACAGATACACCAGCTGTATTTCTGACAAAGTAGTGTCTGCTGTGGTGTTAAACCACACTTGCTGTTGCTAAATCAACTAGGACTGAATCCTTTTAGGATTATAACTTTAACATTTCATTCTGCTTTTCCTACAGTAGATCACGTATAAGTGAGTACTGAATTGAAACCTTGAAACCATGACTAGAACACTCCGGTTATAAAACACCATAAATACACTGAGGGAACACTTGTCTTGTCATTCCTAACGCATCAAATACTGCTCACACTTCATAATAATCTACACTTTGGGCTACCATCCATCATTTCAAGGATCTTTGTTATTAATCTTTGACAGGAGACAGTAAGAATAGTGTTGCTCACCTCTGTGTTCAGTCTTCTGACAAGTTTTCAGGTTCAGTCACAGCTAACAGTCTTCATGGCACATCATGTCCTCTTGACCTACAGACAGAGGAAAACAAGAAATTCAGTGCTGTAGGAAGATTCATCTCATTCCAGCCAAACTAAATGATGACATGTTTTCAGCCTGGAGGTAGAAATATTTGCAAGGCCTGAGATTCAGTTCATTCATTTTTAGGAAACAATCTTCACAGACATTTGTGCCTAATGCAATGAAATGTTTGCATGGACTATGAGATAGGCCACTATTACATTTCAGCTGATCATATACTACCCCGGCTTATTAGGGAATTACATCTGCTTTGAACCATCCAAACAAAAGCACACATGACATGAACTACAATGTAGAGGGTCTATAACAAACTACAACACAGATACACACATGCAGTACAAACAAACACACACAAAAACTGTATATATTCTGTGCAACATCTTAGAGAAGAAGAGAAGTAGCTTAAGCTGCTATAATCAATGTTTTTATGATAACAAAGGATGAAATGACTATGTGTAATGTGGAAGGGATAGTTCATAGTGAATTAGCACCAGACTCTGCACTTACGTTCAGACCTACAGATCTGTAAGGCTTCTCTCAGCAGCTCATTGTTTTGGTTTTCTGGACACAAATTTACTGTTTCGGTTCACACACACAGTTCTCATACTGTCATTTTTGGTTTTTGGTTGGTTTGTTTTGGTGAAACACCTGTAAACCCCATTCTATGTTACCTGACCAGCAGCAAACGGCAGTGAACATAGAAGATATAGACATATAGATTTAGGATTTAGCACCTAAAGAGTCAATTTCAAGCTAAAACGGAGCTAAAGGACTTACATTCGCTAACATGTTTGCCATATCAACTTTAAAGGTGAAATGTCAATGTTGTGTTTACAACTTGTTTCTACTGCCCAGTGGACCAAAAAAAATCAGTTATTTCAGGTTTAAGTTTCAAATTATATGAATATTTATGAAATTTGGGACAGAAATATGTCCAGTCGTCAAGCTGACACTTTTGACAATGTTGGTCTAATTTTAACTAAGCTTAGGATGATACATCTTTGTGATTTAGTAAAGCATTTTTACTTACTACAGTATTTTTATTTTACTTTACAACTTACTCTTATCCAGGTTAAAAAGATTCCTCAGACAGATCTGGTCTGAACGAACTGCCAGATTTTGACATCGTGTTTTAGGATTAAGAAAATTACACTAATTTGCCTGATGGGGGTGCTAGAATCTCTAACTTGAAAGGCCACAGCTGCCACACTTTTGGTCTGAGAGCTTATACCTTTTTGCTACTGATTGGCTTAAATTGTACTGGCATCATTTGTAATGGACAACATATTTTCAAGTTAAAAAATATGATAATGAACAGTCATTGACATGTATTCTGTTGATTCAACTCAAAAATGTATTGAACATTTAACAAAATTTGTCACATGTATCTTAAAGCATCACTGCAGCATTGTTAGCCACAGTACATATCTGCAGTCAAGGTGCTCTTCTTTAAACACTCCCTGAATTAACAATGCAGCAGGGTAACATTCATATCCACTTTGGAGCATCACTCTCAAGGTCAGTGACTATTAAGTGGTTATAAAATATGTCCTTCACTAACATGATACAGCAGAAACTTCTTTGCCTGAGGACATCAGGGATGGATGACAGTGCATGAGGTGATCTCATACTGAACCTACAAAAAAACAACACCTAGGCCACAATGGTAGCTCACCTGGTAGAGTGCGTGCCCCATGTACCAAGGCTGAGTCCTTAACGCATGACCCACCCATCAGATTTATCTTGTGACCGTTTGGAGGAGCCTACCCCTAGGTTGGAAGGCAGCTATTTTGAGAATTGATGAATAATTTCATTCATTTTTCAAGCAGAAATGTCAAACATTTGTTGGCCAAATCAAGCAATTTGAAGACGTCACCTTGGGCTGTGGGAAGTTTTACTTCAGTAAAGCTCTGAATACTTCTTCGCTACTGGGTTTAAGGAATGTTAAAAAATGCCCTGAAATTGATGCAGATATTTGAAAAATTAGACCTCCACTTAAGAGCGCACCAACATTTGTATCTGTCCTGAAAGAGCAATAAACTCAAAGAGAATTCTCATTATGTCAGTAAACAGTATTTCATACTGCTCATGAAAAAATCAATATAATGTAGAGAGAGATGGAGCTGAAAAAACAAAATGGTAGTATTGCTGAGGTTGGCGTCAGAGGGGCCTTTATAGTGAACTTGATTAAAAGAAAATTGCTTTCAAGTGGTCTCAGCAGGCTGGGAGGTTGAGTGGGAGTGCTCTTGTGTGCAGCGCTGGTGGAGTTTCACAAACTAGGCATTCAGGGTGAGGAAACAAGATGAAGAAATGGTTTGAAACTGCCTGAAGACAAAGAACGTGGAGGCACTGGTGACATGGTGGCGCAATATTACTGCTATTATCATTTTCAATACATTTTCATTTACATACCACTTCTGAGTCTGGTGAGATGAAATTAATTTCTGTCTCTAGCTCTCTGTGATGGAAGGAGTTTATGTTGCTATGTAAAATAACTTTTTTGTTGGACATTTAAACCTATTCTTTTGAAAAAAAATGTTGTCTTTTATAAATAAACTACATATTTCTATGCCATAAATCAGATATCAGCATTTAAAATATGTGTTGCTTCACACTGTAACTACATGAAAATGAAACAGAGGAAAATACTATATGTGTGTGCATGCATGTGTAAAATAACTCAAAGGGGTGAAAAAAATTAATGAAAAAATAAAATCACATAATTGCAGATTTTAGTGTGTTAAGTACTCACCTGACAGGAGTTATCAGATGGATGGGGTCTTTAATTTTGGAAGTGTCAAATTTGTGTAATTTATTCCATCTTGAATTCAAAATGACATCAGGAGGGCAAATACTGTCCCTGTGTCCAATGAAACAGTCACCTAATTGGCTTTTAAAGGGTGGAGTGAGCACTGATTTAGTGATTTAACTACTTGGTTTTAAAGTAGTCTGACTTTGGTGAGAATACTATTGGAAATCCATTACTGTGCAGGGTTAAACTTTTATCCATCCACTATCCAGAAATTAAATTAGCATTTAATTTGATTTAAATTTACTTTCTCATTCAGGAACTCATGAAAACATGTTGTCAGTCTAGTCATATATGAACCCACCAGCAACACCAAGAAACAAAAAGACAAAAACTAACTTACAGTAGCTTCCATAATGTTGTAGCAACTCCAGAAAAGCAAGCTGATTCGAAACAATGAACTATGTGAATCACATCACCATACCATTGTGTTTAAGGTTTTCTTAAAGCATATTTGTCTTTGTGTCTTTGCTTTGTAGATGAAACAGATCAAAGAATCTGTAAATAATGAGAAATATTCAAAGTTTCACCTCTCTGCATTGGGTTTACTTTGTTTCACACTAATGTTCTACAGTAGCACACTGTGTAAACATATTAACTGGTATCTTAACATAATGTGAAATTCATTTGCATATGCACTGTAGTGTAGCAGAGTAAACAACAGACCCAGAGAGATTAAACTACAAGTAGTCTTCTAAGTGAATCATTTTAAGTGATTAATGAGTTACCACAAACATACTGTAGGTCTGCGTCATTTTTTGCTTTTGTCTCCATTTTGTTGCATTATGAACAACCATAGCTGTCAAAAATATTCAGTTTTACTAAACTGCAATGTGCTTAAACTGAAATGTTTTCAGCCCAAGTGTGAGTTTTTCTGATGACTCTGTGATCCCAGTAGAAATCCTAAGTCTTTAATATTAAATATTAAAAGAATAGTTGGACATTTTGGAAATATGCTTATTTGCTTTCTTGTTAGATGAGAAGATTGATGCCACCCTCATATTTGTTCAGTAAATATGAAGCTACAGCCAGCAGCAGGTTAGCTTAGATTAGCATAAAGATTGGAAAGTGGGGGAAACAGCTAGCCTGGATCTGTCTAAAGGTAACAAAAACTGCCTGCCAGCACCTTGAAAGCTCACTGAATTACACGTTATATCTCGTTTATTTCATCCGCACAAAAACCAAAGTATAAAAACAAATTCATTGAGTCTCTGTTGGTGGCCTGGCAAATGCTATTGGTCAAGAAATAGTCTGGTACACAACCCCTTGTAAAAACACAATTTGTTGTTTTTACACATCGGTTTTCTTCGGATTAAACAAACAGCATATAACATGTTAATTAGTGAGCTTTAGAGGTGCTGGTCTTTATGCTAAGCTAAGCTAATCAGCTGCTGGCAGTAGCTTCTTGAGAGGTATCAATCTTCTCAGCTTACATTTTCACAAAATGTCTAACTATTGCTTTAAATGTTCAACATTTCTACACAAACTTATGTCTGTTTAGTGCCATTTGGGTTTGGAACCAATCCCAGCATGCGCTGGATGAAAGGCAGGGAAACACCCTGGATGCATCGCCAGTCTATTGCAGATAATAGACACAAGTCATTAAATTTAAAGGATCCAGTTTATAAAATGTTATAATTTTATCATCTAAACAGCCTACAATAAATATTTCTTTTAAGTTTGTGAATCACTTATATGGAATCCAAGAGATCTTATGTTGGAAAGAAACTATGTGAGACGCAGCTGACTGTAGCTGGTAGTGACTTGGCATTAGACATAACATGTAGCCCACAGACAGACACAGAGACAAGATGGGACACTTCAGTGACCACGCTCAGATGGGTGAAATCCCCCGGTCTGACAAACTCATCCCACACGATCGATCGCTCCTATGACAACAGCCTCTCTCGTCACAGGCTGGAGAACAAGCTGTTGTGAAGGTCTGAGAATGGAAGATAGGCCCCGGAGGGGAGGCTTGATTTACGAGCCCAAGTCAAGAGACAGAGGCACAGTCGCCCACACACTATAGACGGCCTTCCTGCCGCATCAGTCTCCCTCTCTCTGCCCGCATGCCTGCTGCTGTACTCGTCCTCCTTCCAGTGTCTATTTGCCTGCCTGTTGACAGTAGGCATGGGCTGAATTGACATACCACCTAGAAAAACATTTCATTGTTTTCTTTGCCTTCAGTTGGATCTATTGGATGGTGAAATCCTAAATGTCACCTTTAGCTTGTTTTAGTTATTTTTTACAAACTTAGCCAGAGGGGGATGGTGCTTGTTGATGTTTAGGTAGATAAAAATAATAATGAGATAATAATGCAAGAGAAAGAGCTAATTTTAACATGTCATGTAGCCGTCGACCACTGGGAAAAACAAACTAGAGACATTCAGGAGGTTTACTGTGCTGCTAGACAATACAACCAGCCTGAGGTAAGAAACACAACGCATTATTTTGTGGGGGACATGTCACCTTCAGGCGATCGTGCACTCAGTGGCATCTGTCATAGCAGACATTAGGCAGAGAAGAAGACAAATATTCATTCGAATCAACTTCCTTCTGATGGTACAGAATCAGCTCGCTTTAGTGACTGACTGCAGTAGCGTTTACTGAAAACACGTTTGCTTTTAAAAGTGGGCCAGTGGACCATTTAGATGTGGATTTTGTCCTCTTATTTCAACTGTTTTCAGATAAAAAGAGAAATATTGCCTAGTAAAGATAGAAGGTGCTTTCGTATATCGGCCTTAGATTTGCAGGCTTGTGCATTCCTTCAGACAATTCCTTCAGAATACAATAAAATATGTCTTATTTGACTATAGTCTGCAACTAATGATAATTTTCATTTTCAATTAATCTGCCAATTATTTTTTAGATTAATCGATTAATCATTTGGTTTATTAAATATCAGAAAATCATGGGGTGTGCACCATGTCCTTACCGCAGCGTCCTAGGTCCAAATCCAGCCCGAGGCCCTTTGCTGCATGTCATCCCCCCTCTCTCTCTCCCACATTTCCTGTCTCTCTTCAGCTGTTCCTATCAAATTAAGGCAAAAAGCCCCAAAATAATCTTTAATATATATATATATCTTAATCCACAATCAGTTTACAATGATATAAAGGAGAGAAAGGCAGTAAATCCTCACAATTTAAAGGCCCTGAAAACTAATTTTTTCAATCAGCTTCTTGGCATTAGCAATGGAGTGCTACATGAAAACAAAATTTCCTATCGACGTTAGAACAATTATGGTTGTTTCACATGAGAAATTTTTTAATTTTTGTATTTTTCTGGTTTTATAAGTGGGCGGGGCTCAGCTGGAAAGAGGTGATGTCACATATTTCCATGCACCAATCAGGATTTAGCAACATTTGAATCACAATCTGATGACAGATTGGTCATTGGTCCACTGTCAAATCAAATCTGATCAAACCACCATGTTGAGTTTTAGTGTTTTACTCTTAATAAATAATACTTAGGAATGTTTTTTTTCTCTCAAAATTTTGTTGCATGTTTGGTCATGAATATTTAAGGTAATATAAAAATACTTGAAGTGTTCAGGGGCTTTATGCATTTTTAATTTTAAAATGACAAACAATCCATATCAAAATAGTTGGCGATACATTTTCTGTCAATTAACTAATCGATTTATCATTTAATCATTTTTGCCCTATTTTTACTAAAACCCTCTGTCAAAGCCTTTAAAAAACCTCAATACATTTATCAGCTTTTGGACAAGGTTGTTTCTAGTGTGGGAGTTATTGTAGGAGTTTGCACATATTGTAGTGTAGTGTAGTGTTGCACTCATTGTAATGTAAGTTGATGTAAGTGACAGTGGCAGCTACAGCACTTACAGCATCTTAAATGTGAAATATAGATAGAGACAAATTGGTATTTTAAAAACAAGAAATCCAAGCGTGATCTGTCATCAGCTTGTTTAACACTTGTCCACTCATTCTGGCAATATTTTAAACCCCAAAGTCCTTCCAACATACAGTTGCACCCCCTCCCCATCTTTAATTTATCGTGCTGCTGTTGAGCGAGTGAAGACACCCTGCCTCCATCTCACTCCTGAGCTGTATCAATATTCATGGGTCTGCCGGGTGCGTTTGTGCGATGGCTGTCTCATTAGCCTTTGATCCCCTTGCGCGAGGCCTGTTGGAGCGTTGATGCGCCAACAACAGAGCAGCGTTTGAAGTGTAGAGAGAACAGCTGCTCGCATTGATCTCCATATACTTTCTTCGCCATCCACACGCACGTCCACACACACACACACACAGATGCTGCCCACAGGCACATGAATACATGCATCTACTGTAGGCCGACACTTAGTACAGTCTGACCTCAACACTGCGACAGCTGCAAGCATATCATGCCTATAACTGCTTTATACGATACAATGTCTAATATAGAGCTGAAACAAGGAGTCAATTAATTGATTAGTCCACTGACAGAAAATTAATCAGCAACTATTTTGATAATCGATTAATTATGTAGTCATTTTATAAGCAAAATTTCAGTGGTTTAAGCTTCTCAAATGTCAATATTTGCTGTTTTTTTTAAAAATCTCCTGTGATAGTAAACTGAATATCTCTGGGTGTTAGTCAGAAAAAACAAGCACCTTGAAGACATCACCTTGGGCTCTGGAAACTATTTTTTTTCACTATTTTCTGACATTTTATAGACTTAAAGAGTCATCAATTTAATCAAGAAAACAATCGGCAGATGGTGGCAGATTGGTTGCAGCCTTAGTAATATATAGTAACATTTACATGGCTCTTTTTGTTGATCCTCAATCATATGATTAATAACTGGCAAGATAATGAGTCAAATCTGTAAAATGACGGGCTGAATATTACAATCACAAGTCGTCTTAATCAAGACGTGCAGTAGGATAGTCTTGTATTTGGTGGTCTTATCAACAGGTATTATGCAAAACACACCATCCCTGTTATTTTCATAGAGGAAATAAGTCAATAAACACTCTTTGAGCAAACATTACACAAAGAATATGATTCACACTGAAAATTAATAATGAGGCCCTTTCTCTAACAAGATACAAATGCTAAGCCACTAAATTATAGTGCAAAGCGGCAAAAAGCTCTGTAAAAGGCTCTTATTTGCTACCATTAGGCTGTGGAAATTATGGAAATTACAGAATTACTTGCTGAAATCAGGAATATTTTGGTCAATCCCACAAATAGTCAACAGAGTCAAGTGTATTCTGTTTTTTAAATGTATTTTACAATACAATCCACCTTCTCTTTGTGAATTATCAACAGTAATTATAAGTAAAAGAAGCCAAAATGACATGACATCATAAGCTATGCAGCCATAGCACAACTACTGCTTTACCATGATGCCACTGACAAAACACAGGCTCTTGAATTTTACATGAAATGCTCCGTATAAAGCACACACTTAAAATAACATCACACTCTGATCCTTTAAAAAAAAAAAGACTTGATTTGGTGATTGAGATTTATCACACTCAATCACCAAATGACCACCATACTTCAGTCTTCTACTGTGTTCTTTGTTATTCCTTTCTAATGATGTTTTCTACTGTGCAGCCAGGAATCAGAGGGTCCAGTTAGTATGACATCATGACATCTGCACAAAGACAGTCCCTGCGCTAGTCCACTCAATAATTCTCCACTCTGTTCTGAAATGGTATCTGCTGTATGTAAAGAGCACAGTTAAAAATTAAGACTAGGAGCTTGTCTGGGCTATTGCCCCCCTGGGAACAGGTTAACAGATCAATACCGCCAGTGTGCCTGATAACATTAGACCGTCCTTAACAGCACTAATGAAGAGAGTGGTTGACAGACACTCAGGAAGACTTGGGTCAGAGAAACAGCCTGTTAGCCACAGAGCCACTTTAGTGCATAAAATGGGGTTTTGGATTATTGTCAAATTTTAAAATGTATTTTAATGACTGTAGTTGCATTAAAACTGTTTTTTTTTATTTCCTAACACAGAAGGAATGATACACAACATTATAAAAGATAGTAAGGACATTTACTACAACAGATCAAGATTACAAGAGCAGATTCATGAAGCAACTGCGGAGAAAATTGGGAAAATGTAGAGAAAATGATAAAAAATAGGTGTGCATTTGTGCAAAATGACCAATATGACCATTTTGAAATGAATGATTTACTGTAAAATCTCACACCTAACAAAATATGGGAGTTACAACAAGCTTTGGTATGAACTGCACATGCAAGTAAGTCATTTTAAGGTCTCAGTGATGTATTCACCGACTGTATGAAAAGAACAGAAACAACATCAGTGCCAAGTTTTTGAGGTAATTAGCTCTTTTCAGTGTCCTTTGTAACATCAGGTCATACTGTACTGAGTCTGATTGCAGGAAATGTTATCAGTCTTCAAATGTCAAAGAAACTACATCTCGGCAGAATCGCCGCTGACATTTTGATAAATGAGACCCTATTTTGCTCCATCTACTCACACTCATATCCACACACACACACACACACACACACACACACACACACACACACACACACACACACACAGAGCAACCTGCTGCTGAAAAGCCTTATACTTGACAGGATCTTTGCACACACACACACTACTTAACACCCCCAGCGCCTGACTGCTGCTGATCCACAGTCCTGATAAAGATGAGGAGGGAGAAGAAAGGAGGAGAGGCACAAAGGAGACAGTTAGACGAAACGTACCTCACAGCAGACGTCTTGGTTTTAACTTCAGGAGCTGCTGGGACGCACCGGTGAGGCAGGACTGTCGACTTCTCCCGGTCTTCTTCCTCTCTGTCTTCTCTGGGATGGAGACTCAGGAGGAGAGCTGCTCCTTCGCTGCCTCCTCCCTGCCTCTGGCTCGCTCTGCTACTGTCTCAGCCCCTCTCACTATCATACCTCCCTCCCATGCTGCCCCCCCCCCTCCTCTTTTTACTCCTCCCCTTTTCCTATGACCTGCTCCCTACTGACTCTCTCTTCTCCTACACCACCCTACTCCTCAAACTCGAGGGTGACAAAGGAAATCAAGGCTTTTATCATTAGTTTTTCCACATAGTGTGTAGACGTTGTTTGCAGTTTTGCTAAAATATAATCAAAAACTCAATGTTGAAACACCTGGTAAGGTGAGTTTTCTGTATTCCATGGTTCAGAAAATCCAAAATATGTGTGATGACAGTACATCAGGTAATATGGCACTGTGGACTAGGGCTGCAACTAACGATTATTTTCATTATCTGTTTTTTCAATTAATCGATTGTTTTGTCTATAAAAGGTCAGAAAAAAACCCACCCATTATAATGACGTATTGACATATTCACACTGCTTGTTTTATCCAACCAACAGTCCAAATCCCAAAGACATTTAGTTTACACATATGATGAAGAAAAGCAGAAAATTTACACTTTTGAAACCAGCAAATGTGTAACATTTTTGCTTAAAAAATGACTGAAACAATTAATTGTTTATCAAAATATCTCCAAATTAATTTTCTGAGGTACTAATCTATTAATTGAATAATTGTTTCAGCTCTACTGTGGACTCAAATGATGGTCCAGTGTTGCTCAGTTGTTGTGTGTAGATAAGTTCAGGCAAAAGCCACTATCATTTATTGATTTCCCTTAAATTAAAATGATACCAATCGCAGAGGAAGAGATGTAGATAAAGGGAAGCAGATGAGTTGGCAAATTATTTTTTAAATTTCAGATAATTTATACAGTATGGGGATTGTGCAAAGGGGGCTGAAACTCAATATCAAAAGGCTGTTGCTCATGTTTTGTACATTCAGTGATCATATCTTATCACATCTGGTGCGTTACTAATAGCTTTCCCACCGTCTCAATGTAAGAGTGGGCTGACGAATGCTGAAAGAGAACAACAAGGCACTAATGGCTTAGTAAGGTGCTTTGGATAAAACTATATCACCCAGCTGTGCATCTCCACTGCTGACTGGTGAAAAAAAACATTTTGTTTCCTGCCTTTTTTGAGTCAGACCTGCGTCAGATGATCACTCGTGGATTCCTCAGCACTGGCCAGTTCTCAGTCTTTTTCTCTCTTGCTCTCTCCGTCTCTTTCCCCCTCTCTCCAATAGAGAGCCCTACACTGCCTCTGCCCCTGTTTCCATAGTGACACTTTCCCCGACTCTGGCTCAACATAATCAAGTGAACGGGATAGGGGTGGGGGTTGGGGGCGAGAGAAGGAACTGGGAGTGTGTGGTGGTGGTGGTGGTGGTGGGAGGGGTTGAAGGAATGGCCAAGATGAGAATGATTAAAAAAGGGCAAACAGTGAGAGATAAAGCAGCAAATAATGAATAAAGAGAATGTCAATAAAGATGGTTTGTCAGTGGCAAACAGTGTCTTCAGCTCGAGTCCATCCCTGCCTGATGTTGGGTTCAGAGCAGGTGCTTTGGAAAGCCTTGGCATATGGCTGAAATAATTATCATGCTCATCAAACAACTGGATGGCCACTTGTGCTTTGTGACAATGCTCCCACCAGAGCAGAAATGAATTATGGGATAGAGTTGATCAATCTGAATTTTAATGTGAGTGGTGCTCAGCATGGGTCTACTGCATGATGCCAGGCAGAGATGGTGTAAACCCCCTCGAATGCTGGATTAAAATAATGTATTCCTACAACATTTAAAACAAATGTGATAGTTCAGCCATTCTGCTGCAGCTTTTTAGCCACGCTAGCGACGTAGCTCGAGGGATGGCAATGTCGATCTGACTGTCAGTCAGATCACCACTTTGGTCTAGACTGAAATATCTCAACATCTTTTGGGTGGATTATCATGGAATTTTCATTCATTCATGTTCCCCAGAGGATGAATCCTACTCATTCTTTGGTGAATTTTCATCTGGCGCCACCTGCAGGACAAACGTTTCTCTAATCTAGTGAAATATCTCAACATCTACTACTGTAGATAGATTGGCACTAATTGGTACAGACATTAATTGGTACAGACATTTATGTTTCCCACAGGATGAAAAGTAAGAACTTTGGCTATCCCTTAGCTTTTCATTTTGGGCCATCATCATTTGGTGTACAACCACATACTTGCAAAACTAATGACATTCCCATAGGTCAGCTGTACTTTGTATTTAGAGGTAAAGCAAATGTTACAGCAGCATGCTAGCTAAGATGGTAAACATCACACAGCCGTCTCACTGTGAGTTCGATGCAGGGTTGATAACGGAACGTTCAGTGGACGGAATGTTCCGGAACACGTTAGCTTGGCGCCTCCACCAACAAGAGATAATAAATTGTACTTTATTAGTGCTCTGAGAAGCTGAGCTGGATATTGTGCTACTTTGGAGAACATCTTAGTCCTTTAATGGTTCCACCCAGAAAAAAATAAACTATGGAAAAATTATTTATTACTTTATTTTATTTCTTTGCTTTTCTTAGTTCCTTTGGGCAAAAACTGTAAAAAAACAAACAACCCCCCCCCCCCAAAAAAAAACAAAAAACAACAATACATTTTTTCTCATCAGTTTTTTCAGTGGACAGAATGTTCTGGAACGTGTGAGCTTGGCACAGGAAATGTGGGGAAGCGGTTAGCCTCTGCCAAAAGACGAGAAATGCACCTGGAGACATCCAGGTAATGAGAAATGTTCTTCCCAGTAATTCCAAAGTAGTCCTAGGCTCTATCTGGTTCATAACCCTACATTCAGGAATCAGCTGGTTTTGTTCAGAGTTGGAGGGTGTGGGACTTCTGGTGCAGTCACCAGGGCAAGTTACCAGTTAATATCAGTAAATACCTCCAAACCGTAGGCTGACTGCTTGTGAAACCACAATGATTTCTGTTTCTACATTTGAGGTAGGCTGCAATGACAGTAATGAAACAAACAACTAAAGCAACTAATTACTTTTGTTTCCCAACACTGATCAGCATGTTAGCGTGCTGACATTAGTATTTTGCTCAAAACACAGCTCTGTCTAAGTAGAGCCTAGCGTGGTTGTAGACAGATAGTTTTCTAGTAGAACAGCTGGTCTTCCATGGACATGGCATAATACTATTTGTAAAACAGTCATTATGTTCAACAAATCTGGACAAATAAAGGTTACATTTGTGCTAATGCTACCATTGCTTACTTTAAAAATAGCAGCGAGAGTCCCATTGAGGCTTAAGAATGATTGTGTTGGTGCAGGTCATTATTTTGCTGCATTGATCACCGTTGAATGGGATTACCGTCGACTGCTGTCCTTCTTGTGTGATCAACGAACAGCAGCAATATGGCTTGTGAACTTTCTAATTCTCTATTGATCCCCGAGCTGTTGTGTTACTGCCTGACTCGCTCCACCAGGAAGGTCAGATGGCAGGGCCAGCTGCTCGTGGACCTGGTGCAGATTTAGAGTTGTGATTAAAAGAACACTTCTGCAGGGTGGATGCTAGGGGTCATGAGGATCGAATGTGGGACTTTATGGCTTACAGGATGGTTTCTGTGACCACAAGGGTACTTTGCTGTTGTTGTGCTCAAGGAAACACTCACAGGAAAGAAACATTCACACCTCCACCACTGAGAAAATAAATTGCTCTTTATTACTGCTCTAAGAAGCTGAGCTGGATATTGTGCTACCACTTTGGAGAATAGTTTAGTCCTTTAATGGTTCCACCCAGAAAAAAAAAACAATGAAAAAATTATGTATTATTTTATTTTACTTTTTGCTTTCCTTAGTTCCTTTGGACAGTAAAAAACAATAATTTTTTTCACAACAGTTTTTTTATGAGTCTTTACCAAAGAGAGATGTCCATTTACAGTAAAAGTTTATTTTCAGTAATCTCTATAATTATCTCTATAATTTTCTCTATTACAGTGAAATAAAGGACATTTTTAAAATTTAAGTTATACATCTCTTTTTATGCACACTTTTTATGTGTCAAACTGGAGAAATAAAACATTTTACATACAACATAATCATTAAACATTTGTAAAAGACTAATAAATCAAATAGTATTTCCTATAAACTTTAAACTTACAAATGAAATGTTGAATTCATTAGCAAAAAATATCCTGCACCATTAATCAAATCAATACACTCAGAGGTTTTGCTAATAAAGCCTGGCTTGGTCTGGTATGACCAGTATAGCTTATGGTGCCTAATGCCTGAAAAATTATACTGATAATAATTTTATGAAATATACAATAGAATAACATTAGATTTATCATATCGACAACTGTTTCTGACCAGAAAATTTTGTATTCCAAATGTTAGCAATACTTCCTTCTTCCATAAATGGACATCTCTATGTTTGTAAAAATGTGACTTTTTTGGTAGTATTAATTTACATCATTCTATCCAGTAAGACCTCTAAAACTAAACTAAATGAAATGAAATTCACCGTAAACAGGACTCATGCCAAGAGTGATTTATCTGCCGCTAACTTCTTGGAGGGAAGCCACCTGAAAAGGTCTGTTTCTGACAACCACGGTGCATCCTGGGGATCTTTTGGGGGGTCTATCATACTTCAACTGAGTGCCAGCGATGGCTCAATCAGATTGAGTTAAGTGCAACTAAGATACCTCAAATCAAAATGTGCTCTACCAATCAGTAGAGAGAACCATTAAAGGGTTAAATATGGTATGTGTGCATCTTTAGATACAAATACTGTAATAAGAGCCACATACTTTCCTCCAAATCCTATATGTTTAGATTTGTATATGAACCAGAGCTAAACATCTATTCAGTATTCCTATTAGAGCTGTCTCAGTGCTGTCACTTTTACATATTTGGAACAAGAAAATTGCACATCCTGTCTCTCTGTAAAAGCCAAATTGGATGTTGGGTTCCCCCTAACCACTATGTTGGCAACATCCCTATCATCCAATTTTGGTGATAGCCTTGCCTATAAGAGTACTACCTGGCCAAGCACAAACTTGTCGGAAAGATTTATGTCTCTCTAACTCTAAATTCCAATCTCAGCCTGTTAGTTATCCCCGGCTTTAGTTTAGTTGGCAGAATGATTGACAGCGGGCTGATTGGGGAGCCGTGGATTTCTGTGCCCTCAAGTCAGATTCTGGAGGGATTCAACCAATTACCGCTCAAGGGCATCAAGACAAGGTGCAGAGGGTTGACGCCAGTGCAGGTTGTACTCTAACCCCTCATGGCGCTTTGTGCATGCCAGAGGGTACAGTAGGATGTAGAGAAAAGGAACAGCAGAGATTACGGAAACACAATCAGACCTGGCAGGTTATGTTTCTAGTAATTGGTAGAAAAAGACTATTTCAAGGTTTCACTCACAAACAGTAGAAACAAAGGGAGAAGCAGGAGGTGGATGACAAGCTTGTGTCAGTTGATGTGTGTATCTACTTAAAGCAAGAGACCTCACCTAGATAATGGGCTTACCTACGAGAAGCATTCAGACTTCCTCAATCCATGATGATGACTGCAAACAGGTCAAAATATTTATTACAGTATGGAACACTGAATCAACTACTTTTACGTTAAATTATATTGGTAACACTTTACGGATCCATAATTTCCTAGGACGTTTCCTGGACAGACAGATGTAATTTGGTAGTAATTACAGGGTAAATAGGAATTTTCTTGAAAGAAAAGCTTTTTTTAAAGTAGACAGTCATTCATTATTCATGTATTATTTGTAACAAGTATTGGGGTTTGGGCCAGGTTCAGGATTGATTATTTTCATATTTCATTTAAGAAAAGAGATAGCTTGCCTTACATTAGCTGCACTCTAACAGTTAGCAATGGATGAAATGTAGCAATATATAGCTTCAGGTGTCAGGTTGGGTTAGGGTCACAAATTTGGCAGTACCAGCGGGTTCAGTCTTGTCAGGTCTTAAAGATGCAGCCGGGTTTGGGTCTCAGTTTTAGACTCGTGCAGAACTCTACTGTGCAATGGCTTAAAGACGTTAGGCTATGTTAGCTATGCTTATTAGAATTATTCCAATTGAACATTGTCTCTATTTTCCCTATAATTAGTACCAAACATATATAGTTCCAAATAAAGCATTACCATTGTATTATATCAACTACTTTCCCATTTATGAACCCCTTTTCCTCAGTGAGCTAAAAAGTGAAATGTCATTCTCAAACCTAACCTATGAATCTGCCCTCAAAAGGTTACAACAGAGCAGTATGAATTTAGTAATGCTTTAAAAAAACCAGACTGTTCTGTTCAATACACATTTGCACCAGCCCATTAAATGTCAGCATGGACTACCATGTTGTGTTAAAAGGTAACTCAGCATGTGCTATCTTGAGTTATTAACTGGTGACATCCATTTAGCATCTGCCGGTAGTCGATGAACATTTACATTATGATTTATGAATTTACTGTACTGTAGCTGGTGCTCCAATCCCAAATCCATTGCACTGTGAAATGAATCACAATTGTCAGCTGAAAACTAAGGTATTTTAAAAAAAAAAGGGTTATAACATTTATATTGGTTTTAACTGGATTCAGTAATACACATTTTTGTTTTAAAGAAAGAAACATTTTTATGGCCGTGTTTTTTGTTATACTAATGATGCTGTGGTCGGTTGCTATATGTCATATTGGGTGTGTGTGTGTGAGCAAGACACACAGAGGGAGAGCAGACACCTACTTGTAAATGATGTCTTTCATCTCTTGACTTCAGATGTGGCTGTCACCCACTTCCATTATACAGCAGGATGAAGTGGGACACACAAGACAGACTGTAAGATGGGAGTGTGAGAACAAAGGAAGCAGAGAAACGTGCACACACACACACACACACACACACACACACACACACACACACACACAGGACTGGTTGGACTCGTATAATCACAGAAACTGAGAAAGGAATTATTCTTCTTACTTGAACTTCCGATGTAAGATTTCAGGACAGATGATCTTGGGGATGTTGAGGTGTGGAAAATGAATGAGCAACACTCTCAGCTCTCTCAACAAACACCACTGTGGTGCCCTTGAGGAAGCCACTTAAACCCCAAATCGCTCCAGTGGAGCTGCTCAGTGGCCAACAGCATCAGACTGTGGCTACACTGAGTGAATGTCTGCATGAATTTGAAGCACAAGGCTGAAAAAAAAACAGCCAGCAAAAGCCCTCCCAGGATATATTTCAAAGGAAATCTGAATCTAGGCTGTGCCCAGGGGAATATCAATTCATTTAAGCCAAGGCTACACGATATAAAATAAAAGTCCCTTGGGGAAATTAAAGTGTGATAAAACAGGACATTCACATATTACAGTAATACAGCTAGCCATGTTCACCTTGGATATCCCAGATCCCAGTATAATTCCTTTCACTCTCTCCTATCAGAATCAGTTCTTATGTTTTCAGTGACAGCTCGGACAGCAGTCAGCAGCGGTGAGTGGAAATTGAAATTGCTTTTCAGTGTCTCCAAACTCCCATTTCCAGGCAGACTTCCTTTTAAGAGAATAATCCATGGCCGAATTTCATGAGGAATTCTCACTTGTCAGGTGCAGAAAATGTCCAGTGTCCTAGCTGAGACACAGATTATGGATTTTTACTGGCTCTAATGATTAATTTATTTAGTGTTATATAAAATTCATGGATTTACCAGGAGTGACAATCAGTGATACATCAAGCAATATCCTTGCTGTTGAAGTGTCCTTTGCCAAGACAGTGAAGCTCAACCTGACCTTTGACCTCCCATGTCAAAAATTAGTGGGTGCCAATAGCATAGACCCTTTCCCAAAGACTCCAGCTGATATTACACTGTGTTTCACTGGATTAAAAAAAAAAGAAAAAGTATTCTCATTTCACAAATCAGCTTAAAAGAATGCAATAAAGGGACTACAGATAAAAATTAGCCTTTTGGCTCAATCTGACACATTTACATCATATTGATGTTAATTTATGTTTGTCTCTGATAAATAAACTATTAAAGTAAAGTAAAGAATAAAGAAAGAAAGAAAAATATGTCACTGCATGTCACAAACTGAGGGACACATAATTAAAACAACATCACTGAATGTGACAAATAATTATCCTGACATAGGCTATCACACACACGCACACATGTTTACTGTTTTCAGGCATTTTCTTGTTGTTTTTATTTATTTTACTTAATTGTATTTTTTCTCTCTTTTTTTCCTCATCTCATTATTGAATTGTCTTATCCTTGACGCTTTGGCAATATTGTTCACCTGACATTCATGCCAGTAAAGCATAGTAAATTGAAATTAATTGAAAGAAAGAAATAACAGAGGGTGGGCTGTCCTTTCTTTTCAATAAAAATGTGTTATTTACATGGATAAAACATAAATAGATTGACACAAATATCTCAAAATAGGTTCAGGTTTCCACCAGGTAGACGAGGAAAGGCCCCTCAAACATCTGTAAAGAGTAAAATGGGCATCATCTCATTTAACACTTCTTTTAAAACAAGGAGAATCTGATGATTTCCAATGTAAGACTGCAATTTATTTTGATGCGACTATGTCCCATATTAATGCTTGCTAGTCATCATAAGAAAAACTCATCTAAGAATAATAATATTGCCAGGAGCAGAACTGGTTTTGTACCCACACAGCCCTTCATCAGTACTGACCCATCACATTCAAAATGTGTTCATTTCAATTGATTTTAACTCGATGTTATTTAACACTATTAATTATATAAAAGTGGATATTGTTAATACAACATGACCCATTGAACTGTCAATGGATCAGTTTGGCCATTAATCCATTACTAAATACATTTCAACCATTTATGCATTATTTTTAGATAATTATTTCAACTGTTTAACTGATACTTTTAGCTAACTGTTCAGACTTCTCTGCTCGCTTGCCAACTACTTTTCACACTTTTAATCACAACATGCTGCTGACCCAATATGTCAAAATATATTTTTTAATCAGTTGTAATTTTTATTTTGTCAAATTAGTGGAGCTACTCTTCAGTCTTTCCAAGTACCCCCTGGCAACAGCAGACGTACCCCTGGTTGGGAATCACTGCCCTAGACAACCATCTGAATACTTTAAGGCCATAAAGAAGACCCCATTAGTTAATGCCAAAGGCAATCACTGCTCCCCCTTCGGAGTGAGCTGAACTGAAAACACAATTAGATAAACCTATAGTGCAGTAACAGTTCACATAGCATTAGGGCAGCCGTGTTAAATAAGTTTAACAGACATTTGCTTGAAGACAGAGACAGAAGAGAAGTGGGGGTTGTTACTATTCACCAGCAAAACGGATCTTAATGAGAGCTGCATGCAAAAGAGGATAAGCAGCACTCTTCACCTTACATACCAAGACCCTGGCTGCTGAGACGGCTTCATTAAGTCCAGCAGACTATGGGCTGTCACTCCTGAAAACGGGCAAGGCGACCAAAGGAATGGGAAACAACAACACAGTAATAACGTTGACATTTACAATAGGCGTCGGATATCATATCCAATTTCTCCCTGCACACCCTTAATTCCTTTTTAATTGCTTTTCCGTGTTGGTTTCCGGGATAAGGCTGTCTCTCTTCATTTATGAAAGTGAAGCGATGGGGACAGTGGTGTGTGGGGGGACGGCTGATGGTGTATGTGTGTGTGTGTGTGTGTGTGCGTGTGTGAGTGAGGAGGGGGATATCAGTTGCTTAAGGGGGGGGTTGTTGGTTGCAGGCGAGTTGCAAGGCCAATACTGAGATAATTGGTGCCTGTTTCAAACAAATCAAATACTTTTTAAAAGAGCTTTGATTAAACACTTTAGAAATCTGACTTTGTTTGATGAAAACAACTGAAGATTAAATGATCATGATATACATGATTATTTATCCTGCAGCATGCTACTGAATGAATATGTTCGTGAGTTTCAAACACTCATCCTTAAAGGGTGGATAATGGTACAAATGAGATACAAGAAGCCGAATCCTGTTGTCATCAAAATATATATATTTTTAAAACTGAACATATGGGACCATTAATAATCAACGTTAATCGATATTATTGTACCAAAACGTGAGACAGGATCCTTCTGTGAATTTAAAGTGGAGGGAATGGCCACAGAAATAGTTAGACATTTTGGGAAATATGCTAATTTGCTTTCTTGACAAGAGTTAGATGAGAAGATTGATACCACTCTCGTCAGCTGGAGCCATCAGCCAGTTAGCTTAGTTTAGCATAAAAAGTGGAAAGCAGAGGGAAACGACTAGACTGGATCTTTCTAAATGTTCCTACCAGTACCTCTTAAGTTTAGTAATAAACACAAGAAGTTGTGGTTTTATGGGGCTATGTGATTTTGTTACCTTTGCTGAGCCAGGCTATTATGAGTCAAACTATTCTTTTATTCTTTTAATCAGTTTTATATAATTAGGCTACATTCTTATTCTATTTCAAAAGGTGCTATGCTGTTGTTGGCACATTAACAAATTAAAACGTTGCTCACTCCGAAGGTAACAAAATCACACATTACTCCCAGTAAAACCACAGCTTGAAATTTGTACACTTAGGTTTTTGTACATATCAAACAAACCACATATAAAGTGTTAACTAGTGAGTTTTAGAGGTACTGTTGGGCAGTTTTTACTTTGGACAGTCAGGCAAGCTGTTACCCCTGTTTCCAGTCTTTATGCTAAGCTAAGGTAATCGGCTGCTGGCTATAGCTTCATATTTAACGCACTGACATGAGAGCGGTATTAATCTTCTCATCTAGCTCTCGGCAAGACAGCGAATAAGCATATTTCCCAAATGTCAAACTATTCCTTTAATAATCAGCAATTCTACCAAAACGTGAGACGGGAATTACCAGTAAATCTGAAATGGTAGGAACAACCATTATTTGGAACTGCTCTTTCACCTGGACCAAACTTAACAGGAAATACATGAAAAATACAGTAGTTTTACTGCTAGATTGAGCAGTAAACAACATCAATCACGCATCAGGTCCATCACACTGCTGACTGACTGACGGCACAGCCCAGTGCACCACATAACTTGGCAACCCTGGAGTTACTTTTATCCAGCAGAGTGTGTGGTGGTTAATCAAAGCCCATAATTTCCATAATTCATGGATGCCCATCTGTTTGCCACCTACTCTCATGCCCAGTGCAGAATAAACAAATTCAGGAGAGGGGCCAAGGGGCTATTTAATGACAGCATCAGCCATGGCTTGTGCAAATATCCACACATACTGTATACACACGCACACACAAACACGGATGTAGTCTAATCAATCTTCCGGCACAACTATAATTCATTCTAAACACAATTGTTTAATCCATCTAAGGTGCAATATTTGCATCATAATTCACAAATTGAGGTTAACTAATTAGGCTCCATAAGTGTAAGACTATTACTCATCTCCACCACACTGTGCCTTTTAGAAGACTTTCAGATAACTCACAACTCACAGAAAATCTCTGATCTCCATCCAAGCGGTTTCTCACAAAAGGCTTGTCACACTACAGCATCGTACAGATTTTCTTCTGATAAAATCAAACTACTTTGATGTTATTGCAAGCACTGGGACGGCTGCGTGATTGAATCAGCAGAGCTCAGGATAGAGAAAGAAGCCGATATAGCTTAGAGGGAAGTGGATTTGTTGTCTGAATCAGGGATAAATTCTCACCTAACAAACATTTTAGTAGTAAAGCAGCCAATAAAGAGCCAAATCTGACCCTCTGACGTGTATTGGTCTGGGAGTGGTAAGATTCTGTATTTTTGTTTAATTTCTATTTTGATACACATTTGGTAACACTTTAGATTAGAAGCCATAAATTATATTGTTTATTTTGTACAATGGGGTATCAATAAAATACTCACTTGGAGCTTACAGTTTACCAGGATGAATACAAGGAAAGAAGACCAGTTTAGGGAATAAGGGAGTAACAACTGTTTAAGCGGACCTTACACTGTAAGTATGTTTTAACTCACTGAGTATTATTGATATTATATTATATTAGTAATGTTATTACTGGGTAACAAGACATGAAAAATGTAGAAACTGGGGTAGCAGTGTTGATATTGTCATGAAAGTTGTAGTATCATTTATTTTAAAATGATGACACTTACAAAATATATTCTTAGTTTGGAGTCCAATGTCGGATCCGTCTAACAATCAAAACTGATCTCAGAGAACAACCTAGAACAGCTTTTATGTCCTGTCATATCATTACCAGCTGTGGTAATGATTGTTACTTTTAAGTGATGGTAAACAACAACCAGCACAAAGCCTTAAAAATGTGGGAGAAAGCTTCCTTATTGTAGTGTAAGTTTGTGGTATGTGGGCTGTAAAATTTTACATTTTATACTACGCGTACAGTGCAGTTTCCAGTTAGTATTTCATTGGTACAAAACATTTACACTGTAATTTGCTGGCTGTAATCTAAGTGTTACCCAAAATTTATAACATCCAATCCTATTTCCTCCACAAGCCTCCATTTAAAAAGACTGCAATGATTTAGAAAAATAACATTTTAAACTGAATAATAATGTGGTGGTTTAATGGCTGGAGGCTTGGCTGGTGCCTGCATGCTGAGAGCTGCTGTCACTTTCTTTGGAGTTTTATTCCCTAATGAGATATACTGTATAATACATCACCAAAAGTGATGCCTGCTAAAAATGGCAAGCTATTAAATGTAATGATGGCACCTTACAAACACAGGAGACAACGATGGTTAAATAAAAACAGGTTGGATGAACTTAACAGCATTTAAGGCTACAAATCTTCAAGTATCGTCTGGTGTGAGAGGGTCACAGATGTAATAAGAGCCCCTCTGACCCAGCTGTTGAGCTCCATTTAAAGTATTAAAGCAGTAATTCACTGGGGAGAGACTGAGGGACAAATGACTTTCCCCACAAAAAACACCTGGTGTGATAACCACACAAAGTTCTCCAACTCTGTAAAGTATCAAAATACATCCAAAGTTGAAAATCAATCTGAAACTGGGTCTTATTTGGAGGAACTTTTATTCCAGTCGATCCTGGCAGTAGTCTGTCTGTCTGTCTTCAAACACAAAGCCGACTGGCCAGAGAGCTGGGAGTGATTCTGACAGTTACTTGACTTCTGAAGTGCAGGTAAAGAGGCTGCTGCGACTCCGCTTCCTGCAATTCAGAAACATATTAAAAATTAAGTTGTTTTCATCCTTCGCAGATTTAGAGAAGGTCATCCGTGCTTTTATCTCATCTTGTTTAGACAACTGCAAAAGTCACCCTTGCGTCTCCAGCTCGTTCAGGATGCAGCAGCAGCTTTTCTCTGCCGTAAGTGTGAGTGCCAATTTTTCATAAGTAGCACCCCAAAAAATAAATCCACTTTTTGTTTTGTAGGTTGAGTGTCACTAACGTTTTCTGATATTACCAGTGCTTTAAATGGTGAAGTATTTTGATTTCAGGGATACAATACTGGAAGACTGTTCGCCCACACACATTATTCTTTTCTCTCTCATTTCTTCTCAATCTCTCCAGGCTGGCCAAAGCCAAGTTTATTGCGTGCTAATTGTTTTTTGGTTACTAACTGTTTGCTAGACCTGAACAGCGACTGTCCAATCATATCTTAGCAATTAAGAGCGATATGGATGAAGAGGGATTGAACAGTGTGTTTGTGTGCTCTAACGTAAGCTGCAAAATTTAGCAAGTAAAGCTAACTAGCTTACTACCTACAGTAGTCAATTACTTCCAATGCCAGCGACATTTCATACTACATTATTTTGTGGGGTTACAGATTACAACCCCCCCGGTCACGACTAGCACATCCACTGTGTATATTTCCTCACTATGTGGTAGCCAGGTCCTGAGTGCTACTATATGCTAAATGAGTGTAAGCTAACGTTATTGGCTCTGTCCTTCTCGAATGGATTTGGGGAAGTTTAGACTCCAGCAACCCCATCGCGTTAGAAATAGTGTTATGTTCACAAAACACATTGGTTAGTCCTTGTCCTAAAAGCATTTTCACTTGTAATGTTTAAAGTGAATCATGTTTTTTGAAAATACGAACAATAAAGCATAAATTTAACCACTTGCTAAGTATGTAAGCTAAGCAGCTAATTAGAATAACAATCTTATCTTACATATATTCCTTATTTGATAATACCATAACTAACTAGCTTCACACTGCAATACAAAAACAATGCTGTTTCTTTATTTCCATTTTTTCAACACATCATTAGTGAGGAAGCAGATCATTTGCTTGGAAGCTTTAGCCTCAGTCTTTTGGCCCAATATCATGTATGTAGCCATCAAATGCATATTTAAGACCCCTTTACATTGTTCTCATTTTAAAACGATTCAGCGTGGAAACACTAATAGTCAGCGGGAGACAAAGTTTTCAATGAACTCATGGAGCTAACATTGTCTTAGTTAGCTAGCTAGCTTTCGTTGATAAAATCTGCTAGCCACTGTTGTCATTGGCAGAATTGACTGTTTAATTTTCTAGTAGTAAATCTCCTACCATTATCATTGAAAGCTCGAAAGGCATGGCAACAGTAACTAAGGGTGGCGGCTGGCTGGGCTTAGCCAACAGTCAATTTGTAGAGGGGTTTTATATCAAAATCTAGCGTTAAGACCTTAATAATTTCAGTTTGAGGTGTTGGGTAGTAGGGGGCCCAAAAGCAAATGTTTGCACTGGGCCCCTAATAGGTCACTCTGGCCATGTGTTTTGCTAATCCTGTATATTTTCTACCTGAGAAACATGAAATGCAATCACAAATAATACAAAAAACACAGTATTCAGCACTGTATAGCAGTTTATTCATTCATGGCATGTTTTTTAAATATATTTTATTCATGTATTTTACATTATTCTTGAATTTGATTTTCATGTCTTTCATACACAGTGGCTGAATGACGACCCAAAGAAGAAAATCTGTTAAATTCTGAAAGCTAAAAAATACAGTAGGTGAATTTGTGATTAAACAATACAAAATTATAAACTTTTTAACATACAATAATTTGTCTTGTCTAAATGTTAAGTTAGTGCAAGTCAGTGATGTTAGTCAAGCACAGTTCATCTAACCAGCAGTATGATTACAGTGAAGCGTTCATGTAAACACTTTGAAGGGTGTTTCAAGGAACAGGATTACGCTGCAAACCCAATGGCTTCAACTTCAACTGGCTAGCTTCAACATGAATCATGGGCCAACACAAACACTTTACTTTTCAAATAAAGCCTCATCTCTCTCAGAACTAAATCATTACTTCAGTTACATTTGTTGTGTTGTGTATAAGAGCCAGTGCTACATGTTAAACTTGTCAAACAGCTGCTCAAGTCCCCATGAGAGCAAATGTACAATTTAACTTGTCAAATGGCTTGAGACATCATGAATAGCATTTATCCATAATTACTTTCTGCCCATTCTTGCCTTGGTAATTCTGTGTCTTGAAATATCCCTGAGCCGCAGCATTTCTAAAATAGCTTTCAAAACCACTTGATGGCTGTTTCCATAATGGCTCCATCATCTCATTTGTATATGCACTTTTATTTAAAAGCATCATTGATGGCACAACAGAAACTATTTATTGGCTATCTCAAAGCATGAAGCAGGAAAAAAAAAAAAGATACAACTAGCAATGTCGGTAAACTTAGTGTTATGTTTCAATGCAACATGTTGTCTTTGCCAGAATTAAATGAAAAGGTAAAAAAATAATGTGCAAGTTTTGCCATTTTTCTGCTAATATACACTGAACTGTCTGCCTGTTCTTTACCAATGCTCAAATCTCCATCAGTGTAAATGTCAACAAGGCAAAAAGGGACACAACAAACCAAAAATAAAATGAACCACAGACAATTGTCGCACCCTTGGTAGCCACTAATTGGGAGTCCAAATAAACCAATCACACATTATTGCATGCACACAGAGCTGCCTATTGATCGGCAACATTAAAACCTAACCTTTCTAGCACTCTGCATATTTCAGACATCAATCTACTTTAAAAAATAGTCCATAGACTGATGTGATATGTAGACATTATTTACATTTTCAGTAAGGCATGCCATTATTCAAAACGTTCAGTCAACGAGAGCTGTGATTCCTTTATTAGTAGGTAACAGTCTCCATGTCACAGCTGGAGTTGTTGCCATGACGATAATACTGCATACTGAGGGGGGAGGAAAAAAGAAAAACTTCTGTCATTGAACAATTTCTGAGAATAGTTTGCCAAGTTGTGATGTGAATTCCTCTGGTTACCTTTGCACTGCAGAGCAAACAATTAAGTAAGACCCTTCACACTGGAGTGAGGAATTCACTTTATCGTACATTCACAGTACAAACACAAGCTTCTTATGGGCTCAAACAAGGGGTCAATAAGATATTGAGCTTGTGAAATGATAATAATTTCAAAGCTTGTAGTTGTATATCATGCTTTGTAAACCAAGTTTGCGAAGGGGTAGAAAGGATTTGTAGATGTAGAAAAATATGAGAATATATACACAAACTTTGTCAGTGGTGGAAGATTTTTTTTTTTACTTAAGTAAAAGTAGCAATACTAAAGTGTAGAAATACTCAGTTAAAGTCATGCATTGAAAATTTTACTTAAAGTACCAAAAGTAAAAGTACTCTCTATGCAATGGCCCATTTCAGAATAATGTACTGTATATTAAATTATTGAATTAAAATTACGCATTAATGTATGCATCACTTTAATGTTGCAGCTGGTAAAGGTGGGGCTAATTTTAACTACTTCATATAGTGCTGGGTAGCTTAATCTATAATAATACATGATAATTTATGTGCTGATCCCTCCGAAAAGTAGTGGAGTAGAAGTACAAAGTAGCATTAAAAGGAATTCCTCAAGTAAAGTACAAGTACCTCAAATTTGTACTTAAGTTGAGTAAATATACTTTGTTACTTTCCACCACTGAAATTTGTGCACAATTTATTTGAAAGGTGAGGTTGCACAAGTTCCCAAGTACAGACTTTGAAATTATTTCTGAACATCATTTCACAAGCTCAATATCTTTTTGACCCTTGCATATATTCTCATGCAGTTTGTGTCAGTTTTATCCCAGAAACCCAGAGAGAAACCTCCTTTTATTCTGTGTTGAGAAATTATCAACTAGGACTGGGTAAATGCAGCAACACCCAGACATTTGCGGAATTGTAGTTGCATTGTTTTTAAGTGTTTTCGCCTCAAAAGAAAAGAAGGTGTCTGTGTTTTACTGTCAACTCCCTCTGTGTCAAGTTTCTAATCCTTTCCTTTACTGTCAAACTTTGTGTCTTCTGTCTTTTCCTGTGTGACAGAGCTACCATGAAAAATATATGCGACTACTGTTTGACTCAAGTCGGTACACTCCACGGGCACAAGTTGCATACATGTAAAAAAGTACATTCATCTAACTATTAATGTTTTTCACACTAGCTTTGGTTCATATGAGACATCTTTAGTTCATTAACATGTTAAAAATCTGATGGAACTCAGACAAAATGTACAGTATGTGGGTGTAATGCTCTCTCTTTTTTTTTAGGAGTGTCCTTGTTTGTTTGTGTCCTTGCTTGATGAACAGTGAAACATGTCTAAATGGCACATCGGATTATACACTGAAAGCTCATGTGCTGAGGCTTTATTACAAAACAATATGCACACAGTCATATTTGACCCAGAAAAATGAATAAAGACAGATAACATCAGACCAAGAGTAACTTTTACACAGTTAACTTTAACTATGTGAATAATATATGTTTTGGCGCCACCCGGTGGCCAGACTGGGTATGAAGTAATTTTCCAGACTGGATTTACACTGCAGACTCAAAGGCCTCTGCCATCACTCATCTCTCCTTCACATTTCAGGGCTTTTGGAGAAAGTGTTCAACTGAAACAAAGAGGAGATTAATGGCTCTGCACCAAAGATGACAAAACTGAACCTAGAGCCAAACTATTTCACCAAAAATGTCCAATAGTTGATTATGTTACTCCATCTATTTTCTCTTCTATTCCTTTTTTATCATTTACTTTATATGATGGGCAAAGATTTTTCCATTTTTCCCAAATTTATTTCCTGTTAAAATCAATACAAAAATTCAAACTTATGTGAAAGAAAAGGACTGAGCCAATGGTGAGTTATACTGACATCGGTTACCACGACTAGGTATCACCTGAATTGGTGCTATTTTATCAAATTTATATGGCGCATAGTTAAGTAGCTACCTTGAGTTCTGTTTTAACATTAAACTTATTGACGTCTGGTTTTAAAACACCAGAGTAAGGCAATCAGATATGGCTATGGTTATAGCACAGGTGTGGTGTCGGTGTTTGTGCATGCTCGTGCATGGATTTTGTTTACATGTGTCCAAACTTTGCATCCTGAAATTCCCCCCAGTTCATGATTCACAACATAAAAATAAAGTTTATCTGCACTGTTGGGCTGAAGCCTCCTCAGTCAACAAAAATACACCTGCTGGCTTGTAGTTTTTTTTTTTTAATTCTGAGAAATTGGAGATTTCGTAGACTGAGAGAGGATTAAGAGAGAGAGACTCACCCATTGGAGTACAGACAATTGATTAAATGTTAGCTTGCAAATGGATATTGACATCAGTTTGAGCCTCAGTCCTGGAAGAGGAGGCAGTGCAGGAAAGATGCAAAACAGAAGTAAGTTTTCTTGTCACAACTGTTTTTTGTGATATCCCACTCATCCTCCATGTAATGTTTTTGCCAACATCCTCCACGTTTAGTGTGTTCCTGGAGCTGGGTTTGTTTCAGTGCCTTGCTCAAGAGCATTTCTGTAGTTTAGGGAGTCAATTATTGGGCCTTCCAGTCATAAGAACAGTCCTAATAACATCAGGCTGCCCTGCTGCCCAATAATGTCTCCTGGACAGTTTGGGATCAAACGTAGATGCCCTCAGGGTTGAGGCTGGAGGCCACGGTGCTTTGAAGAGTGCGAAGGTCGCTGGGTAAGAGACGAGAAGAGCCAAGTCGTTTCAGAGAGCCAGACTCCACTTCTGTAGCAAGCAACAAAACAGAAAAAAGTAGTCAGACATCAAGGACAAGGAACACAACTTGATTTAACAATCTGACATGATATTCTTGCTATCTATAGGACAATGATGCTCTAGGATCTACCGGCTACTGAGCTCATTGTAAATAATTTCACTAACTTTGTGCAAATGTTTGCTATTAATACATTAGATAAAACTAAACAGTCGCCACTGTAGTGAATGCAAGGATATCAAACTGAACTAGGAGAGAACTGAGAAAGTAGTATGTGACCAAAACCTTCTGAGGGATTTTCCTTTTGACTCACTGTGAAAGTCTTGCAGGATTTTCAGGGCTGCTAGTGATTTGGTCCATGTAATGGGGTTACAGACTTGAGTTGTTATGGTACCATAGTCTTGCCTCAGCAGCTCAAGTCTACAGTCTAACCTGTCATTCTCAGGATGACCACAAGGTGACACTGTGTACATACACATGTGAAGACAATACTGCATGTAAAGCACCTCAGTCAAAATGTGGTTAGCTATGAAAATTAAATTTTTACCAAAGTGATGCTAATGTGGCAAGCCTTAGAGACTCTGTTGGTGTGTACATGCACGTCTATGGACATGTGAGTGTGCGTGTGTGTGTGTGTGTGTGTGTGTGTACGTGCCGTTGCTGTTTTCTCCTGTAGGTTGAGCAGGCAGAACGGTGACCTTGGTACCAGTCTGCTGAATGAACTGCTGCAGGTTGACCTGTCGTAGCTCTTTTGTCAGCTGCTCCAGCTCCTGCTCCTTCTCCTGTGATGGAAAAAACAAACAAACACCATGACAACTAAATGAGGTCTGTGCCCAGGATGCAAGCAGGAGCGCAAGTGAAGAAATACAATGTGCATTCTGAAAAACGAAGACTAATTTCTGCAGTAATTTCTTAGCATTTTAGAGGTAGTCTTGTACACACTGGTGCAGGAACAGATTGATAACACACAAGAATTCAGCTGCTGTGCCTAATTTGGATCTTTTTTCTCCCTTCTCTCAACTACATTTACATATTTGCATTGGAACTGTGGAGGATTTAATACGTGAAAAACAATAAGGGGTCATACTCTGATCTCTGCAGAAGTCATAACCCAGATGAGACAGCTAAAGAGAAGAGTTAGCTCCCAGATGGTTACGCAACTACAGGCGAGGGATTGTGTACTTATTCAGGCCCCTCTCTAATCAGGCTAAGAATGCTGTAATACCCTCCCTCCCTTCCCCTTCTCATTACCTCATGCTTCCCACACCCTACTGGACCTCGCCTGTGCATAGATCACTTTGCTTCATACAAGGATGCACGCAGCCAAGGATCCACTGCACATCCCTGCAAGCCAGAGATTAAACTTCGCTTCACTGCCCACAACTAAATGAGCTTAGATTTCTACGGTTCCACCTGTGTGCAGAGGACTGGACTTCCACACACACACACACACCGCAGGGCAAAAGTTATCCAACTTTTTAATGAGCATTTTAAAAACATTTCTTAAGAAAAGACTCCTTCAGCATCCTCCACGCGTACTGGGAACTGCCAACAGTGCTTTAAATTCCTGACAATTCTGAGGCTATGGTGTTTAAAAAAATAAAAATAGTAAACAGTAGCATCTGAGCTGACCTGTAATCTCTTGCTGGACTGGCCAAGTGAGCGTTCCAACGCCCTGCAGCTGCTCTCCAGCCGCGCCGTGTGTTGGCTCTGCATTTCCAGCTCTGCCCTCACTTTCTCCAGCTGGGCTTGCACCTGAAATCCAGAGTCAGGAAAGATGGGAAAAAGAAAACTAATCCTCATAGTAAAGATGTAGGAGAACTCTTTGACGCTTTAATGTGTTTAGAACTTTAAGCTGTGAAAAACAATGCAGTGTTATGAGTTGTATTCATTTTAAGTAGTAAGATTTCAAAATATGGTCATGTTTAAGACCACTTTACTATACAATACATTGGGAAAATCTCCTATTAAAGAAGATGTGTTATTAGATAGGATTTAGAGAGCTGTAATTACTGTTTATGCTGGACTGGAGGAATAGAAAGCTAACAACCAAGTGTATGAACAGAGTCTACAGCTATGCTAGCAGCTCTGTGAGACTGTACTGCATGCTAACATGCTTACAGTGACAATGCTGACATGCTGATGTTTAGCAGGTGTGTTTACCATGTTCACCATCTTAGATTAGCATGTTAAAATTTGCTAATTGGAACTGAACACAAAGTACAGCTGAAGCTGATGGGAATGATTAGTTTGGCAGGTATTTGGTCATAAACGAAAGAATTGGGTGGATTTTACAAATGAGCGGATTACATTTCATAACCGCATTAACCGCTAGTGGGGCTGACACTGATTTGTTTTTAATCAAAAAGTTTATTTAAAAGATTTGAAAAGGAACATTTTGACACATTTGCTGCTCTATATTGTACTTTATCCTCTGCTTGGTTTCCTGACTTCCAGTACTTACGTATAATATGAAGTAAAATGTGCTTTAAAGAAATTTCACTCTGGTTAATTTTACTGATTGTGTAAAGAACAACTTAAGTTAAATATACGTTTTTGTATGACAGACACTGAGAGGGACCTCAGCTGGAGACCTGAATGAATCTCAGCAGCTCAACAAACTACGTTCCCCTCTGTTTGCATGCTGTTAGACTGGATTGTACCTCCTCTTCATTGACCTTCTGGATGAGCTCGGCCTCCTGCTGCAGCCGCTCCTGCTCTAGGCCCGCCTCCATGTTCTACATAACATGAGAGATAATTTAGAAAAACTGGTATGAATATAACCCTCACAGAAGACCAATAGTAATTTTTTTTTTTTTATGCAGCAGGAAATCTTTTTTCAGTTTCACAATTTCCTACTCTAATTACCACTGCATGTTTTTGTTTTACTAGCATTTGTGGGTGAAGATTCACAGTGAGATTGTATAAGAAAGAAAAGTAAAAGTTGTCATGCTGTTTATAAACCCTATGAAAGAGCATCCTGTGTAATTGGGGGTAGCTTCTCTATAATGCCAAGCTCACCTGTATGCGCGCTAAGTACTCTGAAAGCTTGGCCTCGCAGTCTCGTACACCTCCCTGCAGCTCGGCTAACTGTTGCCGGAGTTGCTGCTCGCTCTCCTGCTCGATCTGCAGCTCATTCTGCCAGAATTCCTCCTCCTCCATCTCTGCATCGTTCCTCCTCACCTGCTGCTCTAAAAGCAGTAGCTCCTCCTCCAGGTTTCCTCCCTGGTGAGTGAAAAATGATTCAACTTGAACATTTTCTTGCCCCAAAGAGAATATAAAATACGATTAAAGATGATACAGGGATGTAACTGGCCGCACACATACGGACTCAAAAGCTGGGACGATAGGCTGCTGTTCATTGTAAATGGGGCCTAGCATTGCAGCCTGGCGCCACCCCCTAAACTACAGAAATAAACATTAATAGATTTGAAGACATTAGGGTATAGAGTGCATGTGTTATGGATCTTTCCCTGTAAGTAACAACACTACCAGCTGTGGTTTTACTCACTTCATTGGCCTCGCTGGCGGACTCCTCCCAGTCTCGCAGCTCGGCCTCGCAGCCCAGCAGACGGCTCTCCAGGGCCTGGAGTTTGTCTCTCTGCAGCTGCACCAGCCGGCTCAGCTCTCTGGCTGGACTCCCAGGTACAGATGCTACTCCAACACCTCCAACCCTGGTCAGGTTCAGATTCACACCATGCTGCTGGGGCTGTTTGGCTAGATGGATGAATGAATGGGTAGGAGATGAAAGGATGGTGATTGGATTGTTGACAAGTAAAAGCATAGAGGGAGGGAGGAAATGAAAGAGAATAAGGACAGTAAAACCAGTGTGTTGTTTTGACAGTGTGCACACAAATAACATAACTATCACTGACAACAGTAAGCTTGAATATACTGAACAAACTGAAACACACTACCTTCAGCATCTCTGCTTTTCCCAAATATGTCCCGCAGACCCTTGGCCCCTCCAGTGAAGGTCAGAGACTTGCGTTTGGGTTCCCTTCTTTTGAGCGAGCGGTCTGTCCCTGATGGGCGGAGCTTGGCCAGAGGCGGCAGGCTCTGCCGGTAGAAGCCACGCTCTGGGATGCGAGCCTGCCTGTCAGAGGTGGGACGCTCGCTAACAGACGGGCCCGTTCGTTGGAGGATGAGCTGGACGTCGCTGGCATACTGACCCCACTTGTTGAGGGACACCACGGGGTTCTCATGCGGAGCCAGGTGACGTTCTGTCTCACGCCATTTCTCGATCAAAGTGTACCTGCCAGTGCGTCCTGGGACGTTTTGATACACGTAGTGCATAATTACAAATATTTCTTGACAACTTAAAGGCTCTGAACACATATTTTCTCAATCAGCTTCGTCCTATGAGTGATGAGATCCTACATGAACACAAAATAATCTGCCAAAATTAGAACAGGTTTGGTTATTTCACATGACAGATTTTCTATATTTCTGTGTTCTCTGTGCTCTTCTCCCTGTTTTGAAGTGGGCGTGGCTCAGTTGGAAATTATGTCATATGCTTCCAAGTTAAGTCAAGTCAAGTTTATTTATATAGCACATTTCTTATGACAGGTGTAGACTCAGTGTGCTTCCATGCACCAATCAAAACGTGATGACAGCTGTGGGGTTGTTTTGCTCTTTTGCCTGGCCACTGTCTATGAACCTGATCAAACCACACCCACAGAGTCCTGATGAAGCAGATAAACTCTGACTGTTAAATTCTTAATATAAATAACCAAGGATGTTTTTTAGAATATGACGTTCTCCAGTTCTATCCTGAGTCCAGATTCCTTCCTTCACATTATCTCGCCTTGCCAACATATTTTCAGGACACTGTTTACCATCTTAAACCCCTTTTTGTCATTTGTGTTTATGAAAATATCTTATGGAGTGAGGCAACAGGTTATTAATGACGTACTTGAGCCATTAATCTGTCTTTGTTGTGGGGATTGTAGTTTGCATTGATGTAGATTTGGCTTTCAGATTTTATTGTTCAATTTTATGTTACATGTTTTATGTCCGTCTTAACATCTTGGGACCATGTTGGATAACATGTTATCTCACGGATTGGTGAGTTTTGTAGATTCATACATTTGTTAAATTAAACTGATTTCAGTTTTGCTTTTGATTAATTAGAAAAAGGGTTTCAACAGGGATGATGCCTTAGACTGGTTCAGCTCATGCTTCTTCAATAAAACTTTTTCTGTTGTAGCTGTTATTGCCCAAGGATCTATTCTTGGCCTGCTTGGACACAATTCACTTTTGTTATGCTGATGATACCCAGATTTATGGCCAGTTAAGTAACTTGCATCATTTAATGGCTTGGTACTGTCTCATTTCATACTATTTGTGTATGTTGTCATGGCGTAAGCTCCTGGTTGTAAGAAGTTACTGTAAGCACACTTTCAAAAATGTCAAAAATCAAGTTTAAAGTGCATTGCATTTAAGAGAGGAAAAACTGAAGAGACTCATTGAATTCTGTCACAACTCTCCCACACTTGTGCAGCATTGATAGTTTCAAAGAACTTTACCAGCATGTTTAGTGACAGAAGTGTACAGTGGGAAAATTCAACACAAACAGTGATTGTGTTGGGAAAAGAACTAGGTTCATGTTTGTATGCCTGCATTTTTGTCTGTACACATAGATAAGAGTAAAACACTGCCCCTCCTACCCTCACCCTCTTCTTACACAGTAAGCATCCTTGTAAAAGAGGCACATTTATCACTACAACCATTCACATCAAAGTGCCCTGGCCTGGACAAAAGGCACAGAGAACACAAAGGACAGTGCACACCATAACTCCTGCTACACTGTCACTGTAACTCTGAGAAACATCTATCTGTGGAGTTTTGTGAGAAACCCCGGTAGAAATCTGTCCATTTTAAAAACAGTACACCTCTCAATTTTAAGGAATCATATTTTCATGGTTTTGGATTCACAAAGCTATATGTACAATACAATCCATGCAATGACTAACAGAGTGTCAACTTACTTCTCTGCAATTGTACAGCAACAAAATAAACCAAAGTCTGCAGCATGACTCATCTCGTTTTGTGCAGTCCGTTTATGGTGAAAATCTCTTTGTGCCCTCTAGTCACTTTTCATTTTACTGCAATTTATCATCTCCAGTATGTCTGACAATCTGCCTGGCCAATATTGGACCCAACCCACATGACATAAAATCCCCATTGGGATTTATGTTCGCCAATATATTATTTACACCACTTTAGTTTTTCAGCACAGGAGCCAGATGGAGAGGATTTCATCTCAGTGTTAAATCTACTCTTCTTGGTGGTGGTCTTTGTCATGTTATTGGTTTTTTGTGTACTTTTATTGGGCTGTGAATTCCCCATCATATAACCAATAACAACACCAATAATAATAATAATAATAATAATAATAATAATAATAATAATAATGATGATAATAATTCACTTTCACTGCTCATATTCTTTTGATATTAGATCTTTTTCGAACATCTACTGTACCACCTGTGAACGCGAGAGATGAACACACTGATTCTCATATTGTAGTAAGCAGTTTTGAGCTTACCAATGGCTTGTGCCAAAGCAATGACCACTTCCTGGCATGTGGTGAACTCCGTGACCCCGCACACGATGCGCTGCACTCCGTCCACCCACACTTTCAGCTCCATGGCCTTCATCCAGAGGCCCCTTATTCCTCCAAACCGCAAGGGGGTGCTAATAATGTTTCACTGTCCATCCTTAAAGGAAAAAAGAAAATGTTCAGTGCAATGAACTCTGTTACACTGTTTTGCATTTCAGACAAAACTCTTCACATTTGTAAAACAAAAATCTTAAAGCTGTACTTATCAATACTTTTATCACCTAACTCTACAGTTCTCTTCGGCTCTACGGAGCGTTTTAGCATGTTTCAGCTCATTGTTTTGGTTTTACAGCCCGCAACTTTACTGTTTGGGTTCACTCTCACCACTCTCGTCAGTGTTGCTTCCAGCCATAGCAGGCAGCTGCACACGTGCCCAGCACTAAACAGCAGACAGACAAAGTTAGGAACCAACTGGTGAACATAGTGAAGCATTTGGCAGCTAAAGAGTCAGATATTTCCCTCAGATGTTAATGAAGACCAAAACAGAGCTAAAAGGAGAGTGAATATTGGACTTACATTCACCAGTTGGCCAAAAACACAACCCCAAACTAATGCTAACATCCAGCTAATGCTGGATGTGTAAATAGGCAACTGTTTGCTAACATTTTTGTTTTACTTACAGTTTCCTTGAAATAATTAATTTGGCCAATATAATTTTGTAAAATTATAGCACAACATGATCATATCATCACAATACTATTCTGCTAAAACTCTATATTCCCAGCCCTTCATTGCCTCAACCTTATTTCCTACACTTCCCAGAATGACCTTACAACCTCAGGACACATATTATGGATGGAAAGAGCAAAAATCTAAAATATCACCCATGCACCACATGGTTGTGCAAAGTGACACCAGCTTCCTGTAAACAAACAACTTACAACACTTGTTCTTCTGAAGTAGTTTCCTGTAATGCTGCTGATAAATTGCTGTAAGAACACACTTGTGGTGCAGTGACTGTGACTGTCTAACAGGCCTCATCCAATATATTTTTCATTTGCTGGTGTCAGTGCAGGAAAGCTTACAGCGGTCGCGTGCACGCAGAGCACGAGCCATTTCAAACTGCTGACACAAGCACCTCAGCAGCGAGGTCATTACGAACCTGGCAAGGCCACGACAGCGGGCCAGCGCAACAGAGCAGTGAAGGAGCTGGTGCCTAATGCTCAGATGTTTGCAACCCTACTAGGCAGCTGCGCTCCTTTTTCCTGACTGGGCCATCAGCTCAGCTCTGATCGTTGACTGCCATATCGCTTGAGGCCTCCCTTAACAATTTAGGTGCCTTCCATCTTCATCACAGCAGGATGGGTCCCAATCCTCCAGCAATTTAACTACCATTCCCACTTGAGGCCTTTTCCTACTGAGACTGCATTACATTGCACACTCCTCTGCACTGAAGGCATCTGGTAAGGGCAAGGCCTGCCTTTGGTGGAAACTGGGATGATTTGTAACTGTAGACAGATACTGCAGGATGCATCTGAACCCAGACGCCTGTTACAGCCCAGTAAATGAGACTATACCCATGAATACAGCTCAGCAGAACGAGGAAGAAAGGGAAGAAAAAAGAAAAAGGGGGAATGAAGGCAACGCAGTACAGGGACAGATGGATAAACAAAGCAAAGAAGGTGAATGAAAAGAAGAGTGGAAGGTTTGGGGTTGCCACAAGAAAGAGTGCAATGTCATGCTTCCTGTGAGATTATCTACTCAGCAAGAAGTTAACTGAGTGAAACCGTTTCTAATCTGAATTGGAAAAGTTTGACTTGAAGAGGATCTCTGCACAAACAGACCTTTCAGCTTAAAAAGGTCTGTGACATGGTTTCATAACACACAATATCCTAACAGATGATGCGATGGCGCCTTCAAATGTTCACAGCTGTGGTCGAAGAAATGTTGTAATACAATGTTTATTCAATGACGAGTGATAATGGAATCACGCTGGTTTTTCTATACAAGAGGAAGAGCCAGTTGACACAAGCTTGTAAACCTGATCTCCCCCTCTGCCTCCCTCTCTCTCTCACACACACACACACACATACACTCGCTATGGGCACATCTATGTGAGAAATCGTACTGAAGTCATTCACTCCTCTGTGATACAATTATCATAAACCTATCATCAAAACAGAGAGCAAAATAAGCTGCAACAAATTCATTTTCACTCCATTCAAGTCCAAATAAATACTGAATCAACAATTCACTTGCTAATGAGAGACTTTAAAATGCAAATGCTCATAAATTAAAAGGTGAAAGAGTTAGGCATTAAGCTATGAGAGGCCTATGAGAGGCTTCAGTGATTTTAGAACAGAAGCAGCATTGGGCATCATATACATGCGCTTTTCTAAAAATGGTAAAAATGACAAATGCTTACAAGAGAGTTTGGCAGGGCAGGGTGCCACATAAGGACTGCTTGGAGAGTCTTTTCAGGACTATGAGTCACCTTTTCCACTAAGGTAATTAATTAAAAGATGATTCAGATCCTTGGAGACACGTTTTGGCTACAAGTGCAGACAGGATGTGGCCCACTAAAATATCAAACATGACCATCAAAACTAAAAAGTGTTATCTCGCTAACGTGTCTTCATTTGTCGAATGTGCAATTATTTTCATTCTTTGACTCACATGCTACCACTGGCCCTCTGACACAAATATCACAACATGTGCTAGTGGGTGTTTGCTTTTATCAGACGCACCGTAGGAGCAGACAGCTGTGCAGAAGCAGATGTTCAGACGTTCTTTAGTCGAACTGAGCGCTAGGTATAGGTTTTTATTCTTTGATCCTTGATGATGAAACAGCCTTTTCATAACCACTTAGATGAACTCAAAATCTTGTACCTATGAGCTGAAGTACACAGGATATGGGAGCTGTGACCTGGGAACGTAACGTTGCACTGGTTTCAGACTCATCAAGTCAAACAAATCGTATTCTTTGCACAGCAGCTCCAACACAATGACCACTGCAGTCCGTTTCCTTGTGGAAACGAGCTTCGATTTTCTTTACCCTTCTAATAACTTCCAACGCTTGAATCACTATGAGCTCAGCCGGCTCTGTGGCTCTGTTATGACAGCCCTTGCGCTTATTGTTCAGAATTTTCATCAGCCTATTTCCACTTTCTCTCTGGTTACGTCTTTGATCTAAATTGCAGTCACTTTGAAGCCCCCACTGCCAGTGGGGAAAGTGTGAATAAATAAATCATACGAGCTACGAGGTAAGTGTTAAACAAATTAGTATGCTGCAACATGTGTTTCTATTTTGGTTCAGCTTCATTGTAAATGTATACTTCCATATTTAGTATCAGACTGAGTTATACATCTCCACAGTGAGTAAACCTGTGGGAAAGGTGCTGTAGCTGTTGGAATTTCCTTTTCCATTAGTCAGTTTAATAAACAGACAGACTCAATGCTCCACATTCCAACTGCATACTGAATCCTTCACGTAGTAATCCATTCAGAGAATCCAGGACAGTGAAGTTCACCCTCCTACAGCACCTAACAGACAAAGTCACTAGAGAATGCAATAAACAAAATGTTATTCTAATCAATGTGAGGCTGTGTATATTTTTGAGGTTGACACTTGTGGTTCTGAGTGAACTGTCTTGCCAGCTATGGATGGATTGGATCCCCCCTCAGCATGAATTGCAATATTGGTTATCCCTTTACTTTTCCTCTAGAGTCGTCATCAGGTCAAATTTGTAATTTGTCAAAAACTTTGTTTTATGACCAAATACCAGCAAAACTGACAACAGTCCCTCCAGTTTCAGCTGTAGTTTGCGTTTAGTGCTAATTAGCTAACACTAAACTATGATAGTGAACATGGCAAACGTTATTACTGCTACACATTAGCATGTTAGCATTGTCACCGTAAGCATGTTAGCATGCTGGCGTTAGCATTTAGCTCAAAGCACCAGCCTAAGCAACCCTAAGTATTAGTTTGCCTTGCTATATGTCAAAACTGAAAAAAACAAACTGTTGTACTGTGGGTCCATGTCTAAGAATGTAAAATTACACTATGCTAAGTATAGTACTTTATGCCAACTACATCATGTAACATTTTCCATTGTTTAAAGGCCCCCAAAACAAATTGTCACAATTAAAATGCTGTTGCAAGGAGTGGAAGTAGAATAAGCACAAACTGCTACATGAAGAAACAGGGCGACCAACAGCAATAAGAAAAAAAGAGCTACAGAAACAAAGAATGGATTTTTTAAAAAGGGTTTAAGAGTCAGTAGAGGAGATAGAGTAGTATTCATTTTGATCGTGGTGATATGGGGAAATAGTTGAAAAGATGGAGAGGGACTCGGCTGTGGAGAGAAAAGGTTGCTACTATCAGTACAAATCCTTGCTGTCGGACAACTTTTGCTGCACCCATTTGGTTTCAGACATGAAGAATACTTTGTCGTCTGGGCTACGAACCGTTGAGCTAAACTTAGCTGTGACTTCAGTCTGCCTCCCCTGAAGTTTCATTCTCAGGATGCCACAGGAAGGCAGAGCCAGGGAGGGGACACAGTGTGGCAAGACAGTGTTTCTTATATGTATCTCCTCAAACATGGATGGTAATTCATAAGACGGATCAGCACACAAATACCACTGAAAGCTCCTTTAATATCCCTGAGATGAGCGTTTAAGGTACAAAGATATTAAGACTGAAAAATGTAAAAAAAAAAAAGCTTTTAATTTCACACCAACTACACGTCTAGGTTTAAATGCAAAATGCCCATCAAAGAGTTCATTTCCTGCCTTGCTTTAGCCCAGCGCTGTCTCAGTCCATCACTTAATTAAACTTTAACAAACACACTGATTAGGTTTGAACCCCTGACCCTGGCTTATGCCTGCCAATAATAAACAATCATTCATTTCATTAACTGCCATAAAATTATGATTTCTGACAAAAAGAAATCCAATTAAACCAGCAAATGTACACTCCAATAGCACAAGCCCAAGGTAAAACATCATTGTATATTTTCAAAATTGCACTAATATCACTATAAAAATAATTATTTGGGAAGACCCTGGTAAAAGTAATACTACATTTAATTTAACTATACTTAGTATACTTCCATGTGAACTCATGTATGAACAATGTACTTGAAGTGTGTTATTTTTGACAGACTAACAATGAACTTAATGTATTAATGATATATATGTATTGAAATATACTCAAATACACTTTTATTTCAGCTATTTTTACTTTTTTTTAAAAAGTACTTTAAATATATTTTGTTCCACTATTAGGATAACTACTAATACACATTTAACACAAAGAAATATGTAGTATTATAATTAAATTATGTTAAAAAAAGAACATTTAATGTGTAATGTGTGTAAAATTTAGGAGGAGCTACTGGCAGAAATGGAATATAATATTTATAAGTATGTTTTCATTAGTGTATAATCACCTGAAAATAAGAATCGGTGTGTTTTCATTACCTTAGAATAAGCCATTTATATTTATACGGAGGTTGCCATGTTGCACCGCCATGTTTCTAGCCCAGAACAGTAGGCCAGAACGGACAAGCCAAACACTGGCTCTGGATAGGGCTGTTGGAAGGGGAGGGTGATGCGAGCAGTATTCAAATGGTTGCAAACTGCAATTTCACTGCTAGATGCCATTAAATCCTACACTTTGAGTGCTGCGAGCACCACAAGCCGAGTGCCATATACATAGTTCCAATATATTCCAAAAATCTCTACAGCTGATATCTCCAAAACTCAGCAACTCACACCAAAACAATCTAGATGGATAAATAGCACTACAGGTAAGAGGAAAAATATGGGGGGGGGGGGTCCACTGAAACAAGTGGCGCACAGACAATAGAGCATGCTGCAGAGGGTGTGTGTGTGTGTCTGTGTGAGCCCACATGGCTAGCGGCATGACTGGATGCAAACGATCCCTCACCATGGCGACACAGCTCTGGCTTTGTCCGAGCCTTACACAGATGACTGGATTGATTGGAGGGCACGGTCAGGGAAAGTAGACTGAACAATCACTAACAATTAAGAAGCAGCCCATGCTCTCCTGTCACTTCCTCTTTGTTTCCTCTGAATGTGGGCTGCGAGAAAACATGGAGGTGTGCACTGCAGCAGGGTTTCTCAAACTCAGGATTAAGTGGGGTGTTGTTGGAACGTCTCAGAGTTGGTCTGCTGGTGGAGATTAACCACACACTTTCAACTGGAGCCGTCATACGGTTTCCCAAAGGGGAAATTCACCTCTGACTCAGACCAACTACATACAGTTCATATTAAAAACATAACTCTAAAGTCATCTTCATGCAATATAGTTATTATTGCTTACCAAACAGAAGGACGAAAGTTAATTCTTTAGCATTTGATAGAGGCTGTACAAGTACTTGAACTGCATAAACACAAACCTCATTTATTACAACTCTTACTCTTAAATAATTGTGAAATACGGTTAAAAAAATACACTAAAAGTATGTTTAGTGCTGTGAATATAAACCTTTAGATGTTTTACCAAAAGCAAATTTGTCTACAGCTATGCTAGCAGCTCTGTGAGGCTGTACTTAGGCCCAGCGGTGCTTTGAGCTAAATGCTAATGTCAGCATGCTAACATGCTCCCAATGACAATTCAAACATGCTGATGTTTAACAGGTGCAATGTTTACCATGTTCACCATCTTAATTTAGCATGTTAGCATGCTAATATTTGCTAATTAGCACTAAACACAAAGTACAGCTCAGGCTGATGTGAATGTCATTAGTTTTGCAGGAAGGAGAGAGGAGGCACACATGACCCCATCCACATTAACAGGATGGCTGCTGAGCGTGTCTCCAGCTTCAAGTTCCTGGGGACCCATATTTCGGAGAACCTGTCCTGGACCACCAACACCTCCTGCCTGGTCAAGAAGGCTCACCAGCGGCTCTTCTTCCTGAGGACACTGAAGAAGAACCAAGAGTCCTCAGCTATCCTGGTGAACTCCTATCGCTGCACAGTAGAGAGCATCCTAACCAACTGGGAACTGCTCTGCTACAGAGCGCAAGGCACTGGAGCGGGTGGTGAAAACTGCCCAGCGCATCACAGGGACTCCACTTCCAGCCATTGAGGACATCCAGAGGAAACGCTGTCTGCGTCGAGCCCGCAGCATTCTTAAGGACTCCTCTCACCTGGCCCAGAGACTGTTTTCTCCCCTGCCTTCTGGCAGGCGCCTCAGGTGCCTGCGGACCAGGACCAGCAGACTGAGACACAGCTTTTTTCCCAGAGCTGTCTTCCTACTGAACTGTGCCCCCCGCTGATTCCACTGTCCCCTCATATACCTTAACTTTAAACGCTGCTATTTTGTTTTTGCTGCTGCTTTATTGTTTTTGCTACATGTACCACATGTTCATTTGCACTATTTATTTATACATATACTGCATCATTTGCACTCTAGTACTATGTATTGGTATTACTATTGACATTACTATAAACTATTCTGTTTATAGTAATGCCATCTGTATATAATGTCCATAGTACCACTTGTAAAATATTTTCATAATATTGCTCTATCCTGCATTTATGCACATACTTCATATCCTGTACTTGCTTATTGCACTTCTGGTTAGACCTAAACTGCATTTCGTTGCCTTGTACTTGTACATGTGTAATGACAATAAAATTGAATCTAAATTTGGACAGAAACCAAAGTATTGGACAAATTAAAATTTTGACCTAATAATGAGAAAGTTTTTACAATTCATCCTCTGGGGACCACAAATGTCTGTACAAAATGTCATGACAATCCATCCATTAGTTAAGATATTTCAGTCTGGACCAAAGTGGTGGACGAGCCATATTGCCATTCATAGCGCCCGCCGCAAGAAATGCTAATATCAACAGCTATTCCAAATATAAAAATTATATTACGATTTGACCTCAGACAAGATGTCACTTCTTAATGGAGTATAGTGGGGGCTCAGTGACCCTTGCAGTAATAGGCTCATGACTTTGGGATTTTGAGTTGACACACAGCCTCATATTATACAGCAGTATCTCTCGTCTTTCCTGTTTCTCTTCACTGCTATTAGTATTGTATCGTACTCTAATACAAGATTACATGAGAAAATGCTGCTGTTTCCGCTATAAACTATCCTGTGAGGCTGTCCACCCTGAAATCTGATAAAGATATTAAAATGACTCAAATGTGAAATTGGATCAAACCTACCCCTTACAACCTCCCCTTTTTCTTTTCAATTTCCGACCTCTGACTCCATGTCTTCACGTTAAACCGAGTGCTCTGCTAGATGCAGTTGTGTGCTGTTCAAAAGAGACGCCTTTTAGAGATTACTTCCACATCAACTTTCTCAGCTGAGGAGAGTGAGGTGGCTGCAGGTTTAACAAAAGCTGGAATAATGTGAGTGAAAAGCTTCAGGGAGTAACCAGGCAGAATAGCTTTCCATTCAGATACTATCAATCGTCTATTCTGTAAGAAACAATGTAAGATTTTCCTGTGAACAAACCAGCAGTGGCATTTTACATGGATGCAGTACATGCTATTTGCGGGCATTTTAATCCACATCACTGAAAACTGCTTAAATGGCAGTGGGCTGGTATCTGTCACAATTTCCACAAACATATGTGGAAATATATTTTGTTAAACTGCTGAAGATATGTGGGGGGAAAAAAGTGTACCCAACTCATCATTATATTTATTATATTTCAACAAGTGCTAGGAATGATCTCCATATTGAAGTTGGGTGACCAAACTGCAACCTTGCAGTCTCAAAAGTTAAAACTAATCAGCTTGGTGGAGACAAAGAGCCTTTAACCCTGTAAGACCCTGGTGGTGGTGGTGGTTGGGGGAATACTGTATCATTTAGTCCAGTTTTTACTCCTAAAATTAACCGACAAATTTTTGATAATCAATTAATCTTTCATGTCATTTTTTTGTAGGAAACATTCCCTAGCTCCAGCTTCTCATTTGTGAGGATTTGCTTCTCTTCTTTATCGTAAGTGATAGCAAACTGAATATCTTCGGGTTTAGAAATTGTCAGCAGGGCAAAACAAGCAATTTGAAGACAGCACCTTGGGATTTAAGAAATTGTGACAGACATTTTTCTGCATTTTGATATTTCCTCATCTTTAAAAAAGGATGGCATGTTAAGTTATTTTTTAAAAAGCAAACTAGTAGGCTTTTTTAAAAAGAAAAAAATACTGTTATGTCAGAACAAAAACATAGTTTGCAGGAGCCAATTATTCCATGACTTTCTACTCTCTCCTGTCGCTGTATGACTCAGTTGAAAGAACTCTGATTAAAACCACTGCTGAGTGAGCGCTTATAGCCCAACTCTATTAGGAGATTCATCATTGCAGGGCTCACCAGATCCACTCACACACACACACACACACACACACACACACACACCACTCATACACTCACTAGCTTCCTGCTGGCTCATGAACCAGGTATGTTACCATGTGGAAAATCTGTCAGCAAAACCAGTATCACTCCATTTGAGGATGTATTCTTGTGTGAAATATAAACTAGTCGGTTATAAAATATGTCTGGCACATATTAGTGTTTAAAAAGGGAGGATAAGGAGACAAACATGAATAAATCTAAAAACAAAATAAAGTTATGCAACTCCAGCTGACCAGTCTGTATTAGCTCTTCTGTGTGTTTTCCTGTCTTCTAGAAATTTAACAAAAGGAAATTCACTATGATCTGATATAACTGAAGTTATCATAATAACCTACAACCTTGTTTAAACGGCAGCAGCTTTTAAATATCGGCTTCTTGACTGACGCATTCACGCCACAGTAGAGAGACTGACTGCATTCAGCCCTGTGTATAAAACCCAACAACATACCGTACCTCTTTTCAGCGGTAGATCACTGTGTGTCAGAGCATTTGAAACTGTTGAGCTGCAGCCTCAGTATTTGTCTCTGGAATCAAATCCGGTACTTTCCGCTGCATGTTATGCGGGCCACTTGCGGGAGGTCCTGTTTATTCCGTGCTGCTCCGCGCCTGCAGCAGAGTTAACGGTGTGCGCGCATCCCCGCCTCTTTAACCCGTGTGGATGTAAACATGCGTCCCGTCCGGTTATTGGACATCCGACATGGGGGCTTTCAAACATCTGCTGCCCTGCCTGTTAGCCTGCTGCTCGGCCGGTCACCGAGGGACACCACAGAGCTTGTTGTAAATTACATCGGAACTGAACTGGGACACCGCAAGGCATGATGGACCGGTTAAAGCTGCAATGCACTGGCGCCGCAAATGGACCCCGAGATCCACTGAGCTCTGATGCAGTTTGCAGTCACGTGGAAGCTGGAGGGTCACATATATTGTGTCCATAAAGACATATTCCTACAAGTGTGTCTCAGTGACAGAGTTTACACATGTCTAGTGTTGTCTATGGCACCAATAATATGATTTTATGTGGTGGGAAGTAACTAAGTACATTTAGACGTGATATATTATTATAGGTTAAGATAAGACTTTATTGATCCAGGGGGAAAATTTACAAGCTACCCAGCTGTATATAAAGTAATTAACGTTAGCCCCACTTTTACCTGCTGCAACATTATTATAGTATTGTACTCATTATTCTCATGCATTAGTAATTATAATCCAATAATTATAATCCAGTAATAATAATAATCTGAAATGGGCCAATCTGCTTAATGAGAACTTTTGCTTTAGGTACTTTAAGTATATTTTGATTCCAATACTTTTGTACTTTTACTTTTAAATGCAGAACTTTTACTTGTAACACATACTTTGTGGTCTTACTACTCTTACTTAAGTAAAAGATATCAGTACTTCTTCCACTGGTGGTAGGTGACATATTTTATATTTTTGTTTTTATTTCTTTAGGCTTTGTGCAGTTCTTATTTTTGATAATGTGGCTCTGTTTTTAATAAAAGCATTTGTTTTTATTAATGTTAGTCTCCTGGGTTTATTATATGGGTTAGACATGTTTGAAGATATAGTTCTTCTATAAAAGAAAAGTTAAACTACCTTCTTCAAAATTCTTAATAACATCTACTCTTTCTCCCTCACTGAAAAATCCAGACTTTAATATGCAAATATTAATATTTGTTGCAAAAGTTTAACTACTGGACGCAAAATGTCTCCTACTTCACTGAAAAGTCCATTCTCAGTGTAGGTGCGCTGGAGGCTTCAAGTTTCCACATCACACTTGTGTAAATTGCATACTGGACCATGATTGGCTCCAGACTAGTTGTGATGTCACAAAATCCTGCTCGTATGTACACGTCTTAAACTCACATTTAAGATGAGCACAGAGAAACTTGCGCCTTCGGCACATGTGAAGACAGCCTTTTAGTGTCAAACTCTGCACATACATCACCCTGCACAGTGAAACTCAAACATCCATCAAAATAAGAAGCAAAACACATTTTTGAATGGAGGGGGACTTTAAATTTCCATTTGAAAATGTGTATTCCCCATTCAGGTCATGTTTACAGTCTTTTTCTGGATTAAAGCTTGTTCTTAGAAATATGACTGAGTCTGAGTGTTCTACTCTGCAGGCTCTGCATAAATTTAACTTCTTTAATCTTGATTATCTCCATAAGTTTAAGAAAAAGCAGATACAAAACCATATGACAGTGTGAAATATTGCATATCTGCACGTTTCAAGATTTCATTTAAGCTGAGTGATACTTAAACTGAGTGAAATATTAACCCAAGACTAGACTACATGTTTTTATGGCTGCACCATTTTCATTAGATGGGAATATTCTGGATGTCTCGTGCATCGTTTCACACACGTCCCCTAAAATACAGCCTGACATAATTGGTATGGGAAACTTTGGGATCTCCGCTAGAATTTAAATACTCTTCTGTGGGTTTGAGCAATGCTTAGCTGCACAACATGCGTTTGAAGTTAGCTCATGAAACAGTTTAAATACAGAGTGATTTATTTTCCTTCTCAATGAAATGTGTAATTCAAGTAGGAAGCAGCAGATCTGTTTTACTTGAAGAAAAAAAAGGTGTGTGAGATTGTGTGAGTGTGTGTGTTTGTCCTTATTTAAATTCCAGTCAACACTCACGTCTTAATGTCTCACAGCATTAATCATGACAGCTTCTTGTTGCACTGATCAGGCAGAATCACTGATGACCTTCAGCTTCAGCAGTATACCGTAATTTCAGTGCTGATATGATGCAGAAACTGCAAAAAAATGGCGTTTTTGTTGTGCTCGTCGTTTGATAAGCTTGACAACATTTGCATACAATAGTTGCTGCGTCCAGTATTTAATCTGTTCTTTGTCTCTCAAACACATTTGTAATGACTCACAAATGTAAAACCCACGATATGGTTTTCCTCCTAGCCAGCTTTAATCTTAATAGCACTCATTTGCTCCAGTGTTGTAGGTCTATATATCAGTTTAGAACTAAACTCTGCAATTCATCCTCAACATATGGTACAGCTGTTGTGACAATCAGGCCATGTGTGATTGATGTTTTCTTGCAGGCAGTGTTGACAGATGTTTACAGGATTTAAAGTCTGTGCATCTTCAAATGCACACTGTAGTCAGGCTTCTGCTTATAGGGTCACGGTCATGGTTTAAAAGCAAACCAAAGGTTGGTTATTCAGCACAGAAAGTTAAAGCACAGGGATTTTTACTTTTGTTATGTAGATACAGCATTTGGCTAGAAAGGTTAAAGCCAAAAACACCCTATTTCAGTCTGGAAGCCAAATCATTAAAGTCCCTTGACAGGTGTTTCCACTTTGCCTCATTAGACCTTTTCTCAGGACTGTGGGAGTAACATAAGCTGTGCTTGATGACATCTTTGTCACTTAGTTGTAAGTTTTGTCGCACTTGTCAGGACAAGATAACTTTCACCTTTGTCATTCTATTGGTTCAAGAAATTTGGTGCGGTTCCTTGCACAACTGAGCAGAGGTCTAATTAGCCAGAACAGTGAAAACACCTGTGTGTGTGTGTGTGTGTGTGTGTGTGTGTGTGTGTGTGAGAGTGAGCTAGTTGCACCAGCTATTCTAAGTTCAAGCTAAGCGAGTCATAAAGGAAGTGCTTTAAATTAAACAGGTTGCACCACACAAGCTAGTTCTAACCTAAAGATTAGTTTTATTACACCCAGTAACTGCCAATGTAACTGTTGCGTAGCTAACTTAATTAACAGACAAAGCTAACGTTACCTTGCTAATTTCGGACCCATTTAGAATGAAGAGTAAAAGACCTAATAAGGAACATGGTCAACACATCTGACCAGACACTTGTTTAATGATCCAAACTGGGAAGATTTTGAGTTACAAAAAATAAGACCATATACCTCAAATAACAAAGTAATGCAAATAATATTCTGCTGAATGACCTAATAAAGTTAGCTAGGTTAGCACTTTCATATATTTCCAACTGCTGAACTACTACTAATACTACTAACTTCTCCATCTATGCATAAATAAAAAAAGACATACATACATGTACAAAGAATTAAGTTTAATATATTGTGTCCCCCCCCCCACTAAAACTGTAATTTCTGGAAGTTATGCTACAGCTCATGATGCTACAGTGACTTCCTGTTCATGTACTTAATTGCTTCTAATACAGGTGTTTCCTAGCAACAGATTTATGCATTATTAAAGTCTTTAAGAAATTTCTTGTTTTAATGGTGCAACTGGATTTAGTAAATCACTAGCTACACACAAATTAAATGGATTTAATAGCTGGAATAGCTGGTGCAACAGAATCCTGGACCTTCACGAATATGAGGTTACAGTTCATTTGGACAGTCAAAAAAAGGTTAAGTGAAAATGAGGCTCTATGTTCCTTGTCTGTCTTCAACACCCTGATTAATTCTTGAAATCTGTGTCCACTGCCGTTGACCTTCTGCCTTTTCTTATGTCCATGTGCCTGCGTGCTGTTTGCCATCACAAGAAGCCTGCTCTTGACCCATGTGATGATTTTACTTCTAGAGTACTTGACATCTGCATCACCCTGAAGACATCTGAAGACACATGAGACATCTGGAACTAAGGGGGAAAGGAAGCTGGAACATCAAATTAAATTGTGGTCTACCCAAAGACTCAAAGGAAACACTTAAACACAGTAATGTTACCATTTTGTCCTCATTTTTTTATGTTCATAGTGGATAAGGACTTCGACACTTAAACTGGTTTAAGTACAAGGATTTTGTGGTTGCAGACTAATCCTGTATATGTGTGGCACTGAATGACCGTCTTTGTATCCTCAGTACACTAGTTCTCAAACACAAATGCCTGTCATCTGGTGAACTCAACATGAAAAAGTGTCAGACACTGCTTTTGCTGCCATATTCATCACTATTCGTGTGACAACATACAGTATTTTAAGGCCTTTTCCTTAAAAGCTGTGTGGAGAAGCTCTGATACTCGCATACAAGTCCCCATTTATTTTTGTGAGTCTTTCAGAGCAGACATGTTCAAAACCAGTGGCTCCCAGCTTTTTTGGGCTTATGACCCCATTTAAATGAAGCAATGGCAACTTTCAAATCCTCATCACTGGTTGCATATGTCTACTAGTTGTGATCAGTTCAACAAAAGGGATTTTCCTTTGCTCTAACTGAAGTAGTAAAATTAACTAGTGATTCAAAAGAAGAAAAAAACAAGGATAGAAGAATGTCTGAAAAATAAGCATGAGTTTGGGTAGAATAAACATTTTCTGCTTTGCTTTTCTGTTTATCATCTTGCAACCCCTCAGATATATTTTGCAACCTTGTGACTGCACAGCCTTGAGAGATTATGCTTTGTCTGGGGAGATCTCACTGCTCTGCCTCCTCTTTCAAGGAGAAACCTTTTCTACAGAGACTGCCTCCCTGAACTCAATGATTGCTTTGTTTCTGCTAGTTGATGACTGAATATCAGAATTCCTGTTTATCTGGCAAACTTATGTGTTTTTAATTAGCTGTGCTTTGGCCAAGTCCTCCTTCTGCTCCCTAAGAAAGGGATTAACTCAAAACACTGAAAAGAAAAACCCAAACAAAGGCAAGAAAATAACTGGGCTCAAGGGGGACATGAGTTCTCTCAAATGAAAACCAAGGTGTTGTGCCAAAATGGAAAGAGGCATTTGCTTTGGGTTGACTCCAATGCTGCCAAAAGCTTATGCAAAACAAATTTTAAAGCCAGAACTCAAAAAAAGATGGCCACACAACACACCCTCTCAGCCACAGTACAAGTGACCATGTGCTCCAGCAGACTGAGGCTTTTTAAAAACTAAGCTCAGCTGAAGGCAGTGCCTCCTAACTAGCAGGCAATGCCTACAGCTGAGCTCGTTAACAATTTGTAATTCTAAAAACTGAAATGAATCAAGTTGTTAATCCTCTAAAAGTTTTTTAAACCCGAATGATAGCTGTAACAGGATGCTTTGTCATTTTGATTATTGCTTTACACTGCAGGCAGGAATAACTGAATAAAATGCTGCTTATTCATGTCTTTGTTTTATCCTAAATTCTTTGTGTAATTATTGACAGACCAAAATAAATTCAAATTTCAATAGATTTTAACTTCAATACACAATTTCTTACTCTTTTTCTCACAGTTCATTGCACAGCTGTGTGTTGGGGTGCTTGTGAAGTGCAATGAGCTCTGTACTTATAACCGTCTGGTCCTGGCTCAAAACACAGAGCATTCTGTGTCTGTGACATTACAGGGTGGTACTTCATTCCAGACATTCTCAAAAGATCAGAGGGGTAAAAACACATGTAGTCCAAGGAAACCATGAAAATACTGTGCTGAGTTCTGCAAAAAAAAATTAAAAAACATTTTATTTTAGATCCCAAATGATCTTGAGTGATTATGTCATTGGGAAGCAATGCTGACACCCCTGACAATGGCCTCATTGTAAAGAAAAAAATAGTTAAACTGGCTTCACTTTAGCCTGTTTTCCACTGCTGCTGGTCCTGTGAAAGAATCCGTTCTTTCTCTTTGTGAACTCTGTGTATTAAACATGTTCAGTCTTTGTGACAACATGGTCCACTTCACTCTACCTAACTCCAGTAGCAAACAAATTCGTTCTCATGTGTCTTTACACCTGTTACCATTGGCTATTTTGGTTTTTTGGACATATATTATTTCTGTGTCGGTCTATAAATATTCTTCAGGCTTCAGAGTAGTTAATCCCTCACACACTGAGTGATACTGAGGGAAAAATGACCATGCCTGTCTTGAATTATTTGTATCGATTAATCCCCATGATGCTTTGTCTTTAAGTCTGGTCACCTAATTAATTTCTTTACAGGAGAATGAGGCCCTCCTTGTGAAATGAGAAATCTGACATATTCTCAGAGCAACATAAGCTGTGGAGAGACAAGTAGGCGACTGTTAAAAGGATTTGGCTTCTTCAGAGCTTTTTTCTCTCCTTGAGCCAAGACCGAGGCTTGAAAATCGTGGACTTTTGTCACCATAATAGTTCACAAAGTGGGTGAATTAGAGATTAGTAGCGAAAAAGAAGAAAGTGCACAGTTTAGTTCCTCAAATAGAAAGGCTTAGGGTTTAATCTGAGGGCTAAACCACTTTAAAACATGTGAGAGTTTATGAATATGAAACATAAATGTTATTTGGGGACAAAGTACCACTTGGGGACAATTTTTAATAGCTCAAAACTGAATCTTTTCTCGGCTCTTCATTGAGGTGAGTGATGAGCAGTTACGTTAATGCTACACCACTGCCCTCTGCAGGATACTGTATGTTGACAACAAACCTGTATTTTAATTATTTTATTGACCTGAAAAAAAGGGTTCTACATCTTTAAAGGAAAAATAAATACATCTGAAAAGTGTTTCCATTCTATTATTCCATGTCCTCTGTGAATTATTTTGAATTTTCTGTCTTGTGACCCTTGCACACATAAGTCTTGGATCATATGAAACGCACTTCAAATCTGATCTGCTGTGGTTTTAGATATATATAAAATGTTTCTACCGTAGCTCAACATAAGGCCAAAAAACAGGAAAACCGAAAATCATATCAGTGCTAACAAAGCAATTTTCTGTCATGTCATGCTACATTATGTCCTATGTACTTGCAGATGGAGGTTGAGTGCTTTCATGTCCTTGCTCAGTGCAGGCTGGAGTACAGGGAGATACAAGGAGAATCACTGATACAAAGCCGTAATTGCTTTGTGGGGTACTGTTAATTTGATCTAAAAAATTAAACCACCGACTGAAATCAAGTGAGGCCTCTGTAGAGCTCCCAGTTGGGATCAGCTTCATTAGACAAAATGGATCTCTGGGGGAATTTGCCTTTTTAAATAAAGTGTGTGAGCAAGACCACCAAGGCTCTGAGGATGAGATTTCTATTAGTCCCTATGAGCTGTGACTTGCTTGCCTGCTTACCTGTATTTCATATGACACACACAATTTCCCATCTTAGTTCACTGTATCGTTGTTTCTAAAGTCACTGTTAAACAAACTCAGCCCCACAGTAAGTCAGGTTTTCAAAAGTAAAAGGTCAGAAATGATCTTTGAGGTTATAGATATTGTGCTTTGGCAGTTCTGAGCTAGTTTTTGATGAATGAGTTAACCTTTTCTCAGGTAACAGAAAGATGAAATCTCATTTACTGTACCTGTAGCTTAAGAGGATATTTACAGTATATTTGACTTTGTCATTATATAACGCCTTCACACTCACTGACCTTCTCCAATAACATTTTTGTAGTACTCATTATAAAAGGTAAGAGTGATTTATTAGCGGGAAACAATTTACTACACGTAATAATCAAACAATTCTTCATTTTTACTTTCTTAAGTAATTTATTTTATTATTCATTTGAAGAAACAACTCAAGTCAGAGAGCAAGAGGTCATCTTCTTGTTGTGTTTTACAGTAGGAAATCATTCTATTTAGAAATACATTTTATTTACATATACAAAACAGTTCATTGGTTTGTCAAAAATAATGCTGTTTATTTGTTTTTCATCCTTCACAATTTCTTTAGTGTGAATGTTTGAACATTTTCATTGTGGTTCTTTGTTTAATTACTATGTCACCTGAAGTGCTAAAACAAACAAACACACAAAACAGTATTCTCAACTGTTAAAGGGACCGTTCACCCCAAAATCAAAAGTACATATTTTTCCTCTTACCTGTAGTGCTGTTTATCCATCTAGATTGTTTTGATGTGAGTTGCAGAGTTTTGGAGATATCGGCCGTAGAGATGTCTGCCTTCTCTCGAATACAATGGAACTATATGGTACTATATGGCTTGTGGTTATCGGCTTATCGATAGTTCCTACATGAAACTGCGCACAACAAGGTCTGTAGATTATCTTGAGTAATTGGGTCATGATTCCTGGAAAGAGACGTTGCTGTTGAATTTTGCAAATACCTTTTTTTTTGGCGCTTTGACCACCACAAGCCGAGCCGAATCTAATCCCATTATTTTCAAAAAAAGGCAGACATCTCTATGGCCGATACCTCCAAAACTCAGCAACTCACACCAAAACAATCTAGATGGATAAACAGCACTACGGGTAAGAGGAAAAATATGTACTTTTGATTTTGGGGTGAACGGTCCCTTTAAGCTGCTGCTACAGTAAAAAGCTACACCAATATAAATATTTTAAGTTTCATTCATTATCTCTGTTAGAGACACATTATGTTTTCAGTTTTTCTGACCAAGAGGCACCAAGACAGAGGCCGGAAGTATTTGATGAGGAAAGTCAACAAAACTAAAAAGTGCTTTAAAGTCCCATGAAATGAAAAATGTAATGTTCTGTAATGTTCTTCTTGTTTCAGTGGTATTATTGTTCTGTTATCCATGATCTCTATTTTAAAATAACATCCCACTCTTTCCCTGTGTCATATAATCAAAATGGCATGTTTGTCCTTAAGCTAACACTGACAGCAGCGTTAAGCTGCAGCAACATATCCAAAAACAAAATACATTTTTAAGCCATTTCATGAGACCTTTAAGGGAAATGCAGGCATGGTTCACAATGTTTTGTCTGCAGCCTTGAGAAAAAAAACAGTTACTAAACTATGACACAGACGGTCCATTACAGAAGGAACAGTGCATTTAGTGATTAGGGAACGCAGGTGCCGTTATTGTTAACTAGTATGGCTTGAGTTTGGTATTTATAGATCCTTGCCTCAGTCTCGTCCTGAGTTCACAGCCTTTGTTGTCCTTGCATTGATGAAATCAACTTTCCTGTATCCACACTGTTGAAAGAATTGAATATGGACACTATATTTATGTTGTGTTGCAGAGATTCTTGAAGCCAATATGTATTTGTTTTGAATTTTTTCACTTGTTGCCCCCCTGTGGTAGTATCAATAAAGACAGCAATACTCGCAGCTACAAGGTGGCTAAACAAGTGGTTAAATACCTGACAAACCAATCCTATAAATGTATTATTGCCATGAAGCATCCTCTCACAATGTACTGTATATCATAGCCAACCATAGTTCTTTCTAATTTTCAACAACAGGTCTAAATAACATGAACAAGTGACTGTACACTGTGAACAAATAGAGTCATTCTTTAGGACACTACTTGTAAGAATCACCCATATAATGTAACCTGCACCAGTCTCTTCACAGCATATCAATGTTCAATGTATCAATGTCGATGTTATTTTATGTTTGTTATGCTGTACAAAAAATGACTGGCAGCTATTTGCTTCGTCTAAACGAAGCAACTTGAAAACGAGAAGAAGCTAATTACGTTTCCCCAGACATAAAACGAATAATTTTACTAGCACTATCTGTGCCATGACACTTGCAAAAACTAAAAATGTTTCTTAAAGCTTCTGATGCCTCATAAACAAAGCAGAACAAAAAGATGAACATCAGGCTGCAGGAATACATGCGGATAGGATGGCAACATGTTTCGAGCAGCGTCTAAAAGATGTCTCTAACTATGCTCACTGTGTACAGACAACATCAGGAAAAATAAATTTGAGGAAACCCAGATGACTGACAAATATTTATCCTTTATGAAAGCATGTTATACTGTAATGTATTGCATGGATTGGAACCCACCTTCTTGTAGGCCCCTTGGAGATCACTGTGTTTCCACATGGTGTGCAGCAGGACGCATGCTGCCTGACCTGCTCTGGTTGGTCCATAACTAGGAAATGGAAAGTTGAAATGATTCTCTCTCTACGTGTAATGTAAGTATAAAAAAAAACTACACATCAGAGGTTAGAGGTTCATTGCTGTTGCTACATTCTTCATGAAGTGCTAATCATCAAACAGGAAATGATTCAGTTTCATATAAGAGCTCTTTATGAGCAGAGATAAGGTGAGTGCAGACTAACCCGTTGTCCCTGCTGCTAATGTTGATGATCTTTGGGAGGGCTCCCTGGTTGACGATGGCTCTGATGTGCTGCGTGTTGCTCTGACTCAGATTAATCAGGATATGACACAGAGAGGACGTCACCTCAGTGGGCAGGTCGATGCCGGTGTCGTCGTTGGGTAGCATTCCCACCACGTTTGGCAACACCTGCTTCACTTCAGGACAACAAATAAAACATATAGGCTATTAAAAGTGTGCTGGTACAGTTCATGGTCCAAATGGAAACAAATTCTTTGTAGGGAGAAAAAACAGGTTAATATTTAAAACCTCAAAGTATCTCAGGTTTGAATGGAAACAGTTACCGATGTCAGGGTGCAGTTCCTGGTAGCGCGAGAGGTTTTTTATTAGAGATATGGCCGTCCTCTTCACATCACTCTCTCCCTCCTCTAACATCTTCTGGACATGCTGAAGGCCATTTTCCCGTTGAACAATAGTGAAGCTGATGGCTTCAGTCACCTGCCAGGCCACAGAAAATACATCAGATATGTCTAATATATTGCTATTAGTTTGAATTTGATTTACAGATATTACTGGTCATAACAACGATGTCTTTTGATGCTCTTAAAGGTTTGTTTACATCAATAGCTTTTGTAAACAGTGTGACAAATAGTTGAAAGGATTGTCAAGTTATTGACTACACAATAAACAAAAAATACCTGATCAGAATTGTGTAAATGAATTCATCTTTTGAGTTATATATTAATTAAAACGATCAAATATTTGCTTGCTTTTCTCCATTTTATATTATTATATAATTTAGAATTTGTGGAATTTAGATGTCCACATACATTGATACAACATACTGAAGCTTGAATGGGAATAACAGGTATAGTACAGTGGGTTTTGCTTTGTAAGTGAGACCCATGTGTCCCTGTATCCATAAATGTCCCCGCTTGTTTTGTAAAATCACTTCAACTTAGTTTCATTCGTCAGTTGGACTGAAATGTAATCCACAGACCAGATAAATAAAATAAAAATACACTAAACTGCTTACTTAAATGGTAGAACAGGTGCGACCCCACTTACTCATTAACATTTCTCAGTAGCAGAGTACGGAGAGAATAAAATGTTTCTGTTTTAGTATCAAACTATTCCCCTAAAAATCACAATTTATTACTTGGTGTTTTGACTGGAAAGTATAGTACAAGTAAAACTAAAAGTACAGTAAAACTCAAACATTAAATCCAAATATGGTCTAAATAAGGCCACGTGGTCAGTATATAGATCTATGTTGTGCTTTTCCTCTTTACAGAATGAACCTGTGAAACTCAGAAGAAACACAGCTAAACTTAAGTTTACATCTGTCCTGTCTTACCACTCCCTTCCCAGCCGTGATGTTCTGCAGGGCTCCGATGGCAGCCTCCTGAGTGTAGTGACGCACACTGCGGGCAATGAGTGACAGGTACATCCGGATAGTGATGGTACTCCACAACCACTCTATGCCACGGGGGTTGGCCTTCTCCTCCAGCAGGGGGCATTGTCGCTCCAGATGCTGGGGAGAAACAGTTTGAGCTGCAGTTGATTTTGGATCAGTGGGTTCACTGGGTTCATATTGACAAGAGCCCACTATTATGCAGCAGATCAACAATGAATGACATGCATACCTTTTTTGTCTTTCTTTGTCTGTTTTGTTTTACTTGCTCTCATTGTGTGTGCCTGTGTAGGCATTTAAAGTTTACTTAACCAGGGAATACTGGCTGAGCATCCATGCCATTTTGCAGCATCATCATACTGTAAATTCATATAATTATAAAGAAATCACACTGCTCAATGCAGTCACTGCAATGCAGATGATTGTTTAAGAGGCATGCAAAGACTTGTGAGGAGTTTTTCATTAAAGACACACTTAAATGAAAACTACATTTTCCAAAGTGCAATCCTGTATGCCTGTGTATATTTTTGTTTGTTTGGTCTTGTTACATACTAAATATATGTTTTAAAAAAGAGTATTATTATATTAATATCCCTCTACTTTCTTCTCCTGTAAAACATTAAAATATTTTTGATGACTCATGTTGGGGTGTATATAATTTGGGGTGGCTAGCTTAACCCTGCCCATTACATAAAGCCACACTTGACCATTACCTTGTGGGTCGTAGTAGCTAGCAGAGCAATATCATAGTAGTAGGTGTGTGTTTGGATTTCCGTCAAAAACTTTGTTTATATATCCAAAGATACTCTGTAATGTGGCATATTTCTGAGTGAAATATCACGAGGAAGGCCACTCTGCCTGCGTAAACAGTTATATAATGTCTTCTGTGACTCTGGAGGAAGCGCTCCAAAGTCAAATAACCTTGATTATGTAATCAGGATTATCTCAGTTTGGGCTTGGAGACTACAAATTTATAACAGAAAGCCTGCGTCCCATACTACGGACTATTAATCAGGATATCTCAACAAAAATATGACACCCCTGTCCACACACTTGTACTTTTGGTCTGGGACTGTTCTTCATGGTTTCGGCTAGACCCCTTAAATCCAGGTAAGGGAACTCTTAATGCTATAGCATACAATGACATTTTGGACAATAGTGAGCTTCTAACTTTTTGGCAACAGTTTGGTGTGGAAGACCTTGATTGGCCTGCATAAAAGCCTGAACACAACCCCATCCAAACTCTTCGGGTTGAATTTGAACGCAGACTGGGAGCCAACATCAGTGACCAACCTCAATAATCTCTGCAGTCAGGTTCCAAAATATCATGTTCAACTAATATATATGGGTTTGGGTGTCCACATACATTTGGTAATATAGACGAAGATAAATGCAAGCATTCATCTGGAGTTGTGTTTCAGTCCACCTGACAAAAGTTCAATTATACACTCTTCTTTTAGCTCTGGTTTGGTCTCCACCAACTCCTGAGGGAAATATCTGACTCTTTTGCTGTTAAATGCTCTACTATGCTCCCTAGCTAGTTGCTAATTTTGTCTGTCTGCTGTTTGGTGCTGGGCTGGTAGCGTACAGAGCTCGCTTTGTCTGGAAACAACACTGATGAGAGCGGTGAGAGTGAACCGTGAACAGTAAAGTTAACATGAAAACAAAGGGTTAAAAGAAGAAGAAGAAAACGCTTTGACTACAGGCGACCCCTTTCATATTACACATTAGTCATTTGATACATTGTTAATATAAAAATATTGATTAGATCAGCTTTAATGAAGCATTGCAACTTTAAGTTCATAACAGCAGGTCTTTGCACTTTTGGCACAGGCACACCTGACAAAGCAGGAGTGTAAAATGTATCATTTGCTTTGATGTTTCTCTCCACGCACGCAATATGAGAGAAAGATAAATATGATTGCCTTCTAAGAAGCTGTTTTATGGGTGATTAAACCTGCAGCAGTCCAGCAGTTTTCACAGAATATTGCAAGGACATCTTTTGTACTGACAATGTGGATTATTGTCCGAAGGGATTACCTCTGTGATCTTGGCACTGCGATAAGCAAAGCAGCCGACAGTCTTTGGTTTGGGAGCCAAGTTTTGTCGAGATTCTCGAAGATCTCCAATGTACTTGTTAGGAAGCTCTGCCTCTATCTGATAAGACAGGTTATGTAGGATGCAGACGCAGTTCTCTGTGGACTTCAAAGCAAAGATATACAGATAAATATCAAATTAAATACAGTGTGGCAAGCTGTTTAATCACATACATTGATACAACATACTGAAGCTTGAATGGAAATAGGTATAGTACAGTGGGTTTTGCTTTGTAAGTGAGAAGCAACAGGATTTATATGAATGACTTGACATGCACTACAGAATAGAAAAAATGAACAATACATGTGGTGGAGAATGATTTGAGAATGCTGCACATGTAGAAATTCCTACATGTGGACCTGTAAGTTGCACCATAGACCAAACCGCTGAGCAGTTTGTTGTGAAACAGACTGTGAAGATAAATGTTTTCTCTGGAATGCTTATCATTTTCATTTCACCTTGTCATCTGTCTTATAGTCAGCTATGGCTCCCCGGATATAGTAGACCAGAGAGTCGATCAGATTATCACACTCCCTCATTGCCTTCCTGCTGTCTGGCCCAGCAGAGCTCAGATTTCTGGAAACAAAAACATGGTAATCTGACATTTGTGTGTTTCAATCAGATGAGCATTTTTCAGTCCTATTGAACCATATTAGAAAAGTCAGTCATGTTAATAACAAGGAATTCCCACATTATAGTAAGCCAAATGAAAACACATATTCTGTCAAACACATAATTGTAAAAAGTTAATGGAGGCACTATTTTGGATCTATTTTTATGGAATCCAACTTCAAAATGAATACAACAATTAACTCCACACAACAGGTTCTTTATGCAGTGATGAAATATTAATCAGAGAGGAACTCATCATTTTTCTCATCCACAGGGAGCTCAAAAGGTTTGAGAATAGGAAAACTTGATAACATTGGGCCGGCGAGGACTGAGTGATTTCAGTTCAGCAGAGCGGAAAGAAGAGAGAGCTTGATAAATATTTCAGTCTGTCACTCATTTGATCTGGCTATGGTTGCCAGGGAAGCAGTGCATCTGATATCTCCTGCTTTGTAAACAGAGATAATATATGTCTTAACAACTAAGCCAACAATATGATACATAATCTCACAACAGATACGTTGTGGATTAACACAATACCATGATAGGAGTGAAATTATATTAAAATAGGATGGTGATTACTTATCAATTTGTGTGATTAGGCTAATTAGAAAGCAGTATCAGTTTTCCTTTTGGCTTTATTTCATGGTGTAGTTAGTAGCTACTGAGGAAGAAATTGCCAATATCACAACATAAACCTGAACCTGCTAAATTATGAGCATGTTAGCATGCTTACGTTAGCATTTAGCTCAAGTACAAAGCCGCTAGCATGGCTGTGGACTCTTAGTCTTGTTAAGATGTGATCATTTATCTGAAACTGGATAAACTGGATATTTCTTTAATGCATCATCAAGTAGCTATCCTTCTATTTGTTTTCTTCTGTAAATTCCTTTTATTGGGTTTTTGCCAACAAGACTTACCAGAGTTCAAAATGAGCAATAGCTCTTTCCACAGAAATACAGTCAGTATTTCCTGCTTGTTATTATATCAGGATTAAGATGAAGGATGTTGAAGAAGGAACAGTTTACACCATATTCAGAGACTGTTTACTCATAACTCAGCTTGGCAGAGCCTGATACTAGTGCTCTGCCATCTGTTAACTCTTACCCTTTGTAATATCATATAATATCATAAAATGATTTCCTTATGTGGCACAATTTATTTATTTATGGTTTATTTGATAGGGACAGATACAGTATACATAGACAAACTGAAAGCAGCTATCTGATGCAAGTATCATAGTGTTTATAGCAAATGCTAATTTGCAAAACCCTCCATCAGTTTCTCCAAATATGCCATTCTGGTCCATACAGATCAGAAAGTATGACTTTGTGGTCACTGGTGATAAAATCAGTGAAGTGTAATATTGAATACTGAATTTTTATTCAGGATACAAAGTAATTTATTTGATGTCTAGCAAAGTACATAATTATTTTTGTAGAAATTCTCAAATTCTGTATTTAGTTTGATATGAGCTGATTATCCGACACCAGCAATGGTGTTTACTTTAATCTATAATCTACACTGCACAAGCTCTCTGAGTATCTAGTTTCAAAGCTAACAAAGAAGCCTACCGCAGGCAGCCGGTAGCACTGTGGAAAACATCGGCATCAGCTAGGAGCTCGTCTTTTGGGTTCTCGCCTTCAGAAATGCCAGAACTGGGCACCAGGACTGACTGGGTGAGGGCCGATAATGCCTCTCTGGAGAGGCGCTCCTTCAAAAGGTCATGAGAGGAGAGGTTCCACAAAAGACCTAGGAGTAAGATGGAAATATACTTTATAAAGTATATTTATAAACTAATATGGCTAAACTGGCCATATATATATATAAAAAACTGACCAGTAAGTTCTCGTCTGGTCTCCACATCACGGCTGCTCTTCAGTGCATCCAAAATGGCGGCCAGGCCATCATTTTCCTTCACCTCCATCTTGTTTTCGCTGCTCTGGTAAACAACATTACGTAGAGCCCCAGCAGCGACGCGCTGCACCTCCTCATTGTCACTGCGGAGGAGCTGCAGGAGCTTTCCAATCCCACAGAGATAGTATACCTGGGAACAAGTGTGGATTACTGATTGACAGGTATTGGCAGTCAGAAAATGTTTTATGATAATAGTTGACCATGACCATGTCATGCATCAAAGACATTCATCAACAACATGGAAGGACTGATATCACTTCCAAAGCCACAGCCAGATCAGATTAACTATTTTATTGTCCCTGGTAAAACCTCTGTTACTGAATATACAATCCCATTCAAAGTGTCTCAGATGGTACGGGGATGGGCTGAAAAGAAAAAATGTATATTTTGAAATCAATTTTGGACCAAATAGTTTTGCACTGAGTTTAAAACCTGTTTGGATATACTATAAATAGTAGGATGGATCAAATGCAAAAGACAGATTTCATCCCCACTTAACTTGGCTTCTGTCTGTTGAAATGTGGCAGTAAAACCTACTACAAACATTATCTGGAGGGATGAGATGTGGTAATAAGTTGCAATAAGTGCTTTAAGTAATTTAAGACATTACATGCCAACAAACATGTTATATCCCTTTGGATTCCTCTTTCAAAGCCAAACCAGTTCAGAAAATTAATGGCTGTTACTGGAACAACGACTAGGTGAGAAATTGGTGCATTTAAATGTACAAGCAGAGGTACATGTGCTCAAAAATGCAAATACAGTACTGCCCCCAAAAAAAAAAAACCCCACACATTGTCAACCGTGAACAACACTGAAAAATCCAGTTTGTGTATTTCTATATATCTGGTAAGAAAAGTTGGGTTTTACATATTTAACTGCCAACAAATCCTATTTTGAATCACTGTAAAATGATCCCATACAATGCATATGATAAAACATACCATCTTCTTAGCATCTGCACTCCTGAAACATTGATTCTGTATGTGGCTGGCTGCACAGATCAGTGTTTCCTCATTATCCTGGGTCAACAGGTTCACGGCCCTCTCTAACGTCATCTCTGGAGGCTTGTTCTCTGACTTCCTGTGTAAGAAGACAACCATGAATGTAAAAATGTACCATCCCCAAATGTCTCAAAATACAGTACAATGCAAGAATATATTAAATTATTAAATGTACAAAGTGAACATGCGAAACGTGAAATGAACACAAACAAACACACAATCTTACAGTGTCATGACATTGGGTGTCAGCATCTGCTGAATGGGGAGTTGTACTTCCATCTGCCTCCCCATGTCCACCTCCATGCTGGTAACCGAGGGCGGGTATGAATTCAGTCTGCGGAGCCCCTGATCCTCCCTCCTGATTTGAGCCAACCAGGACACGCCTTCATTAGACTGAATAGCTCCAAGTATCATACCACCACTTTGTCTCTGCACAGTGTGTTTCTCCTCTTTGACAACACTTTGGTTATGATTCCAGCGAGAGCCATATTCACCACTTTGCTGAAATGCTGCATTTGCAAGCACAGGCTGTGGTGCTCCTGTCTCTCTGAGTGACCTATGGCGGAAGCTCCCGTGTGCAGATGTGGATGCATGCAGCCGCGTGACACAGGGAGTCTCTGAGAAGGCATAGCGACGAAATGAATCAGAACCAAATGAATTGTCCAGCAGAGTGCCCACCCTGCGTGACTGACTAGGTCCTCGATGGGAGTACGTCCCAAAACGGAGGGTACTATTATTGAATCGACTGCGAGGTAACTCTGGGCTCGGTGGTGGAGACACTTCCACCCTCCTGGATGGTCTCCGCACATGGCTGCTTGAAAGAGAGCGGTTGGTGAAGCCCAATTCATTTACCTGTGGGAAAGAAAAAACAAAATCCACACTTAAATACGTTGTAACCTGTTTATTCTGCTGGTACTCTCCCTTTAAATTCCTCCGGAAGGACTTCAAATTTACATGGCATAATAGTCCAAAATGCACAGTATTACACACTAATGAACCGTACAAAAGGTACAGCAAATTAGTTATTTTGAGTAATATAATGCATTATAACTAAAATTATAACTCAACACCCGTATACAGAACAAACTCCACTACTGAGGGATATTGGTGTGGTTTAAATTACACAAATGAAATGTTATAAATGTTGTATGGTCTTAAACTGTGCTGTATCACAAAAAAAAATTGTATTTATATAATAAGATGATAATGTAGTTTGTCATTTACACAAGTTGCCATGGACAACCTTAAAATGGACAAAATGTAGTAAAAGTATCAGACAAGTCAAAACTATAACTGAATACATCCAAAAATGTAAATTTAGTTAAATAATTAAAATGGAGTTTAAAAAGAAATATAACGCTTTATACTTTTCCTTTAACCTCCAATCAGTAGGTAAAAAAAGCATTTTCAAAGCATATTTTACTTTACTGCTAATCAGTTAATAAAATACATTACGTTCTGATGTATGTATGTGCATTAAGTTTTAATGTATTTTATCAACTGATTAGTGGTAAAGGGGGAAAAAAAACGTTTATTTTTATCAGTTGGCAAAATAAATTAAAACTTCATTTATTTAATTTTGTCAGTTTCAGGGCTCCATACACCTTGAGCTAACACTGTTAAAAAGTCACAAATTATCAATAATGTCAAGCTACATGTAAGAACACAATGATTAATTTGATAGGCCTGGAGGCTCTGAACATTAAAGCAGCAGCAGACCATTTGACTACATTCAAATGATGGCGTACAATATTTAAATCACAGCTTGATACGCATCTACAAGTCTATGTAGTTCTTTTATAATGGACAGGTACAAAATTCAAAGAGAGGACAACTAAAACATGCAAAGTATTGAGCTGATGGCTATCTGTCATGGAATTAGAGCACTTCACACTTACCTGCCTGTTTAGTAAAAGTCCATCTGTAGTATCAAAGCTCTTTGCTGTGTTTTCCTGTAAATGGACATTACCTGAAACAAGTTGAAGAGGTTTTGTTAGAGTGTACTGTTTCACACTGTAATTCCCCAAACGCATGGCAACACTAACACTTCCTCGGTTCAAGGGCATGACTCCTACACTGGCTGCCTGAGCCGAAAAAGTACAGTACACACTCACAGTGCTGCAAGCGTCTTTGTAAACTAGTGCAAACCAAATGTCGTGTTCATTTGCATTAAGAGGGGTTGACAAGAGAAAAGCAGAGGGAGACGCAGGAAGGCAGAAATAAAACAGATCAAACATACTTTAAACCCTGCCTATGTCTATTATTAATGTTTATCATTAATTTATAATAATTAACATAAATCCTTGTATGTACAATGTGAAGCATATCTCCCCAAAGGCCCAACAAAACCCATTATTTAACATTATCTTCTCAGTGTGTAGTGTTACTGGATACCACATAGCAAAAGAACCACAATAAGTAATTTAAACATCTATAATCAACCGTTTGCTGGTTCCAGCTGCTCAATTGTGAGGAGGTTAACTGAGTATTTTTAAGTTTTTGATTTTTGGTTGGACACAACAAGACATTTGAAGAAATTGTGGGAAATTGTGATGGACATGTTTCACTATTTTCTGACTTTTTATGACCAAATGATTAATCGCTTCATCGAGAAAATAAGCGGCAGATTAATCGATAATGAAAATAATCGTTAGTTTCAGCCCTATTTATGTGGAAGTGACAAATGTTCCTCTAGACGGAATAATTTCTGAGGTGTGAAATGTCTTCACACCCAGATTTAGCTCACTCGAGGAAGCCTTCTCTTTGAAAGTAGTCTTGTCATGCGGAAAGCCAGCTAAAAAAGTTCCTACATTGTAAACCAACATGGTAAATCATCTTGTTTAAATACCTATAACAAGCCTATTAATAAGTAGTAACAAACTGATCTTTTATGGAACAAAATCATAGTAATAAAATATTATTATAAAATATTATTATTATTATTGGTTGATGACTGACTGGAGTTCATAGCTGACCCACACTCATCTCTATTTAGGCTACCAGTGCATAATAAATGAGGGCATAACCCCCTGGAAAGCAGGCCAGTGGGTGAGATATTAAATTCAAGCTCTGTCCGATGTCACTTCCATCTCCCTGTAGGTGGATGAATGAAACCTGTTGGACAAGCAAAATACTATGTGGTATGCATTCCAGTCACAAGAAATGTCTTTAGTCTAAATGATAGTGGAACTCCAGTAGGCTACGCACAGAGCATATCATCTGGATATAGAAGATCATTTATAGTGTATTGTAGTCTATAGCAGTGGTTCCCAATTTAGGGATTAGGACCCCTCCACAGGGTCACAAGATAAATAACAGGACAGGAAAAAAGAAAAATATTGTTCTGCTGTTCAAATTTAGATCCTGTTTTTGGACCCAATCTTTGCTTTTTTACTTGTAAAATACTGGATAGTTTAAATGAAACAATCATATGACGCAATCTGAGCGGTTTATAGGAGAAATCACACTTTGTCAACCAGTGACAATGGATCACAAGATCACAGGCTTCATTTAAAGAGGTCACCAACCAAAAAATGCTGGAAACTGTTGTTTTATAGTATGGTTTAATTGTCCAACACAGTGCTTCCCAAACTAAAGTTCAAACATGAGATATTATTTAAGTCAGATAATAGTCTTTGTTGTAAGTATGAAAAGTGGGAGGGAGACATGTGAATGTACCACCCTCAGTTATTACCATACATGCAAATCTGAAAAATTATCTTTTCAGGTGGACAAAATCTATCAAACAGGAGTGACTTGATGTGAATCTTGTTGAGGATACCTGTGTAATAATATCTGGGAGCCTCTTGTGTGGTACTCTGTGATTCTTCCATACATTAATCATAATCATAGAAGAAAACTTCAAACTGAACATTACCGTTTGACACAGTCTTTCTCGCCTTCCTCGCCAGTGTGAGCTGAACCTGCTGTTGAACGCGCAGGCTCTGGTCGTTTGAATTCACTATCGTCGAGGATTTTGTAGTCGGCTCTGCCGGCAGAGCCAGACTGGAGTCATCCAGTACCAACGAGCCCTGCGCAGGTAACGCTGATTTGAAAAACACCTCTTCCATTGTGAACAAGTCCAAATCTGTTGAGAGTCTAAATCGGTCGCTTCATTGATAGGTACTGTTCCTGGATTAATGTTAAGTCATGCTTTGTTGTCCCTCTCAAGTCGGTTTTCTGACGTCCTGACACTGAGGAGGGCGGGGCTAGAGGCGACGCACCTGAGGTGTCAGGTGTCGCTTCTGGGTGGTATGGAATCGGTTACGTTACTTTTCAATAGGCTATTACAATCAGTGTGGAATGTAACTAAGTACATTTACTCAAGTACTTAATTTTGACTTAATTGGAGCCTACTGTAGGCCTACTTGAGTATTTTCATTTTCTGCTACTTTACTGCATTTTTGAGGGAAACATTGTAGGGTACCTTTAAACTCCACTTGCTACATTTATTTAAAATATGGTAATACATTTTAAATAATGTACCCACAAAATAGTTAAAGGAATAGTTCTGGGAGGTATTTGCTTTCTGGCGAAGAGTTAGCTAGCTATACTTGGATGTGAAGATTGATAGGCTACTACTCTCATGTCTCGGTTAAATATGAGGCTACAGCCAGCAGCCAGTTAGCTTAGCACAAAGACTGGAACCAAGCGAAACACTAGCTAGCCTGGCTCTGTCAAACAGTAACAAAATCTGCCTACCAGCTCCTCTAAAGTTTAGCAATTAACATGTTATATCATGTTTGTTTAATCCGTAGAAAAACAAGTGTGAAAACGACAATTAGCCACTTCACCACTAAGCAGGTCCAGCTCTAAGCAGTTGCCAGGCAACCAGCGGAGACTTTAGGAGCCTATGTTCCCAGCCAAGAAATAGTCCGGCAAAAGTACCCCCCAAAAAACAGCAAATTTTACAGTTTGAGTTTTCTACTAAACAACAACTTAAAAAACAGATAGGACGTGTTGACGATGAGTTTTAGATATTTTGGTAGGCGGATTTTGTTACGGTTTGACAGAGCCAGGCTAGCTTTTTCCCCCTACCTCCAGTTTTTATGCTAAGATAAGCTAACCAGCTGCTGCCAATGAACAGATATGAGAGCCAAAATGTCTAACTATTCCTTTAACCCTACTATTATCTTTGGGGTCAATTAGACCCCATTCAGTGTTTAACGTCTCTAAATAAATTATTGACATCTTTTTTTTTCCATCTTCTTTTTTTTTTTCCTTATTCAATGGGGACAATTGGGTAAACATAAAATGAACATGATGATATTTTTTCAATGTCCTGTACACATTTTGTACGCTTCGGTGTTCTTTGAGCCCAGGCTGTTTTAGCTGTATAAAACATAAGAAATTGGAACATTTTACACACGTTTGTTTAGGTAATTTCGGCTTATATTGAGGTCACTGTCGCATGCAATTTTATAATCTTCAAAAAACTTCCCTATGCTTTAGGGTCCTAACCTAACATAGCCATACCTGTAGTAGTGTGAGAACCCCTGATAGATCACACGTCATGGGGGAGGGGCAAACATGTAAAAGCTTGCCCAGCAGCCTTCTAAAGCATTTCTCTTGGGGCTGTGTGTGCTCTCTCTTTATGTTCACTCTCAGTTGAAAATTACCTCTAAGGAAAGGTTTTCTGCCAATGAGGTTTTGTCACAGCTCTCTAACATTGAAAGTGACATAGAAGAAAATGTGTCTGAGGCTGAGGGTAATGTTGAGGAGGACCCTGATTACGAGGCATCCTCCTCTGATGAGAATGAGACCTTTGGGGTTGACCCTCCTGTTGTCTCTCAACCACCAGCAGATTCTGTTCTCTCTCAGCCTTCACAAGTGGACACGTTACCTTCCTAAAATGGAAAATTAGAGTGCAGCTAATGTGATCAAAATGGTTCCAGGCCCCAACAGATACGCTGTCAGCCATGTCCAAGACATAAAATCAGCATTTGAGCTCTTCATGACACCATCAATCGAAAATGATATACTGTACTTGATGACAAACTTAGAGGGGAGGCGCGTGTATGGGGACAGTTGGAAAGACTCGGATGACCCACTTGCAAGCCTACATTTCGTGGGTCGCTGTCCCTTCACACAATACATACGGTATCAAAATATGGGCAGCATGTGATGCACAGTCCAATATGCAGGTGTACACTGGGAAATCCCCTGGGGAACTGGGGTACTTATAATATATACAGTATAGAGTATTTATAATATAAAGCCATTAAAACACCCAAAAGATCTTTATTTCCAATTTTAGGTCAATCAGTAAGATTTTATGGTGATTTGCATATTTTTCCATAGCCACAAAAGTTCCTGACACATAAACTTGGGTAACAATTTTATTTACAAACATTATGCTGTTGACACTATATAACTCGGGGCCATTCTGCTGCATAATAAGTAGGCCTACTTTTACTTTTTTAAGTAAGTAAAGTAAGTAAGTAAAATAAAAGCAAAAGTACAAGTTTTGTACTTTTACTTAAGCAAGGTTTTGGAAGCAGGACTTTTACTTGTAATGGAGTAATATTAAATGGTGGTATAATTACTTTTACTTAAGTATAAGATCTGAAATTTTTTACACAAAGTAGATTTTAACTACTGTTGTGCATCAATATTTGATTTAGATTTTGCACAACAATGAGGCAAGATGGGTGGATTCTTCAAATGTTTGTTAACGCAGTTGCCTAATTTTGAAATAGAACAGGTGCAGGCTACTGCTCACCTGGTGAAGAGTAAGTAATAGACACCTTTAGGAGTCATGATCAGTTTGCCACACTGGACCTGAGCACCGCCCTCTTTGGCTCGAGTTGTAAGGGGAAACCGCAGCCAGACACAAGCATGTCCCACCATGTGTGTCTTTTCAGGCAATGGAGCCACTGTCAGTCTTTACACAAGTTGTAAAGTACAGTTAGACCAACTTTTATAGCCATGAATTACTACTATCAGACATTTCTGATACAGTCCATTTTTATTTAGGCTCCTTGTGCTGCTGACACTATACTTTTCCCAGATGAGAACAAAGACCAACTTCTATTCTGTTCCATTGTTAAGATATTATAATATGTTCTATTATGTTACTTCCAAACAAAGCTGGATGACTAGGTAAAGCTGTCCTGAAGGCTCACGGTCAGTGTGTTTGTAGTACTTTGATAAAAAGCAGATTTAGAATGGGAACATGCAGCATTTACGAATGATCAGTGAAATTATATGATTCTTCTGAGAGGCCCTGCAAATCTGGTCCCAGAGTCAAAACAAGTCGCAGTGATATGGCCCCTGTCATTTGATACTGTGCAAACTGTCTCACCCAATAATGTCAGCCAATAAACGTGTAACATTACAGATGCTAATCCCTGCTGAGAATGGGGGGTGGAGGTGGGAAGTGGCCCATATTTTTACCCCAGGGCCCTACAGCAGGTTAATCTAGTCAAGACTCCAAAGCTATTAAAACACTAAACATTCAAATTTTTTGATGTTGCCTTCAAGTAAATGAAAATTCAACAACAGTTACCATAAGATTTTTCCCCTTTAATGCAATCTTTTCTCAAAACAATCTTTCCAGTCCACTTTCCAATCACGTTCACACATTATCACGTTAAACTTTTCTGTGCATAATAATCATGACAAAATGGTGACAAATCTTTAGTTTGCTTTGATAAAACTGCTCTAGATACATCCATGTGACATAATGTGTTCAGAAAATAATCAAGCTGTCCAAATCCACAAAAGTCATTTATGGATGCTTGTGTCCAGGCTGTCTTACATTTTTGTATTTGAGCACATACATTTCATGTGTGGGATTCTAATCCTTAGTGACATGCTTTGCCCCTAAAAGGAGCATTCACAGATCAACATAGACCCAAGCATCAAACAAAGGTTCCAACAAGTGGAGAAAGAAGGTGTTTCAGGGGGATGCTGAGCTGTAAAATATTAAGATGAATGGGTTAAAGTTAAATTTATTATTTTGGATTATTTGGATTGTAGCCTTATATGCTGTTACATGACAACTGGTTTTAAAAAAAAATATGGGGTAGTGCCTGTGGTTCATTAGCCATACTTTTACCAATGAAGGATGCAGATCACTTTTTCACATTATAAATGATTATATTCTAAAAATTACATTAATGAAATTCATCAAACAATGTTTAAGGTCATTATTTTTCTTTCACAAAGCGGTTGGCCTAAAAAACTGTATAATATAATGTGACATCAAAATTTTTCCCACCTGAACACCAACCGATGTTTTAATTTGGCACATCATATTTCACGTTCATCAACCAACAATACACACTTACACACACACACAGAGAGGGGTTGAGGTGGTTGGAGTCCTTATTTTACTCGTCAAACAAGGCTGAAAGTTTATGAATGCTGAATTGGTGTATCAGAGTTTATGATATTGCAGATAAGACCTTGTAATGGAGCAGGTGAAAGGACACTAATGCTTTGAAGCATAAGTGTGGGTCACATGGGAAAACTGAGAAAAGGAGATATGTTTTTAGTTTCAGTTGGAATAAGTATATGATAAATTCAAACTAATTTTCATTCTTACCAAAGCCTCCAAAACATTCCTCTGATCATTACATATATATACACATTACAATATATATAAATATGTGTTTAGTTTTTCCAACATCTTAAAAGTTTTGAAGATCCAGACTTTAAATATTTTTGCCAATCTAAAGTTGAAGTTAACTTCTATCCCGTCCTTATTTTGTGCTGTCTCACTGAACATCTCATTCATAATGGACAAACATACTGATTTCACCAAATCATGATTTAAAATGCATTAACTCAACCATCTCTATTCACAAACTGACCAACCTTCATATCCCAAACCCTGTGGCACATTGTCATCTATACAAATATACTGTACATACAGTTCTCAGAGGGTTTTCTACATGTTTTTTTTTCCTGCCATTTATACATTGTTAAAAAATATATAAAATATTAAGAGAAATTTTACAGGTTCATTCAGGTTAAAAACACATGTTCAATGTTTCTCTTCAAAGCTATTTACAAATCTCTGTATGTTTACTAGTCGTCATTCAGCTGTCAGCACAGGAGTGAGTGGGTGTCTCTTTTCAGTGAGAACAGTTATATAAGCAAAAAATAATGATCTGAAATGTGACATTTTAACTGCTAATTTGAGCCATTGTCTTTGGATTTCTGTCTTTATATTCAAAATGTAGTTGACAGTATATAGTGGAGAGGCAGACAGGAAACATGGTATGCATCTTAGACCCCATGACGCCCCTAAAATTGAGCGTGTTTAAGCATTGACCCAAAAACCAGGAAGAAATATTAAAAAAATTATATTAAAACTGCATTACTGTTTTCCCTGACAGAGTTCAGCAGCTCTTCAGACTTTGTGGAAAGCAAGTAGACCTGAAACGATTAGTCGATTATCGGTCGACAGAAACTGTTATGGGCATTTTTTACAATTTTTCAACAGTCTATAGACCAAACCATTAATAGATTCCTAATTTATTTTTATTTATTTATTTTTTTTAAAGAATCGGCAGATTAATCCATAATGAAAATAATTTGTTGCAGCCCTAGGCGGAAGTAATTTAGTTACTTGCAGATGGTGGACAAAACAACAATCATATCGTACATAGAAATAATGTCATTTGGTGGTCGGTTTTATCATATTGCCTTGCAGCACCATGAGACATGATAAAACTGCTAGACATTCATCTAAAGAGAGCAGTCAACCACAGTTATTTTCACTCAAGGTAAAATATACAAATGATGTGAAGAAAATCCACTTTTAAATTACCACAGTTGAAATTAACTCAATTGACCCTAGCATCATGTAACACCGAAGGCAAAGATGTACTTTACACCATGAAATACTTTCATTTGGACAACATGGGAAACCGAAAGCACTGATGAAAGGTATGTGGCTATAAGTGAACAACAGACCAGTTTGTTGGATCAGTCGAGGTTAATGAACTCGTAACTCCAGAGGCATTGGCTGAAGTTTAACTATGAACACTGTAGGGTTGTGTTAAAGGATCTCGAGCACAGCCTCATGACTCAGATCCAGTTTACTGAGGTATCAACCCACTGACAGCTGGTAAAGTCCTGTGAGATAGTACGTCTTTGACCTTCGACCCCGCCATTCAGGGCCAAAAGCAATTTCTGTCATGGCATTTTCTCATTTTGTTCTCTTTACTAATTGTTTAAAATATTTTCGCTTTAGTTACCTTCACAGCACCATCCTTTTTTTTCTTTTTAAAAAGGAGATGTTGGGGGTGGCTTTTAGTTTAGACCAATTAACTTGATTAATTAATCTTTAGAAATATGTTAATAATTAATGATTACGTGGCGAAAGATAAAGATAATCCCACTTTGCATTAAAATGCAACAGAGGAGATCTCTGAAACATATCAATACTCAAGTGTCTTTTTTAAAATGAGATCCATGTAGAAGAAGATGATATATGCTGTTTTCATCATGGGTTGATGACTAAGACATAATTAAGTCTGGAAACATTCCCCACATGGACTCGCAATTACTCTTTTATTGGCTAGAAAGCATATCCATTCTGCTAAAAGAAAATAAAAATGACCGTTAGTAAAATAAAAACCACTCAAATAAAACATTCATACAAAGTTACTGTAAGGCATTCCTTCACCAGGTCAATCACGCCAGCAGAGTCTGCTGCAGCTTCCTCTTCCAAAGCTCCAGCTCGTGAGTCTGGTGTTTGCCAGCAAAAGAAAAGTATTTTTGAGATAGCTATATCCACAGTTTTTCTGTCAGAGACTTCTCCCGCTCTGTCACACGAGTCTTTAACACAGTTCTGGCGATGGCTTTGGTGTGTCCTGCAGCTAAGACTAGAAATTATACATACAGGAGAGCCGTAACTCTGAAAAGTTTCATGCAAGACTGTACAGATTTTCATTGAACTGTCCATGCTGGACAGGACACGAGGTAATGCAGTCCTATCTGCAGGAGGTGCCCAACACGCTGCCCGTCGAGGGGGTGGTGGCGGTAGCGCTGTAATGGGGGTAGTTGTCGTTTGGTGGTGGGCCCGGGAGGATGGAGTTTCCGTTGGTTGGGGAGCAGCTGAGCTGGAGCCTCCGCAGGTACTCGGCGTGGACGGGTTTGTGGCTCTGCAGCACTTTGATGGCCTCGTCCACAGTGAACCACTCCCGCTTCCGGCCTGCAGAGGGAGACAGAGCACAGTGTATGAGTTAAAAGGAAGCTTTCATGCTGGGTCTTCCTTGTATCCCCAAATATAGTGCAATTAGAGAGCCATAACATACAAATTCTATCAATTTTGTGTTTTTTATACAATAGATGTTTATTTAACACAGCCTTTTCCACAGGTTGATCTTACATTGTATCAAAGCTATTTCTTCTAGTATAAATGCAACAAAGATCAAGGAAGTCATAAGCTTTAATAGCTGCAGCGTCTTACTCTCTCTTAACTATAATAGGAGGAAATGGTTCACTGTAATAACTGCAATTGGGAAGTATAATGTGACAGTACTACAGGAAAGGTCTATTAAAAAAGAAAATCTTAGCAATTTGTTTGTCTGGTTAGCAAGATTAACTGAAGCAAGGTGAAGGTAGATACTGCATCTTGAGGATCTCATGCAGACATATATACCTACAAATGTGCATGCATATATATACAAAAATAGACAGAGCACGTGCTGTAACCACTTTCAGATTTCAAAAATAGTGAATGTAGCAGGCGTAGTAACAGGTAACAGGTAGAGGATGATCTCCACTGAGCACATAACAAAGTAAGGCTGGATTCTGGTGCCCAAGCTACTGACAGCTGTAATATACTGCAGCTCAGATCAGTGGCCTAGATTTATAGGCACCTGTTGTCACTGCATAACCCAGTGCCCATATAGTCACCATGCAGTATACTGGCCTTCACATAAATAAAAAGATGCAGTGTATTGTAAAAGGTAAGCTAGTCGTCAGCAGAGCAAGAAGAAAGACACACACACACCACAGCATCTGCAAACATTCATGAGAAGGTGAAGGGAAACTGTACCTATGTTGACAGAGTCTTCCCACGCCTCCAGTGTTTCTGTGACCGTCAAAACGTACACATACGTCCGGTGCTTCCGATCCTGGTTTTGCTTTAGGGATCAGAAAGAAACTGAATATTTACTAATACAAAACCATAAATACACACAAATGCAATAAGAAGTGTGACAGGATAGCCTTCACACCTGCATAAATTAAAGCACTGAAAGTTGCATCTTTAGCCGTTTTCTGTTTTATCTGTCCAATTGATGTCTTTGTTGTGTGTTTTGTGCGTTCATCATGATTGAAGATCAAAGTTACTGATTTTTAGTTGCTGTAGTCTCAATATGCAAAGGGTTACGTTTTTCTTGTCAACACTATTCTAAACAAAAATACATATTACACAAAAATGATATCTTGCATGCAAAAATGCAAAAATGTACATGGTTATTTGTGCATCTTGTACCTTTGTAAGTGCACTTTGTTGTGCATATGTATAATTAAACTGCCTGAGTAAGCTTACCTCAAATACACCGAGCAGACGTCCTAGCTTGCCCTTCACACCGGCCTGGGGAATAAATGAAGAAGAAACATTAGAAAAAGTTGTTTTTTCCCCCTACTGGCACTAATGTACAAAACAGACAGGGGACGCTTCTTTGTGAGATTTAAAAAAAAAAGAAAAGCTTTGAATAGCTGTGGCCTTTGAATAGAGGGTGAAAACATTAGACATGCAGTTTGTGAACCACAGACTATATTCTGTGTCAAAACAATGGCTATTGTGTATTACATTTCTGTAATGTAGGTGTAATGATTGAAAGAGTATTATTGCGGAAATGTAATTATTATTATTATGCCCCTTTCATAACACATAACAGTTGCTTTATTAATTCAGATGTACATCCCAGGAATCAAATTACTGTCAAGACATATGACATCTGTCCTTTCCCCGGCTCAGCATACTTCACAAGTGTCCAGGGTCTGTGAATGCACAGGAATCCAGCGAGGGGCCAAGTTTAGACCGCTGACGTGGTTGAGAACACAAGGTTCTCAACCAGAGGGACCTCTGGAATACCAGCGGACACCTCAGTCACCCAGCTACTGACACCGTGGCCCTTTAAAAATCTCACCCCTAGCATGCATACTGCAGCCAACTGTTCAAACCATGCAACTCCAGTTCTGGTCATTTCAGCAGGTTTCTTACTGGAAATGGACAACTGCAATGATGTGAAAGAATCACGTGACCCCAAGGATGCACAGATGTGTATTTAATACATTTTGCAGGATTTCTAATAATAATGAATGGAAAGACCTTTCCCTATCAAAAACATTACGTGTAATGTCCTCAGCAGCCGCATAGCATCTCAAACGGCATTTGAGCAAACACTGACCCAGAATTTGCAAAGTCACTCTCTGTAAAATGTAAAAATATATATATATATATATATATATATATATATATATATATATATATATATATATATATATATATTTATTTATTTATTTATTTTTTTTTTGTTTTTTTTTTACATTACAGCAGTAGCCCGTTTTTACTTTCTTCAAATATGAAATGTACCTAAATTGTCTTTATATGGGACTACCCTTTAACAAAATTAGATTTCTTGGTTGAAACTAGCAGAATGGGATGTTGTTGGGAAAATCCTGCAGTTTGAGCATAGACAGTTGCAGGAAAACATGAATTTTACAACAGCAGCTATAACGCCAAGACATTTCCAGAGAGAACATTTTTACATGCTGCTTTGAATACCTGTTATATAATGGACAGGCGGTCTTTGGATGTAGGTTATGATCAAACACAGTAAAAAGAAACCCAAAAAAAGTATCAAAATTAAACGTGAGGCTATTTTTTGGTTGGAAACTGTTGTATTCAACCACCTATGAAGTCCTTTGCATTCTTATCATGAGCTCATTTTACGGTCGCACAAAACGACCCCACTTTGGAGTCGAGACTCCGTTCATGTGATATTAAAAACAAAATGAATTCTTCCGTTTATTCACCTCCTCAAACACCTCTCGCACTGCGGCACCACATGGCTCCTCTTCTGGCTCCATCCCACCTCCGGGGACGATCCACTGGTCCGGGTGCCGACTGCTGCTGACCAGCAGAACCTATAAAAAGAAAGCACAAGTTTAAGAATTGTATAACATGTCAATACCTTTATTTTACTGTAAATGTGTGCCTTCATATGCCACATCAAGGGGAAGCAAGATGGCCCAAAAGGCCCAGTGGTTTCAGAGGTACATTTAATGGGACATTTTTTTCTGCACCCAATAGTACATTCCTATTTGCCTCAGTGACTTCACATTGAAACTGAGGACTTAACATGAGACATGACCCCTTTGACTCAGGTCTCAAGGACAGACAAGTGATGATTGGTGCTGCCTCTGCTATTTATTCTATGTTGTTGCTTACAGGAACCTAAATCCACCACAGCCCTCACAACTTTAAATATTCAATCCTGACATGATATTTGGTATAAATGGTGTTCTGAGTGAAACAAATACATGGAATTAATGGAATATACATGAAAATATGAGAATGATCCACACTCACAAATGGTACTTTGCTCCATTTAAGTGTCAAATGATACTTCCAATTATTGTAAAATATCACACATAAAAAGTTATCGCACTCTGATCGCAAACTGATTAGTTATCCTTACATTTTTGGGGACCTTAGCATGTATCTATTTATTTTACTATTTTGGTTTCTTCTTTCTCAGACGCTTCAAGTATCTGTCTACTTTGCAAATACCATTTTTTCCCAGCACAGAGATGAAGCTCAATCAAAGCAAGAGTTGAAGCGGTTCCAACACCACGTGACCCCAGCAAACAATGCATGTAAACCAAGCATGAGCCACTCAAATTCTGTCAGAGCTCCGACGAGGGGCTTGCAGGGCTTGAATTACACTACAGTTGCAATGTACGCTAATATGCACAGATCAGATGTGCCTGTGTCTGCAGTTTCTTGCAATATCCGTATAGCAACCACAACAGACACGAGCACACCTGCTGTAAACATATTATCACATTTGCATGGAGCAATTCGATCATTAGTAAAAACACAGTCTGTGACAGGACACAGGTCGTAATAATATCAGCAGCCAATACAAGAAAAGCCAATGAAAGTCTTGTCAGTGGTTCATTCATTTGTGATTCAACTGCATTTCTGGAACCTTACAGCTTGTGATTGTCACTTATTTGTCAAATTATTACATAATACAGAACATTCAGTGAATGTAAATATACTGTACATGCATTAAAGAGAGAAATGAGTGTTAAGCAGCTTTTGCGGCATACGGTGACCACCTCTGCCACCCATCTGATCACCATATCCAGTAATCTGCCAGAGGAGTCAGTCTGTCACTTAATCCTAACTCAGCTTTCGTATAGCTTCCCTAACGTTCTCTAATGGGATTGTGGCTGCATCTACCAGAGGTTTTCTGGGGATCTTCTAAGGGCCAAACCGATTGGACGGCACATGCTTGGGGCCTTGACAGTGAGCACTGTCGGCTGCTGTCTTCCTCACATGCCGCCTTCACCCAACTCGGCCACCTGTTTATTCCCAGACAATATAGGTTAGGATGAAGGGCAGCAGAGAAGAGGAGTCATTAAACATAATGATGTGGATCAAGTGAATGCACGCTCAGTTAAGATTTTCTGGAGATGAAAGGGTTCAAGAAAAACACAAGTGTTTATCCTATACAACAGGTGCATCATGTCTTATACAGCGTGCAGTAAGTGACGTGTGTTAAAGGACGGGGCATTGACACTGATAGCACAAACAGTGCTGGTGCAGAACATGACGTCTTCGCAGCAGAGTGCAAACTGTAAAAAATTTTGCTAAGTTGAACCTCGTAACCTGCTTGAGTGAGCTCTTTGATAAAACAGGCTGGCCTTTGCCGATGAGGTGAGCTAAAACAAACAAACTGGATGTGACCTTTCGTCCTATGAAATCACAATCTCAAAAAGGGTTACTTAATTAAACGCAGAAAAACCGATGGCAACTGCTTTTGTTTGGAAGATTCAGAAGACCAAGGAATGTGCATGTCATATGCAGCAAGGGTTTATTTGTCCTCATTTTAAACGGGAATGGTACCTGCCCGAAGTCGGTTTTTGTTATTGTGTCATGTACTTCCATGCGGGATGGGCTATTTCATAAAATTAATTCATTCTTCGTGTTTTGGATTTGTTAGAGATTTCAGAACACTTCAACCCGCTGCTCCCGCTGTCTGATTGTGTGTGTCTGTGTGTTTGAGCTGCAGCCAGCGAGGCTTAAAGGGAGATCACTGGTGTCAACGTGTCCAAAGCAGACAGTGTGAGATGTATACAAAACAAAAGCCACAGAGCTTCCGGGGCAGCGAGGACAAAGCAGATTTCTGCTTTGGTTGTTCCATTTTTATCTTTTGGTTGTTGCCCCAGAGGAACTCTTCTTTGTCCATGCTCAGAATACAGCGCAGGCTACAGTCAGTTTTGTTTTAATGAATTTAGGAATGTAGAGCACTGAATCAACATATTACAAACTGTATGTAATTAAGAATTTGTTTCTTCACGTGCTTCTGAGATGAATACAGCTTCATGTTCATAAGAGGGAGTAGCAGGGGTCTGGTGCTGCCTTCAAGCTTTGCAAAAGGACACTTCAGCTAGAAGAGGCATTTGTCATCACAACAAAATCAAGCCTGCAAGCTTCTATTCATCTCTCCAAGCACCAAGTCATGTGGACAAGTTTTACAAACCCAGTCAATTCACTGAAATGCAAGTATTTGAAGTTCATTAAGTGGTCAGCAATGTGAACGGTGGTCCCAAACCTTTTTGACGGACGTACCCCGCAGCCTGGTCAGATGAACTAAAGTACACCTTTGACAACACCCATCATGTTCCAAATGTGTTCTTTTGAACTTATTTTAAACTGGATGTTATTAAACACAAATATATATATATATATATATATATATATATATATAAAAATAAAAAAGGATATTGGTTCTACAACATTTTTTTTCGTACAATGAAGCTTTTAGCTAGCTATTTCAACCATTGAGCCGTTACTTCTCAACCATCTATCACTACTTTGAGCTTTTTTCACCATTTATTCATTACTTTTAGCTAATTATCAACCATTTATCCACCTATTTGAGTCATTTATACTTTTAGCTAACTTATCTTCTCGCTTGCTAACTACCTCAAGTGTTACAGCTGACTTCATTTGTGGATATATTTTTTTAATCAAAATCGTAGTTTCCATTTTGTCAAATTAGTTGAGCTACTCTGCAAATCCTTCCAGGTACCCCTTGGCAACTGTAGAAAGGGTAAAAAGTAGGCCTACCCCTGGTTGGGAATCTATACCCAGAACTTTACCCTTTCTAAACTTTCCTATAACTTCTGACAAACAGAAAAAGCAGCATTGCCTTAAACACCACAGGCTACAGTTAAAAGCGTGACGAAAAACCAAAATAAAATAACTCAAACCGTCATGATAGATAGGTCAACAGTCAGCTGACAGCTGAACTCGGAGCACAGAACACCCCCATATACTTGCTTAGAAGGGCAAGGTGAAGGAGAACCCCCAGAGGAACACTGTGGTGTTTCCCAGTGACATTTTACAGTTTTGCAACTCACACCACTTCCCAGGGGCCCCCAGTGTGAAAAAGGAGGTGGGCAAATTCTGAGGCAACATATAGTAAATATCCTCAGGGTGAAGAAACCCACTGTGGACAAATGTCAGACTCATGTGGCATTATCTAACCTTTCTCTTATATAAAAATCAATCTAACAATGCAAAGTTACACAAACTTCACCTCCTGGATAACCAACATGACATGCCATAAGTAGTAAAGTGCAAATGTCTGTCTTGTAACTGATTTAGAAAAGAAGATCAGTTATTCTTAACTTAATTTCTCAATTTGAGATATCAGAACTACAATTGCTAGTAAAACACTATGACAGTGAGTCCTCTGGCATGGCCTCAGACAGGGACAGCAGGCAGGGATATTCTGGAGGACATAAACACCTCCTCCTCCTCCTCCCTAAGGAGGAACGCCTGTAGCTGTCAAATAAAGAAGGCTCCAAATGCCAGGCCAGGCTGGGTGCCAAGAGGAGAGAATGATGGAAAGTCTAAGACACTCATGTACATGAGTGCAGGAGCGGAATCAATAGTGCTAAGACAGTAATATAGTCGCTGCATTATACAGGTATCAACAAATAAGAGAGGAGTCGTAAACAGGGAATGCCAAAGACAAACAGCAGGCGAGGCAAAGCGTAGCATCCAGTCACACTAATAACCCCTCCTTCCATTTCCAGTATGCCATTATTACAATCTGATAAACATGGAGGTTACAGCTACAACAGTTTTCCCCGATCAGAGAATTTCTCTCACTCTGAATAATGCACAAACTCATGGCATTATATAAAAGTTTATTGTAATAAAGCCTCAACACTGCCAAACACTGACTGATACAGTATGTAACACATTAGGTTGCTTCTAAATCATGAAACACACAAAATGATGCAATTTTAATGGTGCAATTTAATGTTTGGATTCAGAAATTAAGATGTGGAAACAAGCTGTGAACACAACACTGACATATTATCACCTTTTAATTTGATATGGTGAGCTTTTATGGCGAGCAGTTGCTTATTTACACTGCCAGCAGATATGAAGCGACATTAGCGTTCATTTGGAGTCATGTTTCTGGCAAATGTGAATCCAATATTCACTCTCCCTTTGGGAGTTAGTGGAGACCAAAACAGAGCTAAAAGGAAATATATGGCTCTTTAGCAGCTAAACTGCTCCAGTATGTTTAACAGAGTTTTGTAGATACTGGCTGTAGAGATGTCTGACTATATGGCACTCTGCTTGTGGTGCTCAAAGCGCCAAAAAAATAAACATTTGAAAAACTTAGCAATATCTCTTTCCAGGAATCATGACCCAGTTACTCAAGATAATCCACACCTTGTTGTGAGTAGTTTCATGTAGGGACTATTTTCTTTCTACTGATATTTCCTACATGGAATTCCTCACAAGGTGTGGATTATCTTGAGTAACTGGGTCATGATTCCTGGAAAGAGACATTGCTGCTGAGTTTTTCAAATGTATTTTTTTGGCACTTTGAGCACCACAGGCAGAGTGCCATCTAGTCCCATTATATTAAAAAAAATGCAGACATCTCCAAAACTGGGCAAATAAAGTTAAATATAGAATCATAAAATTACTTGTTTCAGTTTGAATTAAATGTATGAATGAGTAGACTTCATCTTTCAGAAAAAAAAACTCTAGGACTCCTTATTTAACTATGGGTTTCTACAACCTATCACTGCACTAATATGATCTAAAATAATTAAAGAAGCTCTCTTGGCACACAGGCCCTAAGCAGCTCACATACCGTTAAACTCAGGTGCCCTACTCAGCTATTACTGCCGTGCCTCTGCACTGTCAGGTTCCCGTTTTCCCCTGATGGGAGTTTAATTGCTGTCATAGAGTACCTCACCCTGAGGGCTCAGCTTTCTCCTTTCCTCTCCAAAACAAAACAGTCCAGCAGAATGTGTGGCTCTTATGTCACCGCAGTTGGGTCTCCTGTGTCTAGGAACTGATTGTGTGAGTGTGTTTAAGGAAAGTATTGATAACACAAAGCCCCATATCTCAAGCTTCTTTAAAAACTAAAAAATTGCCATTGTTAGCACCCAAAAGTACAATCAGAGCACCAGATTGAGTCAGTGTCATCTCTGTGATTGCGTGAGTAGACATGCATGTCAAAGCCTGAAATTCCTGAGGGTGATGGTCACACCTACACACTTCTGTTGTCACAATATTCTCTGACTTTCCTTTCCTGTGATTGCAAGTTATATGAAAAGAATCACAGTGTACAAGCAAGTTCTAAGAAAAATTACGCAAGAGAGCAGGAACAAAGTTTTACAACAACAAATGTAAAATGCAGATACAATCATCACCAATTTTAGAACACTTCTTTTTTATTATTATTTTTTGGGGCTTTTTCCCTTCATATGACAGTGCAGCCAAAGACAGACGGGGGCATGCAGCAAAGGGCCCCGGGCTGGATTCAAACCCGGGCCGCTGCGGTAAGGACTCAAGCTTTGGTACACGGGGCGCATGCTCTACCGGGTGAGCAAAACATCTATAAACCTCTTTCATGGTCCTACACTTAAAACTCAGACATGTTGATGACATAACATCTGCACATGTGTATATAATTTTGACTTCTGTGTGTGAGAGAGTTAAAATCTTCAGATATGTGTGTTGTACAGCTGAACACTGGAGGGCTCAGGCAGACCTCTCTGTGCCAGTCTAGTGACTCCAGCCTGGGCTGCTTTTACAGAATATTGTGTAACAATTTGTTTTTGCCAAGCTCAAAAAGGGGCTAAATCTAGACATGCAAGAATATGCCACAATAACAGAGATATAGTCCTGATGTTTGGACATAAATATGACTTACTGTACTAGTAATACGGCTACACGGCTATTATTAGTCCCATAAGGGAAGCAGCAACTTAACAGACAAAAATATATGTAAGAATAACTTGTGAGTAACCCAAAACATAACCTAAAGTACTTAATATTATAGGGTTCAACCTAGACTGCCTAACCAACAACATACTAAGCTATGGATTTTAACACTGGCCTAATGCACTGTTGAAAACTGCATAACTTGAAAGCCATTTACATTAATATAGGCTCTCTGGATAAGTATACATCTATATGGTCACCCTTCTTAGCATCCATGTCCTGAAGACTGAGAGAGAAAGAAAGGGACAAAAAAGGAAAACAAAAATAATACTGTAGGTCTATTGAATGTCTTCTGTAAATGTCTTCTGTTAAAGTTTTCAGATTCACTTTGACTAACCCATTTTTAAGAATGTATTTTATTAATTTAGTTAATTTTCTGTAGTTTGTATACTGTTTGATTTGGGTCACTGTGTTTATTGTTGGCTTTTTGTTTGTGTATGTTGCATGTAAAATAGTCTATGTAAAACCCCCAAAAATAGATTATTAAAAATGAGTTATCCAAAACATATATTATATATTTTCAAAAAAATCCAACAACATGTTATGTTAGCTCTTGAAATACCCTTATACCCATGAATATCACAGTTTATGTATTTTTAATTAGGTTTGGGGTGAAAAATACTTCTGAAAGCTAAGGTAATCTCCTTTATAGTGGATCTACTGTATTGTATATCACCGAGAAAAGTCTTTAAGACAACAACAATACAAGTCTGTCGCCCCATATTCATTATTTACATGGTAAAGGCCCCTTTAAATCCTCATCCACATAATTGCTACGCGGCTGCCCGCTCAAGGCCGGCGGGATGCAGCATAATCATGAATGGCCAGTGCCTGGTCATGGATGCTTAACCTGTCGTGGTATTAAATGTGGTCAAGTGACGCGACATTTGATCGATGTATTTAATAATAGACTTGTGGCCTATATTCTTATCTCCTTACTCAACACAAGCCCATGTTAAACCCGCTATTAAATATAACGTGCAACAGAGCGCCTCGCCCCCTCTGCGTTAGGAACATCAAGCTAACAGGAAGTAGAGGGAATTTGTCTTCAGAATAAGAGCTTTACTTTAACTTAAAGCAGTTTCGAATGGTGTTCTTAGTCGGTTGCTTTATTTTGGAAGTCAGGACCGTTAGTCGTTTGTTGTTAATTGAAGCTACCTTGACAACGAGCCTTTTTCCTCCTTTCTCTACGTGCTCCTCAAACTAGCCTAAACTGGATGGCCCAAGGCGCAGCAGCAGCAGCAGCAGCAGCAGCACGGAAACACAAACCAAAACAGTGGCATTGGGAGAAACAGAAAAACAGTGTAATTATAGCTACACCTAGAAGGAGATGCCATAAATCACAACCCTTGGGTACTATTATTAAAGACTATTGTCAGTTGTATTCATAAATACCCCTGTGTTGTTTGAATGACTGGGTGCAGATAGGGGATGACTAGGCCACAAAGTCATGCACAGCCCCTGTATATTGTTCATATGGTCCAGTATATATACATAACGTTACACTGCGGAATCTCTTACCTCTTCTTCACGTTCATTCTTGAAGCACAGACATGCTGCTCGTTTCTTGAAGCCCTCGCCATCGTATGTCCTGGTCTGGTTCGGTTTGAGCTTCATTATGGTTTTATTCTGCCTCCTTTAGATATAACCGGCAAAAACAGAGGAGGGGGGCGGGGGGGAGTCCAACGAGTTAACAGCAAAGCCGCCGCATCGTTGTTGCTCTCTGCATCCGTGGTCCGAGATGGTCCGAGAATAGGAGGAGGAGGGGTTGTTGGAGAGATCCCAAGGTACCCGTCAGACTATCCTGGATTTATGTTTTCCTAATAAAATCAGTGCGTCTGGATGATAAATGCAAGTCAAGGCTCCAGCTGCTGCCTGGGATTTCCAGTCGGCAATGTGTGAGCAGTCCCGCAGGCAGAGATCTTATGTAGACTACAGCCTACACAGGACAGCCCTCCTCTGCATCCATTTGCGCATGGCCGCTGACTCAGTACAATGAACTGGCAGACCGGAGTTTTACATATACAGATCACTCCTCTGAGGCAGGAATGTGCTCATTGGTTGGGTGAGTCTCAGTGGGTGGAGCTACAGTTCTGGTCTAAACAGTGATAATAAACAAATGCGTAATTTGTGCTGATGTCCACCAGACTGCTGCTGCAGAAGACGAGACCATTTGACAAGTAGATTTGTCCTGAGGATGTTCATGAAGAGGCCTAATCAACTATCTTTCATTTAGGACTGTTCTGTGCTATAGGTGCAATATCCACAATAACTGTTCACGTTGGTTAGGGCTGTAGCCAGGATTTTCGAAATAATGAGGTAATGAGTTCCTCAAGAATACAATATCTCAGGTTTTATTTATTCCCCCCCCCCACAGGTTGCTACAATCCCCAAATTCCCAGAAAAAATGCACATGATGAGACCTCAGTGTCTTTAATAGCTACAGCCTTGATGTGTGTGTGGAGCATAACTTGTAAAATGTTTTCTTAGTATGGATGGAGATGAAAAACAATATCTTATAAATAGACAATGTAACAAGATTTATGCTACCAAGACAGTTTTACAATCTGAGCAGGAAATGCTAGTATTGTTAGAAAGACACTGTCAGTCACTCTAGACATTATAGTCTAAATATCCTTACTGAGTTCCAAGTTTAATGCGACTAACGTAAATGAGAACGAAAATCAGAACACATCCAGGAAGAAGCAGAAAACTATTTTTCGAAATAACATCATAGTAGGAAAAAGCACAGGTGTAAATAATAAAGTTAATGATGTCTGAATTCCATTTAGCTGCTTCACTTTCAGGGTATTGTGCATGCTGGCTCACGTTCATGACTTAGTGGGACACTTGAAAAGAAAGTAGCCATAGTTATTAGTAACACCTGTGCTTTTGCTATGACAAGTCAACATGTCTGCTGTGAAAAAGGCCAATTGTCAAAAGTGAAACATGATATAGACAGATCATCCTGGAAATGGAAGGTTGTTAGGTTCAGTCCCAACACATGCAATCCCTACCCTGCTTTGCACTATCTCAGTGGGCTATAAAGCACCAATTCTGAAGTCAAAGCTGTAAACTCTCCAAAATATGTTAAGAATGCCACATTAATCATAACCCACCATGCTTGGGGGCCTCACCTCTCCTCGAATTATTAAGCCTCAGGCTCAACTCAGTATTAATGCCATTCCAGGCTCACAAGTAAAACCAGCCCTGTTATAAGCATGTGTCATGACACAGTCAGCCATGACACCTTTATTGCACTTTTATGGGAGTTCCACATTTCAAGTTCCACCTTTTATTTGCTGAAGGAAAGCTAAAATGTACACGTTACATAGTTACATGCAAGTTTTTTTGCGGGTTGATCCAGTGTGTTGGGAAATCAGTCAGCGACTCCCATCTTTCCTAGAATTTACATCATAACTGAGGTTGTTTTCTGAGTGTCAGTCCCAATGAGTGTGAACAAAATAGGGAAGAGGTATTTACACAGTCATTTAAGCACATTTTGAAGGTGTTTTGACTGAAATATTTGAGGTTTGTGAACATTTGGTGATTTAACTTAGGGTCAGAGGTGTCAGTGTTGCAGTACAGTCTGTTTTAGGGGAAGTTGTCACTGTGAATAAGCACCCACTCCTAGCTGCTCCTCCTGACTAAGCACATTAGATTCTCAAATCTAATTAGTCTCAAATCATATCTGATGGCGCTCCCATGTTGTCGCTGGGTTCATGTTAAACTCATATAATTTAAGGTGAATGAATAATTCCATCCCTTTCTTCTTTAACCACTCCACAGGTGGGGTTTTGGAAACTGTGATTGCATTGTAAGCAGCTGTAACTTATTAACTGATTAAATGTATTCACTGTTTCAATGATCAAATGAAAATAAAGGTTAGTGGTGACACATTTTCTGAGGTAACATCTGTGTCCAGGTGCTTTAACATCCTCCTTCGCCTTCAGTTCACCTTTGACCTACAGGCTGATGATGACCCACATGTTGTAACTCCCCAGATAACATCAAAAGCCAAATGACTTTCAGGAGACAAAGATCGATCAGAGAATGAGATTGATCAAAGTGGGTCAAAGAGTGAGACAATCTCCATGTTTGTGAAGATAATCAAATGTTGTTGCCAGTGATTCTTTATCTGGTCTGCCCGCCTACTTTCAGGCTATGGTAGACAATATGCTGGCCAAATGTGACAACACAATGTAGTATCATAATTCCCTTCAACTTGTACGTAGCTGGCTCTGCGTATGCATATTGGTGGAGGTATAAGATGGACGTACAAAATAAAATACTCTAAATGTAAATATTTAGTCAAATAATGTATTTCTTTTTGGAAAAGTATTTTATTTGAGACAGCCAGATATGCACAGAACATATAGTCTCTCGCATAAAGAACGGGTAATCACTTAATAATAAAAACAGCTTAGGAGATCGGACACACACACACACACTTAGATTACAACACACTCAAGAAGGAAAACACTGAGCATTAAGCATTATATAACAAGTGTTCATTAATCTTGATCAGAAATAATGGCCATCAAAAACAAAGTGCTTCCTGTAGCGCCACCATGAGGCTCACATTTGTGCTTTTTGTTGAAATCTCTCAACAACTATTGGATGGATTGCCATAAAATCTGGTACACACATTCATGTTCCCCTCAGGATGAATTGTAATAACTTTGGTGATCCCTTAACTTTTCAGCAAGAGCCATAATCAGATCAAAATGTCAATTTTTCCAATACTTTTCTGTTTATGACTACCTTTTGACTTATGAAAACCTGCAACACAAATTACCTTCCCATCAGCCTCAGCATGCTGTTTAGTGATAATAAGCAAATGTTAGCATGCTAACATGCTAAACTAAGATGATGGTAAACATTATTGCTATACATCAGCATCTTAGCATTTACATTGTGAGCATGTTAGCATGCAGACGTTAGAGTTTAGCTCAAAGCACTGCCGTGCCCAAGTACAACTGACAGAACAGTGCTGCTAGCGTAGCTGTAGACTCTTAGTTGCATTGCTGTTGGTTTCTCTCTTCATGTGCAGCAACTGAAATCTTACATAGATTTACTGAAAATCATTGGGAGTGGTTTTGAGATTGCAAAATTAACTGATGAGATCACTAGTGGTGTCATGGGACTAAACCAAACTGAAAAGAAAAGGTCCTCACATGTTAATCCCAATAACACTTTTCACCCTTGTTTACCCCCTGGTTGCACATCTTGAGTAAATGGTGGAGATAACTGCTCTCCAGATAGCTCAGATGCAGTGATGAAAAAATCACTACATGTGCAAGTCATGTTATCATTTTAACAACAGCGGTCATCACCTGAATGTGATGGAAATACAATATGCCTGCAGGGCATTGTGTTACTGGGAGTCATACAGCATCATCATCTTGTTTTAGCATTAGACTGATCTGATTATGATGTGATTACTTGAATGATAATTGCAGCCAATGACAAATAGTGTATATAAAGAAAACAGTAATCAAGTTAGAAATACATAAAATAACAGGTTACTTATTGAGTTCCTTATGAAGATATACACACAAACAAAAACAGACATCCACATGATGTAGAAAATTGATAAAAGGGAGCAAAGAATATAAAAATGAACTGTTTCTTGATATGCATTTCTTGAAATAATGGCTGTGGTTAGCTGTAGATGATAGCGAATGTTTAAATGAACATGTGGATTGCTATATATAGCTCAGGTAACTGTATATTTGATGGATTAAGAGGTAATCTAAGTCCAAAAGTGATCATCAGATTATATAAGTGAGTCTGAACATTTTGCAGGATTACAGGATTAGTACACTTTTAGACGATTTGTATCAATGCTATCAGGGTTAGTAAGATATGTTAGAAAATTAATGTATTTATAGAACTGTAATGTCATTTGCACATAATATATGTTAAGCAATTTATAATGGACTAAAAGTAGAATCTTGGTCCCGAATATAACAACAGATGCTCAGTCATGTTATCATCTTAATGGCATCAGTCACCTCTGAGGAAAATATATCTTTCTGTCATCGTGCTACTTGAATTGGTTTATCATCATCTTCTTGCATAGCAAAGAAGGGCAATTAAGAGGTCTCCTTTTAGCTGAGGTGTGAGAGGAATAGAAGGATCCAGTTTCTCCTGGCTCGCATCGAGATAGATGGAGGAACGAAAGGAGCCAGAGCTGCACGTCTGCCTATCGCTGTCCTCACTTTATCAGGAGAGTCAGAGGACATCTGCTTCCTGACAACACAACACGACTCAAACTACACATAGTAACACACACAAACTATTACACACACAAAAACATGTGCCACATATAGTCAATACAGTATGTACACAGATATCCAGTGTACACAAGTAGTTACATCTATACAGATACACACCCACAGATAGAAACACTCTCACACACGTGGAGTGTAGTCTTCCTCTTTATTTGCCTGACTCCGATTACACGTATAAAATCCTGAGCTGATTAGCTCACCCATAAGTCTCTTCTTTGACCTCAGCGCCGAGCCTTCAGACATGAGGCATGTGAGGGTATGGCTTCTGGCCAGACAGGGAAAATTAGAGCCACAAAGCTGAAATGCCTTCTAACACAAAATTCTGACCAACGACAATGAGGCATCATTTATTCCCTCCTAAATTTAGTGCATGGATAATCATGCAGTAGCTATCAGGCTAATTTTAGATTGGGCCATCTGTTTTCCAGTAACATCTCCATTATTAGAGACTTCAGCTTAAGATTAAGCTTTAAACTCAGCCTTCCCATGCATATTTACTATGACAAACAAAGATAGGACAGTTGTTTGCAGGTATTCGGGGTGAGGTGAATGTTTTCATGGGATGGAGCTCATCCAATGATGAAGTGAGCTCCTGACAGCCGGCCAAGGCTGCTAAGATGGATGTGAGCTGCTGTCACTGTTGAATATAGCGCCTGTGACGCCTCTGTAAATGGATCTATGCCCTCCCTAAAGGTGGAGAACCTGAGCCTTTCTGCTTTATCCTGAGCCTAGTTTTAGCTTCATCAGAAGTTACATTTTCAAGAAATGTTGATATCTTCAACTTAATTTAAGTAATGCTAGTTTATTGTTAGCTAGCTACGTGGTGGTTAAATGTACAAAACATCAGGGTTGCAGCGCAAAAGACACAGTTTGCGTGGCTTTAGTTGACAGAGCCACACACACACAGACCTCTCCAAAATCACAAAATACCTTTAATGTATGTTGAGTTTTGCCTCACTCACATTGCTCTACAAACAATCAAATAATTTGTTAAATTGCGGCTGTCCTTTGGTTGGGTTCTGAGCTCCATCAAAGCCGTCAAGTCATTTTTAGTAAAGTAAAAGTCTGATCCGTTTACTTTCCAAAACATTTTTCTGTCCTGTCAAGTTTATTTTTACGGGAAGTCTCACAGCATTTTGATAAACTCTTTCCAGAATCAGTGCCCAACACAACGGAGCTAAATAGATAATCCACTGAATTGTCTACAAAAAGAAACAGTCTGTACGAAACTATCCACAGTGAGGTCTGTTGGTAGTGTACAGTGAGTTTATCAGAGTTTTTTTGTTGAAAACAGCTGCAACTGGAAATGAAGCTGAGAAGAGCGGTGAGACTGAACCAACACATACAGTACTGCTGCTCAGATTAGGACGCCTGGCATGAACATTAGCATTAACAACTATAAAATGAGTGCTAAATACAGTTGCAACTGTATGGAGAAGGTCTGAATGACAGCAGCCTTTTTCCAGTCTGGGCCCCATTGGAAAACAACTCACATCAAACATCTCTCTTTATACAGTTTATACAACAGAATAAATACAGGTCTCAAGGCTGCAAATGCAAGACTGACGTTGGTTGTGAGGGCTGAAGGACACAATGGGTGATTGTTGGTTCATATTAAAGCCTGTCATGATAGACTCAACATGGGTAAACATCACTTAGGGATGAATTACCCAGCGCAATCAGAAAGACAGGGACAAATAGGGTGGGGTCATAGCTTTTGTTTCATCAGCAGATTAATATAAAAAAGAGAATGTAAATAAATAACATTAAAGAATATAAGTGGAAACATATTTCTTGATACTCTAAATATAGAATAAAGACTTCACTATGTAATGCCATTGTTAACTACTGCTGCTCAGACTGTTGCGGCTACCTGCGGGCAAATGTTCCTGATGTACAATGATGCCTCTTTCTCCTTGAGGTAGAACAAAAACACAGACACTCTATAATCATGTGAAGATTAGGCTTTAAGGGGCATAAACAAAGCCAGACAGTGACAGTGTGATTGCCAGAATGTGGGAAAGTAGTCTGAGACAAAGCCCCACAGTGATGATGACACACACACAGGCTGAAAAAGATGTCATTCACCTAAACAGGTAGGTTAAAACTCAAAAACGCAACTGCGGCGAGTCCTGTGGCAGTGACTGCAGACGAGAAAGAGGAAATCAAACTTCCACTCATACCTGAGAGCTGCCCTGAACAACACTGTCATCTCTTTTTCAAGTCCCTCTCATCACACACTCATTTAGACTACACTGCTCCAGTAAGATACTTTGAGAGACAAGGATAGCCTCGGGGTGTTTAACAGAGGGACCAAATCACAGTTACTGACTTAAGCGCTGCTGTGGGTAACAAAAACAAAATGTTTATTGTTATATGCTAAAGGCAAGGAGATAGATTGAGAAGTTTTAAATCTTTAAGGATTAGCAGGATGTGAAAGAAAATCCAGTCATAGTCCAATATTGAACTTTCATCTGTGTAGGTGAGGAAGCTTTTTTTATGTCCAAAAATATAGCTCAAAACTCAGAACAAGAGAAAACTTGAGTACTAAAGAACTTCACAAAGAAGCCAACTGTCCAAAAAACATAGTTTACTTACAGACTGGAAGTGACAAAAGGTGTTACAAAAAAAAAAACAGAAAAAGAAAATGTTTTGCTCTAGAGACCATCATCAGTTCTGCTTTTGAAAGCAAAAGCAGGAAAAACCTATAAGTAATGAAGCATGGGCCAACAAAAAAAATAAGCCATTATGGTGTTCAATAATGTGTGCTCTGGCAGGCCTTGTTTTGTTTTGCCCTCATGCTGAAGTTTGCAAGGGCAGGAAATAGAGTGGGTGACACTGGATGAACTACATGAAAATCATTCATTGAATTAATGGAGTTCAAACATATATTTTATTTCCTGCCCTTACAGAATGTGGGCAAAACAGCCAGACCTGTCAGAACGCGTTATTGAACACCTCATTGCCAACAGAAGGCAAGTCTCACATGTACCCCGACATCTTTGAGAAGCTGGTCACCCCGTCTCAGTACGTATTCTGTTGTCTTTCAACAAATACATTAATCTGAAGACAGACAATACAGAGTGATAACATAGACTCATATTGTACCTTAAAACCTTTATATTCTGCTGGTCTTGATGAAGAAATGAAACAAAAATCTTCAATATCTGTACTATTACACATACACTCTTGTGAATGTATTGCCATTTATGACATTGTTCTGTTCTTATTCCTTTTTCTTCAACTGGATGACTTTGTTTAGCCCAATGGTGACTCATTTGCTCTTGCTATTTTAGTTTCTATATTTCCTGGAGTTGTTTTTGTGCTAGTAAAACGTAGGACACTCTCTTGACCAAAAAGTTTTCTGTTTGGTAACTTCTTTTTAGCATTTTGTCACTTCTAAAGTATGTTATTGTATGATTTAGTCTCTTTTTAGAGTTTGTTTCTTTATAGTGTGCATGTTCCTTAATTTTTTCCTTCTTGTCAAATCTCCCAGTTTCCTCAGAGGCCCTGGACACATAAAGCCTATTATGTGTATGTTATTTGATTGAAAACAAAGGGTAATGATGGGGCAACACATTTAAAGATAGCAATGAGGCAAAACTATTTAGTAATAGTATAGTAATATTTTGGTAACAATATGCTAAACTGCTAACAATAAAATGGTTGTATCAGTGCACTATTTGGATTAAAAAATGGTAATATGGTTACATTAATGTAATAACCTGATAATAATGATAATTAATTATATATTATAGGCTACTATCAGAAAGTACCTTCAAAATCACATGAAAATTCTTGAAAGGCAAAATTGGCAATTACCATATTATAATGCTGAAATTCATCCTCCCTTGTGTTCCAAACACTCCCTTTTGTTTCAAGGAACAAATTGTACCTGTACAAATTCTATGTTTTATGCTATGACTTGTTACCTGGAAAGACTTGCGGTAGTTTCTGTGTAATAACCATGAATCAGGGCTGCAAAATGCTGAACTACCTGTTTATATTTAATTTCATGGTAAAGAGGCATAATGATTACCTGGAAACACTTGTGGTAGTTTCTGTGATAACACAGCGTGGATCGAAACACCATTGCCTATAATGCTGTGATTGCAGAGGTCCGTTTGGTAGCTGACAGTGAGGAGAAAGCTAGGGTTCCACCCTTTACAGGTGGCTCTCTCCTAAAATAGTCAAAAGACATGAAGATTTTCCTTGATGGTGAGCCAACTTTGAGAGCGAGAATAGAAAAGAACAAAGTGGAGAGAGAGTTCTTGCCCATCTCGTACAAAGTCAAAGGCAACAAGGTGGTGATGGGATTTGTCTTGTTTGTTTGTTTGTTTTAACTTTTTTAGGAAATTATTGTTTTATTTTCAGGCGTGGTAGAGGTTTTTAAGAGGTTGCGGTGATTTTGCTGTTTGTTTGTATCCAAATCATCCATTCATGTTATGTAAGGTAAACAATGGTAAATATCCCAATAAAAATACATGTTCATAAAAGGCATTCCTTTGAAGTTTGAAAAGTAAAACATGTACAAGGCATCAACAGTATCAAATATGTTGAGTTTAAAGTAATGAGAAATGAAATATAAACAGGTAGGTTAGCATTTTGCAGCAGTGATTCATGATTATTACACAGAAACTACCACAAGTGTTTCCAGGTAACAAGTCACAGCATTTCTACCCTTTGTTTTTGGCCCCTTATTACTATGTTACATAAATTTTAGTCTGATGTTACCCAGATATACCCATTGTTAATACCAAGCTATTACCTGATTATTACTTTGGTAATTACATGGTTTTATGTAATAATTACCTCTTTATTATCAAACTATTACCCTACTATTACCATGTTATTACTGAGCTGTAATGTAAAGTGCTACCAAAAAAATGTTGTTAAATATAATAATCTCTGGGGTTCCTGGACTAGTTGATGCATTTTTAGCTACCCTTAGCACAGTAAGAGACATTTGGAAAGCATTATGGTAATTTGATTGATTAATTTGACAATATTATCTATATTTAATCACCTTTTCTCATTTCTATCCTTTTAGATTAGAGGAACAGAACCCATGAAACCTAAAACAATGCCACTATATAGCCTTTATATAGATTGAAAAGATTATTTCCCAACATATAGAACAACTAAACTTTCATAAATGCAGTAGTAGTATCTTTACAGTAGAAGAGTTTGACCATGTTTTCACTCCCCATCTGACCAGCTTCTACTGGAAACGCAACGCATTCTGCAAAAAAAAACTTAAATTTTTTTTTCTAAACTCCTGCAAACTTCCCTAGAGATACAAGGTTTTACATCTGCCAGTTACAGCAAGTACATTGCACCATGGCGTGACATGACCTCACACAGCTATTTAACACTGCAGCAAAATCCTCCCTGTGTGGACATTTTCTATATGTCTCAGCAGCCGTCTACTGTCTTTTCCTCATCCCTTCCCTGAGGTGTGGTGCTGTTTTATGAATGAGCTGTTATGCAAGAAAAGGTGGCCTGAATACAGATAGACAGAGGGGGAGGGAGAGAGGGAGGGAGGATTGAAAGTACTGTATGGCTGCAATTCAAGTGACGTCATTATGTTGTAACAAAAAAGTCCCCAATCACATGATTCATTTTTGTTGTGGTTGTTTGCTGCTAAATGACATCTGCTGCGGATTAGGTCACATCAGTTGCTATTATAAAAACATGTTGTATTTGCCAGTGTAATCACGCTAAAGCTGGAGATTTAGTGGTGTTTATCAAGATGTTCAAGGTATAATCATCATAATGACCTGATAATAACCAGCATAGATTCTGTGGTTATCACAACGTCTCTGCCAGATGATGTGACAGCAGGCCAAGGAAACGAGGTTTTGATGGATGTGAAAATCTATCACTCATCACCTCACAGGGCAACGCTTGAACTTTGTATGCAGTTCTGCAAAGTAAATCTACTTAAGCTTACACCTCTGCCAACAGCAAATTTTTTTGAGACTGATCAGACTGAGAGAGGGCAAGTGTGTGTTGGTTTTGCAAATGATTTAAGCACAAAGAACTACCTACACTCAGTTTAGTCCTTTTTATGTCTGCTGTCTTATCTACAAGCCATCCCACCTGCCTTATCTCTGTCTGATGTTCATGTGAATTCAGGGTTGGGTGTCCTTTCTATGTAACGTTTGCTACATGAAATCTCAAGCAGTAAGTGCTACTGATCAATAAGTCAGATTTAATTTATAATAGTGATATTAGTCAATAAATATAATTATTAGAGCTTAAACAATTAAATGATTAGTTGATCGAATTATCAACTATTTTGATAAATGATTAATCGTTTAAGTCATTTTTTTAAAGACAGTCTACAGCCAGGACAGCAGCTCTGTGAGGCTGTACTTAGGTACAGAGCTGTTTTGAGCTAAATGCTAACATCAGCATGCTAACATGATCACAATGACAGTGCTAACATGCTGATGTTTAGCAGCTGTCTACCATATTCACCATCTTAGTTTAGTGTGTTAGCATGCTAACATTTCCTATTTAGCAATAAACACAAAGTGCAGCTGAGGCTGATGGGAATTTCATTAGATTTACTGGTCATAAACCAAAGTATAGGACAAATAAAAATGTTATGGCAATCCATACAATAGTTGTTGAGATATTTAAAGTCTGGAACAAAGTCTGGTGGACCGACCGACAGACTGACATTGTCATCTGCAGAGCCATGCTGCTAGCATGATTTAAAATGCCCAAAATTCTCTGGTTCAAGCTTCTCAATTATGCCTATTTGCTGGCTAGGTTTCTATGGATAACTTTGAATTTGGACTGTTGGTCAGAAAAAAAATAAGCAATTTGTCACCTTGCATGGGCTTTGGGAAATGTAATGGTCCTTTTATACACCAAAAGTTAGCAATAGGGAGTTTCACACTTAGTTTTACACAGGGGGAATCAGTGTTACCGATCCTGAATTGAAATGTGTTCTAACTATCAGCTATCGTAAACTGGTGTGCCAATAATTGGCCAATCTATAGTCTCTATTAATCTAATCTCTCCACGGAAACCCAGTCAAGCCAAACAGACAAGACATGCTGAACCCTGAGTGCTAAAACCTCACTATCAGCACACAGTTTGACACGTTATTGATCAGCACTGTCAGCACCAGCATGACCTACGCTGGTGTGACTCCCACTAATACAGTAACATGTCATCTATTAGTGCACAGTTGTGGGTTTATTTTCATGTCTGGGTGGTGGTTTCCCTGTTTAGGCCCCATAAATTCAATGAATGAAGACTGTTAATTATTTAAATTTAACACTGCTGGGCGAGACTACCACTGTGCCCCTAATGACTGTATGTACAGTGTGTGTGTGTGTGTGTGTGTGTGTGTGTAGGTGTGTCTTTTCAACATCTAATGAGATCAGCACTTAAACACAATTATTTCCAGTATCTGATCACTGATCCAAACAAAACAAAGGCCTGATCTATTTGCCCCATTAACCTCGCCACCAACCACAAGGAGCTGTTTGTTAAGAATCATTAATTAAACACATATCTTTGGTTAGGATCTTTGAGTGGACAGAAGGATGTTTCTTGCTTCTTAGAAAACTTTCAAAACACATACTCATGCCCTATTTGTAGATTCCTATCCAAAACCACACATTGATTTTGTCATGTGCCTATAAAGCATGTGCCCTCTCAACACTCATCAGGAGATGAATGGAGGGAGGTGAGAGGAGAAAAGACGAGAAGATAAGGCTCCTAAACAAGTCCAGGCTGATTTCTGAGTCTTTGAGGTATGGAGGAGTAAAAAAGTGTGAGGAATGAGGGAGGAGGGATCCTGTGTTAATTGTAAAATGACTACTATTACCAAGCATAAGGACAGCGCTGCACTGCACAGCTGTCTTGTTCATAATGTGACTGGGCGGCCGCTTAAATCCAAAGCAAAGCAAACCTTCCCTTACATTCGGGGGCCTCTGCAAGCACACAAAGGCACACGCACACACACAGTTGATCACTGTATCCACAGAACAAGTCAATTACAAATTGTTAATGTAATGTATTGTATTGCACAGGAAATAATGTACTATGTATGTAAAATGTAAAATGCATGGAACATGTATCTTCTATACAAATAGTTTTGTGTTTAAACAAGACTAAGAGTCTATAGCCACACTAGCAGCTCTGTGAGGCTGTACCTCAGCTAAATGCTAACATCAGTATGCTAACATGCTCACAGTGACAATGCTAGCATGCTGATGTTTAGTAGGTATAATGCTTACCATGTTCACCATCTCAATTTAGCATGTTAGCATGCTAACATCTACCAATTAGCAATAAACAACAAAGTACAGCTGAGGCAGATGGGAATGTCATTAGGTTTACAGGTATTTCAGATATAAGATATCGGAATAGGATTTATACTTCTAAATACCTAACTTCTAAAAATGGCTGAAAAGGCTCATTCCTAATTTACATTTACAGCAAACTAAGCACTGCCTGCATTAGCATTCCACTGCAGCTGTCTTGTATAACATCTGTGATAGCGTGTCCTTCACCCAATTTAACCCTTGAAAAAGTCACAAAATGAGACAGAAGTCTTTTCAGATACCTGCCGTGGCCGAAGGAGGGATTCCCTTTTGCCTGGCTGACCTTGTTTTTACGCATGGGAGAGTAATAAGGATGGTTATATAACATCAGGAGGATACAGGTGAGAGGGTTCTGACTGCGGTCCCCCTCTGCAGAGGGGCAGAGAGGAGAGGAGGAGGGAAACGTAGGGGAGAGGTGAGAAGAAGCAAAGGGGAGAGAGGCAAAGGAGGAAAGAGGGAGAGGAGATAAAAGGAAGAGGCAAAGGAGAGAAGAGAAGAAGGAAGAAAGAGAGATGAGAGAAGGGAAAGGGATAGAGGACAGGAGAGGAGAGGAGATGTAGGAAAGAAAGAAGGAGAGGAGAAGGAAGAAGGAGGGAAAGCGGGAGGAGAGGAGATGGGAGATGTAAGGGAGAGGAGAAGAGGGAAAGGAGAGGAGAAGAGAGAGGGGAAGGAAGGAAAAGAGAGGAGGTAAAGGGGAGAGGAAAGGAGAGGAGAGGGAAAGAGAGTAGAGAAGGACGAAAGAGGAGAATGAGATGGAGGGAAAAATGAGAGAGGAGAGGAAGGGAAGAAGAAAAGGAGAGGTGGGAGAAGGGAAGGAGAGAAAAGAAAGAGGGAGAGGGGAGGAGAGGAGAGGGGAGGAAAGAAAGGGGAAGAGGAGGAAAGGAGAGGAGGGAAAAGTGAGAGAGGAGAGGAAAAGGAAAAAATAGGAAAATAAGAGGAGCTAAATGGAGAGAGTAGAGAGTGAGATTGAAAACAATAAAGAGAGGGAAAGAAGTAGGGTAATGAGTGATGGAAAAAGACGAAAGAACAGAACAAAACTAGAATTACCGCCCTGCGGTTGTATACCACCGCCAACCAGTCAACTTGCAGTTTACATCCATGTCTGTCCAGTAGTGAATACTTGGAAGGAATTTAATAAAATGTGTCTTTTTTGGCTAAATGGAAGTTATCACTATATTGATGATACATATGTATGATTCCAGTGAATATACATTGGTGAACAGATTAATGAAGGATTATCATAGATGTATTGGCTAAACAGGTACACATGTACTTGATTACTGTGTAAAGATGGATTCTTATAGAGTATAGCTACACACAATGTGGTGCTTTTGTTTTCTCCTGGCATTTTTAGAATCAAAGCCTTTCTATGAGCTGTAGCTCACTCACTCACTCACAAGATCACAATTAGCTAGACGCGCTCTAATACGCTGATTGCAGTCACGTGATTCCAATGACACTGGAAAATTCAGAACGAGGCAAGAAGTGAAAGGCAGAATGGACGAGATGGAGGAAAGCCCACACTGTGCTAGTTATTGTTTACTCATTGTGTCGTCCCAGTCAACATGTGTGTGAAATCTGGAATCGCCTAGTTCATTATTAAATTATTGCTAAAAACCTATTTTGAGGTCACAATGACCTTTAATCTTTGAATCAAAAGTATCACCTGTTCAGTGTCCGACCAACTGTGAAATATGGCCTTTTCTTCCTGAGTTATGGTGTTGAATAATGGCCAAAAAAGTGTTTTTCCAGGATATTATGATGTCACTGTGAAGTTGACCTTTGACCTTTTGGGTAAAAAAATGTAATAACTTCATCAGTGTATCTCATTAAATATCTGTGTGAAGTTTTGTCATAATTACAGCATCAATTCTTGAGTTATGGCCAAAAACATGTTTGTCAAGGTCATTGTGAGGTCACAGTGACCTTCACCTTTGAGTTGAAAGTGTCGCCAATTCATTGTCCGACCAACTGTGAAATATGTCATCAAAAACGTGTTTTGTGAGGTCAAGGTGAGCTTGACCTTTGACCACCAAATTCTAATCAGTTCATCCTCAAGTCCAAGTGGACGTTTGCGCCAAATTTGAAGAAATTCCTTCAAGGCGTTTCTGAGATATCGTGTTCACGAGAATGGGACGGAACATAATGCTTCTGGCCACGGCTATCACTGGAGCGGAGGCATTAAAACAAACATATGAAACAGAACATACAACCACCAGCTCTCGCAGCAAACATACCATTTCAACACACTGTAAACTTAAAGAAACACCATACCGCAACTACTGACCAACACGGGTGTCAGGTTTCAAATTAGTGCTGGCACCGATGACATGCGACAGCCAAAAGAGGATGTTTTTCATCAACTGTTGGTTCAACATCACCGACATGTGACGAGAATGTTTTCACCTGCGGTCTGCAATCACAGCGAGAGATGATCTGCCCTGTCAGAGGAGCAGGGCTATGTTTAGGGTGCTGGCTCCACATCATCTGTGGCAGTAATCGCTGTAGTTGTAGCTACACTTACAACTACATTATAGTGTGTTATAAGATATTCATTAATTGTTTATATAAATGCTCTATGGAGAGCATATGCTGATTGTGTCTTAGTCAAAGATGATTGTCCAGTTTTAAGTTACTGCCTTCCTAGATGTGTTCAGGGTCATAGCTACCAATGAGGACACTGTCCTCTGTATTTCTTCTAGGAATTTTTCAACCTGTAATTAAACAATTAACACAAGGTGGAAGACTTTCAAACAGCATTCACAAAGACCTTTAGATAGATATTCTTTATTGTCTCAGAGGGAGATTTTTTGTTTTCACAGCCAGTACATATTCTGTTTATGTTAAATATATAGTTAATTGAAAAAAATACAATATGGAAAATCCACTACTTAAAGCCATTTTAGGGAGGTTGTTGTGTTAGGGGGGCTTGGCCTCAGTATTTCTAAAATCCTGACTACAGCCCAGTGTTTGGGATTCATCTGTTTGGTGATGGTTTCAGGCACTCAAAATCTTACTTTGAAGTGACCGTCTCATGTTTCTGCCTCTTGTTCTACAGTCATGTGTTAAAAAGGCCATTAAAACTCTAGATAACAGCAGAGCCAATATTAAATCTGAATAGATAACTTACAAATTGAGATGCACTGTTGGTTAACTATGTTAGTTAAGAGAACCACAAGAGATAAGACCGCAAAATCACTGTTTTTGTACCAGTGGTGCCTCACATGTGAGCTCATATTTAGAAATATGAAATGTGTCAAGTTATATTGACTAATACTTAAAAACATGACTTCAACCAGATTTTTCTTAGGATGAACAGTGCCATAACAAACCCTTCCCAGAGACAACAGCCTCTGAGACTAATTACTCTTTTGTCAGATATTTCAGACAGCGAGGGGAATCATTTCCTGCAATTCCACTCAAATAATGGCTGCATACTGGCTTGAATGACTCACTGTTGCCATATAAACCAAGCTTGATCATAAAACATTGTTAAACCTTTGTTTATGGTGAGGAAACATGAAAAACATGAGCCTCCAGGACAGGTGCCTCCGCTGTAGTAAAGAGGGATGAGAACTATTGCAACAGACTAAGTATAGAGATTGTATTTGCTCAGGTATCCAAACATTTGGACTGGACAAATACCTGTGACTTCATGGGGTAACTGTTGAGAAGGTGTAATTTAGAGACACCTAACAGAAATTAATGTAAATCCCGAGGAAGAACACATCCCAATGCCAGGTAGGCTTACCTCCATTCCAGCAAAGGAAAGGTGCAAAATTGTCTGGGCCAGGTAAAATGTGCTTGTAGCGCCATCTTGTGAACTTCTATGGAACGACTGCATTCAAGCCAGTTCAAACTGAGCCATTATTGACTGAAGTAGATTCACCTGTAATTTTCTTTAATGGAAGCAAAGAAATATTTGATTTTTTTAAGCAACTGAATGTCTAATGTTAAAATTTAAATACATAACGCTGAAATATTTTACTTTGAAAATCTGATTTTGTGTGGTTGCCCTCCAGAAAATTTCCAGTAGTTAAGATGATAAAAATTTAAATTAAACTTTTGTATAGGAAACCGATAAGATCACCCCTTTGCTCTATTTTTAAGAAACCAATACCTAAATAACCAGGGTCCTAATGTGTTCAGTGACATGGTGGTGCCTCCCACAGTTCCCGGCTCAGGAACTGTGAGGGGCCATTTCAGTTCATAAATCTTCCTTTGGACAGACGGCTTTTTCTGTCAGCAGGATAAATATGTGGAACTCCTGGAATGGATTATGAATAGAGATCATTTTGAACCCAAGTTAAAACAGTTTTTAAAGAGAAATTAATCATGTAGTCATGAATGGTCTAGTGTGAGTGTTGTGGTCATTTTGTTGTTTCATTGTTTGAGTTTTGTGCTGTTTTGTATGTATTTTCACGTTGACTTTTGTGCGTTTCAAAGGCCCGTCTAGGGAGGGACAAAATTAACCCCATGGCATGTGGTATTGGCCCATGTTATATACTTTCCCTATAAAAATACAAATAAAATAAATAACAGCATGCACTGCATTTTGTGTGACTCACTACTGTTAAAGAGTCAATGTCTCCCTCAACTGGACATAAACGGTCCTACCTCCTGCAAATAAACATGTAATGTAGGTTTTTTTTTCAGTGCGCAGCTGTCTCAGGGATGCTACCCAACTTCATACCATCCATGCAAAGTTTTTATGTACTGTGCTCTGATTAAGGTTTCCTTGAACAGCACCCCAGAGACCTAAATCAGATTCTGTGGGTTGCAATTAGATATGTATCAAATGGTTGTGCCTTAAAAAGCTGTCCCAGCAACAAGATGCATTCCCAGAGTGCAAATTCCTAGGAGAGACATAAATGTAGGAAATGCATAGCACAGTCACCCTCCAGAAACTAAATCTTAACTGTAACCTTCCTCCTTTAGGGGAACACAAACTCCACACAACATAAACCAGACAAGCCTCTACGTACTTACTCAACTCAGTTTATTTACAGAGTATTTGAAGAGCCATGTATGCAAATGTACTGAAATTACGACAGAACTTTTTTTGTTTTTAACACATGGGGAGCTGATTAATCAGAGTTTGATCTCTCGATATTATGATCTAGATGCTTCAAAAATCCAGCGAGTGACTGTTTCTTGATTTAGATTACTGTCAAGTCCCCCAGGGAAACAATAAATTAACCAGGTTTTAAGCTGTGCTCCTCCTCCCAGACTTGAGTAAATGTAGCGGTTAGAAACAGTTAAGTTAATAATTCTGGGTGAGGACAGGACACAAACAAATCTACGCGACACCAAGCCTGCGATAATCCGATGAAGAGCAAGAAAAGAGAGCAACCAAAAAAAAACAAACAAAAACAAAAAAGAGCACTTAACAAAAATAGTTTTACTACAATATAACGTTACAGTCCTCCCTCAGATGAGCCATCCAGAAGCAATACGATCACAGAGGGTCCAAGTTATGGCATGAAGAGCCTTTAAAGCCACTATCGGATGTTGTCAAACCGATCCCTCTAACCCATCAACACAGCATCTTTTAAAATGAAAGCTTAAGGACTTTTAGAAGTCTTTTCTACAGGCCATCAACAAATCCCAATCTAAATTTGACACACGGTTTCAATGCATGCAATTTTGAGCCAATAGAGAATCTGTAATAGCATGATAAGGACCTTTAATCTCGAATATGTTTTATTTTCAATATCACTTTTTTTCTCCTGCTATCACAACGACCCAATCAATTAAATTCACTTGCATAATCATCACAGATCAGTATCATAGAAAGAGAAAAAGCAGGTAAGACCAAACGGTGAAAAACAACTTTGTAATTGAGAAAACCTTGAAAAAAAAAAGGCGAGAAAAAAAAAGAAGCCTCAACTTTCCCTTTAAAAGACAAGTCAACACCTCAGCTCTCACAGACACCCTCAAGAAAACTCTGAACTGTGCTGATATCAGTTTGATTATGGTACATGCCTTTTTTTAATGAAAAACACTGAAAATAAAATAAACAGGCAATATAGATAGCATGGACAAACAGTTAAAAAAGGAAAATAAAAACAAAAAAAGACCAACGTCCTACACCCTCAAAAAAAAAAGTACATTTTCAACACATCTTAGTAGTCTGCTATAACATGCATACGGCTGCTTTTCAACACAAAGAATTTGCGTCATTCTACCTTTCTGAATGTGTTGGGAATGGCTTTTTTTTTTAAGCGTGTAGTAACCTGCTCACCCTCCCCAAACTGTCCAAAAGGGTTTGAAAAGACTTGACTTTTACTGAAACGTGTAAAGATGTGAGAAAACCATGGCTGAAACAAACATTACATCGACAGTTTCTGAAGATATGGCAAAAAATTTCATACTGCTGCCGAAACAGACTGCTTGACAAACCTTTGAAAGAACAAAACATGACATTAAATCAGCAGATTTTGGATTATTAGAAGCACAATCCTCACCTAACTGGGTTCAGGCATCTAATCACACAATAGTCTTTTCTGTCAACCTAAGCCCAATGTTAAGATGTAAATAATAAAAAGAGATAAAATTACATCTGCTAGCCATGGACTAAATGCTTTTAAATGTTAGCTGTGGCTGTTCAGTACTGTGTATTCTCTACCGGAATATTGGGCAGGTATGCAGCAACCTTCAGGGTGTCTTCAAATTTATTTTACAGTAAAAATGTAGGAATGAACCTCCTTCAGTTGTCTGTGGATGACCTCCTTTGATTTTTGTGTCTAATTCTTAAAAATGTCACTAGACTTGCACTGCAGTTACAGAAACTGTTTTTTGAAGGTTTATGTAGGATTGAATAGCTTTTTTGAGGAAGTACTCCCGGTGTGGAATCCTTTAAATTGATTTGCTTTTATGTCACATTTTAAGATAGTCTTTGCTGTGCGATAAAAATTCTGTATGTAAAGAGTTTCCCCTCTGTGCTCAGTATTAAGTGCCCCATGTGCTCTTGAGATGATGCTGAAGTACAGTAGCTGCAACACCAACTTAATATTCAGTGTTATGACGTGTTCGCACAGACACACAGGAGTGGAAATTCAACTAACCTCCTTGTTGAACGTAAGGGATATTTTCCAAAAACTCATCGTATTCTCTAAGAAGAATAAAGAGAAAACGTCATCATTCCTACTACTAGTGGGGAGAAAAGACATGTACTCTGTCGATGTGCTGAAATAACAGAACAAAAGACATACAGATGTGTTGACAAATAATGCATGTGTTAAAAGAAGAACAGCTTTAATGCATGTATATTTTGCAAACGTACCAGTATGTGCCTAGTTCAGGACAACATATTGCATGTTATTTTTAAGACTGTAGTGGGGAGGGTGTCATTGTCTGTCCATGCATTTAAATAGCAACACAGAAAAAAAAAAGGCTAACACACACTTAACGCATCTTAGAGAGGAAAATAAGTCACCCAGAGGTCTGCAGCAGTAAATCTTGTCATTTCTTTCAAATAGATTTGGACTTATAATCTTATTTTTTTTTTCTCTTTTTGTGTCCGTTAAATTCAAATGTTGACAGAATAGGAGTACATTTTGTGGATCACATTCAGACGCCTCGTCTCTCTTCTTCTATACTTCAGTGTTGCCCGCGTAGAGCCTGGTCCATGCTCGGGCTGCGGGAGAGACAGAGAGATAAAATGGTGGTGCAGGGTGTGAGGGGGGATGTGGTGCAGAACTGTGGATAAGAAAAGTGTTGCAGAGTCTACACGGGCCCTGTTTACACCTGGCATTAACATGCGTCTTGGGTGATCGGATCACAAGTGGACAGCTCAGTACAGGTGCGAATGCACCCAAGACGCATTGAGGACGCACTGGGTCGCATATGGCCAGATTCTTTCAACAGTGTGTACGCAAACGTGGCCTGGGCCAGATTGAAGGACCGCCTACTCAACTAACATCCTCTGCGTAAGCTGAAGGTATGTACTCATTTGCGCGCCGATGGCATCATATTAAAGTGCAAAACAACAAGAAGAAGCCACAACAGGCAAAATGGATACTAGTGGATGGAGTACACATGAAACATGCTCTCAGATGTCCTCCGGCTGCTCTGCCTCAACTCTCTGTGATTTACGGATTAAAGTGATGGACAGATAGCTTTAAGCCTACTTGTTGCTAAAATAACCGCTAACTATAGCTGACGTTGGCTAGCTAGCTCAGGTAGCAGCGCAGCTTGCAGTCCTATTAACGCTAGCTGGCTCTGCCCGGATTGGGAGCTCGGAGCACTGGGGGAGTGTGGCTATTTACATCACTAGCACAGGAGCTTTGGCCAGCTGGGTTTAATAAAACTTTATTTAAGCTTTAAAGTTAACAGGACTGCTAGCTGCAGGACTAATTGAGATAACTACCCAATGGCAGCTTGCAGTTACTTTAGCAACAAGTAAAGCTAATCTCTCCATCAGGAAACTCAGTAAATCAGAGTTGAGGCAGAGCCAGAAACTGTTTTCTCCATAAAATATGATCCAGTTTCACCAAAATTAGTGAATAAAGTCATACAATTGTGTTTTATAAAGTTGTGTTTTTGTACGGTAATCAGTGAGGCCCGACCCCCAGAAATACTCAGGCAGCACTGATGAATTCTTGTCTTATTTGTGGTCCGATAAACAGTAAATTCATTAAATTCAGGTTAAAAACAACAACCATTTGGTCTTTGCAAACGGAAATGATGTATGTGTTTATCTGCATATAGAGGTGAGATCACAAGTGGTCACTTGAGACGCATTCTATTGCCAGGTGTGAAGTGACGTACTTGGAGCTGTGCACTTGTGATCGGATCACCAAAGACACATGTTAATGTCAGGTGTAAAACAGGGCCACAGATACAAACTCCCAGAACAACAGGCGGACTGAAGTAACTGAAATTTCCAAGTTTCCAGTTTCCAGTATTTCCAAATATAAAACCAAAACAATTAGTTAATCAATCAACAGAAAATGTATCATTAACAATTTTGATGATCAATTAATTGTTTAGAAAGTTTATCAAGCAAACATGCCAACGTTTTGTTGCTTCCAGCTAGGGCAGCAACTAAGGATTACTTTCATTATCGATTAATCTGCCAATCATTTTCTCGATTAATGGACTTATGACTCGGTCTTTAAATTCTCAGAAAATTGTTTTCTAAAGCCCAAGTTGACATATTCAAATTGCTGTGTTGTTCCACCAGCAGTTCAAAACCCAAAGGTATTCAGTTTCCTGTCATAGAAGACTTAGAAAACCAGAACATATTAACACATAAGAAGCTGGAACAAATACATGTTTGAATTGATCATCAAAATAGTTGCTGTCGATTAATTAATCTCTAGTTCCAGATACTCTTATCTGAGGGTTTGCGGGTTTTCTATGTTATATAACATTCTAACTTGTTATTCAAACAAAACAAGCAATCTGAAGTTAGCACGGTGGGCTCAGAGATTGTGATAGACATTTCCCACTATTTTGGGGATTTTAGTAAGCTAAACAAATAATTGAAGCAATCATTGATGCATAATGCAGCCCTAAATACAAAACGATTAGGCTTGCTCCTGAACGCACAGCAACACTGCAGCATTCTGTCCTGATGAACATTAAAGTCACAAAGAAATACGTTTAGATTATGTTTTGGTTCATTGATTCAACAAGGTTCTGATTACGACAGAGCATTAACATTAAATATAACATCTCCGATGGTCTTTGACAAACAGATGTAGCACTGGATAGTTAAATGTAGGGCTGTACCGAATAGTTTGAAGCCTTATTCATAACGTTGACATTCAAATTCTAAAAACAACATTCAAATGCTGCACAGCTTTTTTTTTTTTGCATGTCCATTTTTTTTTTTAAACCTGGTATTTCTGAACAGTTGCAGATAAAGATTAGGCTACACTAATATTAACTCCGCCAAGGAGGTTATGTTTTTGGTGTTGTTTGTTTGTCAGAAAAACTACTGGCCCGATTTTCATGAAATCTGGTGGAAGGATATAGCATGGGCCAAAGAAAAATCCATTAAATTTTTAGTTACGAACAAGCTAAAAGTGGACAATTGGCCTTGGTGGAGGTCTGCGCTCACCGAGTGCCCTTCTAGTTAGTATTATACTATTTGTAGAATTAGATTCCAGTGGTGGCTGTATAGGATTGTTTCCGACTCGTGTGATACAAACATTTCCGATAACTCCAGAGCATTGTAAAGCTCAAAAGTCAAAATTTATTGAAAAAAAAAGATAGATGTAATCATTTCCCCAAATTCACAACATGATTTCATGTAACAAAATATTCTGCTTCAATCCATATTTGTTGGCATTTAGCCTTTCAAAAACAACATTTAAGCCTAAGGGTGCGATTATCATTATATTCCCTTATTGGATTAGCCTGCTGCTTACATGTATTTATGTTGACGGAACTGAAGAGTTAGTCATTAAAGAAAATTGATTTAATAAAAAATAGATTAACTCACTTAATCCAATGAATCACTTTATTCAAATCTGGGATTTTGTTCAAGGATTTTTTAAGTTTTTTTAGGGTGATGACAAACAATCGAAGCTTCATTCGAAAACCTCAATAGAAGCTTCAAATGTTAAAAAAGACATTCGGTACAGCCCTAGTTAAATAGCAGCAAAAAGTCAAGAGTCATGACAGAAAACCCAAGAAAACGGCCAGGACAGGTCAGTATACACCAACTGTACAATACCCATAAAAACATAAATGTTATGATGAAATACTACACGTAGTGATGCCTGCGTATCGCCTGGTCCATGCTCGGGCTGGGGGAGAGACAGAGAGACAAAATGGTGGTGGAGGGTGTGAGGGGGATATGGTGCAGGAATGTGGATAAGGAAAGTGTTGCACAGATGCGTTTGATCAAACAAACTCTCAGAACAATAGGCAGCCTGAAGTTTATTTTCCAAATAAACCAAAACAATTAGTCAGTTAATCAATTAATCAACAGAAAATTAATCATCAACAATTTTGATGATCAATTAATTGTTTAGAAAGTTTAAGTTTGCCAATATTTTGTTGCTTCCAGCTAGGGCAGTAACTAAGGGTTACTTTCATTATCGATCAATCTGCCAATTATTTTCTCGATTAATGGACTTATGACTGGGTCTTCTCAGAAAATTGTTTTCCAAAGCCCAAGTTGACATATTCAAATTGCTTGTTTTGTTCCACCAGCAGTTCAAAACCCAAAAGGAATTGAGTTTCCTGTCATAGAAGACATAGAAAACCAGAACATATTAACAAAAACAATTACTTAAAATAATGAATTGATCATCAAAATAGTTGCTGTCGATTAACTAATCTCTAGTTCCAGATACTCTTATCTGAGGGTTTGCGAGTTTTCTATGTTGTATAACATTCTAACTTGTTATTCAAACAAAACAAGCAATCTGAAGTTAGCACGGTGGGCTCAGAGATTGTGATAGACATTTCCCACTATTTTGGGCTTCTAATAGGGTAAACAAATAATCAATTCATTGAAGAAATCATTGCCGCATTAAAGCATAATGCAGCCCTAAGTCCAAAACAATTAGGCTTGCTCCTGAACGCAAAGCAACACTGCAGCGTTCTGACCTGACTAACAATGAAGTCACACATTTTGATTATGTTTTGGTTCATTGATCAATTCAAAAAGATTCTGATTACGACAGAGCATTAACATGAGATAACAGAGAGAAAGGCAATCTCAGATGTAGCACTGGATAGTTAAATGGCAGCAAAAAGTCAAGCAAGTCAACAGAAAACTCAAGAAAAATGACAAGACTGGTCTGTCTACACCAACCGTACAATACCAATTAATAACAAATGTTATAATGGATTACTACATGTAGATGTTATTGCTTAGCCTGAAAATTTAGACTAAACTGACATTTTGTTGCCACTCCATTACCACAGTCTGACACAGGCTTCTTGTTAGCCACTTAACACTGTTATTTGTAACATGTTAAACATTGTCTATACAACAGTTCAAACTTCATTGCCCCTGTGCAGTCCACACTGCCCAGCCATCAAGACAAGCCTCTCAGCTCGTATTTGTCTGTATTTACAGACAGATTATGTTAACTTGGTCCCAACTACAAAAGGTGCTGACAGGACTGTTTCGCATCATGATCATACCGGAAATCTGTGACTAGCGGTGGTGATATAGTTCAGTACAGTTGATGCTGGGTGCTTAAATGAGTGCTGAACAAAAATATGAATCTCATCCTCACCTGTCTCGATGGCATTGCTTTCGTTTTTCTTCCACTGCTCTGCAACATCGTTTGCCAGGGGATCATCTGGATTGGGAGCACTTAATAACGCCTGGATAGATAGCAACACTGTACGGATCTGCAGGGCTGGAGACCATTTATCTGGAAGAAGGGAAGTTCAGAAAAAGATGCAAAAAGAGACAAAAAATAACAGCTTAAAAGGTGAAATTTGCAAAATGAGGGAAACTTCAGGGTGATACGGCTTTGGCATTAGCTGGTAAAGAGCCACAACATGCCAGTGACAGAGACGCCGAGCAGCAACCATCATGGATGAGAGTTGAGGCTGGTCAGGAACTGCGCTGAGATCCACTTTTTCTCAAGGCTATTTGATAATGTAAAACAACTCTGGCTCTAGTAAATCTAATAAATCAAAACAATAAAATATGAGCAAGTGACAAACTTTAAGTGCTGATCAGTGTGCTTAAAAAACAGTCTGTTTCAATATTTTCTTTATTACCTTAGAGTTTGGCAACCCTTCTACTTTTGTCTGTTCTGCTCTTGCCAAATAAAAATTACCTTGAGTTTGTTTACCTCAAAACTTGATTTAATGGTTGTAATCTCATCTGCTTCCTGAGGCTTCGTCCCACATGATTGCTTTCTGCAAATATAACCAGCTGCTTTTCAGCTATCTCACATTATAAAAAGGCAATTTCTGATCTTTTACCACATAATGGTTGTGACAATAACCACACATGCCTCACATGATTCTATGCCTCACACTGATGGTGTGTTAATAATGTGCGATAGTCGCTAATTTGGCGCCTTCTGGGTGTCAGAGATGTGTAAGCCAAAATGTAATGTCAGTCAAATGTAAGGTCCCCATTAATGTATTGCTACACTCGTTCGATTTGATAGAATTACTGTGCCAGCTAAGTTGCTGAGACGTGACATTTAGAGAATGTAAAATCACTGCAGCCAACTTAACAGAGAATAAAAAGGTGTAATCTATATTAGATTGTGTCACAATGTAAGTAATTAGTGCTAATGTGAATTTCTATTTTCCCCAATCTGAATATTCACTGCATCCAGACTATAAAAATGTCATGTTTTTACAGATGGGTATAGGTAATATTTTCTACATTAACATTGAATCAAATGGCTCTGTGTAATGTGAAAGGATTGGAAGTACTACCAAAGCCACTGAGAATCAACACAGCTCACACAGCTCTGTGCACCTTTTAGCTGCCGTTGGATTTTTGTTTTGGCCCGCATTTAGACTATATGGTAGCTTCTCAATGGCTCTCGGCAGCCTCCCATATAACCTTGTACGCAGTCATTTCCCATAAGTGACAAACCCACTGTTCGCTACCTGTTCAGTACAAACCAGCAGACAATAAAAATAAAAATATATAACTCCATCACCCATGTATGTCAGACAAAAGCCATTGCTAAGAGATTTTTTCCTCAGAATGGTCAGAAATAGGTAATTGCAGCTTTAAATGTTTGTGATGCTTTTAGTTATTTCAAGGTTTGAAACAAAATCATGCATGTGTGAGGTTCCACATTGATGCCACCCAAAAAAAGCCTTGCAATTGAATTGATACTATTATGGTTTTCTTACCTTTCAAAATGTCTAAACATATTCTTCCCAGTTTGTCAACATTGGGGTGGTAGATTTTGGTCATGAATCGCACTTTGGGAGCTGCCATGGGATACTCTTCTGGAAGAAATAGTTCAAGTTTAAATGTGCCTCCTTCAAAAGGAGAGTCTTGAGGCCCTGCAATGACCACATGGAAGTAACGTGCATTCCCTTCATCAGGCGTAGCCGTGATCCCTGGAACAGGCTCTGCCATCAACCGCTGTGTCTCCTGAGTGTGGTCAGAATGAGAAATCACAACACTGTTGTTGACATTTGAATTAAAAAAAAACTGCTGTAGGAAGCATTGTGGAGGTGTCAGCAGACAACAGACTTTCAAGTATTTAATGGATGCTGACATACAATTTCACTCTGCTTAGTCACACACACACCTTCAAACTCACCACATACAGACAAAACAACATTCCACAAGCTAGAGTTTAACACAGAAACTAAAAGGTTGCTGAAGGCTGGAGCACTTCTCACATACTGTACAATGACTTACTTTGATTTAAAAAAAAAACATACACAGAACTTCCCACCGCGGTAAACTGCTAATTAGTTAAATAAAATAATTAATTCAGGGCTGCAACTAACATTATTTTCATTATAGATTAATCTGTTGATTATTTTCTCAATTAATCAACTAATCGATTTCTATATAAAATGTCAAGACATTATGAAAAATGTCCATCTTAATTTCCCAGAGCCCAAAGTGAGGTCTTCAAATTGCTTGGTTTGTCTGCCCTAACATCCAAAGACATTCTGTTTACTATCACATTAGGCTAACTAAACCAGCAAATATTCACATTTAGAGACTGTAATCAGTGAATTTCTGACCTTTTCTACTTAAAAATGGCTAAAATGATTAACCAGTTATCAAAACAGTTGCCGATTAATTTCGTCAATCGATAAAATGATTAATCTGTGTGACTGTATCAGCTCTAAAATTACTTTATGATCCATTTTATGACAACAATACAGATGCCTGCATCTGTTTATCTGGTGTGTATTACATTTTTTTTTTTTTCAAAAAGTGGACAAGCAGAATCCTGAGTATTACAGTAAATCACTTACATACAATAGACAATGAAAATCAAAATGAGGAAGTGGAACATTTTTCGCATTTCTGCATTCGATCAAGCAGGTGCAACGAAACATCTGCAGTCAACAGACAGGAAACTGGTTTAATCTTGTTGTAAATACTAGTCATTTCTTCGTTAGAATTGTAAAACAAACTACAGGTTTCCATAATGGAAGCTGGGTCGTGCTTTCACTTTGTCAACGTTATGATACTGGCTGTGAAAACCTGCTAAACCAGCGAGATAGCTGCTAGATGTGGCGGAAAAGCCTGATCGCGCCCACTGCCGGGCCTGGCCCAGTGAAGTTGCGGTGAGGTTTAGGGAGGAGACCGCAACGCAACAGGCCTTAAATGTCTGCCTAATTCTTCGTTTCGTTATACACAAGAGAAACAATACCAGTATGTTTGCTTTACTATGAGCATTTAAATGTTATGAGACCACAAGGGCAGCGTTTCACCTCAGCGCCAGACATGTGTAACGTTAGTTACAAATTACCAAAAGCTACAGCTGCTAGCCTAGCTTACTTAGCGAATCCATTCATATGGCGACTAGGACAAATTGTCATAATTAGTTGATTCATGATACAAATTAGCAACACAGTGCTGTGGAAACTACAATGTATGTACGACAACAAATCTGCTCGTACAAAAATTCAATCACAGATAAGCGCAGACGGGAGTAAACGGAAGTGGGAAACAAAACACTTGCAGACACGGACCTGCGAGCTAGCTTCATAACTAGCTAGATAAGAGCTAATTGTGCTAGCCGCGCTAACGTCAGGCTACACGTTGTATGGCAGTAGTTGTACATCCATATTCTCACTAAATAATCTTTACAATACTAACACACGGGCTCATTACAATACATATACACTTTCAAGTGTAAACTGTACCTTTATAATCCTACGAGGCAAACCGGCCATCTTGTGTTAGCTATTATATTTTTAGCCGTGGACTCGCCTTCTCTTCAGGTCGGATTGACTGAGCTGCCGGGGCGGGGACAGATAACTCACTCTTCCGGTGGTTTCAGATGACGTAAGAAAATATGCTGGTATGCAAACACATAAATACTAATCGTAATTGTACTTCTAAAATTTTGTCAGATTTTAGGTGTAATTTCCAACATTAGAAACACAATTTAAACCTTCCTGTTAAATATGTCACACTATATTATGAAAGCCACTGTTATTATACGGAAAAAGGTTTTATTCACAAATTCCAAAGTTTTCTCTTTTCTCTCTAGAAATACATAAAAATAAAAATAATTTTTACACAATTAAATGTGATCATTGCATTTTATTAGATTTGATTGTACCTTCTATTTACAGTAACACTTTTGTTATGACAAATACAAATTTAAAACTTATTTTGATTAAGTTGCAAAAATAATAATACAAAAAGTCTTGTTTTCTGTTTCTTCTGCATGTTTCACTTCTGCTGCATGAACATTACGAATGAAAAAACCCCATCTGGTAGCAAATATCAATTTATTCCTCTATAAACCATTGACTGTAAGCTAAATGTGTCATAAAACCGAATAAAAAAAATACGAACACATCTTAAAAGCTCAGTAAACTCTAGTATAATCTGTGATGCCATAAAACACAAAAACCCTAAGGATGTTGACTAAGCAAAATACAGGTATGATTTCAGAGCTGTATAATTGTTCCACTGTAGCAGCACTGACTCAAAAACCCATGACAACCAACTTAATATTTAACAGTTTATTATACATCATTAGGACAACAACACAAAAAAAACACAATTTGCAGTTTTGTAACCTTGGCCTTTAACTATCTGTCCTTTGGGGGATCCTTCTTCCTGCGTCTCATGTGGTACCTGTGAACAGTGAAACAGAAGGAAATTAAGTTTGATCAATATCTACAGAAGGTTTTTTCATGGGCTGACATATTTTCTTTCAGCTCTCACACTCTGCTTCACAATTATATATTGCAGGGACACACCTTTATGGTGCAGTGCGAGCATAAAAAAGGACTACAAGAAGCTACCAAGTGTCCTTATCAAAGTGACTGATCTAGTCCTGATAGACCAGCACTATGTCCATACTAAAGCATGACGTTTACATGTGAAAATAACTTGCATTTTCCGGTAGTTCTCAAAAAATATGTGGAAATGGTCTGAGAGGCCAGTGGTGGTAAATGAGAGGCTGGTGTTTCTTTTCATTGTTTTTCTTTGAGCAGTTATTCTGCAATGAGAATAACTACTGAAAGATCCAGCGGGTTACCAAGCTAGACAAATAAATACGCGGACAGAAGAAAAAGTAAACCACTTCTCTTGCTAAGTTTCGATTTGAGGAAAGGAGCTTGCAGACCTCTCGTTTCCGACCTCCAGCTTGTCACTGACGAGATCGGGTGTCAGCTAGAACAGCTGATATAGCCACAGAGGCTCCACTTTTTTCTCTGTAGTCTTTTATGGCACTGGAACTCATCGTCTAATGCAGCCTAATTGAATCAACTGCAACATCAAAAGACGCAGCAGCAATACATTTGTAATGGGAGATTACAGCTGTAAATGCAAAAACATGAAACCATAGGGAAAATCATCTCTGAATTATAAAGCCAGCCTTTGTCAATGCTGTGTGTGTGTACTTACTGTCCTACTGGATACCACTGGTGTTTGGTGGTGAAAAACATCTTGCTCAGCTCCTCTATAGTGGGCCCCTCTTTGTCCTTCAGCACCTCCTTGCTGAGGTGGGCCTTTAAAACCTGGTCATGGGTCTCAGCTGGGTTGGTCAGGGGGTCTGGCCATTCTATAGGCTGCAGAGATTTACTGTCATGAGCAAGGTTCCCTCTTACATATTTTATTATATGTTAATTTGTTGAGTGTCTGTAAATAATAATATAAAGAGTACGGTCTAGACCTGCTCTATAGGAAAAGTGCAATGAGATAACTTCTGTTATGCATTGGTGTATATAAATAAAACCGAATTGAATTCATTTCCAGCAATCCTGCAACAATTTCCACCAGTCTTTTTGTACTGATTACTGATACTGATCTATTTCTAACTGATGTACATCTGTGACAGCAGTAGGCAGTCAAGTTTACAGTACTTCAAATTTGCTTTCAGTTCTGCAGTATGTTGCTTCACCCTGTGTCAAAAGCCTTATAATCGTTCTTAAGTAGGAGCTAAAAGTAAACAGAGCTTGAAAAAATTATTTGCATGTCTTCTAGGACAGAGGTGGAAAATATGAGCTGCGGAGGGCAGAGAATCTACAGGGTTTTATCTCTCTGGTGGAAAAAGTCCTAATCAATGAGATCATCTGATATAGATTATGTCACCAGACAAGTGACACATTGATATTTATGAGGCTAGAAAGCACTCTCTTACCTGTGTAAGCTCATAGGGAATGTCGACAGTGGGATGGTAGCACACTATGGTTTTCCCATCTGAAGTCACGCCAATTTCCACATTACTAAATCCAAGAAATTGGAAGGTTATTGTCCTGATCACAATAATATCTTTATAACAAATTAATAATTCAAACCTTTGAAGAAAGCACCTGCTGTCTTTCATTGTGGATTAATTATCCACAGAGAGCAAACTGCTCAAATGCTGACTAAACCATGTATGTAAGAAATCTAAGAAAGTTTATGACAATAACTAGCTTTGACTGAGCAACAGGAGCCCCCTTTGATCATGCACATTTAAATTTTCTGGGTAAAATGCTACAAAACTCTTTGATGTTTCTATGGCATTTATTACCATAATAATTAGCAGGTTTTACACCCACAGACCAAGTACACAGCTAGCATCTATAATTTACAAAACTGCTAATGTGTCCACACAGTTACATTTACACAGCACAATCAAATGTGATCTACAAAATAGTGAGAACCAATCTGCAACTTGGCTGCCTTCAATCCTAAAAATGCCTCCATAACTACTCTATTTCTTTTTGGTTACCTCCCATTAAGTGTAATAAGGTTAATTAAAAGCCTTCTCTTAAAATGTACTTCAATGTCATTAAACTTGTCATACCAGGGTTTAAATGCAGCTTAGTGCCATAGCTTGACTAAATATAGAAGCACTTCTTACTTATTTTGAATTCAAACTCTTAACATACCAGTTAGGGCCATCAAGTGAAGCACCAGTGACACCGGACTTCTGTCGCGTTGGCACCAAACATGCTGCAACAGAGAACCAAACAGGTGAGACACATAGATATTATGCAAATAACAGGACAAATGTACACCTTTCAGCTTCTTAGCTAGAACTTAAGCATCACATCTGAAAGCATAAATCCACCACAGACCACCCTTAATGTTATTTATATGCTCTTAGACAGTCACGTCTGGATTTGACGTCTCTCCAAGAAGATATGACACCTGCTACGTCAACATGGTGGTTAACGATTAATAGCAGAGGATATTGAAAGTTGCTGTGACCAATTTGCATTCCCAATCATTCAACTTTGCTGTACTGTAAATATGGATATTCATATCTATTTTTATTGTACAGATAATACGGGTTTGACAGTAGAAACACAATTAAAGCTAGCTAAATCCAAGTGTTTTCCTACTAAACATATTGTCAAGGTTAGTCCCTGTTAGCTTTTACTCCCACCAAAGTTGCGTTGACGGTTACAAACGGTAAACGAACACGAGCTCCAACAAACTCCTTGTTAAATGGATAACAACAGAACTTACTTTGTGCACATCGAAGTGTGGTGCCGTTAGAAAGTCGCGTTAAGAGACTGTGCAGTTTGCACAAATGACCCGACGCCATGCTCAGTTATTTTCGGATGTGCATCACGATAATACTTCCGTCTGAGCACTCGGACTCATTCAGTTTTTGTTCCACTTTCAACCAGAACAGACCAGTCACATTAAGAAAATCCAGCCCTTTCCCTAATCCTACCATTTAAAAAATAATAATTTAACAACTGATGAATTAACTATACACTTCAACAAACCTTCTGATCTAATTTTAAATATTTATTTAATCAAAACACATTCAAGAGTTTTGTACATTCTCATTTCTCATCATGTACCTTGTCCACCGTCCACCATCTGAGGGTTGCAGATTCCAAACAGAAGAAGATTTACACATTTTATAAACTGTATTTATTTATTGAATATACAGCATTTTAAAGAATTATTTTTAAAAACTGTGGCCAGCTGTTAGTATACAGGCTTCTTTTAATATTAGATTTTAACCATTCATTATTACCAGGAAACCAAGGTATGAAAAATCACAATGTAAATGACACATTTTGATGAATATAAGAAACATTTTCTTGTCTTTTCTTAAAGATCAAGTGTGTAGGATTTAGTGGCATCTAATGGGGAAATTGCAGTTTGCAACCATTTGAATACTGCTCGCATCACCCTCCCGTTCCAAGCGTGTGGGAGAAACTGCAGTAGCCGGCCAATCTAGAGCCAGTGTTTGGCTTGTCTGTTCCCGGCTACTGTAGGAACATGGCGGTGCAACAAGACGGCCTCCGTGGAACAACGATTCTTATTTTCAGGTGATTATACACTAATGAAAACATACTTATGAATATTATATTCCATTTCTGCCAATAGCTCCCCCTAAATATTACACACTGGAACTTTAACACGTCTTTGAGTGTGCAAAGCCACTGGTATCCTTGCAGAGAGACAAACTGAACAGGTTTTTCAGGTGTTTTAGGTTCAGTTTGCATTCTCGCCAACCTTTCAAATCCTTCATGAATGCAGCTTTATTTTTTCCCAATCCTTTTCGCATGAACTAAGTGCTGCACTATGAGGAACACAGCACCAAGCAGAGCTTGGATACATTTCCAGGGATGCTCAGTTTATTAATGTTTGTACGGGATGTTGATGCATCCAGAGCGTCACTAGGAGATTTCCATCTCTGCTGTGGCTGCAGTGCTGGATGCCTGTGATCCTGTGTTCACCACAAGGCGCTCTCGGCTGCCAAACACCTCGGCCACTAAAAGCAAACAATCCCAATAAAATGTGAGTGTTACTAATTTAACAACTGAGTTCATAAATAAAGCTCAGACATTGTATATTGTCTAATCGCTTAACAGGAAATACATTTGGCAGATCAACAAGTTAAATTGGAATAAACATGTTTCTCAAAGAATAAAGTGACAATTTATTTAACTTTTAGTACGATTTCAATGAACAGAACAAATTGTGTAACGTAAAGAACAAAGGAAAGAAAGAAACACGTTTGGTGTAACTATACCTGCTGCAACATCACTTATATCCCAAACCCGCAAGCCATCTTTCTGTCCCCCGAAGGCGTAGATGAAGGGCATGTCAGGGCAGCATGAAGCACAGAACAGCACACCCTGTTCGCAGGTGGGAAAGTAAGTTGTTATAACTCCTTTAACAACCTCCTTTGACATGGCTAAATAACTCTACAATGGATTGCAACCCTTCAGTGAGAGGGGTGAAAGAGTTCTACATGCTGTATATGTGAGTTCTTACCATTTTCATATCCCGTGAGTGCACCAGGTTGGGTTTGTTGCCCAAAATGTCCCAAATCTTAACGTGTTTGTCAGCTGATGAGGTGACCAGGCATCCTTTAATCTGGCTGCTAAGGTCCAAACCTGCAGAAATGTATGGCACAAGGGCAGGGAGCTTAATTGTCCATCAACATTTTACAGGATCAGGTGTATTCAAGACCATTTCTTCATTCTTTTATCCATTCTTTTTCTACGCGTGCTTATTCATGATCATGGATGTGTGAGTTCACCCTTCCTTCACAGAGCTAAAACACTTAAAAACAGACACTCACAATACACCTATATGTAGATTACATGGTGGAAACTGTGCAAGAAGAAAGGCCCCTGCTGGCTGGATTGTTACTCACTGGGCTCATCAAAATGTTTTCAAAGATTGACTGAAAATAAGCCACAAGTTCCCCCACGTTTCTCTATTATGTACCAACAATGTTAACCCATGTTTTCATCCCTTCTACGTGACTCATGACCAACAGTCTCACCACAAAGTCTCATATATATATATATATATATATATATATATATATATATATATATATATATATATATATATATACACACACACACACACACACACATACATACACGCACACTTCTACCTACCTGAAACTTCTTCATCATGAGCCCTCAGTGTGAAAACAGGTTTATCTGAGCGTGCGTCCAGACAGTAGACAAATCCATCCTCTGTGCTGGCCTGAAACACAAACAAAACCCTGAGTTAACCACTGAGCTTGTGAAAGAAGTAGCAGAAGGGGGATAAACAAGGTTTATTGCACAATGACCATACAGCAAACACTCCAGCTATATTTGTAATTATTATTTACTACAAGTTTGAAAAGGAATGTGATTGGTGGGAGGCCTTTCAGTGTGGTTGTGCTTTAACATTTGAATGAGTTACCCCTCCACTAATGAAAAATAAAACTCTGCAACATGTGGTCTGAAGTAAAGATTGTTTGCTACAGACAAAAGTGAAAGTGTCACTCTTAGACAAATATGCTTGTTTAATGATTACATAGGTCATCATGTTAAGCTCATGTTGTTAAGGTCAAGACTTGGAGGCAGCACAACAAAGATGAGGTTCTGGACAGATTATATTAGTATTAAGACACAGATCAGACTGATATTGCTAATTTGCCAATGCCACCACTAATAAGGCATCACCAATATTTATACAGTTCCTTGTTGAGAGACAATCTGTCTGTGGAATCTCATTCAAACGTTATGAAAACAAACCAGTTAACATGTCAGACATGGCTGCAATATTTTTACAGAAATATAGAAGTAAAAAAACTGACTTCTGACTTCTCTTATCCAGAGAGAGTAAAACTGCTTATCGCTGTTGCCTACAAATGTTGTCCATGGATTATTTCATTTAAAACGGAGCAGAAGAATTTGAGCACCTACCAGGAAGTTGCATGGTGAAAAGTGGTTCCAGATCAGACGCTCCACTTGACCACTAAACCTCCACGTGCGATAGCTGTTGTCTGGACTGCGGCAGTCATACAGAACAGCTGTCCTGAAGAAAGAAAATGTTTGCTTCAAACTCACTGTGGACGTAAAACACCTTTCACCTCATTTTATAAACTAATGGCAATACTAGATTACACTTACTTGTCGTATGATCCTGATATCAGAGTCTGTGCCTCAAATGGGTGGAATGATAACGTCTGAACCTGAAACATAAAAAGATTTTGTTTTCCAGAAGCGGAAGTCTGCCAATTCTGAGGATGTAATACCAAATATACACTGTGAATTACATCCGGCTTTATTCTTTTTCTCACTCAATACCTTATCAGTGTGCCTGCGCAGAGTTGTGGCCGGTTTGCCTTGAGTAAGATCCCACAAGATAACTGTGTCATCTGCTGATCCACTGGCCAACACATTTCTAAGTAAGAGAAGGTGGATTTGTTTTACGGTCACAAAGTCTCTATAACTATGTACATTTGACAAGCATTAGGTGCATTTTTGGATGACCTTTTTCCAGGACTATATCGAAATATATCAGTGAATGCTCCAAGGCCTCAGAATACTGACCTGGCCAGTTTGTTCCAGGATAAATCCAGCACTGCATCTGTGTGCCCCTCGACAGGCTCTGCTGCTGCCCCCTGGCATCAACGAGAACAGGCAGCAATGTATTAATGATATCGAACAAAGCAGGAAATAATGCAGAGGAGCAGGATAAACATGTCTACTATCAATGGTGTCAAACATGTTTCCAATAATTTTCATTATTATGTCAACAAACCCTTGAAAAATTACAACATAGTTACGGACTTACAGTATCACCTTAAATGAACTTTATCAGGCTGCACTCTCACCATACAGACACTTCTACGAGACAGTATGAGAACAGGCTTGTACCTTCTTGCTCTTCTTTTTCTTCTTGGAGGCCTTTTTGCTCCCCAGGGAGAAGGCTGGCTCTAAACAGTCCACCACGTCCAGGTCCCACACATCTATCTGAGGAGTCATGTTGCCAACGGCGGCATAATTAGCTGTAGTAAGGACACCCAGAGCAGAACAAGGTCAGGTAAGTACAAAACAGAACTACTGTCAAGTGAAAGTCAGGCTTAACTGCCATGTGGAATCACAGAAGTTAATACGCCTCGAGGCCTCGTTTGCAAAGGAATGGGATTTTTTAAAAGGTTTGTCAGAGCAAGGCACAAATTTTGCTAAAAACTGAATTTTCTTACCGTGCCCTTCTCCGGGGCTGGGGTCAAAGTTTAGCCACTCCACACACAGTGGGTAAGCTGGCAGCAGAATATCATGATGAACATACAGGGAGTCCTCCTCAGAGTTATAAACTGTAAAGAAAGAGATCAAGCGTTAAATATATATTTGAGGATAGGTGATAAATGTTTGGGGCAGGGAGTCATAGTCAATACATTCTTATTACCACATTTAGATTAACATATGTTGTACTTTTAGCTGATATTCTGAGCTAGAATACCAGTATCCAAACAAAAGAAGATATTTTCCTGTGTCTTCAGAATATTCACTGTCATCCCGTCATGTCACATAAGAAGATATTCACCATGGATCTCCAGATTGCAGCAGTCCTTCTCTGCACGGCCTGTCAGGATGAGATTGTCACTGGGCTTGATTTGGAAGTCTTCCCGCTCATACTGGTCCTAGAGGGAAGAACAAAGCTAAAAGTAAACTTAACACCAGAGCTAAAATTTCCTGGCTTTATCACAGGTTTGATTACAATACAAATGTATACTTCAAATTTATCAGAATGTTCACAGCTATGTTTGTGGTTGATGTCAGGCTTTAGGTGCTGCTTAAAGTGGGACTATATTGAATCTGTATGCAAGTAATCATTGAGGGCACTCACTGTGTCTTTGAGGGTGATGTAAGGATCCTCCTCATTAGAGCTGAACACGGTAAGCCCAGCCAGACTGTCACCGAGACTAGCGGTCACTAAATTGGAGACAGACAAACAGTAGATACAGGGTCAGTCTGAACAAGACTCTCAGCTACGTTTAAATAGACAAGTGAAGTGGTAAGAAACAATGAACAGAAATTAGTTCACACCAAAGAATACATACATAACACATGTACATAACCCCACCACTCCCCCTCACCTGTATCCTCTTCATCATATTTATCCAGGCCGTACTCTGCTAGCTCGTCATCTTCCTCCTTCACTTCTTCATTCTCATCCTTTGGAACATCAGCAACATCTGCTGTTTTAGGATTACGTTCACAAGCAATACCTTCATCCTCCTCTTCTTCATCCTCAGCTGCTAGTTCCCTGACTCAGCAGAGTAGATTAAAAAAACAACAACAAAACAAAGAAACATGAGGGAAGTAAGTTAGTAAGTTTATTTTTTATTCAGCACTCACTGACTGGCAGTGCTTACACTTCTGACATTTGAACATTTTACCAAGAGATAAAACAGAGGCACAGACTACAGTATGTGTGTTTTATCCCAACATACCCCAGCTCCTCTTTTGCTTCAGTAATGATGCGCTGTAGCTCCTCTTGGCTCAACTCAACCTGTAACGGAACAAAAAAAGTGGCTTAAACAAGCTGATCAGCTCGTATGTCTCAAGCTCTGAGCAGATGCAAGAAAAAAAAGAGAGAGAGAGAGATGGTGCATTACAAACTACCAGTTTTTTTCTTGGTATTTTTGGTTTCATCTCTAAATACACAATAATTGTAAAATTAAAAACTTATATAATAATGCACTAATTAAGATTTCCAATAGGATCTAAAAGCCTCCTAGTTAACAAGTCCATAAATACAGCAATTTAGCCTCAGCCTTGAGTCAAACAGTTATACACTGAGCAGTCATAATAGGAAATGTAAACGACAAGCTGTAATTATTCAGAGGAATTGAAGATGACCATTGTCTAGCAGAAAAACTCGAAGAAAAGACTCACAGCAAGCAATAATTACTTATACTTTTCATTTTTGTTAAATTTCCCAAATTACTCTGTTACACTCTCCCCCCCCCAAGTTTAATCAAAGCTAAAATGTTGTTGCTTTTCCACAGGTTTAATTGCATTTTCAAAACAATACTAACATCAGTTGTATTTTAAATACAACCTGTTATGTGTTATCTACTACAGGTTTATAATTCTACTTCTACAACCCAAAGTACAACATCTATCTTGTCACTTTCCCATTGGCTATTTAGGGTATTTTCAATTATATAAAACTTTACAACAATCCTAATACTAAGGTCTTCAAAAAAAGTCTTAAAAAGTCTGACAATTAGCTACATCAGCTGTAACTATGGTTAATCAAAATCAGCTTTATTGGCCAGGACACAAGGAATTTGACTCCGGTTTTTCGTTGCTCTAAATGTACATACACAGAAATATACATAAATAAATATGACAGTGTACAGTATGCAGAGCGTGCGTACTACACAAAATGCGTCACATTATATTACACGGCAGGTTTTGTGTGACAATCTGAAGTGAAACATTATTAGTAAAGCCACCTAGAAATGTAAATTAGGTCATTTAAATTAGTATAGTAGCACAGACTACCTGCCATGTTGACATATTAGCCGACGGTCGGCTAACGTTAGCTAGCCCAACCATGGCCCAGGATGGTACTTACTTTGTCCGGGGTTTCCTTGGCAACGCCTCTGCCCACCCATCCGACACAAGTAATCTGGGAACTCATTCTGGATAAACAGTGTGGTTTATCGATGGAATATATTACAATCTACAAACGTGTATTGGTTTTCCAAACTTCTGCACTTCAGGTATGCACACGGTGGGCGTACATGTGAGTTAATTTGGGTCCTGTGTCGCATCTAGATTGCGTCCATAGAGCGTTGAAATGTCTGCCTGATCAAAAATGTAGAGCACACGTAGGCTAAAGCACCCACTGAGCCACTATGTCTTAAAACATACAGCACCGATGTAATGCTAAATCTTTTTAAAAATGTGTAATGTTTTAATTTCATTAGCAAGTACCTGTAAAAATTACAACACTAAGCAGTTCAGCATGAGAGCACCTTGCTAAAGGGCACCTCGGCAGTTTCTGTCAAGGAATTCTGAGTGTAAAAATGTTTTTGCCTTTTCTTAAGAAAATACAAATAATTCCCAAAAAATTGGATGAGAGTTTTCCCATATGACCAACATTTGCATTCCCAAGATCCTCAAGTGGGCTATACTGAACAAAATTAAATGAAAGCACATATTTCTTTTTAACTCTTTAGAATTTTTTTTTAAATGAGAAAGACTTTAAATAAGAAACATGAGAAAGCAGTTTTATGAACCATGCTACTTCAGCTGTTTGCCAGATCCACGGGTTCCAGAAGTGGTAACAGAGATGCAAGGGATGATGGCATCCTCCAGTGATTTCATGACATGGGCGGTCAGCACCACCACTCTGTAGTCGTAAGGTGTACTGTGATGTTTCTTCTTGGCTGTGGGGACCAAGATATGCTGGAAGACTAGTCATAGCTGGGCACCACACCTCTGGACCAGTCGGGTCGATGCCATCGGGGCCCTCAGCTGTGACGGTCAGTTGGTCTGATGTTGAGCGTTGTGGAGTCCTGTAGGATGGAGACACTGGTGGATGAACTTGAGAAAGGAGTTGTGAAGGCAGACAGCAGCCTCCTTGTTAAACCTACTGAAAAACCAGTTTAGCTTGTTGGCTTTTGTTAGGTCCCTTTTAATCACCTTCAATGTTATTATTAACGTTATAGCCTGTGATGGCACTCATACAATTCCACACCTCCCTCCAGTTGTTCAGTTGGCGTTTCCTCTCCAGTTTCCTCCTGTGTTTGTTCCCGTTGTCTTCCTCTGCTTCTGTGGCTCCGTAAAGCTTCATGTCCTTGATCACCTTTGATTTAGTTTTGGTGAAACAGTGTACAGCTTTTGTGGGCACATTGCCGCAAAAGTAATGCAGTCTGTGAGTCCACTTATGTCCTTGCCGTCTGGACTGCAGAACACATCCCGAATGGTCACTTGTAGAGCCTCGTTGGCATCCTGTGACCATCTCTGCCACTGGACTACAAGCTTACAAATGGGTTCAAGAAAGACCAGGCTGTGAGGGATTGTGAAGCTGGATGCATCCTTGAAATTTGCAGGTCCTGTGTCTCATTTTCTCTGGTTTTGCAGTCCACAAACTGTTTAAAATTAGGCATTGTAGAAACTAGGGTGACGTGGTTGAATTCCCCTGATATTGCTATGAAGGCACTTAGGTGTCATGTATTTAGTCTTGACACACATTGAGGGAGTGTAGCGCTGTGCAGTTTCTGGACTGTGTACATAGTGTTTAAGGTTAACAGATGGCACAAACAATGTTTTTTACTTTCTTTTGTCCAACGGCCCCTCAAGAGACAGACCGTCTTACTGGTTGCTACACAATACCCACAACAAAATTCCATATCTTATTTCCGGTCCTAATTTCAGGAGGAGAAGAAGAGGAAGAAGAAAAAACCTCAATTAATATGTTGTAATAAAAGATAGGCTGGGAGAAATCATGACAGATTAATGCAAGAACTTATTCACCCCCACTGCAGTTTTTGTAATATGAAATACTGATTTTGGAAGAGCTCATTTGACTCTAGTGTAGGTTATTATTTGAATATAGACTTATCATTAAGCATAGAATTATATTATAAATTAATGGAGATATCCTGTTTACACCCACCTCTGAAACAATTATAAAAGCTATTCTGGCAGCAATCACATGCCAGTGGCAGACATACTGCCTCAGATGCCTAAGGATACAGAAAATCCTGTTTCCAAAAAAATAAAAGTTTTAAATTAAGCATTTCCTTAAAACTAGTCAACCAACTGTGATATCAGTCATCTACCGGCCTCACTGTCTAATTTTGTTTCTTTTTAAAGCTGTCTGCATCTGATGACTTGTGTTGTCCATAAAATGCCATTAGTGACGTCAGGCTATTTGTGCAATTTCAAAAAAGTTGTGGTGAAGCTGAAAAAGCCAGCTATGCTAAAAGGCCTAATACTTCTGAGAAGGGGTAAAACTTAAAATGGCACACACATGCAATTGTATTAACTTCGTTAGATGGATCATTCTGCAGGTTGTGATATTTTCAAACCAGTAAGGTGTATTCAGGGGCTTGCTCTGGTTGGGGAAATGGTTGAAGTTGAATATTGACAGCGAGCTGTTGATGTAGCCCTCCAGGGTGTTGTTAGCGTGATCTCCATATGGGTACACAGAGAAAGACCAGTAAAAGACCAACTGTGGAATCATGTCTAAGTGCAAGGACCATGGCCTGTTGAGACAGAAGGACACCAAGGAAACATAGGAAAAGTGATATTAAGAAATATATACAGAGCTCTAGATGTGGCCTTATAGGCTATTTTCATTGTTTGCTTTGTTTTTTGTTTTTTTATAGTTTCTGGCATGTGCCTCTGCAGGCAGGGTCAAGGCAAATTTTGTATCCTTGCACAATGCATCTGGCAAGTAATAGAGATTCTAACGGCATGACATCATATGGTTTAATGCAGGAGAGCGACAGTTTCCCAAGAGATAAACCGCTTTTTCTTTGGCAAAGGCGACGTAGAAACAGGAGGAGTAATAGTTGGCAAGAGATCTTCAGAGTCAAGCCGTTCTCATAATCTGTCTTAGTCCGTGGCAGCTCTGTTATTGTGTGTCAGATTAGAAAGGATTCAGGATTAAACCACAATAACAATATAAATAACAATATAATTATCCCATTAACTTGAGAAACCAAATATTGTTGTGTTGAGTCATCTCAGCACACACAGATATTGTGATCTTGACTACTACAGCAGATAAAGTCAGATTCTGAGTGGCAATGCTTACACCTCTGACTGAGAAAACACAGTGGCTCAGACTGCAGTAATGTGTGTTTTTTCAACACATTCCTGTTCTTTTTGGGCTTCAGTAATGATGCACTGTTGCTGCTCTTGGCTCAACTCAACCTTACGTGGAATAGAAAAAGTGTCTGGAACAAGTTGGTAAGCTCATATGTTTCAAGCTCCAATCAGATGAAGAGAGAGACTGTATTATGCACCGCCAGTAAAAAGAGAAACTTAACAGCAGCTGGAAATCTTGTGTTTGCTAACCTCAACCTCACCTTGGTGGTTTTAATTCTCATCTTGCTGCAGTGATGTCACAGTGTACTCCAGGCATTGTCAGTACACTGTGACATCACCATTGACTTTTATTACAGGTGCAACAGAGCACACTTCTGACAACATCAGAGGTGAAAGATACAGAGGTAAAATTAAATAAAACATACATTGGTAGAAAGTTTTTTATTAATCTTCAGAGATTTTTTTTAAAGACTTTGAAGTACAAGAGGAAAACTTATTTTTTATAAAACAATTTCACGGCATTGTATAAAACAAAAAGACAAGACAGATATGCATCGCCAGATATTGCTGGTATATGATACTGTTTACATACATGGTTATAGTACCATTGTTTAAATCACAAGGCGAGGCAATAATACAGCAGAGGTATTGATCTAAGATTTCAGCAATGACACAGGAGATTAAATTACTGTATCACCTTTATCACAGGATATATATAACGTGCAGGCAAAACGTGCAGTGCAGTGGTCATGGCACAGGACTGGAACTCTGTAATTAAAAAGTGCAAGACAGTATTCTAGATGTAAGTACATGCATAAAGAAAGAGACAGATTGTACTCACATCTTCAACTAAACCACTTCACAGGGCTGAGATTCATTCATTTAATTAAAAATATAGGTTCAACTGAACTGCATTTGGTGTAATGACAAAAGAGTGTTGTTTCAAACTTGTATTCATCAAATCTTTACATGGCATCCGCTCCAGTTTTGAACTGTCAAATAAATTCACTTGGCTGTACTGAAATTGAATCCCCACCTCATGCAATATAACGACATTTGAAAGTCTTAAAGAGGTAAAGGTATTTTCAGGCACATTTAGACGTCCATGTCTATTCTAACTCCTGCTATCTCATCACTTGTTTAACATTGTGAGCTGTTTGACGGATCACTACAGCTCTTTAGTTCTAGTAACAGAGATGGACAACATTGCATTCAAAAGTGGTATAATTGTGTATATAATAATACTGATATTTCATGACAGCATTAAATTAAAACAATCACCTGGCAGCAGCACTTGTTGGTTACATGGAGGCCACAGCAGGTAGCTTAATGGATGGAGCGAGACACACTGCAGTGCTGATGTAGCTAAGCTAAAAAATTTGATGTAGTCATAAAACTGGAAGACACTTAAAACAAGTAAAAATATCCATCAAATGTTTTGACAAAAAAACTCAAGGTCTACACACTAGCTTTTTCCGGAGCTTTCAACCATACATGTACTGTATCTTACGTTCTAGGCCAACACGAATGGGAACAGCAGCTACTGGGCTCACATGTCAACTGACTCATCTCCATGACAAGTGAGCAAATTTCTTTCATCTGCTGATGAAGACCATGTGATATGGTTGAAAGAAAAAACTAGTAAGTGGACATTGAGTTGGGATTGTTTTGTTGTTTTTCATTCTTAATCCACCAAATGGTTGGTGCTATTTAGTGTGAAGCTTCAAAATGTGAGGCACTGATTCCTGAGGAAGATCTTGTAGATCAAAAACGTTGCCTTGAAAAGAGGATTAAACTATTTATTTGGAGCTTAACAGTGTGCAGTTGTTTCTCCTTTGTGCACTGATTTGACATCCCTTGTTTCACTAGGAAAAGACACTCTTAGAGGTGATAGAGGACAGATACACTGTTCTTTTTCCTTTTACATGCTTTGGTCTGACATACGCCAAACACAATGAGGGAGTCCAGAGTATGAGGACAGTAGACAGAGGTGAAAAGTAGACAACAGTGGTTTCTCCTTTCTTTGTCCAACAGCCCCTTAAGAAACTTCAGATGTCTTCTTCCTTACTGGTTGCTACACATTTTCCATAACTAAAGTCCACACCTTGTTTCGGGTCTTAGTTCTGTCACCACCGGTACACAAGGTGTTGGATCGGTGTTTAAACAGATGTGTGTAGGTGCTGCAAAAAACTGGGTAGTCATGTATATACAGTTTCAGGGATGAACATGTGACAGACCTAGAAAGGTCTGATCTCTTCTTCCATACGTTTTCATCTACTGTCAGAAATTAAGTTCCAGCTCGTCCTTCGCCGCGTTCTCCTCTATGTGCTCGAAAGTCTCGTCATAGACTGGTTTCAAACGTTTGGTCACCAGCTTGAGGTTGGTCTCATGAAGGATAACCTGGGTCAAGTATTTCTCTCGTTTGATCTGTTCTTTGACAGCGTATGGGACGTCTGGGATCATGTAGGACAGGATGAACTTGGTAAGGTAAACAATGTGCTGTGAGGAGAAGAAGAAGAAACCTCCATTAATGTGTTTTAATAATTGACATTTTCATAATAATTTTTTTTGTGTCAGGGAGATTTACTGTTATGTTCATACCCACCTCTACAACAATTATAAAAGCCATTTTGGCAGCGATCACATGCCAGTAGTAGATATTGTACTCATACTGCCTGGGGTGCCCGGGAGGATACCGAAAATCTCGATACCTAAAAAAGAAGCGTTTCCTTCAGAACTCAAACAAGATTTTCCACATCTTATCTTATTTTTTTTCAAATGTCTGCATATGAAGTTGTATTTTGTCCATTATCTCTGGTCATTTTTGCAATTCACATAAATAAACATGTGAGACATTGTGTGGAAGCTGGATAGCTGGCTCTGCTCAAATGCAACATACCACTGTGAAACTCAAGAGTTTTGTCTCTCTCAAGATGTTATATATGTATTTAGGGAATAATTAATCACATGACTATTATCAAAGTGGAATCATGTATGTGTTCTTTCTTGTATAAAAAAAATCAGAATTTTGTCTAGACTTTTATAACCAAAATTCAGTGCAAAAGTGTTCACATTTGTGAAAGCAATAGCTATGAAAACAAAAGAATACATCTTTGTACCTGCAGGTTGCGATGTTGTCAGTTGTGTTGAGGGGCCTGCTTTTGTCGGCGAAGTCGCTGGTATTGAATATAGACAGCGAGCTGTTGATGTAGCCCTCCATGGTGTTGTTAGCGTGATCTCCATATGGGTACACGGAAAAAGACCAGTAGTAAACCAACCGTGGAATCATGTCTGATGTAAAAGCAATGATCATGGCCTGTTGAGACACCAGGACACCAAGTAAACGTAGTGAAAGCAGAAAATTGATCCTCAGCGCTATTGTCACAATTGTGATCAATATAATTTTTATAGTTTCTGGCATGTGCCTCTGCACCAACCAGGTATTTGCATACTTGCATAATGCGTCTGGCATGAGTCATTGCTTAAATAAGAACACCTGTACTCTTGTAAAACTTGTACTGTTTTTGCAGATTTTTTGACAGAGAGGTGTAGATTCGACTATATGGTCTTTTTTAAATCTGTAGTTTGTGATTGTTGTATTTCACTGGACTGCATTATATTGAGAAACTGACAAAGAAAGTTTATTATGCTTTCCAAAGTAAGATTTACTGAGGCGTTGTTGCATTCAATTTTACAGCTATACCTAATTAACCAATAACTCAGTGTAAACAGTAACTTACATTTGTTGCAACAGCCAAGATGGCGATGCCTTGAAGAATGGGCTGCCAGGCCCCGATATCCTGGGCCTTCTCTGGCACGTTGCGGCGATACTGAGTGGTGATTTTCCAAGCATCAACCCGAATCTCAAACAGGTTGTTGACCAGAGCCAGGATGGGAGCCAGAGGGAAGGAGGCCACAAATAGGGTCACAAAACCAAATTGGATGACTGTAAGAGACAAGATACATGTATAAAAAACACAGGCACTGTCGAGACTACCCAGGATTCAGTTGCACCAGGTATTTGTTTATTGATTACTTATTGTGTGTAAATTCCCTCATACATTCTTAGTTACTTACTAGCTAGTGTCAAACTAGTTTACTAAATCAGGTTACACCATTAAAACTTTTACCATTAAAAAAGAATGTCTTAGCTAGTAAGACCTTAGTAAAGTACATATCGGTTGCTAGTAAATGGACTGTACTTGTATAGCACCTTTCTGACTACTCAAAGCGCTTCAACTACATATCACATTCACCCCATTCACACACTGATGGCAACTGTTCATAAGTTGGAAGACTAATCATTCACACACACAATTTGGGGTTCAGTGTCACTGACGACATGTGGGCTGGGGGAAGCTGGGATCGAACCGCATATTTCTCCTCTTACCTGTAGTGCTGTTTATCCATCGAGATTGTTTTGGTGTGAGTTGCTGAGTTTTGGAGACATCGGCCGTAGATATGTCTGCATTTTTTTAATATAATGGGACTATGTGGCACTCGGCTTATGGAACTATCGGTAGAAAGAAAATAGTTCCTACATCAAACTGCTCACAACAAATCTGTGGATTATCTTGAGGAACCGGGTCATGATTCCTGGAAAGAGATGTTGCTATTGAGATCTTCAAATGTATTTTTTTTTGGTGCTTTGAGCACCAAAAGCTGAGTGCCATATAGTCCCATTATATTCAAAAAAGGCAGACATCTTTAAAACTGATATCTCCAAAACTGGGCAAGTCACACCAAAACAATCTAGATGGATAAATAGCACTACAGGTAAGAAGAAAAATATATGTTTTTGATTTTTGGGTGAACTGTCCCTTTAAGTAGGGATGAGCGAGTACACCATTATCTGTATCTGTATCTGTTCAACCAACTAAATAATCTGTGTTCGTATCAGTACTCAGAATGGGTGGGGCTTAAACCAGAAGTAGGCAGGATTCATTTACAGAAGCCTCAGAATTGAGCTTCAGAGCAATGTTTTTGATCACAAGAGTAAGAGAACTATGTACAGTTTTATCGTAGAAAAGGTTTCAGTCGTAGTCATCTGGACACTGTTTTCAAAATCAATACGTTTCGGCTCCCATCCGGAAGTCATTCTCAATTGTCAATTACGTATTCTGAAACCTTTTCTACGATGGAACACTCCTGGACGAATGAGGGACTACACCGTCTTGTTATGTACGGTTTAAAAAAATAAAATAAAAGTTGCTATATTTACGAGTACAGATATTGACAAATTTTACTCTTGTGATACTCGTGCTCGTACATCATCAATGAGTACCGGATACTCATTTCAGCAGAGTACTCGCTCAACCCTACCTTTAAGAACAGCTTGTGCAAGCAGCGCCATGTGTGCAGCTCTAAATGTGGCAGACAAAGGGACTTATTTTTCTCTACTTACCCATCTCAAGATATTCATAGAACAGTCCTAGTTTTGAAACAGGCTGGAGCTGGTAGTCTTGCTCCCAGCGAGGAATCACCTTCTCTGAGGTCCGGGTGCAGTAGCGGAAAATCAAATTCTTCACCCACCTGTGGAGGGGTGGAAGAGATCAAATACAGTAACGGTGACTGTGACTCAGTATGACAATGGAGAGTTGGTGTATGATTAGCGCCGTGGCCTTGACACCTGTTGTAAGCAGCAGATTAACTTATGTTCACTGGAGACATGCTGCATCTATAAGCTGCCATTTTGTTACTTAATTGGATTACTTGTTTTTTATATTTGACAAAAAATTGGTCTTAGATTCTGACTTCTTACGGTAGCAAGACCTCTTGGATGTTGTTCCAGATGGCTTTTCCACCCATGATGATAGAGAGCTGAGTTGTCAGCTCGATCAGACAACCACCAGGATCACACTGCAGGACAAAGAGATACAAAGCAAGAGTCATGAATAACAAGTAAGTAAATTTGACACATAACAGCTAGATGGACAAACTGTACCTCCTCGTTCCGGTATTTTCCCAAGAGATAAACAGGATCTCCAGGAAAGCCAACTGCTTTCCCTTTGGCGAAAGCGATGTAGAAACAGGATGAGTAATAGTTGACGAACTGAAAGAGGAACATCTTCAGAGTTAAGCTGTTCTCGTAGTCCGTCTTGGTCCGCGGAAGCTCTGTTATTGAGTGTCAGATAAGAAAGGGTTTAGGATTAAACCACGTTCAAGTCAGGAAAGGGCAGAAGTACGATTCCAACTCACCAAAGTCTGTGATCCAGATGGCGACCCGCTCATAGAGAATATTGAGGATCATAATTACAACAAAGCTGATGAGGGAGGCTGTGACAGAAGTGGCCATCTGAGGCGTCACATACTCCTTTAAGGGTTCCAGCTCCTTCAGGGTTTGAGCTCTGAGTTGAGCTGAGAAGGCAAAAAATGCAGCAAGGCGGTAGACAGTGATGGCCACAATGGATACCAAGATCAACAGAATCTAAAAGACAAAATGCAGTTAATGATTAATGTGTATTCTGTTTTGAAATGGAAAAAATAGGTAATGCTTTATTTTATGGGTCTGTCATTTCTGAATAAATTCCTAATTATTTCCCAGCTGAACATGCAGAAATACGTAATTTGTCTACATGCAAACATACAATTCAATACATATGGGTAGTTAAGTCTCCAATAATAAATAATTAATAAATGTATATTTATATTAAATTGGCCTTTTTTTTTTAAAGAAATGAGCATTTCCCCAATAATTAGTACTAAATTACATATTCATTCAGACATTATTATTATTATATTATTATTTATTATATTATTTATACAGAAAATTCTCAGGAAGTTGTTAGTGAATTACAAACCAGTAAAATAAAGTGTTAGCAAGAAAAATAAATTAAAAGAAAAATGGCATTTATTTACATTACCCAGAATAAGACCGTCCCAACTCCTATCGACACCCGAACACATCGTCCACAGGCTGTAAAAGGCACTTTTTCTTTTACCTAGATCACAAACAAACACTATGAAATACTGGACTTTAACAGCAAGACGTAAAACATATTTTTTGAACAACGTATCTCTAAATAGTACCTTTCAAACTAAGTAGAAAATCTGGTTGCATCCATATTTAAAACCCATCTTAAATTTGACTGTTTTGTGACCATAGAACTAAAGAGTAAACCAGTTTTCTGACTATGGGATACAGCATGAGCCGGAAAAAAGTCTGTGTGTGTGATTTACCCCTGTGATAGGGTTTTTCCTCTCATAGATACACTTGGCTTCATATTCTGGGCGAGGTGGCTCTTCCTGCTCTAGAAACTCCACAGTGTCCCACTGGTACTCCAGCTCTGCCTGGTAGCGTTTCCAAAACTCCAGGAACAAAGTTACTACAGCCAGAAAATGAACAGGAGCAGGAAAAAACAAGCAGGGCAATAATGAGAGAGAAGGAAACAACATAAATTACATAACACTGTATATTATGTTAAAAAAATACATATTGTTTTACCTTGAATAATGCCAAAGACGAGGACAAAATAAACATTTCAAATTGTAAGTTGTAAATACAGTTTGAGTCTAAGCTGGGGGTATTTGCATGCCTGCATACGCTCTGTGGAAGTGTTTTGTGAAATTGTATAAAACTTACCCCAGATTGACATGAAAACCGCAAATACCAGGGTTCCAAAGTTATCAAACATACAAAGTTTCTACAAAGATGGAGAAAAAAGAGAAATATTGAGGTCAAAATTGTCACAGATCTTTCCTGCTTACATGCAAATCAGTTCAAAACTCTTGCTGTGCCACTGGGGATAACAGCAGCCACACACATATGAATATGGAAATTCTGCTACTGCATCATGTTCTGGTGCAGTAATAACTGTCAACAATGAAAGCAAACCTAAGTAACTTTTGCTGAACAGCGACCACTATGGCCTCAAGTGACAATTATGGAATAAAGTTAAATGCTAACTCATATCGTAACAGTAGCACAAGTAGAGAAAAATCCTAAAGTCAGTGAGCTGAGTAATGTCTGTTATACATTAGCTAACATTTGCCACTGTAAGCTTATACCAGTCCAAATCAGGCTGCAGCGGCAAAACCCCTGAGCGTACTGAAATGAGCAAGGGTGCGTTTTATTGCTAATGAAATCAACTGTTCATTTCTAAGAGAAATAATGTGTTATTTATTTTTTCAAAAGTTACATAGTCTCGCTTTAAATGTTCAGAACCACAGGTGAAAGTATTTCTCAAACAAATGTGTTTAATTAACAACTTATACCACCTTCTGTACCTATTTTCACATTTGTAAATGAATGATGCATATTACTTTTAGAATGAAATACAAGACTTTTGCCTCTGAAACATGCAACATATGTACCAAATTTAGAAAATAAACAAGGAGTTCTGATTCCAAATTACATACAGTTGTCATATCGTTCAAATGATATGACATAATATTTGCTGACATGAAAGTAAAATCATATTATTATAATATATTAACTATCAAGAAACCCTTTGATATTAGACAGATTCTTTTTTAATTGCATATTGAGCGACATTAGTGGGAGGAAACATTGTGAAAAACAGTGTAGAAACACATTCAGATTTACAGTTGAAATAAAATAAAACTGACTTTCGAAGCTTCACAGGTGCTGTTCAACCTCCAGTATTGGCATTCCCTGTCGCACTGTGGACACATCACAATTTCCCCTCCAATTTTTGGGTCGCACACCTCTTTGCTGCAGTATTTTAAACACAGAACAGAGATTATTAGACAGGGACATTTATAAAAACGAAGCAAAGATAAACAGCAGGGTAAAAAAATAGGCATAATGAGGATTTGTTATACTTTAATAATATAGATTAATTAAACATCATATATACTTAATTTATTTACAAGTTCATCATTCAAAATCTCTTTTTAGTGAGTGTCTACAAGGAAATGTACCTCCAGGTGCTGGTGTCTTGAGTCTTGTATCCATAAATGAAACAACCCAGTCCCACAACAGCAGCCAGAGCGAGCATTATTGTGTAGAAACCTAACCAGGCAAAGTAAATACCGATCTTCTCCCCATAATACTTCCTGAGTAAAAAAACATTAGTTTTTTAATAACTACTGTGGCTGACACACACAAAACTCAATTTGCAAGGACAAAGAAATTTTGTTCCTGTTTGAACACACAGGGAAGGTAACTGCAGTCCAGCACAATACACAGGACTAAAGACTTCTAATTCTAGTAGTTTAAGTTCATTTTTGTGAAGTAAACATAAATGATTGTGTTCACCTTATGAGGTCAAGTGGTTGCATCTTGTAGAAGCTTTTGGGATGAGCCCATTCTTCATAGAGCAGAAATCTCTCGTTGGGGCAGCCCTCATCTTTGGACTTGACATTGAACCTGCACTGAAATAGCCAACAGGGATAAAAAACAAAAAACAAAGGACATTTTCAGTAAATGTTTTCTTCAATAATAGCATGAAACTATGCAAGTAGTATCACTATTACAAACTGAAACCAACATACACCACATCTAATATGTCTTCAGTAAAAGACAAAACATATAGTTTCACAGCCAGACTAAAAATGAAAGGAAGTTACGTCATGGAGGGGATAGGCTGCTTTGTACACGCCACCATCCAGCAGTTTAGTGATGCCAAACTTCTTTATGCTCCCTCGTATTTCATAGGGGGCACGACTCAGGATGTAATACGCCTGGAAGAAGAAGATGTTTTTAATCTTTGTGTTCGAGTTATCTTTAATCTGAAATATAAAAAGAACTGACTGCAACAACGTGAGACAACTTGCCATCCTGCTCCTCATGGACGGCGTGAAGAAGGCGTCTTTGTTGCTCATGTGGAAGTACTCCAGACGGTCTTTCTCAAAGGGGGCGGTGAAGAACTCGGCCTCCTTGCCAATCAGGTCTTCGTTGGGGTAGAAGTGCTTGGTGATGCAGGAGAAAAGGCGCCACGGGGAGGGCTGGGAGGACAGGTCGTTGGGCTGGATGGGAAGCTTGATGTGCAGGACCTCGGCGTAGGTGCACAGCACGTCCCATGGCATGTGGACTTTCAAAAACAGCTCTTTCTCATCTACCACCTGCCGAACACAAAGACGGATCGTGTCAAGTATGAGATACAGTAAGAGAAACCTTCCAAAAAGGTGTTGTGTGCAATCTACTTACAGATTGAGTTGCCTCCAGCTCCAGTCCCATCTTCATCAGGCTGGCCTCAAAGTACTCTCGCCGTCTCTACAGAGGAGAACACAGAAAAGAGTTTCAATGAGCTTCTGGTTTTAATGCTCGCCTCAGCTCTCTGGCCATTATGATTAAATTTCTTTTCTGAAATTATATACATGACTTATGTGTAAATACTGTTGGCATTTGTCTGCCAAGTGTATACACACAGAAGCATTTAATTTAGATAAATCTGACAAACGCACTGAATTAGTATGAAAAAGTATGAAACATATTCCAATAATAGAGAATTTAGCACATCAAAATGCTCAGGAACAATGAATACAATAATTAAGACTTCTTGTTCCAACTGCTTTTAAACTTTTTGATGAGTTATTTGATTAGTTGGGATCATTATCATCCAAGGCAATTAAGTCTTTCTGAATGAATACAAACAAATAATGTCACTTAACCCCACTATCAGTCCCATTCAAAGGAATACCTTTGAGGTTGACAAAGCAAAAGTCAATGTTTGTTTTAGTCAACCCTGTTTTCATGACACACAGGAAATACCAGAAGTGTGTGAAAATTTAGACCAACATAATCAAATATTTAAAAAACGGTTTAGCATCATTTTAAGCTAACAATTTAGATATCTGAAGTGAACCACGCCCTTCCAGCAGTCAGAGCAGAAAAAGGGTTTTGCAACTTCTGTTTGACCTAGGTTTAGCTCTGTAAAAACAAAGTAAAGGGAGTGTCTGGTAGAGACTGTTGTGCCTCTCATCCCTGACTGGATTTAGTTTGCTTTGGGATGATTATGAATGAGGAATTGCCTCAGTCCCAGTGGATCTGTGGTGAAGAAGCTCATGAGCTCTGACTTGCAACAACTCTACCAGCTGGCCTTTTCCCAGGAACTGGCTGAAACTGGATGATCAGCTTCTACACTTGATCTCCTGTGAGTTGCAGGGCACCACTTGGAGGTTACGATTGCAACACTGTAGGTAACAGTCTCTGAGGTCTGTGAATCTACAGTATTGTGTAGTTTTGTGATGATGTATAAAAAAGTAGGTGGTATGTTAAATATTCAGCTGAACTAACACATAGTTAGACAAATAATAATAACATAGTTCAAGTTTAGATAAGGAGACTGATCAGATTAGAATTTTCTTGGCAAGGTTTTGGTGGTTTAAGTGAAGGAGTAACGCTCTTCATTTCCACAACTTCCCTCAAGGCACGTAGCCTGCAGCTGTACTGAACAACTCACTATTAGAATGTGTGTTGAATACGAAATACAGCAGAGAGGAACTATGAAAACAATGTATGCTCAGCTGTTCCCCTTCCTGGATAATTAAAGGTGAATGCATTATTGTGCACACTGTGCTGAATATACACTGGCATGAGTAATTAATTTAAAGTCATAGACTGTCATCCCGCTGCAAATAAAAACTCCCTTTACAAATAAGCAAGAGTTAATACGGTTGGTATGTGTCATTAAACATACAAGGCATATCATATTCGACTATATATTTTCTTAGAGGTAGTAATGAATATTTATATCTCATTTGCTTTTCAGTTTGACTCTGTTGTGTTATGTTTGATTCACTGTGTTATAATGAATTTGTTTTGCATACAATTCATGTCATTGCTAGACTTTTATTGAGCAAATCTGACTTTAAAGTAAGTTTTAATGCGAAAACTACAATTAAACACAATGGTTTCCTTTAATGGAAATAGTGTGTTATGTTCATTAAGAGAAATGATTTGCTACCAAACCTTGATGTAAAAACTCAAAATTTAAGATTCAATACTTAATTGTCATCATTGTCATATTGTCATTTCTTGTCATTTCAGTGTTCCAGTAGCTTGGGGATTTGGGACGCTGATCAGTTTATTGCATATCATCCCCCTCCTCTCTCTCCCCACATTTCCTGCCATATCTCTAATGTACGCTATTTAATAGAGGCAAAAAATACTTTAAAAACCCCCGAAACAATCAGTTCAAAATTATTTGGAAAATGAGAGACCTACCTTGCGCCGCTGGTACGTGTGCCTCTTCTCAAATTCCTTCTTGTCCTCATCTTCATAGACCAGGATGAAGTCGATCCTCCTCACACCATCATTGAAGAATAAGGAGTCGGGTTTGCCATTAAACTCTGCCTGAGGGCAAAAACAAGGCTTATCAGGTAACTCTGTGGCCTGAAACTCGTACTCCTCTTCCTCCATGGTGCCGTACATGATGTACAGAGAGAAGAGAGAAAGGCTTGTGCGTGGACGGTCTGCGCAGAGATACTAACCTTGACTTACTTAACTGTGATCTGGGCCATGCAGGAAAAGTGGGAAGAGTCAACAAGCATTATGATACCCGCCCTTCAGCTCTCTCTCTCTTTCTCTCCACACAATCAGACTTGTGACACAACAAGGTATTAATAAAGCTCTTGCAAGCATGTGTACCTACTTGCATGATTCAGTGACTTCAATAACTAAATAATTTGCCTTGAGAAAAGCAAGAAAAGGTTCTTTTGGCTACAATTTTCACAGTTTGACAACTTTATTAAAACAACCAATCAGTCAATCTACACCCGATACACTTTGAGAACATCTGATTGATATGCTGCTTCTGCAGCTGACAAACATTGTTGTGTTGACTCACCAGTTGTGCTTTGGCCACTGTTGCTCCTTCTTTAATACTTTGATATGTTGGTAAAAACTCCTCAGGGTAAACTGAAAAACAGACACAACACATAAATGGGAATACAGACATGATAATGATGATCAAAGAAACCCCAAAACTAGATGGATATTTACTTGAGCCCAAGTGATACATTAGCAGGCTAATATTATCATGTTGTTATCACAGATATATCATCATCATTATAGTATGTTCAGGTATGCAAAAATTAACTACAGCTTTTGCTGGCTTTATATGTATATGTATATTAAATCTGATGTAGTTTTGTGATTTTCTTTAGTTATTTAATACAGTAATAAATTCAATGATATTTATTGTTCAAAAGTTTGTCTTTTACTGTTACTGTCATTTGTGATAATGAGGTTTATTGTTCAACTGTAAAATATCTTTACTCAGATATATAAGGCCTGCTGCTCTGTTATAAGCCTAGCTGCAGATTTCTACAAATCTGAACATTTATTAATTTCTAAAAGTTAAATATTTTCACCATGCATGATCTTATGAAGGCAACACTATCATAAGTGCCAAACGAATGCAATAGTGTGTAAACATCTCAAATGATCTGACAAAATGAGGTTAGTTGAGGTTGTTGTGAACAGTTTACTCACCTGAGACTATAAGTCAGAAAAAAATCATAGATGTATTGTAAGACCAACTGCCACTGGTATTTTATTGTACAAATAGTTTATAGATTATTGATAGTGTGCTGGATTGTAAAAAGTTATTATTGTAAGGACAAAATGTTCTACAATATGGTGTACATTTGTATTTAAACTATAGCCTGATAAAATGTACATTTATGATCATCAAAAGTGCAACTAGACTATAATTGATAAAACACACACAGTATATTGTTCCAGTGGTATTTCTAACTTCCTTTCGTAGAAGGCAATTATGTGGTCAGCTGAACTGGAACAGCTGAAAGCTGACAGCTGAAACTTTGACAGATGCTAAGTGACACATTAAGTACGACACACTTATGTGTTTACATAAATTAAAAAGGAGAGCTGCTGAGAGATTGTTATCAGATTTGTATTAGTTTCAATTATCAATATCAGTATTGGCCTCAAACATCCAGCATCAGTCAGGCTCTGATATGTACCAAAACTTCTTTTAAACCCAAACTCCAACACTGTAAGTAAGGAGTAATATAACCTTTTATTTTCATGAAATTCTCATGAAAATTGTAATTCTTAGTAACCTTTATGAAGTGTTTTTAGCCATGCTGGCAGTGTGGCCCTAGGCGTAGCAATGTCGGTCTGTCAGTCAGTCCAACACTTTGATCCACATTTTTAATTTGTCCAATACTTTGGTTTATGACCTGCAAAACTAATGACATTCCCATCAGCCTCAGCTGTACTTTGTGTTTAGTGTTAATTAGCTAATGTTAGCATGCTAACACGCTAAACTAAGATGGTGAACATGGTAAACTTTAGCATGTTAGCAGTGTCACTGTGAGCACGTTAGCTAAGTGCAGCCTCACAGGGCTGCTAGCATGGCTGTAGACTCTGTCTTGTTTAATCTTTCTTTGCCAGTGAAGGTGCTGCTGACCTTACACGTCACTTCACACTCATACACTCACACCTGGAAACTGACCAGGACAATATTCATGTTCTACCTCAGTGGTGCTCACTGCAGCAGCACAGACTTTATTTCCAAAACAGTCAGAGGGTTTGAACCGGTGACCCTATTGTTACAAGCCAGTTTCCCCAGACGTCATGCTGGTGTTGCTGCTTATTTTTACTGCTTGCGCACAATTTCCCACTCGCTACAATGTTACATTATTTCCTGGAAAAAGAAAAGAAACAGGTCACCACCACAGACTGTATAAAACCGTCACCACCTATGTACTGCAGTGTGATCAACACTCTGCCCATTTAGTTTTCCCAAATTCTCATTTAGAAATCTGCATTCAGTATTCACACCACTGCCCACATCAAAACTAAACAAACACAAACAATATTTTCTGTATGCACTACTGTTATATGCCTAATTGTTGTATTATAAATGCCTTTTTTTTTTTACCAAACAGATGACACCACATCCAATACGGAAAGTCCTGTAATATTTCCATATACAGAGCAGATCACTATGAGGAAACTAACTGAAAACAGATGTTGTTTTCAAAACACTGGCCATAGTAACACCCTGGGAAACTTAACTGTGGAATCACTGCTCATCAAATAAGGCTTTCCTTTAACAAATTCTTCTACCAGCCCAACAGTCAGACTCTAACAAAGCTTGTTATGCTAGAAAGTCACTAAGCATTTTGATATAAGACATGCTGGTGAACCAGTAACAAATTAACCGCCAGTCCTTAATGCCTTAGATTCCAGCAGGTTATTAATAATAGCCTAACAGCCTGGCTTTTTAATATCCGACTCCTTTCACGTGTGAAAAATATGATACAAAGAAGGCTTTCCACCTTTATACTGACCTATTGCAGGCCAAAATCCTCACAGTAAACTGTATTATCACATGTAAGGTAAGGATCTGATGTATTTGAGGCTTTGATGTGTTAAAGGAAAATGTCAATTCCCTCTTGTGTGTTTTAGTTGCTTGCTGCGGACTGTAGGTCATACTGTACTACCTACATTTTCAAATATAATAAAACAAATAATCTGTGCACCAGCTACTGAGTCATTAAACCCAATGGAACCTCTGCAACCTACAGTGAGTCAGTCAGTATGATTCTTTTGAAAAGCATGTTAAAGCTATGCTCACAAGCTGTCTTCAATAAAACTCTGCTTTCTCGCCACAGCCCATCCAGCCAGCGCTCACTTCCTCTCTAGAGAACATCCTCCGTACCAACTCACGAAATAATAAAACAGACCAAACAAACAGAAAAAAAGCAGCATTATTTAACAGAAACAGCTGTACTAAACTGGATTTATACAGGTGCATGATACACATTTTATTCGATCTAAGGGCTAACATTTAAACACTTAACTATTCAAGTGTAAAGTCAGCCACAGCCAAGTGTCCTTCTCGCCATCTGACAGGAAATTATTTTCTGCATTTCATCCTGTTACGTCTTTCACAGGAGCAGCTCTAAGATCTTGCTTCAGTATTAGCAGTTAGTGCCTATAACTGTATGTTTTGCATGACGGATATTTGGGAGGAATTCTTTCCAAAAATTGTCTGACAGAAAGGGAGAAATTTCCCCTGCCTCTGGGGGAGGAGAAACTATGTGCAGTGCTGGCTGCTTAATGTGTCACTTCCTCCCACAACAAAAAAGACAACCAGTATATATAGGCAGATAAAATAAATACAGTATACTTGTACTTACCATCTTTGCCACCATCTCATCTTTTTAAAATTTCACAAAAAACATCTCTTTATTGTATTCTTTCATCAGTTAACACTTGTATTGTTTTCGTTTGTCTTGCATTGTTAAAATCACATTAAAATGTAACAATACTAACCTGATTACTTACATTACTTAAATATATTTCATCTATCTATTTCATTGTCTATCATAATTAGCGTTGTGCTTTTGCAACACATGTCAAATGTCATGCCAGAAAAGCCTACTGAATTGAATTGAATTGATTCATTTTCATTCAAACAGCTTTCTCCATACTATGCAGTGACCTACAGTAACTGTCAGATCTGTGTTAAGATAAAAAACAGTGTTGGGTACATGTTAAAAATCAGACTTCCTGTATCACCATAGTGTGCATTTTGCACATTATTAAGCTGAAACAAACAACATAAAAGTATCATCTGTTTTTCTGCTGTTATCACATGCTGCAACAAAATGGGAACATTAATAATTAATTAAGAGATTATAGGCTCCATTAAACAGAGTGCACTTTGACATGCCCACTGTGATCCAGTGTGAAAAGCACTGTTTATTTCTGTATAACAAGACACAAGAGAGCTCATAACATACAAGCCTGTGAGCTAACAGCTTTACAGACACTGCAACAAACCCGACTGTTGATGCAGGTTTCTATGCTTCTATTCCAGAGTTATGGTTTCAGTTTGTGGTGCAGAGATGTAATCAGCTCTAGCCTCTAAAGTTGTAGCCTTTAAAGGAGCCACATTAGGCATCTATGAAACAAACAGGGATTCCTGCTGTGGAGTTCTTTTAAACTGTTGGCTGCCCAATATCTGTTTTCTCCATTAATCTGTATTGCAGATATGGTGTGAAAAATACGTTAACCACACCCCTGCTGGTTGTTCTGCTTCACATGCCATGTGCATGGTCTGAACGTGAAACAGACTCCTAGTGCATGTCAGTGTTTATTATTATTATTATTATTATTGTTATATATTATTGGATTATTATAACTGGTGTAATTACATTTAAGCAGCATTTTGGATGCAGCTCATTTTAACACGCCTACTTTAAACACTGATGAGTGGTTTATAAAACCGAAGCACATTTTTTAAATTGACCACATGTTTTGTATTTGATATGAATGTGTATCCTCAATGTGACAGTAACTCAATTTATATAAGTATATGTAGTGGAGCATAAATAACAGCACCCACCACTTTTAAGCAACTTTAAACGTTGTTAAAAAAAATGTCAACACCCACTAAAGCATCAGTTGAGGACAAACTATAAAATAGAGCAGTGATTAATAAGTGCTAACTTTCCCAGAGATGAGCATGGCTTTTATTTTAAGCATCCCAGATAGGAATAAAATCCAGACAGTGCACATGACCCCACACACCATGCGCACCAAGACAACAGATCTCATGTGGAAGATAAAGCTGTTGTCTCACCAGCTTCCTCGTCTATCATGTCTTGTTGGGTATCACCGTCGAACTCCTCTGTCTCAGACATGGAGTCCATCTCTAAAATGTCGTTGCCGCTCATAATCCTTGTCGGGGATCCAGTCACAAAGCGAAAAAAACGTTTTTAATAATTTACCGACAGCCTGCTGTATGTTACAGTAGCATTAAAGCGCAGCCCCGTCCTCCGCGCATTCTTGCTGTATTTCTCAACATTGAATCAGCCGCAAAAAGTTTCTGTCAAGTTGTGACATGAGAGAATGGAAATCAAACGGGTGGGGTCGGAGGCGGAGGAGGAGGAGGAGGATGTGTTCTTGCACATTTGACAGACCAAGTCAACACCCACTTTACTACATTCCTCAGAAGTTATGACTAGTGGTTTAGTATTCCAATTACAAAACACATGTGGCATCTAAGAGTATGTGGGGAAAAAAACTTTTATACTAGGCTACTTTTACATTGTTTTGTATGTTTTAAATGTTTAGGGATTTTCCAAACAAATCGCATATTTTTAAGCTGTGGTTTACTTCTTTTGTTTAAGATGTTATGCATTCAGGATGCACCAACACCAGGAACCATACCCCCATTACTGGCCTCACTGTGTACGTTGCTCCGTTAATTCATTATACACACACAGTGAGCGTTCCCTGCGCAATTTAAAGGGGGAAATAATCCGTTAACCCATTTACAGCGGCGGGCTGTAACTTCAAATATATTTTTGTAATTGCACAGGTGTCAACTGCCTACCCGTAATGATAGCATGTTTGCATGGGGCGAAGCCAAAGTTTAAAACCAATATTTCCACAGACTTCTCCGGCCACTGCCCCGGCCTGCCATAGCCGGCGCAGCAGAGACGTCGAGCAGAACAGAGCGCAGTGCGTGAAGGTGTTGGTTTTAACCGCTGGTTTCGCCTCACGCAAACATTTTGTCATTTATTTGACATCTGTATGATAACGAAATATCTTTGAAGTTTCAAACCATTGCTGTATAACAGACAATAAAGTTATGATTTGTTTCCCCTAAGGTTTGCGCAGGGGTCGCTGAATCACGGAATAACGTAAGGAGTGCTGAGGTCCCAAATGGGGCTAGGAACCATTTAACAGTGCGGGTCAGCAACTAGGGGAAGGAAAACGGTTACGGAACACCACTAGACATATTTCCGCCAATAACAAACCTGCTAGCTTGAAGCAGGCTAAGTGTATTGTTTGTGTTTGTCATGCCAAGTGTGTCAAAACAGTGAGGTAATGGTCATTTTGAAGGTGGTTGAATAGAAAACATCCAGCTTAGTATCACACAAATGCCACAATGGGTAAGTGTTTATGTCGCTGTTAATAAACATGAATCAGCAAACAAATTATTCCGGCTAATGCTAGCTAAAAGGCTAACGCGGTGATTAGTGACATGCTCCTTTAGCACGTAGTCATGTTAGCTTGCTAACGATTTTGAGTTATTGGTAAATAACATGTCCTGGGGCTGATTGAGTCTCTCGTTTGGTGGTCAGATAGTCCGTTTATTAGCCATAACTTGTCCTAAAGAGAGCAGCCACAGTTTTCAGCCGGTTCAGATAATTTCCTGACCGGGAAGCGTTCCGCAGATTTTCTCCAGGTGAGATAACATAGACATAAAAATGGCAGTGTATCTGTATCAATGGAGATTTCCATGTCCACCACCAGCAACCACGTCAAATAATAATTGTATTATCGTGCAGGTTATTTCTGTAGTGGTAATAAGGACGAGAAGTGTTGCAATAATTTATATAAATATTTGTTGTGTTTATAATGTTTTTACAATGTTCCTGTGTTTATCTAACTTACATATGACCGCTGTCATAACACTATACTTACAACATACTATATAACATAGGCTTTGGTTTAATTAGCTTGTATTTATCATTTATTTAAGATTAAGTGTATGTAGTTATCTATCCCATCTCATCTTTGGAGATCTTCTGGGTTATTATACTTTTTGTAGGCTGCTGTATATGTTTTACCATTGTATTGTGCTTCAAGATGTTGGTGGGAATACATGTCAAAACTTTGGTTTGTTGCTGATTATGTGTCTAAATAACCCCACAAAGTATGAGTCATGTAAATGACACAAAATATAATTAATGTCATTTATTATTTATTATTTATTTATTCACACCCAGATTGTTTTAAGCAGTTGATCTCCTTCAGTTTAGTCTACAATGTCACAAAGATTCATGTCAGCCTAAATCCTGACAATTACCTAGGGAGTTACAGGGAAACTGGGATTAGATATTGTATGTTTACACTTTGCTACATCACTTTTATGTCTAAGGGGAACAGAAGATTACAATTTGCATTAGGCATGGCTATTTAACCAGCAAATTAAGCATTTGAAAATGAAACGTTTATAGTTACTGCAAGTAATTTAATTTAACGTTGGTGTATTTTTCCGTTATCCTTACAGATCAGTACACACTGCAGATTTGCAAAAGGAAGATGTTCTCAGTGTCTCACAAGACGGTCTTTGTGGTGGACCACTGTCCCTACATGGCAGAGTCAAGTCGTCAGCAGGTGGAGTGTGATGTGTTGACAAAGAGTCGAGCTCAAGGGGTTATTCCTTTGGCCCCTGTGTCCAAGTCCCTGTGGACCTGCGCTGTGGAGTGCTCCATGGAGTACTGTCGGATCCTCTACGATATTTATCCAAGGGACAAACTGGTTAGCTTGTTGTTGTTTTTTTGTTCTTAACTCAGGTTGAAATGTTTTAGCTCAAGCTGTTTCTCCACCACTCAAATCTTAAGTGAAACAAGCACAAAACAAGTGTGAATTTGGACATTGTTGAAATAGACTAGTTGAGGTCACTAAGGGGAAAACCTAACGTATGAAATATGCTTAGAAAGTTTTAATCAATGTAGTTACAGTGAACCAGTGACATCAACACTGCCATTAACATTTTCTGCTACCTTTTTATTTTACAGGTTAATTACATTGTGAGTGATTCAGAGTTCCACATCTTGAACAGTTGGAAGCAGGAAGACCAGAGCACTCATGAGGTAATCCACTGCCCATAAAAACTCAGTCACACACTAACAGTTATAACTTGAACTGTTAGTGCACAGGAGGTCCTACAGTGACTATCATTGCATTTTCAAGCTGCGTTTTCAACTGCTCCGATTTGCCACATACTGGCAAAGTGCAACATTACCAGTAAACATCAGTGACCACATTTTTGCAGAACTCTTCTTCAGAAATGGATTTGCAACATGTTTATGCAGTTTCTCCTCCCCCTCTGGCAGCTCATGTCAGCTCTGGCAGCTGTTGGGCCACCTAACCCACGTGAGGACCCCGAGTGTTGCAGCATCCTGCATGGTCTGGTTTCTGCAGTGGAGTCGTTATGCAAGATCACAGAGCTGCAACACGAGAGACGCACCACTCTGATGGACACCGCTGAGAGAGTTGCCAATAGGGGTCGTATTATCTGCCTAACCAATGCTAAAAGGTAAACACTGTCATTAACATGACGGACAATCAACAGCAACCATCGGCCAGATGTTGATGGATTCTGCTAAAATCAGTATGTCAAGTGCTTTTAACACTTTGTTCACCTCATTTACTTATATTGAGGATTAAAATTAGTACAAACACTTTATAATATAATGCAGTCCAATACAAAAACAGCCTTAAAATTTTCACAAATCCAGTATTAATCAAATGACTCTGGTATTGGATTGCATAACAGTGTACAGATGTTTCTTTTTTCCTGGTCATTCAATGTACAATGTGTGCTTATGGCTGTAAGCCAATTTAAGATGGTAAATAATACATACTTCTCCCTGTTCAAGTGGAGATGATTGTTCTATATGGAGCTAACAGGGGTGATGGGAAGCCCAGAAGAATAGAACGGAAAAGCACAATGTGACGCAAAATTACATTTAGTTTCAAATTCACTCTTTGTTAGTAAATGTACGCAAATATGTACCAGCAACTCTGTATTGTCACTGTTTTGTAATTTACATGTACTTTATGTGTACATGTATGGTCTTATGGTCTTCATTTAGCCTATTAGTTTATATTCATAAATGAAGCTCTTGGTATGTGTTATGTCATTGAAGACTGTGCTAATGCAGTGCTCTTTTTGTGTTTTATCGTACAGCGATACTCATGTGCGCATGTTGGAAGACTGCATCCAGGAAACCATTTTAGAACAAAACAAGCTGGCAGCAGGCTCAGACAGGTCAGTATCAGATGATGTGTAAAGAAATGTGTCACTCACTTGTTAAAATGATTTAGATTTTAATGTGGCTAAAGTAGGCTGAAATACAGTGTTGATAATTCTCTCATACTAGAATCTCATACATATGTGACACGGCGTACACCACAGTGATTTTGCAGCAATTCTTCACTTCTGGAAGGTGATAAATGACTCAGATTTGTTTTCTTACTTCTCACTCATGGTTGTGTGTTTTAGGCTGATGGCCATCCAACAGTGTGACCTGGTTCTAGTTCACATCCACCCACAGGGGGAGGACACGCTGGTGTCTGATCGACCGAAGAAAGAGGTGGGTGCTAACAAGCAAGCTCGGTGCTAAGTTTCCTGAAAACCACCATCATAGTTTTCACTCTGTCGGGTCATAAAGACGAATCAGAGAAAGGAAGACTTACTCATGAGGTTGTGTGAAAACGTGACACTTAATGCTGGATTTAACACCATGTCACAGCTGTTAGTTCTAACGCCATCTTCGTCTCTTGTTGTCTCAGATCTCCCCTCTGCTCACCAGCGAGGTTCACAGTGTTCGTGCAGGGCGGCACCTGGCCACCAAACTCAACATTCTGGTCCAGCAGCACTTTGACTTGGCCTCCACCACCATAACAAACATCCCCATGAAGGTAAGGGGCTGCTTGCCCTTCGCCTGGCCTTGCACATGCCTCGCCAAGATTAAAACTCACATTAACTTTTAAATATTTTTTTCTTTTGCTAGTACGAAAATGTTGTCATGTCTAGAATGCCGTGAACCACTCCCTCTTTTTACTTGATTGATTGCTTTGTTTTTTCATTTTCTCTCACAGCCTTCACACTTTCTTTTGCTTGCTTAATCTTTATGTATGCGCCCTTCCTCACCTATAATTACTCATGAAACTTAACACTCTCATCTTTTTGTTTATCTCATCTGCATGTTGATATGACTGTGAATCTGCTGCTGGTTTCATGCTGTATTTTCTGTTTTGCTAGCCCACATTAAATGTTTGCGACCAGGTTAGTACTCTTATCACACACACATCAAAGTGAGGAAGGGTCAGAGTTTACACCACATAGTGTGCAATATATGTTTTGAGCTCTACTGTTGCAACAGGCTTACAGTGTCATTCATTTATTTTGATGTGACAGTGGGTCTGCAGATTTGCTGGTGAGGTTCCAATAAAGGACAGGCAACTCTGGTCTCACATGGACACCCAGGGGATGCAGAGTTTGGGGTCTGCTAGAAAAGCCTGCACACCTGAAATTAACTTTTTTTTTTTTTTTTTTTTTTTAAATTAAATGATGTAATAACTACATTGATTCACCATTTGTTTTAAAAGAATTCAAATTGCTTGGGAAAATCACTATCTGTTTCGAGATAGTGTTTCTGCCAAATTATGATTCAAAAATGCTAAATTTGAAAGTTGCATTCAAGTGTTTTTATGTCCAAACATCTGTGACCAGCGTTGCCTCTTCTGAGTTATTGAATACTTTCAGTGTCTGTCAGGTGTTTACACCTTAAAAGTTGTCCAAACTTTCCCCTGGTCTCTGTTTCCCCCATCAGTTTCCACTCATTCCCCCTTTAGTGTCTTGGTGTGGTCCATTGTGCTGTCTGGATAACTAGTTTTATTTAAACCTGACCTTTAAATATTTAAACATGATTCCACCTTTAGTCGTCCTAAAACTGCAATTTTTCCAAGTGTAGAAAGTTGTCAAATTCAAAACTTGTGATTAAAGAGTTTGTTTTTAGATCAGCGGTTGCCTTCCCATTTTTGGGCTTGGGGCCCAAACTATATAAAGCTGGTTTTGTAAGATTTGGAATCCATGATTTATGTCAAACAAGTGTAGGCTGTATTGTGTGAATTTAAGGACATTTGCGTTAAGCACTAGTCTCTGATGTGAATAGAAGAAAACGTACTTGAGTTACCCAAAGTGCGAAACTTTAATTTTTTTACTTTGACCATTATCATTTACCCTTTGGAACATGAAATCAGCAGTCTTACTGTGTGTGTTGTGTGTGTGTGTGTGTGTGTGTGTGTGTGTGTGTGTATATATATATATATATATATATATATATATATATATATATATATATATATATATATATATATATATATATATATATATATATATATATATATATATATATATATATATATATATATATTAGTTTGCACATTTTAAGAGCTGACTTCATACTGATCTGGATTTGTTATTGTCTCTGCGGATGGGCAGGAAGAGCAGCATGCCAACACATCAGCCAATTACGATGTTGAGCTCCTGCATCACAAAGACGCTCACCTGGAGTTCTTTAAAAGCGGTGAGTACTCAAGTTGAAAAAAATCAACCAATCAAAATGAGGCATTCGAGCAGGACAGTTGGTTCAAGTTTTTGGTTTTATTGTTTGGCCATTATAAGAAGCACTGTCAAAGTACTTCAGAAGTATTTGTTAGGAAATCAGTCTGCAGATTGATTTTATGTATGCTTGATATTTTTTTTTAATTTCCTCAATTTATCATCAAAAATTAACAACTCCTATGTTGTCTTTGTGTTGTGCAGGAGACTTGCATATGGCTGGCACCAGCACTCGAGAAAATGGACTTAAAGAGACGATTACACTGAAATGGTGCACTCCACGAACCAACAGCATAGGTGGGAACAGTCAGCTGAAGTTCTTATTTGTCAGTTGTTGAATTTGAGGGGTTTTGAGATTTAAACACCATTCAGGGGATAATATTTCCCACTTTTCCTCCTTTAGGCATTACATTTTCGAAAATGTTTAGTATGTAAAGTACTCTTGAAAATGTTATATTAGCCTAATGCCAGGTCGGCATTTTTGCTTGAAAAATCACTAAAACAATTATTTGATTATTAAAATATTTGCTGAACAATTTTCTGTCGATCGAATAATTGATTAATTGTTGCAGGTCTATTTTGAAGTAGTTGTAATTTCAGAAAAGGCATACAGTATAAGCCCTTGTTGGAAAATATTCCGTTAGGCGTTAGAGGTGTATTGTGCAGAGAAGAGAGTTAGCCATTGCAGCATTGACTGACACGACTGTGATCTGTGATGCCTGATTTTAATTGTATCTATTTGTGGTTTATTTTCCACCTCAGAACTGCATTACTGTACAGGAGCCTATCGCATCTCCCCCACAGACGTAAACAGTCGCCCCTCGTCATGTTTGACAAACTTTCTCCTTAACGGTAAACCCTCTTTTTAATCTGTCCTTTGTCCAGTTTCCTTGCCCTGAATTGATCTGCAGACTAATTGCTTGGCTTTTTGATTGACACAGGTCGATCGGTGCTGCTGGAGCAGCCGAGGAAGTCAGGGTCAAAAGTCATCAGCCACATGCTCAGCAGCCACGGAGGCGAGATCTTCCTGCACGTGCTCAACAGCAACCGCTCTACACTTGAGGATCCGCCCTCCATCAGCGAGGGCTGTGGAGGCAGAGTGACAGACTACCGCATCACTGTACGTTCAACCCACACCAGCTGTGTTGCAATATACATCAATAATCCTCAAATAGTAACTGTTTTATTGTATGTTTCAGGACTTTGGTGAATTTATGAGAGAGAACCGGCTCACTCCTGTTTCAGAATCTTCCCACGATCCCTCGGGGAAGCTGCCAGCTGAGAGGGCCAAAGCTCAGCTGGAACGTCACACTCGATACTGGCCGATGATCATCTCCCAGACCACCATTTTCAACATGCAGGCAGTGAGCAGCATGCAGAGATACTGTAGCTATTTTGGATTTTCACTCTTATTTACTTCTGCCAAAGATTTCTATCGTACAAGTGAAGCTTCCATCACACTCCAAAATATTTGGCTTGTTGTTCCCTGATGATAACATCTGCACGTAAAAGATAATCTGCCTACTAGGTGTTTCTCAAGCATTTGGACCATGCTGTTTTCCAGCTTTTTAGGCCTCCATGTTGGCATCATCCTTCAGCTCATTCCTGTGTCTGTGTGTCTTCCTGCTTTCCTCCACTAGGTGGTTCCTTTAGCTAACCTGATAGTGAAAGAGTCTTTGTCGGAGGAAGACGTTCTGACCTGCCAGAAGACGGTTTACAACCTGGTAGACATGGAGAGGAAGAACGACCCTCTCCCTATTTCCACTGTGGGATCCAGAGGCAAAGGCCCCAAGAGGTATTTATTGAATTTTTTTTTGCATCTTTTATCTTTTGTTTACCAGCAGAAATGAGCATCAACATCACAATTTCTGAAAGTAAACAGTCAGCTGAGTCACTGATGTTTCTGCATTTTTGTTATCCCCAGAGACGAACAGTATCGTATCATGTGGAACGAGCTGGAAACATTAGTGAAAACTCACGCCGGAGACACTGACAGACACCAGCGGGTACTGGACTGCATCATCGCCTGCCGCAGCAAACCCCCCGAGGAGGAGGAGAGGAAGAAAAGAGGGAGGAAGAGGGAGGAGAGGGAAGACAGGACGGAGAAAAATGGCAGCAAGGAAACGGACGACAAAAGCTGGCAGGACTCGGAGAGGTCAGTGGTGCTTGGATGTATTGCATTATGTAAATAATAATCGGAGTCGGAGGAAAAAGAACATTTGCCTAAATTGAGAATCTAGAAAAGAATCTTTACTGTCACTAAACTTTCTATTCTCTTGTGCTACACTGTCTTTTTGTTTTTAACCTGAAGACTAAAGGGTTTGCTGGATAAAGAAGATCAGGAGTCAGAGGTGATCAAGGATTCCCCGGACTCTCCAGAGCCGCCCAACAAGAAGCCGCGCCTGTCCACAGAGGAGGTTCAGCCCCCAGAGAGAGCAAAAGGTACCAACCTTCATCATACTTTTTCTGCTTAGAATAGAAACCACCCACCAAAAGTACTGTGAAGTCATGAAGAAATCATTGACAAACTAACTGCCAGATAAGGGCAGATGTCCAACTGCTGGCGGTATTCATGCTCACTCAGTGTTTTGTAGTCAAGATGGACATCAGTCATTGATTGTAGGTTCCCTCACTGATCTCATTTTGTCTTTTGGGAGGTACAGATTGTTAATGCAGATGTTTCTATAGGGTTCACAGAGTTTACATTTACATTTAAGAGTTTTAAGACCTTTTTAATACCACAGAGAAAGCAATTTAATACCTGTTTTACTGGTATGAAAATATGAAAGGAAAACCAGTAGAAATGATAAGGCCTACCATTATTTATTAAGTACATGAATGTATTGTGATTCATATCACATTTTTGTCAGTACTTCCCAGCAGTATATAACAATAATTCCTTAAAGTTATAAGTGGCAGAAAAGCACTGATAATTATCTGTATATGAGTCTGGACCAATGAGAGCTTATTCTGGCAAATACCAACTGATGACATCCCTTGTGTGTTTTTATCTGTGGCTTTGTCTCGTTGTTGCTGCAGGTCCCGTCTCGCTCCTCACCATGTGGACCAATCGCATCACTGTAGCCAATTCCAGGAAGCACCAAGAGTTTGTTGGAAGAGTGAGCTCCATCAACAACAAGTTTGAGTTGTACCAGCAGCTCAAAGACGAGAATGGGTGTGTTATTGTGAAATATGTCACTTTACAGGTTTAACATTGAATGTGTCCAATTTGCTTTCCATGTCTTACCCCTGTAGATGTACATGTACCCTTTTTAAACTTGACATTTTCCCTATTTACAGGATGGATGTTCATGAAAACGGCAAGGCCTCCAGATGATGTTTCCACAGATACATTGCTTCACCCCTGCCAAGGATGAGATTGTGGACCACAGTGTTTTTCAGACTTTGGTGCCTATACTCCCAAGGCAAGGACATCAAATAAAATAGACAGTGAACTCTTAACGAGGAATTTATAAAAATTTTTACCCATGATTTTGTAGATATGCTGTTCATATATTGTGTAACACAATAAAGCTGTCAATAGAGAATTTTGCTGTTGGCTTTTGCACAAAGTATGTTGAATGTGGAAGTGATTAACTTTCATGTCTTGTGTCATTAACTTGAACTTGGACAAAAAACCTTCAAAGTTGAGAGTGCAGTTTTTTTCTATATGAATTATATACATACACAATATATCTATGAAATTGTGAAATAATCCAAAATAGTTACAATATACAGTTTGCCACAGCACATTTTTATTTCTCACTGACGTTTTGATTTTGTTTTTATTTTATTCTGAGTGTGCTGTACATTTTAAAATTTTGAATACACTCTCATTTAATAGTTGTGAATCTGAATCATGTTTGCTTCTGTGGTACTGGAACTATGAGGTTGTTACAATTTACAAATCATGCAAGGGATTTTTCTCTATTTTTTGACGATAGCTACTTGAAAAGTCATTGTGGAGGACGAGGCTGTGGTGCCATGTGAAGAGCTTTCCTTCCTTGCTCACATGTTGATGGAAGTTGCCCCTCATTGCCTTGTGAGAGGTTAATCCACAGTCTCAGCGGTGGTGGAGGCAGTTCAGATTGGAATAGCGGAGGCCGCCTTGGTCTTATGGCTCTCAGATCCCTGCTTCGAACTGAGAGCATCCTGCTTGCAGGCCAAATGGCGAGCGTTCTTGACCTTCTATGACCTTTGCAGAAATGGAGAACTGTAGCAACGAGGAGGACGATCAGGATGAGAAGGCAGACGACGAGGAGAGCTGTAAACATGCCAGTCATCCACTGATAGTAGTTAATCTGTTGTGAGGTGGCAGTGATAGCTGGAGATGCAGATACATAGGTGTTAGAGGTGGGACTGAGGGAAGTATTGGTGCCTAAACCTGGAGTCAGGGTAGTGTGGACAGCAGGGGTAAATCCATCGAACATGGGAGTGGAAGTAGTGGAGAAACAGTCTTGTCTGAAGCTCACAGTTCCAACTTTAGTGATCAGGAACTCTGGAAGCATTGCTTCTCTAAACGCAGGGTTAACTGATCCATCTGCAGACCTCATTGCGAACCACATGCTCCGTATTTGATCAACATGGCACCGTCTAAGTCTGTCATGACCCATCCCACACAAGCTGTAGTTGTACCAGGACACCACAGTGGACCCAGGCCTTATGGAAACAACAGAGAGGTTGTGTTTGCTAGAGCTATTAAAGAAGCGAGACAGTTTTGTCAGCAATAGTTCCACCCTGTGGCGGTGACGGAGAATGGAGTGAAGACTGCGTTGAGCTGTCAGGGTGAAAATGTGACAGGGGTCGACGGGGCTACGACTGAGATCCAGGGTCACAGGCAGCCAGGTGCTGAGGCTCTGTCTGTCCCGGGCGGCCAGTAGGAGGTACTGAGGAGCAAACTGGAGGTCCACCTCCAGAGGAACACCGTGAAGCTCCAGACCGTCCAGTGCCAACCACGTACCAACGCTGATGGGAGGCCCATCAATCAACCTAATATCCAGGGAAAGAGCGTCTGCCTCACCATCTTCTGGGTCTAGGAAGGTTTTAGGTGGGATTGAGAAGTGGAAGGGGAACCCAACAGTGGCCATCAACACTGGAATAGACATCAACACTTTGGGTGGGAGATTCATGGAGCCTGAAATATACATAAAATAAACAATGTTTAAATTATTGCTCAGAAATAGTGAATAAACATGTCTGTAAACAAACAAACAAAAAAATAAATTTGATATTTCAGATTTATAGATATAGAAATGTTCGTTTGCAAAAACAAATTCAATGTTGGATGTTAAAGGTACCCTGTGGAGTTTTTGACCACTAGTAGCAGTATGGAGCAATGTTTTGATGCGTGGGGTCCTGTTTTGTTAGTATTTTTTGTAGAGGTGCAACGATTAATTGATTGACAAAAAATGTATTTATTTATTTAATGGAATTGCAACAGTTTTGATGATTGATCAGTTGTTTTCATAACTTTTTAAGCAAAAATGCCAAATATTGATGGTTCCAGCTTCTCAGATGTGATAATTCGACGCTTTTCTTCGTAATATATAATAGTAAACAGAACATGTTTTCTGACATTTTGCAGACAAAACGATTAACTGATAATAAAAAATAATTGGCAGATTAATCGATAGTGAAAATAATTGTTGGTTGTAGCCCTAATCTTCTGTCGCACACATTAGGACACACATTCACATACAAGCTGCAATACATTTTCCTGCCGCAAGTTTTACACTATTCCACTTACTGACAGTTGGTGGCGGTAACGCGCCAAAAAATTTAGCAACACAGCAGGAAAGGCTGCAAGGCAAGCAAGCAAACATGGATGTAAACAATGTAGATTTCAAATGTTTTAATAGGGGGGACATGCACTCAACAAGTTTGTCAGGTCTAAAAGAAAAGATTGGTGAGAAACACTGAATGTAAACAAAACTTTGGTTACAAAAAACAATTCCACAGGGGACCTTTAATGTGTTTTCTTAAAACGTTGGTTTTGTTTCAAATACTTTCTACTCTTATTGGGTACATAATAAGTAATAACTAATAAAAAAGCACTTTATGAATGTATTTATTTATTTCGTCAGTCTTTCCGAGAGTATATTTAGGCTTTTTATGCAAAAAAACAATGTATTTGGGTAAAGATTGCCTCTAGTGCAACAGACATGTTGGCAGCTGTCCACTACAACCAGTTTCTCTAGTGCAACTGAGATTTACAGGAAGTTCCTTGCTCAATGGTAATGGTACCCTTGGTACTTACTTGAGATGGAAGGTGTTGGCTGGACTGAGCTCTGTCTTCTATATAAGGAAAGGCCTACAGCCTGTAATGATGTTAATAATGTGGTTGACATCCCATAAAATCGACTGAAAGACATGCTTAGAATCTGCTGTGTGGGACGTCCTTTTGTGATTGGCCCACTGCTGTCTGTTTGGCAGATTAACAAGGAATTCTCTATACGGACACAATTGCCACTGAGGGCAGATGTGTTCGCTGCTAATGATGTGTATGTGATTACTAAGAAGCCACTCGCTTCTAGAGAAGGAAGAGTGTCTGAAATGTCCATTTGTGGTGTAGCTGTTACGTGGTTTATTTCTGTAGTCTTACTGGCAGACAGATGCATCGCTGGGTTTGACGTCTGGGTTGAAAAGAATTGTTCACTTGAATCAGACATTAAAAACTGTGATGGAAAAACAGTCCAGTGCTTCCCATCTGGTGAATAACCTGTCAAAAAGTCCAGAACGTGCTCCACTGTGTTCTCGAGGTCGGTACGTCTGATTTGAGGGGTACAACCATTTACATACACATGATCCTGTGCCACAGATTGGCCACATAACGGGAATGAAGGATCAAGAGTCTGCATTTGATGAATGAAGGATGTAGTGTAGGGCTCCTGAACAGCAGAGGGAGCAGTTGGATCAAAATAGACATTGGACACTAGTCTAGCGCTTTCAAATACTGAAAGAGGAACTGGACAGGTCACACTAGGGCTTGGTGCAATTGTAGTCAGGATTGCTGTATTTAAATGCACGCTTGTTGTCATTCCAATGACTAAGGATATGTGGGAAAACACAAATAATGGGACAGAAAGGATATGATGGGTTTTAGTTAAAGCAATGTTTACTTGAAGAACCCAAGATGGGTATGTTGGCTGTAGGGACTTCAGTAAAATGTCTGAGCTTAATGTCTGTATTAGTGCATTTTGATCAAAACACAATTCTGTGCCTATTTTTGACTGTAAGTATATTTCAACTTTGTTTTCAAGATTTCTTTGCAAAGACGAGACACTAATATCAGGTAGCAAAGATTTTGAGAATGTCTGCGACAGTGGCATCGTAAACGATGATGCTTTGAGAGACTCTACTGTAAATACTGGATTTGTAATATGGGGTGTCTCAAGTTGTCCACTAAAAAAGCCAAGCTCAGAAGGTAAAGCTGGTGTAAATGTCATCACTGAGGGCTCCAGCAAGGACGTTGAGAGCGAAGACTCCAATTCGGTTTGTCCAGACAGTGTCAGCTGACCCGTTAATGTGACCGATGACACGTCCTGAGTTGTTACATTTAGCTGAGACATTACATCCTGATTCATCGCAGACAAGGCTGAGGACAGATGTTGGGTTGTATCAAAGTGCTGAGTTATTGATAATTGCTCAGCCATTAAATATGAGGTCGGTGACACATCTGGAAACAGCTGAGTAGACGGTATTCTGTTTGATGGTGGCTGTGACTGTATTGTCTTTAATCTGGAGTTCAGTAGCAGGACCTCACTAAAAGTCTCTGTTAGAGGTGGGTGAGAAACAGATGGGAGGTTATAAAGTGTTGGTTTGGCAGTGTGGTGATCTTTAATAGGCCCTTGGTTATAGATAATGTGACCTATGAAAGAGAAAATGCAAGTCAGTACAATGGAAAAATATTCCATGAATGCAGTAAATCATCAAATTAAATAAAATCATCACTACTGTTGTCTGGGATTGTTTATGGATGTACTTAATTTATCCATTCTTTCATTCAGCCATCCTTTCACTGATATGCAGTCATACATTAGTTGGTTTTCCCACCAACATAACGAGCTAACAACTATTCATTGTATTCAATCACCAAACTTACAGCTGCTATACTCATTTTTTTTAATATTAACAATGGATCAAATGACTATGCATAATGTGAAAGGGTTCGATCACAGACAAACTCACAGAGAATTGTCAACTCTGCAGCTCTATGGAGTGTTTAATGGCCCACAACATTTCCAGATGCTCTAAAAACCCACTGCACACTACATGCCCAGCTCCAAAAGGTAGATATGCTTCATTCAACCAATGTCGGCAAAAGAACAGCAAAACCTCCACTTATTCTGACTTGGGAGTGTTCATACATTATTCCAAGATGGTTACCCCCACTGCCAGCCTTGTAGTCACATCATTTAAATAGCCTTAATTAGCTTTTGCAGTGTTGTCACTGCTGAAGTGAAATCAGATACAAACTGCTCCATTTTAAATAACTGAATTGATTATATTAGTGTTAATATTGGATTTTTATCTAGATGTAACTGCCATCGATGGTGGCTTTGCAGCCATTTTGCTGTTTGTTGACACTTTCTTTTCAACCAGTCGGAGATATCATCGCTGTCAGAAATTTCCAATATCCCCGACTTCTGGAATTACAACTCGGAGGCTGACCTGAAAGTTATTTCCAACTTGGTTGCTTGTTATTAAGGTCTAAACAACATAACGTGAACACAGCAATAGACAGTCAGTGACTAGCAGGTAAACACAGTGGAGAATTTAGCTGCTAAAAGGGAAATGAATATTGGACGTAGATTGATCATGTGGCCAGAAACATGACACCAAATGAATGCCAATGTTGCTCTGTATCTGCTGCATTTGTGAATAAGCAACTGTTTGCTAACAAGTTCGCTATAGCAACCTAAAGGTGTAGCATTTGCAGCTTGTTTCTGCTGTCTCCAAGTGTCCAAAATATAATTTAATGTAGTTTTAAATACATTTTTTCATCCACTTTCATCCACTTGATTTATAATTCATAATGTATGTCTTCATGTGATCCTCAACATGACATTCAACTCTAACATAGTCATTTGTTTTCTATGTCATTCATGCTTCTCATATTTCCATCACTACATTGGCCCATATGTTCTTCTATTCATTCACCCATTGAGCTCCATTCTGTGGGCTCCCCTTCAAACAGAGATCAAGTCATTACAACATATGACTTGAATGACGGAGCACCCAGAACAATCCCATATAGTCATATAGAAGTCAGCGGCAGCAGACTTACCCAGTGAGCTCACTGTGGGCTGACTTTCTGAGTCAGTGTGGCTGGCTCTATGAGAACCAGACCAGAGGGGGGATTCCTTCGGGTGGGGTCGGAGGGTCAGACGGGTGGTGAGCAATTTTCTGTCGACTGCCTCATGTGTCAGCGTGGAAGTGACACCGTAAGAGGCTGGGGTCAGTGGCAGTGAGAGGTAAATACTGTGCAGTGTGGATGATGGTAATGATGGATCTGATGTGACTTCTGATACTTGTTCACTGCAGCCAGTCGCCTCTACATGAGGTTTTATTTTCGAGGCAGAAAGCTCAGTTTGCTTGATATGTTCCTGAGATTTGTGAACTGAAATCCGGTTTGGAAGAGTGCAGCCAGGTTCCACACTGGTTGACATGTGCAAAGTTGTCAAAATAATGTTGCCAGTAAATGCTTGTCGCTCCAGGAAAGCATTAACATCCTTGCTGTATGGGTGCCAAGTTGTCTGCTTGATAGAGAAAAGAAAATTTGAGGACACCTGTTTTTTTTGCATGTGATTTGTCTCTAAAATAGCGATAGGCATCTCAGGATTAATGTCAGAGTGATACATGAGCGTCTTACAAGCATGCAGTGCAGAAGTAAACTTGAAAACCTTCTCAGGTGAATCTAGGCAAATATCAGCCTGTGGGCCAGAGTGCTGAAGTAAAAATCCTTTGGTGACAGAGATGGCGGTATTTTCAGTTGAATCATCTGCGTGTGTTGGCTCCAGCCTTGTCCCCACATGGTTCATATGTAATAAGATGATCGACAAACTTGGTTCCAGCTTGGTCAAAGGAAGAGAATATATGTGTGAATGCTCTAGTTTCGCAGTCTGATGGACCTGAGTTGGCGTTGGAACGATCATATTCCGAATAGGGGTACATTTTAGCCTTTGCAAGTCTCTCTTAACTTTACGTGGGACCCCTCCAGGTGCACAAAGCACCCGCCATCCAAAAACAGGAGCTTCCAGTAACCTTGCCAACCCTCCTGCTGTCACACTGTATTCCAGTACCTTGGCTAAATCAGACTGTCGTTCCTCTCCTTGACATCCGACACGCCACAGAAGCTGAGCAACATCTGCTGAGACATCTTGTTTCTCATTACCACGAGTAATTTTCTCAGCAAGCCCACCTTGCCTACAAACTCTGAACTTCTCTTGTTGTTGTATGAAGGATTTTCTTCTTGAAAATAGGTAGACAAAGCCCAGTGGCAGGCGCAGGTAGTCAGCCATGATGGTGGCCAAACGGATACGCTGGCTGGCGTCAAGAGTCACCGGGTTCAACTGAAGTAGAAGGTTAGCCCAGATGGTCATTTCCCCCTGAGAGCAGGACAGTGTATTCCTATTAGACCCAGAGACAAAGTAAAATCAGATTTTCAATTATTTTAAAGGATAAGTCTGTCGATATTCTGTATTTTTCTTATTGTCAACAAATCCCATGAAAAGACCAAACGAACGATGAACTGATCCTACTAATAAGTATCGTCTGTGCAGCCAAGTCTGATGTAGTTAATTTCTTGTGGCATAGATGTCCAATGAGCCACACTGTCGCGCTGGGTGACTCGATCCTACATACACTGTCCTAATGTTGTAAATACTCACCAGTGAGCCGCCGACAAATGCTCTATTTACTCGTGTGGGAGTGACGTTTTCTAAAAAAGTACAGTGCCCAGTTAAAACTATATATTTGTGACCTTTTTTTAGCTGCCTGCATTAACTGCCATGTTTTGGCCACATAGAGGCAGCACAACAAGCTGTAAAAACAAAATAAAAAACATTGATATATTATCACCTTATAAAGTTGATATGTTAAACATGTCAGCTAACAGTTTCCCATTTAATCATCCATCACATGGAACAACATTAGCATTCAGGAGCAGGGTTTGTGCCCACTTGATAAATGTAACATTCACTCTCTTTTTAGCTCTGTGGGTTTGTTGCCACGAGCGATCCCCCTTCACATTATTCATAGCCATTTATTTTATTCTAAGAGCCAAAAAGCATTCTGATGAGTGGAAAACACTGTCATTGTCCTATCGCTAGGTCCATTTAGCATTTTCTGTGTTAGTAGCCTAGTCAAACCACTGGGGTACTCAAATACAATATTCAATACACAATACTACAATACAAAACATTCAAATGCAGGAAAAGATTTGTTTTGGTCTATATATCTCAGCACACAGTTGGCTTTGTAAAGTGTAAAGAACCTGCAGTAAGTCTTCCCCATGTGCTATAAAGATCAAGAAAAAATGGCTGCATACTTCCACCCCTCATTTCCTGCCCTCTTACCTTGCTGGGTTCTTGTCAGCCACTGTTCTGTTTAGGATGTGCAGATAAAAGTAGGCAGCACGCTGCTCTCCAATAACAGACACTTTAAAGTGGTATATCCCACAATCCTCAGTCAGAGCCAAGCCAGCTAGACAGCTAGTCTGTCGCCAAAAAACCATCCAGTGGGGCAAAGTGCTGTCTCCATCAGCCAGAGATAGCTGGGGGGAGAGGAGCTTATATTAGTAGTTTGAATTTAATATTTTTTTCATGTATGCTTGTTTGTGTGTGTGCAAGCTGTGGCCACACTGCTTCTAGATTAAAGACACATCACTTTTCAACAGCATCCCTGCAAGAAGGTCTGCAGGACTATACTATGAAGCCATCAAACTCCACTTCATCATCAGATGTAATGAACACCCACAAGCAAGCGTGTGCAATTTGGGACACTAATCACTGTGCAGTATCACATGATGCAGACAATCATTTTATGATTGCAGGTGTGTGCGTTGGGGTTGGTACTGCTGTGGGAGATAAAAAGCAGAACAAAACAAAAAACCCCTAATTGTATTCACTGCCATTCTACGGTTGCCTTCCTTCTGTCACAACATAAAAACAGACTCTCATTGTGACATTGAGGACGCTGACCAAGCATTCCCACACAATCCTCATACTTTATGAGTGTGTCGAACCTGGCACATAGCTGTGTGGATTCAAATGTGTAATATGTTGATGTCAGCATATTAAGGAAGCCAAGAACTAAGCCTGAATGAGGCTTTAAGGGGCACTTTGCAACCTGGGTTTTTGCCTTCCTGGGCAAATTTCTCCAGGTGCTGCTGACCCCAACTCCATTACACTATATAAATGAGGGAAATCACGAAAAACACAATATGACCCCTTTAATCAAATAGTAACACATGAAAGATATTCCAAAAATGACAAAATAATTGATAAAGTGCCTCGCTAACTTTAAACTTATATCAATTTGGTATGCAAAATGAATTTACTTTGTAGACATATCTGCCCAAAGATTTGTCTTTATTATCTTCGAGGAATGCTCGGCTCACCTGGTAACGCTTCGTGTGTCCCGGGGTTGCTGGGATGGGTAGTTTAAAAAAGAAAGGGGATCCTGCCTCAGACGTAAAGTTGGGAAAGCCACCGACTTCAGTCGTTATAGGACAATGTTGCATTAAACTTTGATTGTGCTTCACATTCTCCAGCAGCAGCAACACTTTGAGGTAGAAGTCCAGGGTTTTACATGACAGGGTGATCTTTCGGTTAAATGGTCCAGGGTGCTTGAGGTCATCCATGTCCTGTTACTACGGGACTGAATTCGAGGTAACGCTTCATCTCACTCTACCACTCTCGTTTTTCACTTCGATCTTTTTCTTTCTTGTAAGGTAAATAAATCCTGAGAGCGCTGGTGTTCTTTTTTAGTCTCACCAGATATCCAGAATGTCATTTAATATGTTAATTATGGCAAAATGTATTCCACGCATCCATTATTCTGGTTGATTTTCAACCAGTCCACTTAAATGTTGCTCAGGAAAATGTAGATTTCATGCACAAAAAGAATCTGCATTGTAAAGCATTGGTACCATCTATGAAATCCATGGGAGCCAACCACCTCCAACACGTGGTAATGAACATTTTTTGCAGGCTGAAAGTTTTCATAGTATTTCCAGCCTTTTTCATCAGTCATGTCTGTGTCCTTTCTTACCATTGCACTGTACTGCTGCTCACTGAGGAATGCACCCAGTAGTCCTATAATGTCTCTGTTGTCCGCTTAATCAGGTTAAAAAAGATCAAAATTCCAACAGAATACGTGTAACAAGGCAGGGACATCTTCACATAAACGCTTTACAATGAATCACCAACAACAAACGTGTGTGTTTACAACAGGGCAGAACCTGATCCTCAAAGCAGTCATTAACAGAGCTCTTTCTCTGTTGATACTGCATGTTGCTGGAGGTCCAGTTACAAGTCAGTGGTGGTTACTAGGATACCTGCAATGCTACCAGAAACTCTATCAATTACTTTTGCGACTGAAGGTCACAGATGGCTGATGTCACTTCAGCCTCTTAGTGCATCAGATCAGAAAGTGCAGACTATTTTTGTGTCAGGAATGGCACTCAGGCATTTCTTGGAAAATTCTTTTTGAAGTGATGTGACATGTTTTGTCTAAATTGTGAATGTGCGCATGTGAGTGATGACTTTGACTGTTGTGCACACTTTAAAGCCTCTGAAAACATGGCTTCACATCTCAAGTATTTATCTATAACATTAAATATTCCTGACTAAATACGCAACAATGAGTTAAAACAAGTCAAAGTCTATAGCCATGCTAGCGGTTCTGTTGTACTAAGGCAAAGTGGCGCTTTGAGCTAAATACTAATGTCAGCATGCTAACATGCTCATGATGACAATGTTAACATGTGGATGTTTAGTAGGTATAATGTTTACTAATAAGCAATAAAAACAAAGTACGGCTGAGGCTGGTTGGAATGTCACTAGTTTTGAAGGTATTTGGTCATAAATAACAAATTAAATTTTTGGCCTGATGATGGCGCTAGGTGAAAAGTTGGGGGAACACCAAAGTGGTTACAATTCATTCCTGAGGGACATGAATGTCTCTATCAAGTTTTGTGGTAGAGAAATTCTGTCTACTTTAGGTTCTTGAAATAAAGCTGAAATCACATAACTGTGAATACAAGGTTTTTATTCATGTACACAAAGAGAGAAGACCCCTTACATGAAAATCACACAGCAAATCAAGCCGACTATGCTGAGTAACAAACAACTTCCCATACTCCACGCATCATATCGATTCTTCTCATAACAAAGTCATTTCTCATGCCTGGTTTTGACTGCTTGATGCATATACACACACATACAGACTTCACTCTGTACCTAGTTAAAGATTGTCTTCTCACAGCAGAGCAAAAACATTTTTTCCACTTGAAAAGCACTCAGTAAAAATGCATCCCCCTTGTTAACCTGCCATCCCCCCCTCTCCATCCCCCAGTAGCAGAGAGTGCAGGGGCAGAGGGGTTGTTTAGTTGAATATGTCAGCCTGACTCATTGATCCTTTATCTGACTGAGGTTTGTGCAAGTTACAATCTATGGCCCAGTCCATGGCTCTGAAATATTAGTGGCCTAACTGTGCTGTGTATTGTTAAATCCATGGCACTTAACAAATCACATACTGAGCACCAAAGTCACAAGGACTCATCCTCTAGGCACCATGGATATTTGTTCCAAATTTCATGGCAATCCATCCAGTAGTTATTGAGATATTTCTGACTGGACCAAAGTGGTGGACCCATTGCCATCCCTAGAGCCACACTGCTAACCCTAACCCTATCTTTGGCTTTTGGTCTCTTAGGTCAGACAACACAGGTAAAGTGAAGACATCAACTTGGACTCCAGAAAATTTTAACTGGCATTTTTCAATGTTTTCTGACCATCTTATTGACTAAATGACTAATCGATAAGATTAATAGTCGCAGCCTTACTGTAGTTAAGTGAATGGTACCCAATGGCTGCCTGGAAGGCAAGAAAACACATTTAAAAAATCAAAACACTATGACATGCTTAAATCCAATGTCAGTGTACGCAATTTGTAGTAAATTGCTTAAAACACACAAAACACTGATGTGGTTCTTGAAGGGTTTTTAGGTTTTTTAGGGTTAAGTCACTCACATTTTATATTTTCACACTTGGATCCACATTTTGGCTAAATAAAAGTAACTTGATGGCTTATAAAATTATTTCCCCTTATTTCAGGCATCAGAAAAAACGATTATTGTGGTGGTTAAAGTATTAGTCCTCCTGTGCGGACTGATGGGAGCAGGCCAGACCATGACAACGAGGTCCGTTGAGAAGAATAAGTGATGCTGAAATGGACACAAACATATATTACATGGCACCAGTCCAAACAGATGTGGAGGAAAAGGGCAGACTGAATAAAGAACAGTCTCACTTATCGTCCCAAGGAAGCAATGACGATGGGAAGAAAAAATGCACTTTCATACAGCATGTGGGTGGTGTTTAGAAAGGATTTCTTTATGAGGTTCAAATGGGCACCTATAATAATTTCTGAGGGGATTGCTCTGTCAGAGTGAGTTGTTTTAACATTCCTTTAATGACAAAACTTTTCAAAACTGAAAATACACGTGATAATATAGATATTTCGTTGTGTGTAGTTAATTTCTTTGTATGTCTTGTTTTCTTTTAGGGCAGGGCACAGCATTGAGCGTATGCCAGGACACTGTGCATTTTAGGGAGACACACAAGCAGCAACCTTAAAAGGGGCACCCCAGTGATTTAGCATTGCACTTAAATTAACTTGGAGGACTCACAAGAGATATTAAAAAAAAGAGTAGTCAAAAGGTGTGCAGCAGAGGCCGAGATATCCTGACTTTTAGTTTGGCTAAAACACCAAAAACACTGGATCCTACAATCCCCCTAATGCAACTTGACAATTAACTTTTCAATGCTGTGAGCACCATAAACCAAGTTCCTTTCATCTCCACATTGGAGGGAAGCAGAAAGCGGAGCATGTGCCATGTATCAAGGCTGAGTCCGTGCCACAGCGGCGCGGGTTCGAATCCAGCCCGGGCCCTTTACTGCATGTAATGATATCTCCCCTGCCTTTCCTGTCTCTACCAAATAAAGCAGACATGTCAAAAAATCTTAAAACAAACAAACAAAAAAAAGCGAATGAAACCAAAACTATCTGCATAGCCAGATAACATTAGAGGTAGGTGAGAAAATATAATATGTTGTGATTTGGATGAACCAACCCTTCAAGTTCTTCAGAATAAAAAAAAAATCTTTTGCCAAATCACTGTTTTCACATTTTTAATTTGACTTTTTGTCAATTATAAACTTTTTGTCAGTAATAAACAACAACTTCTATTAAAATATCAGTGGCTCACACAAACCCTTAAGATTATCTGTGCTATGTTTTTGGAATGGTAGCTTTGCATAGTTAGAAAATAATGACTAAGCTGGTCCTTTATGCATTAATGGATTTACTATCCTTGCTGATATATTAGCAATATTGACTTAAAGATGAGATGGAATATTTTTAAAACCAGACTGCAAGTTGCACTGTTTAAACCAGAATGACATACAATTTTACATATTTTACACTTCTTGTATTAAAACACCAGCTACTACTTTCATTTATGTGTTTGAACATGCATTTTAAAAGTGCCTTCTTGCCTGAATATTTTACCGCACTTCAGACACTGGGAAGACTTTTTGTTCGAATGGATCATCATGTGCCTCTTCTGCGCTCTCAAAGTGTGAAAGGATTTGGGACACACTGAACACCTGTAAGGACTCTCTCCTGTATGTTGGCGCATGTGAACCGTCAATAGGCACTTTGCTATGAAACCTCTCCCACAGTGTTTGCACGTGTATGGACGCTCGCCTGTGTGATACCTCATGTGTAGCCTTAACTCCCCGGAGGAGAGGAAAGCCTTGCCACATTCTGTGCACAGATAGTTCTTTTCCCCTCTGTGCATCCGCATGTGTCTCGTCAGGTGCTGGATCGAAGTCTTTCCACAAATGTGACATTTATAGCGTCGGTCTCCTGTGTGAATGCGAACGTGCAAACCGAGGTTATAAGAAGACCTGAAGCCCCGGCCACAGTGCGAACACAAATATGGTGTCTCCCCCGTGTGAATCCGGCGGTGCACATCCAGGGACCATCTGGACGAGTACTTCTTCTCACACTTGTCGCAGTGGAATGGCAGTGTGTGTGTTTTTATGTGGCTGTTCAGGGTTGAAACATCCTTGAAGACTTTCGCACAATACATGCATGTGTTTGTTGCACTCCTCATCTCAGGAGTGCACGTTTCAGCATCTACTTCCTGAAGGACGTTGTCTGTCTGAGGTTCTTTAGACTGAGGTCGGCTGGGTTCCTGGATCAGGTGCGCCTGTCTGATGTGCTGCAGAAGACCTGACACTTGGCTGTCGGAGTAAGGACACAAAGAGCAGGTCTGCAGTCTTAAAAGTGTACGATTGTTTAAATCTGAAAGAGACGAGATGATGAAGAGATTCGGTTTAAGTGCTACAAAAATGAAGTTTTTAATATAAATAATCATTTTCTGTCAAGATTATAGATTTTTAAAAGTACTAATTCTCTCAATTTCTTTCAATCTGTGAAATCAATCCTTGTAATATTACTATAGTTATTCAAACAAATGAACAAAGTCGTATGAATATGGAAATTCAGTGGGGAAGCAATTATTTTCAATGGTGTCTAAAACTGGATGCTGCCATACTTGAGCAGTTTGCAGCGGTCCGGTCATCGCTTTGTTCATCTTTTAACTTCAGGTCTTCTTCTCTTTTGCTACAGTCCTCCAGAGTTGGACTAACGTCAGTATGGTTTTCCTCAACGGGCTCCTCATCCTCCCTATAATCAAACTGCCCTTCATCTTCGCTACCTGTGGACAATTCCTGTTGCTCTGAAGCGAGTTGCTTCGAGTTTGGTTTGGGGGGAAGAGACAGCCTTGGCAAAAACATACTCTGAGTTTGAGAGTAGCCTGTGAGGAGAGAAAAAACCCATTAAAATCTGAGTAAACATGTAATATGTTGAGGTGTACATTTAATGCTAAGAGTCGAGACACTTGCGCCAATATGGGTCTTTCAATTTCACAGGGTATCTGCATACTTTAGTATAAATGTATTCATACAGTATTTAAGATTTTTAAATACTCACAGAGGGAAAAAATACATATTCAGGAAATTTCTGTGCGTATTAGCTAGCATAACATGCTATAGCTAAAGACTACAGCTTGGCAAAAACAGCAAAACCAGCAGCATACAACTCATTGGGCTTACCATTTTTTGGGTGCCAGCATAGCACCACTGCTGTTCAGATTTCATTGAAGAATCCGGTGCTTTTCAGCCCATTTAAAATATTTTTTAACAACCGGTGCCTTAAAATTCATTCATATTTACTGAGCTAAAGAGAAGTTTTTCCCCTTATCATAAACTCGTGAGTGGATGTGTACTATTAGATTTGTGACATATACTGATGTTTTTTTTTTTTTTAATGCAAAGAGCCCACGGGTGATAGTCATATTTCTTGTTCACAATTTTTGTGCTCAGCATGTCATTAAAATGCAGGAAAAACAAACAAACAAAAAAGGTTTTAACATAAAACATTTCTTATGGCCTATATCCAGTTTTGTTGTATTTCCATGGGTTTAACCACTTAAATACCAAGCATGTTTTGTAGTTAAATTTCAGTGCTGAAAAATTCAAACTCAGGCATCACTTTGAAGTCAGTAAATGTTCCAAGAAATGTTCACATTGTGTCTCTTAAGAATCCCTGAATGGTTTAGGCGGCCTAGGGCAGTTGAGTTTATTTTACTGTTTTTCTTTAACACTGTAGAAGATGACTTACATTTGTTTGTGCTTCCTGACTGTTGCTGGTGGAAGTGCAGTAGTGCCTTCAGCTGATCCGGTTCCAAAACCAGTTGTCCACATTCTTCCATGACAGAGGGGGTGCTGCTGAGCCACTCTGCAGTCTTTAAAGTGTACCCATCATAAACAAAAAAGACCATGTTTATACAACACCATCGATCATTTCCTGGCTCTTTATTCAGTATCTTGCTTGGTAACAGTTACTTTGACCAAAGCCTATTGTGCCAAAGTGTGATCAAAACAAATAAAAAATGATAAATCCCAAAATTTGCACAGAAATGATGCCATGCTTATTTTTTTAAACATTTCTATTTGCACAAAGTGTTGATACATTTAAAAATGTACAGTACCTGTTTAATATCCGGTATAGGCAAAAGATTATCCAGTGTTGAGATGAATTTCCATACTAATGTGTGCAATGTGGCTTCATACTGCTGGCCATAGTGGATGGGAAAGACCTCCTGGGAAAGAATTCACACACACACACACACGCATACATTATGTCAGGAAAATGTTCCACTGTCATATGTCCAGTCTCTCTTCTCTCATAAAGATATGATTTGAGCTACTTGCCTTATTGTCTCCATCTTAATATTTACTTACAAAAGTATTAATAGATTGATGAAACACAAGTCGCTATCTATAAAAACAGTCCGTTATCAGATACAACTTTAATTATGGTAATAGTATTAAGAATGTCTGACCTTGAAAAACATCTTTCTCTCCTCTGTGTCCTTGAGCAGAATATGAACAACCTCCACAAAGTTTGACTTTGAATTTTCCAACTCCTCCAATTCCTGTTAAGTGGTATCAAAAGCAAACAAACAAACAAACAAACAAGACAACGATAAAAATGTTGGTTCCCAAAGAGTGATTCAGGGTCCCTTTCGACCAATCAACAAGATGCATTATTAATTCCAAGTTTGATCAAAATCCAAAAACCAATCAGTCTAATATTGTTTTTCATCATATGTGCTTTCATTTGATACTTGACAACAGAGAAACACGTTGTACATCCATGACTTCAGCTGCTTGTTGACCAAGGACTTTATCCATAATGACAACCTCTGTCTTTTTGTTTCAGCAGTCTTATCTTTGACTTGCATTGCCTCGTGGTCTTATCAAAGCCCTGAGTGGTGAGCTCGGGGCTCAGCTGAGCAAACACTAATTTCTCTGTGGGTCAATAAGTAGCTCACAAACTAAATAAATAACATAAAATGAAGTAAAGAGAAGCAGAGGAGCTGGTCGGTGTCCGTAATAGTGGGAGCAGATGCAGAAAAGCATCAATTAAACATCAAGGAGAAATCTGCCTGGACTGAAATCCCAAGGGAATAAAGAAGGCAGGGAAACCGATCAAAGAGTCATTACTGCTACATGGGAACAACATAGGGCCATCCTGTGTGTCAGAAGGGAGAAGATCATTGCCTCAGGCAAAATGAGGTGGAGATCCATGGATGATGTCCTCAATGATCACTCACGGGACTAAAAAGGATTAAAAGAGGAATGCTACTTAATTTGGACTTTGAAGGGTCTGCCTTTCCCTTCTGTCTCTGACAAGAAAAACAGAGGAGCTTGTCCTACTACCATGTGACAACAACAGAACATCAGTTCAGTGTCTACCACACACAGCTAAAGCCTTGTTAAGGTGCTGAAGCTGACAAGCAGATTTTAATAACATCTATCTAATATAACCTATTCAACACTAATTATTATTCTTTAATTATGTGGGTGCCTCTTTGTAAAATAAGCTCTCTAAAATTAATTAAAAGTTCAAGCAGACGCCTAATTTAAGAGCCATTTAGAGCTCCATTACAAAATATTCTTGATATTAACATTAATGTGAAAGCTGTGCTTATACTGCAGATCCAACTGAGAATCAACACACCGCTCTGCAGCTCTATGCTGCTTTCAGTTCAGTATTCAGACACACCTGCAGACTTACCTGCTGATCACAGGTGGAGCCCATTGTGAGGTTTTGAATGACCCTCAGGTGAGGCTGCATATTCAGCAGGTTAGCTGCGCTCTCACTGCGACACAATTCCAACACCATCTGAAACAGACACCATAACAGACATATATGTTGTTTGTCTAATAATATGTGTAACCTCAAGTAAGGTTACAAAATGTTACATTGTAATGTTCTAAATAATAAAATCTGCCTAACAACAAATACACTTAAGATGTGAGTTAGTTACTGTTAGAAATCCACTACACTGACACTAAACAAACTTTTACTGTATAAATTTAAATCAAGGAACAAAGATAATTAGGAAGTTGAAATTATTTGAAATTCTTACCCTTGCCCTTAGTCTGAGCAGGAGTTGCACTTTCTCTCTGGGCGTCAGCAGCTCTGGAGTCAGCTCTGTCACCAACCTCACCAGCTCCTCCACCTTTCCATAATGTAGCACATTACAACACTGGACCACTTGCCAGGCAAAGGCACACATCAGACGCAGCGTTGGAACCAGAAGACACAATGAGGAGACGGACAAGCAGGAACCTGCAAAAGGGATAAGAAAAAGTAAAATTACAGAGCAATCATAACTTGCATATAGATGTATTTTGACAAATATGAGAAGTTCCAAACCCAGTATAGATGGTCTCCCCATAAATGTGCAATTGCAATAATTGAAAGTTCCCTGTGTTTGCGACAATGTTTGTCTAATTCCCACAATATTTCTGTAAAAAAAGGCCAGATCAGAGGAATGACTACTAATCATCACTCTCTCCTGCATAAAGTAACCTAATTCAGAACATAATTTCTAATATTTTAACCTTTAGTTTAAGTTTTAAGTTTACCATCAATCCCATAATATCCCAAAAAAAAAAAAAAATCTAGCCATTGTATTTATGGACTGAAAGCTGCACTCAGGCTCTGAGTAAACACCCTGCTTGACACATAATGTAAGTTGTAAGTCACAGTAAAGTACAAAAACTGCTTATTTTACTTAAGTCTTCCACTGTTTCAGAAAGGTCTTGCTGTGATGTCTGCAGAGATACAGGGGGTGAATCCATGACTTCAGCTGCATCTTTAGTCTCAGCCTCTGGCTTACAACGACCAAGGACTTTATCCATAATGGCAAACCATCTGCTCTTTTGCTTTTTAGAGTCCGTCTGATCCTTAACCTTTATGTATTTTTGTTTCAGCAGTCTTATCTTTGACCTGCATTGGCTGGTGGTCTTATCAAAGCCCTGAGTGGCGAGCTCGGAGCTCAGCTGAGCGAACACTCTCTCATTTCTAGTTGATCGAAGCTGCTCCTGGATGCTCTTCTCTGCCCATCGGCTGAGCAGCACTTTGACTTCATCTGATGTCCAAACAGCCCGCGACGTATCTGTTGAAAGCAATGTAACCTAGTTAATACAGTAACAGCGCTCAAAAACGCAGATAATGACCTATGTCATGAGGTTTAAAACAACATACCTTTCACATGCACATACTCTGGTGACTTAGGTTGTGTCAGCACAGCAGATGAATCCACCTCTGTAGAAGTCTCTCCACCAGGGCCAAGGACTCCTTCTAAAATAGCAAACCAGTCACATTTAACGTCCCCATATGGTTCCACTTCCTTGATTTTCCTGTACTCCTCTTTAAGGTTGTTCACTTTAAGACTGCACTGATGTGGTGTCTTGTTAAACCCCACCAACGCGAGTTCACTGCTGAGGTACCTAAAGACTTGATTGTTTGTTGCTGTGGTGAGAAGCTGTCTCTGAATGTTTGGTTGTGCCCAGAGGGTCATCAGCACTTGGATTTCATCAGGCAACCACTGGGTTTCATCTGTGAAAGTATAAAAAAGCAAAATAGAACAAAGGTGTCTTAGTTAAATTAAAAAATATACAGAAATTTAGTTAGTGTGCATTCAATTTTTCTTTATTTCTCTCCTGTGCATTCCCTTAGTTTCTCTGCTGTTTTTTATGGCCCAATAGCATGAGATGGGAGCTGAAGCTGGTCAAACGTTCCTCCCTTATGTACATAGAAAGAGGTGCTTAACTTCCAGTGGGGAGCAGCTTATGTGTTCTCTAGCAACATCTGCTGTAGCTTGTTTTAAATTGCATAAATTAAAAACAAAAAAAATCAAAGTAAAACAGAAAACAATCTTCAGATGGTGACAGCATGTGGCTGGTTTCTAGTTTTAATTTCTACTTACCATCAGTGTCCACATCCAGGACAGACTGTGACTGACTGAGCAGAGAGGGGTCTGTGGAGGAGGGCTCTGTTGTTTCTGAATGTCTTGCTGCTGCAGCCTTGGAACTGAGGACATCATCCATAATGGCAAACCATACACTTGTACGGGTGCTGTTGCTTCCACCTCTGTGTTGACCGTTTTTGATTCTCTTGTACTCCTGCTTCAGTTTTTTTATTTTCTCCCTGCACTTCTTTGGCGCTTTGTTGAATCCAAGTGATGCTAGTTTAGCACTTAGGCGGGCGTAAACTTTATTATTCCTCACGTTGAGGAGAAGCTCTTCTTGAACAGCGGGATTTGCCCAAAGTGTCAATAATGCTTGGACCTCTCTATTTGACCAACAGCACAAGGGCGTATCTGTGACAGCAAGAACGTAGATAAACTAAGTACATTTTAAGAAAGCAATGAATGATTTGAAGGCAAATGAAGTGAATTCTCAATTAAAGATGGTGTTCCACTACCACTTATTCTGCATAGCATTTAGCCTCTGACCAGTTAAACAAATTTTTCTCACAATGTATCTATCTAAAGACTTTATTTAGGTACTTTTGAAAGACTCTTCCTAAAAAATAAACTACAACACTCAGTCATCGAGTCACACGCTTCTGCCTCATCTTGTTTAGTCCTATATATTACATCAAAACAAAGCGGTGTTCAACATGAAGGCCAGTGTTTTAGAATGAACTACTAGAAGTATAAATGTGCTTTAGATAAAACTTTTTTCCCCTGTCATGTAGGAATTATTAGAGAACACAACTAGTGTTTTACAATGCAGCAACTTGCAAAAGACATTTTTCTTTATTTGACAGAATGAGCAACGTTATTTATAAGTATATTTATATCTTATCCTAAAGGTAAATTCCTTTAGCCTGGTGATTACTTGCCTTTGACTGATGTTTGCACTGCAGTAGAGCTGTAGGTACTTGTAGACGGACCGTCAACATCTTCTAGTTGAATGGAGTAGAAACCTGGGTACTGTGGTTTCTCTGTGGGGCAAGGTGTTGGGCCTGGTGTAGGGCAGGGTACGAAGGTGCTGTTGCAGCTTCCAGGAATGTCCGTCATAGTGTGCGAATCTGCAAGAGAAAAATAACCTAATGAATAAGGTTGTCACGATACCAGAATTTTAAACTTTGATACAATACTTGTATAAAAAAACGATTCGATACCTCTTTCGATACAGGCAAAGAAATTATTTGTTCACTGATTTCCCTTTTATCAACACAAATCTACCAAAAAAAAAGCAGGTCAGCATTAATTTGACTTCAGTTGTCTGTATTTTTATTAATACATCTGCATAAGACACCTTGACAAGTGGGGTAAGGTGTTTTGGATGGGTGATTAAAACATGATTATGAGACTCACTATACATTGTGGTTAGTATTAACTCTATTTTGAATTTGTATTTAGTGTGTTTTATACTGTTTGTGTTTACTTACCAATGAGCTGCAGGTAAATGTAAACAACTGTTTGAAAGTAACGTTTGTCTGTACATGGTCCCTGACGTATGTCTTTTACAAAAACCCAGGTGAAACAATAAACCGACTTTTTGGTTGACTGAAGACCTTGAAATAGAAAATAAGTCATATTTAGTAATATTTAGCCTATTACAACAAAGACAACTTACCTGTTCCAGCATCTGAAACCATGTATTCAGGTATCATGGTGGCTGACTGTTCTGTGTTGTCTGTTGTAGCTGGTCTTTCACTCATGATAGTGTCCATAGCATCGTACCACCTGAAGGTCTTAACTTTGTCCCCACATCTGTCACTGTGTTTTTTTATTTTCCTGTATTCAAGTTTAAGCTTCTTTATCTTGTCCCTGCACTGTTTCGCAGAGCGACTCATGCCTACTGCAGCCAGTCTACCTGACACTTCCCTGTATACTTTCTCATTTCTAAATGATTCCCCGAGGTCATGCTGTATTTTTTCTTCCGACCACACTGCTATAAGCGCCTTAGTCTCTTCATGAGACCAGTTCACCTGTGGCTCCATGTCGTTTTCTTTCTATTTGTTCTTAAACCAAGAACAACTAAGAAGAGTTGTTTGCTGGTGAGTGTTTTTTTTTTTCAAAATGGCGCTCCTTCCTCTTGTCGCTTGAATGACGTCACATTATTTGGGCCAATCAGATGACCGTTGCCTAGATACAGCGCCGCTGAAGGCGGAGACGGTGGTTATGCCCAGAGCCGTGAAGATGAACGTGAATGCGTGATAACGGTTTGGCTCGCATAGCGGGGCAAAGGCGTGCTGTACCGGACCAGTGGAAATGGGCTTTTATATCCTGAACTGGTCTTGCAAAATGCACCCTATTTATAGACGAAACGGAAGCCGCCAGCACGAAATTTTGTCAACAAATCGTTACGATACGTAGCAAGAAAAGTGCAGAGAACACCTACTTTTCACATCGTTGTATTTTTAAAAAAATGTCAATATATCAGCTATCGTTTTGTCACTTTTGAACACTGACAGCTTGAATGACTAAACCTAAACACCTATTTAGGTCCCATTTCAGGGCTCATGTTTGTTCAAGACAGCAGTAGAATAAAAACAACTTTCACAAGATAACACAAGTAAGACAACAGTCCTTCGCTATGTGTATTTATTTTTCTGCAAAACATCAAAAACAAAAAATATTGAGAACAGTTATATTACTTAATGGCTTATATACATGGCTGCTCACAACAGGAAAAGTAATGGGAAAGGTAAGATTCACAGCACAACCTCATCACACTTGCATAATGTTTACTGTATCGCAGCTAAATTAAAATTATCAATGTTTTCTTGTGTTAATTCAACACCATTTCAGCAACAAAACTGCATCTACTGCTGATTAAAAGTAAAATCATAATAAACACAAAACAGCCTATTTTCACTCTAAAACAAAAGCAAAGTAGTTGTAATGTTTACAGTTCAGGGTTACATAAAAAAAAGCATGTGGTTAAAGTAGTTTTGAATCATTACAAAGGATACGGTAACAAAGATAAAATGTTTCCTAGTGACACTACAACATTTTATTACATAGACAAATTTTCTACGCTCACATGCATTTAAATACTTTTATTGTATTGTTTACATGATGCCTTTCTCTTAAATGCTGGCTATATCAGGGTAGCGTCTTGAAAAGCACAGTGTTTGGAAGACCTACCTTTTATTTCTCAAAATGTGACGACTTAGGGTAACTTCATTACCTAAATCATTTTGTCACATCACATAGTTATATAAAAAACAGCGCTGATGTGCAGTGAAACAATGGACTTTGTTAGTTGAGATGCTCCAGCTGGCAGCAATGATCGGAGCCAACCATTATAACTCAAACTGGTCTTTAAATTCAGTGATCAGAAAAAAATCATTCAAAATGTGTTTTCACTACCCAAACCATCATGGTGACCTGATCCCCACCACAAGGTAACAAACCCTGAAAAAACTTGAAAACTTTGAAAATTACATGGTTTATAGGGGCACTTATTCAGTAGCTTTCTGAATTAGCCAGTCAATTAATAAATGATGAGTGATCAACAGTTATCAGCCCTGAAACTCCAAATCAGAGCTTATTTGTTACAAAATTTTTTTTTTGGGATTAATAATCATCGCTACCCTCGTCTTCCTCGTCATACTTCCTCTTTAGGGAGTGCTTCTTGTGCTTACCCCTGTGTCTCCGTTTACCAGAGAAGTCGGGGTTAGCGTCCCTCGTATGCAACTGCTCGTGCTTCTTAAGAAGGCCGGGGACGGAGAATCCCTTCCCGCACGTGTCGCACGTCCAGGGCTTCTTGCACGTATGAGTCCTTTTGTGGACGTTCAGATGGGACGCCAACTTGTAGGTCTTCCCGCACACATCACAGCTGAACGGGCGCTCGTTGGTGTGTAATCTGATGTGGACCTTCAGATTCCCGACCTGAGTGAAGCTCTTGTCACATATGGAGCACCGGTAGGGTCTCTCTCTGGTGTGGATCCTCAGGTGAACCCTCAGGCAGTACTTGCTAGAGAACTTCTTTTGGCAAACGGGGCATGGGATCTTAGCTTTGGGCACGTGGTCTTGCTGGTGCCTCTTCAGGTCAGACAAATAGACGAAGGTCTTTCCACACTGGGAGCAGAGATACTGGCGGTCACCGATGTGGTAGCCCATGTGTCTCTTCAACAAGCTGGGGACGAGGAACCTCTTCCCGCAACGCTCGCACATGTGAGGACGATCTCTGGTGTGCCAGCGCTCGTGGTTCGACAGCTTGAAAGCCGTTGGGAAGCTTTTGTTGCAGTGCTTGCAGGGGAACGTCATCTGGCTCGTGTGGCACTCCATGTGTCTTTTGAAATAGGTGGACTGCGTGAAGCCCTTGTTGCAGATGTTGCAGTAGAAGGGCTTTTGGCCACTGTGGGCCAGCATGTGCTTCGTCAAGCTCTGCAATTTGGTGAAACACTTGCCGCACTGGCCGCAAGCATAAGGACGCACCGTGCTGTGGGTTTTCAGGTGGTTGTTGAGGAACGCCTGCGTTCTGAAGCTTTTGTTGCATGCCGTGCACAGGAAAGGCTTCTCTCCTGTATGAATGCGCTCGTGGTCCATTAGCTTGGACTGATAAGGGAAGCTCTTGTCGCACACACCGCAGGTGAATCTGTCAGCTGGAGGCCTAATTTGCTTTTTTCTTCTTATGCTTGGCTTCATGTCATCCCTTGCGCTCAACCTGGCTGGAGGAAGTGGTGGCAGGGCTGGGAGTGAGAGCGAGTTGGTGGCAATCTGTGACACCCACTGATGCAATGTGACTCGCTGAGTTTGGGGCTTTTGGCCGTCCTTTGTTCCTGCACTGCCTGCATTCTGTATGGTGGAAGCGCTTTTGATCGGTACTTGAACTACCCTGAAAGGGATTGATTTCAAGGGCAGCCCCCGCTGTACTTCTGGTTTCTCTGGTGCTGCTGGTGCTCCATCTTCTCCTCTGATTTGTGGAGTTGTGGCAGGCTGTTCCTGTGTACAACTCTTCTCTTGTACCAAGTTCTCCCTCTGGGCTGTTGTCGTGACACTCTTTCCCTTTGCAGCGCTGCTGTCAGCTGTTTTATGACTGTATCGCCCTCTCCCCTGTGGTCCAGTAGCAGGGGCTGCTGGGCTGTCAGAGTCATCTGACATCACTCCTAAGTCTTCTGTGTCACTGAGGGAGGCTGGGCTTGTTTGGTTGAGGGTAACCTCTAATCGCTTCGGTGATTCTGGTGGTGGTGGTGGTGGTTCTACTGGTTTGGGCCGGAAGGCGAGTGAAGCGAGCACACAGTCGCCCACTGAGGACGAGATGGTTGCTGCACAAATGGAGAAAGCTTAGTCAAATTCATTTTCACTATATTTAATGATTTATTTTCTTTTTCTTTCTGTGTTTCATCATATGTTTACAGGAACAACCCAAAGTATACCTTTAACACCAAGGAGTCCCTTGGCCTGCTGGTGCAGTAGGAGAGTCTTCAGGTCCCCAGGGTCAGGGATGAAGCCTCCACACGCCTCCAGGACAGTGGGCTCCGTTGAGATCATGGCACCAAGCTGAGGTAGAGGCAGGAAATAGAAATAATGAATGAGTTTGCAGTAAATCTATACTATCCATTTTACCTCTTAGGTTGGATCATGTTTTTATGGTCACTGTACAGATTATCCCCTCAGGAAGCTTTCCCCTGCTATTTTATAAGGCTTCTTGTAACAGCTCACAGCTGTTGTAAAAAAAGATGACATTTTAAAAATATAGGTAATATAACCTAAATAATATCCTTAGTCCAGATCCTGACAAAGACAATTTCTTCAATGACATTATCAGGCCTTAAAATTCAGGCCTGAAATTGGTCCAGTGAATTGGTTACATTGATTTTTTACATTGTTTTGATGTATTTCAGCAGTTTTTCACCTATATCTACATGGTAAAATCGGTTTGATGCTTCATTCCAACAAGGCTTAAAGCGTCTAGAGAGGTATGGAATTTTGCAGACATTCTAAACATGTGTCCGGATACTATAATGTGTGTTATTGATCACCTTATTGCTTTGGCCTGTCCATAGAGATCAATTACAAAACACCAGTGGGGCTGGGAGGAACTCTGGGCCTTGCTCAAGCATTTTGCCACTGGGTCAACCAGATAAAAGGTACTTCCTGTCTCCAACCAGTAGCCCACCCTGCTGTCACTGCCCCAGGGTAAATGTCAGAATGCAATGATAGTACACGTGCATACCTGGGAGAGATTGGGAACAGGAAGAAGTTGCTCCAGCTTGCAAACCAGACCTGCAGTCAGAGCCTGCAGCGCTGTATCGAACTTTGTGCCGTACTGAACAGGGAACACTTCCTGCAGAGAAAGAAATATGTATTCATTTAACAGCTTCATGACTTTGAAATTGTGAGGGCCAAACACAAACAACGTATACACTATATATGTGTGTGTATATATATATATATATATATATATATATATATATATATATATATATATATAGTTTTAATGCCAAATTCACAGTATTGTTGTTCCTATTGTTGTTCCTATTTACACATTTTTCTGTTTGTGTTGGTAGACAACAGAATGGGTCAGTATGAAATTTGATCGCATAAAATACAGTCATAAATACTATGTTATACTGACAACACTAGAAGCAACAAAAGGCTGTCATATTCAAGTACAGCCACAAAGCATCTTCCACCACATTTAAATGGCTTTGTGTGATGACAACCAACCACTCTTTAATACCACATTAAGACAGATGTGGATACCTGGAAAAAATGCTTCCTCTCAGACGGGTTTTTAAGCAGATTCTGGACCAGCACCATGAAGTTCATTTGAGATTTCTCCACTTCTGAGTCCTTCTGTAACACAGGAAGTACTATAAGGTTTAATTCACACATTGGGATTCTAGTGTGCTGAATAAAAATAAACATAAGCTGTGTTTACAATTGTATATTATATGTTGCTCAGAAAGAAAAAAAAGTTCTTCAATCTTACCCCTGAAGATGCAGAGACCTTCAACTTATTTATTAGAGTTTGAATAGCCCTGGAATCTGGTGGGCCCTCTTTGTGAATCAAATCCAAAATGATCTACAGTAGGAGATACAGATTATATATAAAAAAAAACAAAACAAAAACAAACTTCATATGAACATAAAGTACAATTGCAGTAATATTCTTTCCTAATAGGGATCAAGTATTTCAGACAAGCTTATTCAAGATAATCGCTTCTTTTTTCCTCAAACACAATATCAAAGATGACGAGCACAAGTGAAAGCACAAATTCTGCTGTGAATGAGGTTGACAGCTACATTCAAAGATACAGGTATGGAGGCTATAACTTCAAGTGCTCTTTTTGTTCTTGATGTGTATGATTTCTAATAGGAAACATGTAGAGCTCATCAACATAGTGCGGTGTGAACATCCACTTTGATGTTCAGTAGCCTTAAAGAACAAATCCTGAGGAATGAATGCCATTTTAGAAGCCTGGAGAGTGCACAGCATCACAGGCTCAGTGTGATGGAGGCATGTCGCAACTAAAACTTTCTGGAAGCAGGAGGGTTTGAACCTGACAGCAGCCAAAGTATTGACTTTTGTACACGTCAAAGAGCAAGTATAGATCACTGATTGGTTTTTATCTCTATCTAGTTAAATTCACTGTTTTGATATCTGCTGCTTACATAAATTGCATTCTGCTGTTTGAGGCACACACACACAACAGAAGATAAACTCTCACCCTTGCTCTCAACCCCAAGAGGAGCTGAGCAGTCTGCTTGAAACTCATGACCTCAGGAACAGTTTGCGTCACCATGGTCACAAACTCCTCCACTTTCCCATACTGCTTCACGTCTCTCTGCCGTATGACCTGCCATATGTACGAGTATGTCAGCTGCAGAGGGGAAGCCATCAAGCGAAGGGAGGCCAGGGGAAGGGCACCTCCAACACCTGTGCAGAACATGACATTAAGTTAGCACGTTTTGTGTAAGCATGTGTGAAAAGCCAGCAGTTTTTTTTTTTTGTTTGAAGCTGAAATTGTTGCATTAGGCACATATATGCATTTTATTTTATTGTTTTAACTTGTGTACATGGTTTCTACTAATTTTCTACTTTGAACTTATATGATGCGCGTATGTGCTTTGTGTTTCATACTGTGTTTCTGTTTCACTGCTGTGTAACCAACTGAACTGCCCTTCAGGGACAATCTTCCCCTCTATCAGTGATGATGATGAGATCCATTGGATTTGCAAAATGTGTGTGTTTAATACAAACCTACCAACAGCATTAGTGGTTTTGCAAACTGGAGTCAGAAGTTGCTGTAGGGGGCGCTGCAGTGCTAACGACATGCTTTGATCACTGCAGATAAACTGCAGAGGACTTGGAAGTGTGCACGTTTGCGCGTGCACATGCAGTCGTGAAGAGAATAAGCGCCAAACTACAGCCGAGTTAGATTCAAACTTTAAGTAGATAGCGTGGGCGGTATATTGTTACTTAAGGGAGTCATCATAGTTGATATTACACGATGCAGCGACCGATCAGGACATCCGGGGATGCTTTCATTTGAAATCAAGCAGCCTGGACAGTCTCTGCTAACGGTTGTTAGCTAGCTAATCACCAAACAGCGCCAAAATAACTGAAAAGACTTTGTTACACGCATGTTGAACTGCGATATAAAGCAAACAGTCAGTTTACCGCAACAGATGGCTTGCGCTGCATGTCATTTTCTGACCACCGTTCACGGCGGCAGCTACTGTTAGCTTGCTAACGTTAGCTTAGCAACTTACCTGTAGTATCAGAGCGTTTCTCCATTCTGTGGTGAGGATGTGTCGCTAATTCATGAGTTAATCAACCGAGTGCACAAATAGGCAGACAATGTTGCAGTTTACCCAGATATATAATGTTTTAAAGTATTTAACCGTCTTTCTCCCGACCGTCAAGCCAGGAAGAATAATGGCGACCGGCGGGTAGCGGCTTTCCAAAACAAAAGTCCGACTGTTTCCGGCGGATCTTCCTATATAAAATAAAAGCACAATCTTTGCAAAAGTTGCTATGAAGGAGCAGAAAACACAAAAGCAATCGGCCATATGAATTATGATAGTTATGACCTACATTATAATTATTTTTAATAATGATATTTTCACTGTGTTGAGGACCTTGGTGTATTCATTCATTCATTCTTTCTACGTGTCTAAATTTAGTTTTACTATAAAGTGTGAAAGTATACAAAGTATAGATGTCCAATGAAAACAAAGGAGTTACAGTATAACAAGATCCAGCTCAGTGCTGCATTACAGCCACAAATTTATTATTACAAATTTAATCAAACATTAATGGTATTATTTGTGCAGTCAATAACCATGGCAATGAAATACATCAAAACCCCTGTCAGTGAATTTGTGTCTCTTTGAAATGAAGGTCAGGGAGGCCTGAGTAAATGGCCTGACAAAGTTCTACATGAATGTATGATCTCTGTTTTGAGATCCTTCTGAGTATTTCACTTCAAAAACCAAGAATGGAGGCCTTTTATCAACCCTCTTGTTCATGTTAAGTGAACTTTGCGTCTTTTGAAGTTGAATTGTGTACTGTTATTCTATTCTTTTAACTAAAAGGGTATCAATGAAACATTCAGACTTCGTGTGTCACTGTTTTACTGACAACAATAATACAGTGCACTAATATATATACTCATGGGCCATTTGCAGGGGGTGGACAAAATAATGTCAACATTCCATAAAAAAGGACTGACCAAATCATCGTAATAAACTGCTACATATGTGGGTCATATGGTATTCATTTGAATGCCAATTAGCCAGGCATAAAAGACATCATACAATTAGCACTTATATATGTGAATCATCAAAACAACATGGGACAGATAAAAGACAAAAGGCCAAACTGCAAGAGGTTCAAGTCAAACAATATATGGCAGAAGAGCCTCGGAAATCATAACAACAAAGAGAAACAGTGATCAGAAGTTGAAACTACGAAACAGATATACAACATACATGCATATAGGGGGATGACAAAGACAGCTATTGGCATCCAACTACATGACCCACAGCTGCAGTGCACTTTGCAATGATGATTTAGTTACTTCAAAGTTATAATGTGTTTTCCCAGAATGTTCACAGTATTTTGTCTACCCCCCCCGTACATTCATGACTTAAATTGGTCTATTTTTCATTTACAACATTACAACAGTAGAAGTCAACAACAGTTCATTACATTTTGTATGTGGTAAGTGTAACAAAATAACTTAAATATCTCATACAATACAAACACATTTTCACAAAATCAAAAAAGACATTTATACAAATTGGTCACCAGAAAGACATAAAACATAAGTTTCAGAACTTGTCTACAACATGAAAACATTTTTTAATAAAGGTATATCTTTCCATATTTCATTGATGTGTTTTGGAAGTAAATCAGAATACAGAAAACTGTTATTGAAATACTAACAATCCTCTGTAGATGAGGCTACATAGCCTGCGGTCTGGAAAGATTCTTAGCATGTTGATTCATAGGGATCTGCCGACATCAGTCGTGTTTGTAACTGGCATTTCCTCCAGCCTACGGCCAGTTCTTTTGTGACGAGAACAAACCCTCCTTATGTTTCTCACTGAGCTCATCCGTCCATCCATCTATCTATTCCTATGTCCCTCACTTTCCCTCGTCCTGTCTGTCCTGTCTCTCGCTCCCTCTCTCTGACACATACAGTACAAGAGTGCTCACACTCGGGGAGTCATGTTCTCATGACTGTACATGATTGACTCAGTGAATAAGGCATTAAAAACTCTAACACACTCACTGTTGGCCGAGCAGCAGCTATAGATCACTGGGCAACAGCTTTGCAATACAATGTCGGGATTCAAAGTGCCTCTGGCGATGGCTATCTGCCATCTGGTCAGATCTTTGATACACAAAGCAGGACGCTTGTTGAACTGCTCGGCGCGTTGTGTGCGACTAGCAGGTTGGCAATTTGTGACAGATCACAGATCAGAATAATGTCAACAACAATTATAAGACAAGCTGCAGTAGATCAAATGTAGCTTCTTGAATCACCCTTTTATTTCTGATGCATTTCAGTTGTTTTACTAAAAGGCAGTATTGATAGGAATGCACTTCTCTGCATATACCCCTAATGCATTTCAGGAGAAGTGAGCATACAGAAGCAGGTTGGGATTCAGTGTGTTGACTCTACTGCAGTGAAAGGATAGTCAACAACATCATCAACAAACGGATAACAGGGGTCCCATCTCAGAATGAATTGACGTCCTCCAAACAGTGTGATATCATTTTGATTTGAGACTCCAGTGATACTTTTGATTGCAGCTCAAAACTGGAGCACGGCAACACCCTGAACGGCAACAGTTCAGAGTGGCAGGAATGAAAAAAAACTCAACTTGGTCTGCACAGAGAAGTCGAGCCAAATGCTGTTTAACACTGGCAGAGACGAGACAATTAATGTACTTCACCAGAATGGCAGATAACCATAAATTGTGTAGAGAGTTCTTCTTCTGGTCCCAAACAACCTCTTTGGATGGTGAAGTGCCTGGGGAATTTTGTGATTCGCCTGCCTTCGCAGCAGGTGAGTTTTCTCTCGTAGCTCAGGTCCATGCACTCAAATGAGTGAAAGCAGAGGAAGCGTGTCAGACCACACTCGTTTATCCAGCAGGCTCCTGTCAATCTCAGAACGACCTGGAGAGCGAGTTGTTATACTGCTGTCCAGATTTCCCTTTTCTATTAATCATGCTTCATCCACTCTCATGTTCAGGGATCGCCTCCCCCACCGGCTGAGTGTCTGCAGCGTGGGTGAGTGTTTGAAGTGGGATGGAGATAGACACAGTTGGGATCATGTCAGAAGGTGCAATTTGGCTATTTTCAGCGTTGTACACTGGCAAACGCCTTCCAGACTTGACCTAAAAATGAAAAAGAAAGATAGAAAATCACACTCACAGCCTCAACAGTGTTCTTCTATCCTGTTTTCTATGATGAACAAATGACAGATAATACATTTCCAAAGCGGATATCATGATATTAGGTAATAACAGAGCCTCAAAGTACTTCTGAATATTTGATGAGCAGTTGTTAACGTTACAAGAATTGACTTCCTGGAAGTGCTCAGGAAAATGAAGGCACATTATCATGTGGGCTTTATTAGACTGAAGCCACAGAGACCAAAAGGAACAAGAGTCAGTGTTGATGGGAATTACAAAAAGTAAGAGAACCACTATAATTTGGGGTATATACAGTCTATAATATATACCCAAGATATCCTCCTCTCTGAATGACTGTGAAATGGCGTTCAGCTGAATTTTTCATTCTCATTGACACGGAGACCATGCTGAAAATGGCGAGTCTTAGAAATTGCAATAAGCGCTCATTGTGGTATATAAACTATTCATGCCTTTTGAGTTTGACATTTTATGCAAACATTCAATTATCTGCCTAAATAGTGTGGTAACTGTGTTCCAATACACGCAGTAAAGGAGTAAAAAAGTTACTTTTATGAGGCGGAGAAATAGCCAAAATAGTCTTTTAACAAGACTAAGAGTCTGCAGCCATGCTAACAGCTCCGTGAGGCGGTGGTGCTTTGAGCTAAATGCTAACGTCAACATGCTAACACGCTCCCTCTTGACAATGCTAACATGCTGATGTTTAGCAGGTGTGTTAGCATGCAAAGATTTTCTAATTAGCACTAAACACAAAGTACAGCTGAGGCTGATGGGAATGTCATTACTTTTGCAGGTATTTGTTCATAAAACCAAAGAAACACCAAAGTTATGACCATTCATCCTGTTCAATGTTACAAAAAACGACTCTCTGCATGTCTCTGTATTTCCTGTATGTGTATCGTCATACAAATTATTTGAAAAGCAATTTTCATGTTTCACCAGAAGTAGGTAATCCACATTGAGTTGGTTCACTTACTTACCAGCCATGCTAGGATAACAACACAAGCTGTGAAAGGGATGAGAACCAGCAGCAAGGGCATTCTCTTCGACCAGCTGTATTCACGACCCTCCTCCTGACCTCCTGGAAGAAGGAAATATTATTGGAAATTTTGCTGACTACAGTTACACCTTAAAAGTTTGATAGGGGGCAGGCCAATCCTCTTAACGTTTTATTGCACTAGTAGAGAGGATTCTGGTGTACAGTGATTCCAGTTTGGATCTGTTTTTTCACTCAAAAATACTCACTCTGGTTCCCTTTTGAAATGTTGAGTGGCATAAAAACTTACTTAGCAGGCATGAGACTTGCTTTTAATGCAGCTTTTGATCATATAATTCCTTTAATCACCTGTATTGGCTTTGTGTTCAAAGTTACGTTTCTGATTCCTGTTCCCAGCTGTGTGTTCTTGACTCCCAAATCAATATCGGCCCACGAATAGGCTACTGAGCTGCTTTAGTTTTTGAGGCATGGCGTACCTGGTATTTGTTGTGGATTAAGGCATGGTGGCGGCTTGCATGAGCAGCCGGATGTTCCTTGAGAGGCAGTATTCAAGACGTCTTTGATGTAGTCAAAGTAAAGACCAGACATTAAGCTGCCTTCTCGATAGTGACACTGGAAGACTTGCATTGCTGTTTCCTGGGGGATCAGACGACAACAAGCAATCCTGAAATAACTCAATTACGCAATTAAATGTGCTAAACAGCCCCTAAATGTCCAAAATATTACGTACTCGTCCCTAAAAGTGAACTGCAGGGCTTATTTTGCACATTCCATGTTTTCAGATTTGTGTTTTTAGTTGCTGATTTCTTACCAGTTCCTCATGGTCAAAGGTGAAGCGTAAACTCTTCAGCATGGCAATGAAGACAATTATGTGTTCTTTGTTGGAGGAGATGGCACCAAACATGTTGGCCAGCTTCCGAAGACTTTGCTCCAAAGGATAGATATTTAACACCACCCAGCACGTGCCAGCCTGGAGATGCAGGTACAAAAGATAGTAACATCCTTTGTTCAATATTAATGTGTATTGACATTATTTCTGTTTTCACTTCTTCATACATACCACTTCTTTGGGAATGTAACTAACAGGAATCTCATAATCAGAGGGGATATTCTGCTTCTACAAAGGAAATAATGATAGAGAATGATTTGTGCAACATAATATCAGTGATACAAGATCGATTTACCATACATAACATTCCGAGCATATACACATGCCAGGTGATTGTGTGACAAAAAACATGAATGTGATGTGTATCAAGTCTGTTGCAACTCAGTAATCTCACCAATATTGACAGCGTGCTCACATCATCAGTTATTGGTGTCCCAAATTTCCCGGAGCAGAGATTCAAACTTGTGAACAGACTCAAGAAGAGACAAGGTGCTTTCAAGATCTGAAAGAAAGAAAAAAGGTAAAACATATAAACAACATACAGTGTATTTACATCACATCAGTTATAATATACTGTATGTATTATAGTTTAACAATGTTATAGCAGCAGTGCCACTTTCCCCACCCCCATTTTCTGATACCAGGCAGGGGTGGTGCCCTCCCTATACATGCATGCTGCTAAACAAAAAATATTTTCTAAATGTTAAAGCAGATAAATCAGATGAATATTCCAACCTTATTTAAGGCTTGCTATCTGGTTAATCTTCTGATAATCTATGAGCATGCAGAACTGAAATGTTATATAAAGAGCATGATATATTTCTTTACTTTGTTACCAAGGTGACTTTCTTTCAAAAACACTACAATTTCTTCACATTAGTTCGCAGTTAGTCTTCACATTGGTTTGATGTCACATTTTCCAAATGCTGGATATCAGGTTTTGTAAATTTCTGCTTCTCAAAATTCTTTGTCATATATGACAGTAAATTGGATATATCTAGGTTTTGGACTGTTAGGAGACAAAACAAGCAAACTGAAGACATCACCCTGGACCACTGGGAAATTGTGAATGGCATTTGTCCCCTATTTTATAACATGGACGGTCAGAGAAAAATAATCAGCAAATTAATCGACATTGAAAATAATTGTTAGTTGCAGCCCAAATCCAAAATACAAACTCTTTGGACAGCAGATGCATTTGACCCCTTTTATCATAATAAAAAGAACCACTTCAGCACCACAGTAAAGGACCAAATGCACTGAAGTGCAAAGTAATTAAGAACATTCATGTGTCAGCTGTAATGACTCTGTTAATTTGAGGAGATAAGATATGAAATGCAAAACACACAATGAGCTCAAATATGATGAATTCAGAGTTGCCAGTGTGTGATTTTCATTCTTGTATATTATCTAGCAGCAGAATAAAGTAGATGTGCAGATGGATGTCTGAGAGAACACGTGCTAATCTTCCTTATTCAATATATTGAGTGAAAACAAACTGTGTCCATGTGTCATTTCACATTACCCCCCCCCTTTAAAAGGGTGTAACACCAGCAGTATATGGAACAGTTACAGACCTCTTAACACAGTAAAATACCTCTAACTTAATGCAACAATAATGTAAATGTTAAAGGAAGTATTGTTGATTATGAGTAGTTTTATTTTTGATACTGAACTCCATGTTTAAATACTACAGAAATATTATTTAATTGTAATATTTATACTTTTAGTTAACGATTTGTGTATTTTTTTCACTACTGAAAAATAACTGTTTCTGGAAATCAAATATCTACATTTCATTTAACACCCAAAAGTACAGTGGTTCTGATTGCAAGAATAAAGCTGACAAGGCACAAAGAATGTACACACATTTTTAAATTCTTACTCTAAATACAAATATTCTGATATTTAACAAGCACAACACAAGTGAGAATTAAGCTATGGGATATAGCTGCATCCATACATTAGTCTATACACTACACAACAGAAAAATGTTTTTAATTCTACTACTTACTTTCTTCCTCATATGGAGCAAGAATCCGCCGGTTGCTCAAATCCAGTGCATGAAATTCAGTGTTTTCAGTTCAAAGACGGAGCTCATAGTGTGTATGCATATGTGTGTGTGTGTGTGAGATGTCCAAGCGTGCAGTGAAACTTGAGGATGGGCTGGCAGTCTGCTCTCACTGCAGACAGATTGGTGAAGTCTTTTGACATGGTGGAGAGGCCGCCTACAGGCTGAGTCACTGTGTTACACACTGACGCCGTCTGACTTTTCCATAAACTCCCACGTATTCATTTGTATGTCAGGAGAAAGTATAAAGCTCATTTCAAAACAACAGTTGACCAAAGTGCTGTACAATCAAACCATAAAAACAACACAGTAAAAAAACACAAAGATCAGTTTAAAATACAAAAGGACAATAATATAGAAAGGCAACTCTCATAGTGAGTGACAATAAAGCCTGAGAATAAAGATGTGTTTTAAGACGGGATTTAAAAACAGGCAGTGTAGGGGACAGCCTAACATGTAGAGGTAACTCATTCCAGAGTTTGGGGGCTACAACTGCAAAGGCACGATTTCTTCTGTGCTTCAGCCTTAATCTTGGGACAAGGAGCAACTGGTCAGCTGACCTGAGTGACCTTGGTGTAAAAGGTCATAGAGATAGGTTGGAGCTATAGCCCATTATATGATTTGTAGGCTAACAATAAAATCTTAAACAGGGAGCCAGTGAAGGGAAAATGTGCTCTCGCCTCTCGGGAAGGAGTACTTTGTTCACTGCCGTTGGACGTGAAAATGTGACACACTCTGAGGTCAGGTGCTCTGAAGCAGGTCACATCTAAATATAACCCAGACAGCTTAGCACCCGGCAAAACAAAAACACACAGGCTGCAAGATTCAGATCAACAGGTGAGACAGATTGATATGACTAACATAAAATGCAACTTCATTTTGTGGTGTCATCTCCGATATGACTATACTAATGTACTCACATGGGACACCATTTCGAGCATGAACAGGGGCGATACTGTGCCAGCAGCCCTTTACTGATAAACAACTTGCATGCCGTGGACAAAGAACAGACAGATAACATGTTATAAGTTAGCAGCACATGTAACTTAATTTTGTGCTTTTTTATGACAATAAATTATTCAGGTGAAAGAAGCTTGGTGTTTACAGGGAAACACATTTAAACTCATGCTTGTTGTTGTGTCCCTTGATACAGAAATGGACGACTTTGAGCAGGAAGGCATAAATGAGGAACTTATTGAGTTTGCCATTCGAGAAAGCATTCAAGATGCCTACAAGTTGCCATGTTCAGTACAAACAAACAGGTATGAGAGAGTCCAAATTGTCTTCATGTCCAAAATGCTTTCACTCAAAGGATTTTGGGTGGGGCTACCTATCAAAAGTACTTCTTTAATCTTTATTATTAATACTAATTTATTGATGGGGTAGTAAACTAATTTCACAAAAGATGTGTAGATTCCAAATTCACAAGAAATCATGAAATAAATCATTTAAGGGTCATGAAGCTCTATCATAGTGTTTCTAGAGTAAAATCTTTAATTTGACCCACTTTTCTCCTTTGGTTCATTAGGAAGGAAGCAAACAGTGAAAGCTTTATGAAGATAATGGCAGCCATTCACAAAGGTAAGGTTCCTATTTAACTCTGTGTGGTGTTAGAGTAATTCCATTCTAAAGTTAACAGTAATGGGCAACATTAAGCAAAGTTGTATACGCCTACAAATAAATACAAATGCTTGTTTTTTGTGGTGTCCATGAATATTACAACAAGTGTGTCCCGCATGGGTCTTGGTTGTGTCTCCACAGGTAATGTGTATGCGCTGCAGGAGCTGTCAGGTTGCGTGTCTGCCTTCAGAGAGAGAGACAGCAGGGGCCGGCTGCCTCTGCACGCAGCAGCTGTGCAGCCACAGCCAGACATCCTGCATGCAGTGCTGCAGGGTGAGAGCTCAGTGCAACAGGCTGGGTGCAAAATCTAAACGAAAAAGAGCATCTGCAATTTGATGAAAGCATTTACGTAGATGTAAGTTAGAATAACTAGAGAGAGTGAGTGTATTTCCAACTTTAACATACTCTTATTGGTGTTTTGTAGCAGTGTTGGCGTCCACAGACCTGACCCTGGAGGAGCAGACAGAGGATGGGGACACATCTCTTACTCTGGCAGCAGAGGCCGGCCTGCTGGATAACGTCAGGATGCTGCTGCAACACGGAGCTTCACCACACAACACCAACAGCAGGAACGAGTCTCCTCTGCTGATCGGTAGCACGCACACAAACTCAACACAGTAGACAACTCATGCTGTCAGTCACTGAGCCTACACACTCATCCCTATTAACAGCACATTCCGAAACAGGGTTATTAATAGATTGCCACTTTACAAAAACGTACTGTTACAAATTACTTTTTTATATGTTAATGTAAATACATCAAGCCTTAGGTAACATAGCTATTGTTAGCCTAGCCACCATAGCCAGTCTAATCCATAACAGAAATTTAGAGACAACTAACCAAATAATACTTTATTATTATAAACTTTATTATTTTGGGCATGTTTAATGTATTAGTAGAACGCGATTACATCATATAAAACTCCATGTCGCGTGCATAGGTATGGGATATTATTTATTATTCACTATAAATACTTTGAATGCGTAACCACGGTTGCTATCATCCTGGCATAAGCCGTTTTCTTAGACGGTGAAGCGGTCATCATGGTAAACATTGTAGTGAATGTGAAGTTGACGTCACGCTGTCTTAAATTTTGGGTAAATTTTGTTTACGCCGCCATGTTGTGAGGATCCCGCTTGACCGACCCGCCTCCGTTCTCAGGTAAATACTGCTAACGTTATTTACTGTATATCGCTCTGTCACGTTAACGTTAGTTATTTATGCCTAAACTCTCTAAACATACTCTCTGTTTTACGTTTGTCTTTACAGGTTAATTTGTGAGAAGTGACCTACAGAGGTCAGTGAAGTAGAAAGTGTTCGTTGTGAGGAGATAAGTTACAGTGGTAATGTGTTAGCATGTGCATGTTGCACATTATGCAATGTAAACACTTAAAGTAATTACCAGGATGTGAGGGTGGAGTAGTACGATATGAAACAACAGACAATGTGAAACATTAGTCAAGCAATTATTTATTATTTCTGGTAAAAAAAGACAACTAATAAACCCAGTAATCAATAGTATAATAAGTATAGCCACTGTCCCTGTGTGTTATCCTTACACACACACACACACAGTTTTGTCAGAAATGTGAGACCACAATGAGGCAGTAACTTGCCTTGAATAGACTTGAGTGAGTTACCATGTCAACATAACTGAAGGAATGACTGATCTTATAAAGTAACTTGCTTATGAAGTTTAAAAACTGCTCAGTAACCAAAGTATCTGCAGCTACTGTGAAGACTGTACTGTGTCCATGTTTCCGAGTAACTTTGATCTTTTCACTTTTACTTGTCAGACAATTATTGCCATGTTTATGCTTTACAATGTTTGTCATAGCTGCAGGTTATCCGTTTGTGTGCCCTTCTAGTATTCGGGTTTACTTCTGGGGTATGTGGCCCACTAAATATGTGCAGTAGTGTTTCTCACTCTGGCCCCGCCCGCGAGTTCCCGCTCAGCCCATAGACTTTTTTAAAATTTGTTTAAAACTGTTTAAAATTCCCTATTTATTGATATTTATTCATACTTCTATTACTGCTGTGTAATAACCACCATCTCATACTCATCTTAATAAGCCACACTTAACTTGACAGTACATGCACTATTACATATTACTTATATTAACATAATATTATTATACCGTACATACTTATCATCAACCGGTAAACCCACTTTGTACTTTACACTTGTTTTAATTTTATACATATATCCACTTTGTACTTAATATATCTGACCTGTATTATAGTGTATTATATTTTGATTTGCTTAGTACTTCTATCCCTGTGTGCACTGATGTGATAGTGAGCAGCTGTAACAAAAGAGTTTCCCCTCGGGGATTAATAAAGTATTTCTGATTCTGATTTACATTGTGATGACGTCAGAGATTTTTAAATAGCTTTTCTCGGCTCGAGGAAAGTTTTGCAGCAATAAAACCTCCATAGATCAAAAATTCATAATAGAAAGAGTCATAATTGACCTTGTTTGCAGTTTGCGGTGTCCTGTCAACAGTTTTACAGACGTCTCTTTTATAATGGTGGCCTATGGGGAAAATGTTTTTTGGGCCGCAGGGGGATTTTTCGTTGCAATACCACGAGTGGCCACTGGAAAAAAAATGTCTGCAAGGCTGAGCGGTGGCGCCGTATCATGGATGTATAAAGAGAACTGGATACAGTGTTGAGGGTGGGGCCCCGTTAATTTCTATGAAAGCTGCTCAGTGGCACATGAAGCCAAAAAAGGTCGACTTCCCGGTATAAAATTACCCGGATCTTCTGCATCGTGAGGCCCATAGGGCAAGCGCACTAGAGACTCCGCCGGCCAACTTCCGATTTAGCCCTCCACTAACTTGAATGGGGATAAAATGATTTAATTGTGCGGCTCCTCTTGACTTTCCAAATGTTATCGGACCAAATTGATCAAATTCTGATAGTGAAACAAGTCATTTTGTGGGGGTTGTGACGTTCAAAAAAATGTATCCACCGTTTTACAGCTGCTTCTTTCACAATGTCTATAGGAAAAATTATTTTTGGGCCCCTGTGCATCACATGATGGACCTGGAAGTTGTAATTCCATTGTTTGGCTACTATGTCAAATTGGCTTCAAAGCCCAGCGCACTTTCTGGGGGCTTGCGCTCATGGATGTATAATAAGAACTGGATACGCCGCTGATGCTCAGCCTGGCAGCCATTTTCTTCCAGTGGCCACTCGCGGTATTGCAATGAAAAATTCCCCTGCGGCCCAAAAAGCATTTTCCCCATAGGCCACCTTTATAAGAGAGACGTCTGTAAAACTGTTGACAGGACACCTCAAACTGCAAACAAGAAAAGCGATTTAAAAATCCGTGACGTCATCACAATGTAAAGTCACACAGGCGGGGCCAGTGGAAGAAACACTACTGTGCATATTCAGTGGACCTGGAAGCCAGAAAACTTCTTTGCCGTATGCGGCAACAAGCATTTCTCATTGGAATGAATAGGCGGCATGCAACACAGCGTGACGTAGCTTCACATTCCCTATACCATGTTAGCATGCTGACCTTAGCATTTAGCTCAAAGCACCACTATTCCTAAATGCAGCCTCACAGAGCCACTAGCATGGCTGGCATAACTGGCCTAATACTGTTTTTAATAATATCTCCTTTATGAATTATAAATCCGTCATTAGTATGGCTTTTTACCGTGTCACCTTGTATTTTCTACATTTTGTAGCAGTGAGACAGAGATCATACGACTTGGTTTTATCCCTCATCATGGGTGGGGCCTTTGTGGAGCAGGTGTGCCTCACTAAGTGGACGGCCACCCATGAAGCTGCAAAGGTGAACAGCTCAGCATTGATGCTGACTAGAGCATGAGAAAACTCAACATCCAGGCTAAATTTCACATTTTCTCCTTCCATAGTCACCATCTTTCCTTCCTTCTTCATATCCCTGCCTTCTATCTCTTACACCAGGTGGGTTGTCCAGCTATTCTGATGCTGCTGCTTCGACATGGAGCCAAAGTAACTGCCAGAGATGGTCATGGGGTGACTCCTCTGGGGATCGCAGCTGAATACGGCAACACTGAAGTTTTGGATATACTCATACGGCATGGTAAAACACTAAAATACTGTGTAATGTTTCACATTTGTCATGTTTGTATGTTGAGTAATACCACACAACAATTGTTCTCACTCATCAGACCTTGTTGTACTCTCCCTGTGCTCCACTAGGTGGTGACGTGAACGCCCAGGCTACCAATGGAGACACAGTCCTGTACGATGCAACTGGATGTGGAAACCTGGACAGTATTGAGCTGCTCCTGCAGCACGGAGCCAACCCGAATGTAGCCAGCTATGCCTGCCAGCTGCCCATCCACAGAGCTGCATATGAGGGACACATACTGTGAGCTGACCACCGTGTCCTGAAGCTGTGTGCACTGATCTCGATGCAGTCATCTTGAGGACTAGATATGGCAAAATTCTCATGCCAAAAGTTTGAGAATATCGGAGTTTTAAAAGATAATCCAGTTCCAGAAAGAAAGAAATTACTGGAGACAAATTAACATTCTTTTCCTACTATTTTGCAGCTAAATTGATCAAACTGTAGACTGTCTCTCTCTGCACCTCACAGCTCTGCAGTGTTTTCACTGCAATCATTTCCACAAAGAGCCTTCTGTTTATCCCTGTTTTTCAGTTCTGTCACTGAATAACACTGTAGCTCAAACCACAATCTAATGAACATTTTTCTCTATGTCCTGTTTTCTTCTTTTAGCATTTGTTTTTCACTGTTTCTGTCCCTCGCTCTCTTCCTGTTTGTCTCCCCCTCTCTTTCTCTCTCTCTCTCTAGAGCCCTGAGGACTCTCATCCCCATCACCACAAAGAGAGCTATCCATCTCTCAGGCCAGGACCCCATCCACTCAGCAGCTGACGGGGGACAGGTTGAGTGTCTGGAGCTGCTTATCAACAAAGGATATGATGTCAATGCCTTGCTAGACACACACATCTCTGGTATGCTAAACTCTCTCACACACAAACTTACTCAAAAACATATGAATCTTTAAATAAAGATGGCCTATAAGTGAATAGAGTGTCCCTAAATGCACCACAGATGACAAGTTTAGAATAGTCACTGCTTGCAACATCATTACTAACTTTGACCAAAGAATAAAGATGACTAATTGTTCACTGTGAGGGTTTACCTACATCAAGAAAGTTTTAAATGTCTGTAAGTTGATTTTTCTGCTGTAGTGTAATAAATTGAAACCAGCTGCTTTCTAAAAAGTTATGTTTTCTGAATGCTTTTTGTAGATAATAAGTTAAACATTCAAAACATTGGCCTTCTTTTAAACTGGCCATAGGCAGCCCGTCCCCTGATCAAATGTAAATCTTGTTGCAGACAACTACAGGGACCTCAGGAAGACTCCTCTGTACTTTGCTGTTTCCAACGGTGATGTGACCTGCGCCGAGATGTTGCTGGCAGCTGGAGCGAGAACTGACCTGGACCCACTACAGTGCATCCTGGTCGCTATACGCACTGAGAGGTGTGAAGCACACATATGTGTGTATTCCCACTCATTATAACTTATGTGGTGGCGGTGAGGTTGTGTTGCAGTAACTTCTGACGTCTCTGTTTGGCCATTTCCAGGTATGAGCTGGTGCAGCTGCTCCTGTCCTATGGAGCGGAGGTGAATTGTTACTTCAGAGTGATCAGCAACACACTGTTCCCCACAGCCCTGCAGTACAGCCTGAGGGATCGCGTCATGCTGCGCCTGCTGCTCAACAGTGGATATCAAGCTTACAAGTACGTCTAGCAACTGTAAAATTAAAAGAGTTCTAACATATTTGATTTCAGTGAAGTAGTTCAGTTTTTCTCTAGTGGCATTCCATGTTTAGGAATTTGAGTAAAACGTATGCAAGCACTGAAATTCAAATAAAAATAATTAAGAGGTCATTTATAAAATTGCACATTTTAACATTTTATCTCTGCAACACTGTCCCTGGTAGGTGTTTCCAGTGTTGCCATGGTAACAGTGAAGAAATGGATAGTACCTGGACTGACCTCCATAACCAAGCCTACCGGATGTACAGTCAACCTAACGTCATCTCAGTAGGAGCCAATTCAGGCAGACATATTTACAAATCTGCTGTACACTCCTTAGTAATAAAGAGTGGAACTTTGTTGGGGTTGACTACACACACACAAAGATAGCAATCAGTTCATCATACAACCAATCAACCAATCAAAGAGCCAATAATCCAACATATACGATAAATCATATCCCTGTTTTTTCTCTTTCAGTTCTGTGAGTTTGTATCGGTATCGTGGCTGACACATCTGGTTGGCAGTGTTGTAAGGATGCTCCTGGACTACGTCAGCCATGTCAGCATCTGTCCCAACCTCAAACGCATTCTGGAGAGGAGACCCGAGTGGGAGGAGATTTCTGACATACTGAGTAAAACTTCAAATCCGTTACTTGGTATTTAAAAAAGAAAAAGAAAAAAAAAGATCCATGATGATAACTAGAGGCTATACGTTTGTTTGTGCGTCCCCAGGCAAGCCACGGTCTCTGCAGCACTTGTGTCGAATGGTAATCAGAGGTCACATGAGTATCAGGACGCTGAATGACCCTGAAGCCATGGCTGCTGTCCCTTTTCCTCCGAGACTGAAGGAATACCTGACCTACAGAGAGTACAACCTGTATGGTGACCTCTCCTCAATGTGAAACACAGTTGATTTATATCTGTGTGATTAAAACACTAATGAAAAGGCACTAGTCACTTTAAAGATTAGCCAGTGGGAATATATGATCTCTCTGCAGTGTAAACTTGTAAAACAATACCATTAATACAACTGAAAAAGGCATGTATAGCTTATGAAATAGATGTCTCATGAATCTTAAATGCCCTGTACACCCACACAGGTGTTGTCACTTCTCGCTAATTAGACCTCTGGCTTAAGGAGAAGTTGGGCAGGGAATTGTATGAGGTCACCAAACGACATCAGCACAGTACTGACAAGAGGTCTAATCAGGCAGGTTAAGTGAAAACACCTGTGTGGGTGGACAACATTTTTCTCACTTTGTGCTGTACATGTGTATGGTCAATATGGGGTTTGAAAATGAAAAAAATAATGGTATTGTTACTTAAATATAACATGGATTTGTTAGAATATTTTGTTATTTTGTAATAAACAATGATATTTTAGTGTTTTTGTTCTATTTGTGTGTTAATAAAACCATTCTGTGCTGGGCCTGGCTGAGTGTAACCACAACTTGTCACTCAACAGCAGATTAGGACAAACAGAGCTATGAGCTGTTTAAAAGCCCTTAATGACATCAGCATAATTCCTGTTCTTTCATTATGTATCTTTCTCTGCGCCAGACTGAAAGATTTGGAGTGATGACGTTAATGATGAGCTATTCATGTGTTTGTATGTGGGAGCATGTATGTATGTGCGTGAGTTTGAGAGAATTAAAAAAAGAGAAAAATAAAAACAGCAACAAATGATCAACTTACTAGTGAGGTCAAGCTACTTTACAACACAAATCCTGTGATGCAACAGCTATTTGTCCTTATCAAAATTAATAAATGCTGCAACCTGGTTTGTATTACTGCACATTACATTACTGACATCATTCTGATCCCACACTTTGTTATACATTTAAATGGTCAAATAAGGTGAAAGTATTTAGTATACAGTCATGCTAACAGCTCTGTGGAGAAGGGTCGAAGGGTCCAACTGCAGCACCTCAGACCTCCCTCCTCAGGCCCCTCTCATACAGATTATTATTGCCCCTCGCTGTTCGGAGGATGTAACAGTTAACGTAAATAAATCATTCATTCATTAATATCTGAATATGATATAGCAATACATGCCAATCGGTGACCAGCTATAGCATAACTAAATGACCACGGACACACTAACTTGCAAGATATCTAACAGTATATAATAATAACAATAGTATGGATCAGGAAAATGAGAAAGAAAACCGTATTGCATTTTAGTTATATAGTTAGTTGCTGATCACATGTCGTAAATTTATTAGAACAGCATTTGTTGGAAAGCTAGATACTGGCAGCGAATGAGCTACTACAGGCTGTATGCAGTAAACTGCAAGCTAATGTTATCTAACTCACTAACCTCTGGGAAATTTCAAGTGCAGTACTGCCCTTGTCTTACAAAAGTCGGAACACACTTTTAAATTAGGTGGACTGCTAAGATGAAATAAGTGAAAGTTCACGTAGCCTACTTCATACAATGGAACGGGCCTCAGGAGGGAGGTCATGTGCTCAGCCCCCATTGGCTCACAAAACTAGGGGCCTCAGGCAGTTGGACCCTTTGGCTCTGTGAGGCTGTAATTTAAGCTAATTGCTAATGACAGCATGCACATTCTCACAATGACAATGCTAACATGCTGATGTTTACCAGAATGTTCACCATCTCAGTTTAGTGTGTTAGCATGCTAACACTTGCTAATTATCACTAAACACAAAGTACAGCTGAGGCTGATAGAATGTCATTAGTTTTGCAAGTTTAGTTATAAACCAAAGTAGATGAAAAGCCAAGGGATCACCATTACAGTTTATCCTGAGGGGGACATGAACGTGTGTACCAAATTTCATGGCAATCCATCCAATAGTTGTTGAGATATTTCAGTCTGGACCAAAGTAGTGGAGCGACTGACAGACCATTGCCATCCCTAGAGCCTTGCTGCTGCTAGCATGCTAAAAACCCAATAAGCTTGTACACTGGCAGTTAGAGCCTTATTTTTGAATGTGTTCGTTGTGTTGCTATGTGTTCCTCTCATGTCAAAATCTACACAGTTATCAGACAGCAAACGAGTCAGGGGAAAAAAATAGAAAACAAACATAAAAACACTACATATCTCTGCCATGTTATGGGAGTTTTAAAATCATTCAGATTAACGGACAATAACAACGGAGGACGTGCCGACACCTCTTTGCTGATGGATATGCAGAGATTGAGCCAGTGCCGTTTGTTGGGCGACACATTATCTCTGTTTATCTTTCTTGTTCTGTTCTGTTGGGTCCAGTTGGTCTTTTTTGGCCATGAACAAAGCCACTCAGGCTGTGGTGACAGACTGCTACGTTGACAGGCCACAGTCTCTGAGCTCACAGGCTTTTTTTGTCTCTGTCTCTCAGAGCAGTGCCTCCCAAAAAAGCTGCATCATGGGGCCCACACTTTGGTACGTTCCCTTCTGATCCCTCTCTTAAGGCCTAAACAGCAGCTGGGGAGATTAGAGAGTTGAGGACACCGACACACGGCGACTCTCCCTCACAGCAACACGGCCTGCCAGGATAGATCTGGTTCAGATTGGAGTGGGCTCTCATCAGAAGCACCCTTTGACTGGATCCAGTATGTTCAAAAACCTTCACCCGGCAAGGATCACCTCGTCTGGACTCTGAACTTCCAGTGAACCCTTATGTCCGTGGATCTCCAGCAACCTCACGGTGGACATTGTCTTTTGTTGGGACCTCTATCCCCACACGGCTTCTTCATTTCAGGGTCCAGACTGAATTACATGCAACTCAAGAAGTGGTCTTTCTAGTAGTAGTTTAAACTTATAGTGACTGGTCTGTACTAATCACGCTTTGGCCATGAGTTGTTTCGGGTACCGTCGAGAGCTGAGTAAGTACGAAGATGTCGACGAGGACGAGCTTTTGGCTTCCCTCAGCCCTGAAGAGCTGGCTGAGTTGGAAAAGGAGCTGGCAGACATTGATCCTGACGCCAACGTGCCCATAGGACTCAGACAGAGAGACCAGACAGACAAGACCCCGACAGGCACCTTCAGCAGAGAGGCCCTCATGAAGTATTGGGAAAATGAGACACGGAGACTGCTGGAGGACGAGATAGGTGGAGGAAGCCCCAAACTGGTCAGTGATGACATTTAATTAGATTTGCTTGGCATCTGTACAATGTGCTAAAAGTGAGAAGTCATTTGAAGTACTAAAAGGAAGGAAAATCATAACAAACCGCTCTTTCTTCCACAGTTGCCTTAAAACCAACTACACTGATTTAGCTTAACAATGTACTATACATGTTACATATGTTTTTAATAAAACAAATACTCATAATTACAGCATTGCATTTCAAATGCTGAATAATTTCATCAAAAAACAGGATGAAGAACAAGAGGAGTGTGTGACAGAAGAAAACAGTGGAGCAGAGGATGAAAAAGATGTTGAAAATGAGAAAGAACAGAAAAAGTATGAAGAACAAAAGGAGAATGAAGAAGACAAGGAAGAGGAGGAGGAGGATGATGAAGAAGAAGAAGAAGAAGCGGAGGAGAGTGAGGAAGAGGAGGAAGCTGAAACAGAGGAGGAGGAAGATGAGGAGGAGGAGGAACAAGAAAATCAATTAAAACCTGAACCCTCAAAGGATTCTGGGGTGCTGACATCACAGGCTGACACCCTGATGCTACTGAAGCCACAAAGGGTGGAGCCTATGAGACTGACTCCCCCCCCTCCACTTGCTGACCCAAACGTGACCGGAAACCCAACCGTTGTCGACGAAGCTCTCCAACGAGCTCTTAGCAATGACCCTGAACTTACAGAGGTTAATCTCAACAACATTGACGATATCTCACAGGTACGAATACAGACACGTGCTGTTAAAAGTTTCTTTACATCAGTAATATGTGTAAATACAGTGGTAAAACAGGCCTCCCTTTACATTTAACTATGTCAAACCCAAGTGTTTGCGCACAGACAAGCAAACAGCTCAGAATATGTAACCTCCGTGAAAAAATCCACTGTTATGTCAAAATAGTAGATTAGCTAGAGTTTTGAAGTGTGGTTTGAGTTTGGATGCGTGCTAGCAACCTGCTCTTTACTGTTGAGTAACTTTTGATTGTATGCCAGCTTATTTTTAGAACCAGGCATCTTGCCATGGTTATGTAATGGAGGACATAGTTACATATTTGGTACAAACACTTTCTGTGACTGGAAAATGAACAAAAATATGGTGTCCTCAGTTAATAGCTATGACAAGGTTTCTGTTTTTTGTAGGGGCCTTTAGGCAAGTTTAATTCATCCTGTGGTTTACTAAATAGCAAGCAGTGGCTATTTTACTCCTTTTAGTATTATGGGGGTTGGCAAGAGGAGGACCGCCTCGCAATTTGGGTGCAAGTCCTTGTATCGACTTGGTGAACATTGGCCTTACTGAAGTGTTAAATGTCTTCAGGGATGCTCTGAACTCTATGTGGTGGTGGTGGTGATGGTGAGAAGTTGTCAGTGTTCTGGAAAAAATAACCATCCCAATTTACTTCTTAGGAAACTCTCATCCGATTTGCTGAAGCACTGAGGTCCAACACACATGTTCGAGTCTTTAGCCTTGCAAATACCCGAGCCGACGACCCTGTGGCTCTGGCCATTGCTAAGATGCTGAGGGAGAACGCGTCCATCACCAGTCTGAATATAGAGTCTAACTATGTGACTGGGAAAGGCGTGATGGCACTGGTTCAAGCACTTCCAGGAAACAACACCCTGACTGAGCTTCGGTTCCACAACCAGAGACACATGTGTGGAGGACAGGTTAGTTCTCTCTCTCTTCCCATTTTGTCTCATTCAAACTGATCTTCACTAAGCAACCATACTCTGGTTAGCAGTTCTTATCTGCCTGCATGTGCAAGGTGTAACCGGGTATAACAATGTCTCCCTTAATCAAACTTCCCCCCACAGGTAGAGATGGAGATGGTGAAGATTCTAAGGGAAAACTGCACCTTGATCAAGCTGGGCTACCAGTTCAACCTGCCTGGGCCCAGGATGAGCATGACGGGGATCCTCACCAGGAACCAGGACCGTCAGAGACAGAAACGGCTGCAGGAGCAGAAACAGCAGCAGCAGGGCCAACAGGGGGCACCAGAGGGAGCTGTTAACCTCAGAACCACTGCACTGGTATGTAACATTGCTCTATTATGAGACATGTCTAATAAAATAGGATTATTTTTCAATTGGTCTGGGTGGACAGTGTCCCACTGACCGACAATTGCATTCTGCTTCGTTTTTGTTCTCAATTACTGTTTTCAAAGTCCCCATCTCTGTGAAAAACAGTGACAAACTCTTCAGCTAACAAGCTATATGCTAATGATGTACAACTTTGACAAAATTTGGATGTCTATATATGTGTATATATGGTAGGCATACTTGGTTCATTCTGTTGACTGTTAATCACAGAATACTAGTAATCATCCACGTATTTGTATTTGCCTCTAAAAAAGAACACCTTTTTTGATCACCTTACAGCTCACCCAGAGTCTCTATACATCAACTGACACAAATTTTTACTCTTCAACTCCCAGTTCAGCTACTTCACTGCTGTCACTGCTTACTTACCAACTTGCACACACTTCAACTGAAATTTCAAATGCTTTTATCATTTACAATTCATCTGACATAACTGCTTTCATCACTACACTTCAACAACTGCTTTCAGTACTTACTTGTCAAATAACATTTCAACTGCTCTCATTGCTTACTTGTCAAATGACATTTCAACTGGTTTCATTGTTTAGACGTCAACTGACATTTCAGCTGCTTTCGCATCTTGCTCTTCAACTGCTGGTTCAACTACTTTCAGTGTTTACATTGACAACTCAACTGCCTACTTTTATCTCTTACACTTCAATTGACCCCTCAGCTCTTTTAAATTGTTACGCTTCAAATAACTGCACATCCTTGTGCAGTGCTTCAACTTCAACTGACACTTTAACTGCTTTGAATGCTTAAATTTAAACTGCAACTCCCATACAACATTTCACATGCAAACAATCAACATTTTAAGACATTTTACCCTGCTTTCAACTGTAACTTTCAGCGTATGCGAGCACACTAGCCTTCCATATAAATGCATTTGTAATTATCCATTTTCCTCTCTCTATGCTAGAAAGGAACTCCTCGTTCATCTCCTTACAGCTCACCCAGAGTCTCTCCTTGGCCCTCACCCAAACTCCCCCGGAGTGACCTGGCTAAAAAACAGACACCTCCTGCTCCACCTCCTCCTCCTCCACCACCTCCTCCTCCCCCACCTCCTCCCCCACCACCTCTACCACAACAGGAGAGGAAGCCCACCAGGATGATTGCGGAGGTCATCAAAGCACACGAGGCGGGCAGCAAGAAGGTGAGAAAGACAAAAGGTAAGAAGGGCAAGAAGGGGAAGGAGAAGGAGTCGGGGAAAGACGAAACAAGTAGCATCCTGAAGGAGCTCAAGAACGCGCTGAGGCCCATGTCGGTGGAGAGGAGAGGGGAGGAGGGCAGCAGGCCGTCCACGCCAATGAGGTCAGCCCACGATCAGCTGATGGAGTCCATCCGCAAAAGCAGCGTCCGCAGCTTGAAACGGGTCAGTGGAAGGATTTGTACAACAATAGGGACGTTTAAATTATGTTTTTAATATGATGGTTAAAATTTGCTGTTAAATTGTTTTCACTTCTAATCTTGTTATCTTGCTGTAGCCTATCAGTGTCCCCTAAACACTGTATTACATTGAAGCTGGATTATTTAAAACATTCCTCCTCCACAAGCAGTCGAGCAATGTACTTAATGCGAAAGAACAAGTAGGAAGTTTAATTTAGATGAGGATGGCACAGAGTCAGTGGTGTCTGAGTCATCCCTGTGGCTGACATGGTATGTTCTGTCTCTCCAGACTGGGGTAGGCAGGCAAAAGGTTGCTTACCACCAGCCAGCACTGTGGTATGATCACAATGCTTTTACAGCCAGAGAGAGAGATCCAGGAAGGCCAAAATATAGCCAATAATAATGTCAACCAATCCAGTCAAGTATTCTTACCTTGAAGAGGAAGATAACCTGATACAGAGAAAAAAGAAGAATGGAAAACAAAGACAATGAGACAAATATTCAGGTTTATCTCATATAATGTTTTATGACATTATGTTACTGCTACAGTATAGGAAATTAATGCATCTGAACTTTGTTTTTGTGTTATTGTAATGAGCGCTTGCTATTTTTTCTGTTCGTGAAGAGAGACAAGTATTACCTTGGCTGAAGCTTTAGCACAGCTTGTTACATTGTTAGAGTGGAAAATCAGTTCTGCCCTCAGATGGCGGGGTCTCTTAGCTGTGAAATTCCTGCCACTTAGCGCAGGTATTTATAGAAACTGTTCAGTGGAGCTTTGATAAAGACAGATATGACACGTTACCACAGCACACACCAACAACACACATTCAACAAAACAGCCCACTAACACTTCATTTGTTGACGCCACTGAGGACATCACACACAGATTGCAAGCATATCAAGAAAACTGTTATAAGGAGTAGCTAATGTACATGATTATATTGAATAACATATTGCAATCATGATTCCTACAAGGTATCTGCACAGTATTAGTCAAAAATCATAATCTTAAAAGCCAACAATAAAAAAGGTGTACATGGCCAGCAGCCTTAGCTCAACTTAGCATAGCATAAAGACTAAGAAAACAGCTAGCCTTTCTCTGTCCAAAAGTAACAAAATCAAACCTACCAGCTCCTCTAAAGCTCTCTCATTAATGTGTTATATCTATTAAAACCACAACCTGTTCTGACTAAACAAACAAGATTTAACATGTTAGCTAGCTGTTTCCCCCTGTTCCCAGTCTTAAATGTTAAGCTAAGCTAAGCTAACCGGTTGCTGGCTATAGCGTCATATACAATATATCATACAGTGTATGAGGAGTGGTATCGATCTTCTCATCTAAGTAAAAAATGTGAAACAATTTCTTTAACTTGCTGGAACATTTCTTGACTAATATTACAGCATGAAAATTTCCCAGCCAATGAAAGTTGTAGTCTGGCTAGTGTACACTGCCAACAACCAGAACAATGAGCCACTATAAATTTGCTGTACTCCTTGCTGAAGCCATTTCACGGGAAATGTGGGTTGAAAACTACATTCTTGTACCCATGGCTCAGAAGTCATAATTGCTAACTTTTTGATGTTACTCAGTCATGACTCATGTCCATTCCTCTCATTTCTATCTTTGCCATCACCATCATTCTTAAAAAGCATTAATGCCTTGAAAAATATTTTCATGGCCTGCACTTAAAACTGACATTGCATTGTTTTCCAGGTGGAAGTCCCACATCATCTACGATAATACAAGCAGAAATAAAAGAGGTCTATCCGTTGCCATGGAAATTGGGGAGTCTGCATAATGATGATGATGGAGTGACCAACAAAGATGAGAGCACATGGTGAAAACATTGTTGGGATTGCTGAGGGGGCAAAAACTGAATTCTTACTCATGAAAAAGAAATTATACAGGAAATTTGCACTGCAACAATAGCTTTACATTTTATGAATGTTTAAGTTTTTTTAAAAGTATTTATGCATAATTGAAAATGGCGTTTGTATTTTAATTTTGAAATGAGTTGACGGAACTGTTTACTGATACGTTTTCTAATTCACTGTTTTCTTGTAAAATTGTAAATATGATCTGTTGTTGGTTGAATTCTGTGTTGATTTCTAAATATAGCCATTTGGTGTTTACAATACTACTTGTCAAAGTATGTAGACTGTTTTCTTATTCTTTGGTTAGTGGACTCTTCCATTTGAAAGAAAAGGGTCAAGCTGTTATACAGCAGTATAGAAAGCACATCTAGCCTCTGTTTTTATCAGTGAGTCAGCTTACTGGTCAAGCACCGCTGATGCATATTCCCATTCCGACACACTCACAATACACCCACTCAGTTAGCACATATTGCAGCAGGGCTTTTGCACACTTTGTTTGAACAATTCACAATGCATGACAAGTGAAGAATAGGCACTCACTACTAGAACATCACAGAAGAGACATCACAAAGGAGACATCAACTTTAAACAAAAGTCACAAGATCAAATAAAAAGCTGTGGGCTACTTAAAAGCTGCACTACACAATGCCTTTAAAGCGAGACTGTAACTTTTGAAAGAAGAAATAACACATTATTCCTCTTAAAAATGGAAAGTTGAATTCATAAGCAGTAAAACACACCGTTGCTCAGGTCAATACACTCTGGGGATTTGCAGCTACAGCCTTAATTGGTCTGGTATGAACAGTAGCTTAGGGTGGCTAAAGTTAGCATACATATTACTTTGTAACTGTCATAACTGAGCCAGTTTGCTGACTATAACTCTTTTATCCCAAAATTGTCACTTAGACTTCTGCTGAATAGCCGCCACTATGGCCACAAGTGAAAATTATGGCATAATGCTAATGCTAACACTGTAACAGTAGAACAAGTAGAGAAAAGTAAGCAAAATGTCCGTTATAGGGCAATATCTACCAAACGTTTGCTAACATTAGTTAACGTTAGCCAAGATAAGCTAGCTCGCTTCAAATACAAAATTAAAATGTCACCATCACCAACAACCAGGTTAAAATTTCAAGTTAAAAGTTATAGGTACAGTAGGTACCATTCAAAACTATTCTGGACTTATTCTGAGTCAGTGGGACTACATTAGATGGACAAGAACCGAAGGATTTAAGAGAGAGAGAAAGAGGTGACAGGTTGGGGAGCAGAGACCAAGAGCATGTGAGCGAGGGGATGACAGATGAAAGAGTGAAAGCAAGAGACTGAGAGATGTGAGCTATTAGTATCCTAATCTTGGTCCTGCATTTGTTTATGTGTCCTGGAAGAGTTCTCTGACTCCTAAATCCACAGTGCAGCTGTTCAAAGCCGACACGCTCAGGGGCTCAGGGGTGGCAACAATGAGAAAACTACAAATTATATTGCAAACCATTTCACAAAGTGTACCAGAAGCTTTTAAAGTGATTTCCCATTTTAAAAGCATTCCATGAATCTCAGTGTTGTACAAAAAAAAATCATCTTCATAAGAAAGTTGAAAATTGCACCAGACAGGTATTGAAAAATTGGCAATTATTAAATTATGTTGTGTGGTAGCGCAACTGAAAGCATAGATTATTTTGCTGGCTTGCATGTTGATGTGTGCTTGTAAGAAGTTTTGACATTCAAGACCTGAAATTTGACTGCTGAAATGAAACCTTTTTGATACAGGGAGCTACCATCCATCCATCCATTTTCTACCGCTTGGTCCCCGTTAGGGGGTCGCGGGTGACTGGAGCCTATCCCAGTGACTTCGGGCCTTAGGCAGGGCACACCCTGGACAGTGGCCAACTCGTCGCAGGGGCGAACACAGACACAGACAAGGACAGACAACCATTCACTCACACATTCATTCAATACGGGCAATTTAGAGTTATCAATTAACCTACACATGCATGTCTTTGGACGGTGGGAGGAAGCCGGAGAACCCGGAGAGAACCCACGGTAACACGGGAGGACATGCAGACTCCACCCAGAGAGATTGTGTGACGTTGGTCCGGTCCGGGAATCGAACCCACGAACCCACGATCTCCTTATTGGGAGGCAGGAGCTGTAGCCGCTCTGCCACCGTGCACCCCCACAGGGAGCTACCAAATTTAAATAATCGTTTTTATGACGTCCATGCTTGTTTATCGTTTTCCTCCAGGGTTTGATTTTTCCAACAACATAGTTTGTTAAATACAGTATTGTTGTTTGGCTGTTAATTCTGGAATCTTAGATGCTGGAGCTTCCCCTCAGTACTTCAATGCAGCACCAGTAGGACTCTTCAAAATAATCCACCCTTTCAACTACAATAACATGCAATGATATCATGACTTTGGCAATTGAATTAAGCTCCTCTGCAGATTAAACGCCCCATGCCGAAAACCAGTCTCCTCACTGGCCTTCCCAAGTACAGCAGCTCAGTGTGCACAATGCATTCCTTAGGCTGAGTGTCCTAGGAATAAAACTTCCTCTACTCAAGTACAGCACTTTGTCAAACTGTCAATAGGGGGATCCTTCCATACAATTCATCCATAAAATGTAGAGACTTCCTGCTTGTAAATGGGGTCTCTGCACTCAGGGTGGTCAATGCATTATCCTCATTTAGAATTCAAGAATATTTCAGGATGGACAGAGGTTTTCATGCACCATGGGGAAATGTAATAGTCTCTGAACCACAACAAAATTGTGAAGTATGCAAGTTTGCATGTATTCCTTTAACAGTGAGCTAGAGAATATCCCTTTAGCTTCTCAGTCGCAACACTCAGGCCCTTTGACCTTTGCATTCCTTCAAGTGCATTAAAGGGCAATTTCACTAAGTATTTGACCCAATATTCTACTTGTGATTTTCTACTTAGCTAAGGCCAGGTTATTAGACATCTGGCTGCATTGTAATAGCAACAAAATCATGTGATTATGCTTAATTTTTGTAAAAGTTATATCATTATCTATAAGACATTTAGAGCCCCTTTTGCATTAACTCTCAAAAACTCCTTGTCCAGAAGAAGAAATTTAGCTTCACAGATGACGTAATATTGTATAAATTATACCCTTTAACAAGTTTATGCTGACATCAGACAAAAAAATAGTCAAAAGACAAATAGTGCTCTGTCGCTTCTATAAATGCTTTTGTTTTTGTGTGCACGTGTTAGTCGGGGTCTCTATGGAAGCACTGTATCCAAGTAGTGCTGCCACACTAGTGGAAAGGGCCATACCTGCTCTAATCCCTCACATTAGCTCTGCAGCAGGGAGAACTGATACAGGGTCAGTGTGGTGTCAACTGATGTGGACATCAGCTAAAAATAAATGGTAGAGGCATAGAATTGTTGTGGTCATTTTTGTGTTTGTCACACTTAATCACAGGGTCAGTTCTTGACTTCTAAAAATATAACTGAAAGGCCAACTTTTAGATCCTCACTTCCTTTTCCCTGGAGCATAGTCACATCTTATATTCTTGCTACATGCCTTTTTTCCAGCTCACATGCACATTAAGTAATTGTTAAGAAACCCTGATGCATGACTTTATAAGTGAGACTACTGGGCTCATGTGTACAGTCTGTCCCACATACTATTAAGAGAACCAGGGTTAACAGGTGGACTCATGAAACAAACTGTTCTCAACTATTTCTGTCTCTCTCACACAAAGATTCACTTTTATAGCTGCATTTTGCTATTAATAGATACACATGAGGGGGTCTACAATTTGCTGGGTACACTCCCAACAAACAAACAAATCCCTCTTTCTCCTCTTCTTTTGGAAACTGGAATTTACAGTCAGGACTGTTATGTTACACAGACAACTAAGTTGCTACAGAGCTGTACTTGTGCTTTGTCCCTCACTCACCCAGTTTTCAATTTCTACCTGGCTCAGGGGGTGAAATGGTAGCAGTAAAGGGTGTGATAATCCTCTGCTCAGCTGTTACCAGATCTGTCCAACTCCCTGTCTATTGCAGGTGATGAAGCCTGTATTCATCACTCCTCTCTCACACACACACACACACACACACACACACATAAATTACATACTTGACAGATATGATTGTGCTCTCTTACACACAAGTGAAACAAAATCTGTGTGAATAAAGTAGTGTAACTTGAATCAACATTAACCATAAAAAGTTAAGACTTCTAAACCCTAGTTTAAATAAAGTTTTGATTTCCAAAATTCTGCATCCTAAAAACAAAGTTTTGAGAAGAAACATACATCATAATAGGCTGTGAAGGTAAAAGAAGCCCAAATACAGAAGTATGTAAATATCAACCTTTTATTGGAGTGTACAATGTAAGAGTTCAATATTTGTCAAGCCTCATTGATAAGGCTCCGCGTCCACAACATCTTATTTACCGAGTTACCTACAGAAGCTAACATCAGTGAAAACATGGCTAGGTTTTTCCCAAAAAGTATCTTGATATTCGACAAAAGAGGTCAGTTCTTACATCAAACAAGTGGCAATTTGTCTCTCACAGACAGAATTTAAAGAGAACACCAACATTCCTTTTTTTTGCCAACAGTGGAAAAAAAAGTTATTAAAACATTTTGACATGTCATTGTGTTATTTTTGCTGGATATTTGTTACACTGTGGCAAAGACGTTTCTGTTTTAGCTCTCCTATCACCCACAACATGTTAACAATATTAGCATTCTACTTGTTAGCATGTGCAAAATTTGCATCCCTCATTCTGGAATGCTACTGTAAATGCTAAATGCTTAGGTCTATCCACTGAGTGCTATGCAGCTAATTAGCTTGCCAATGACGGTAATGTTGTTACAAGACGTTCTTTATTTGAAGGACAATACTATGAATGTCACATTTAATATCTTGACCTGCCATAGTGCTAATGTAATGCCAATATGCTTTTGGGAAATAGGTTTAAATCCAACAGAATGACTTTCCCATATAAGTCCATGCATCAGTTAGGAAACTGACCAAGACTAATACAGTGTGCAGCTTGAGGACAAACTAAAGGTGCAAGTAACGATCCCTAATTTACAAAAATGATTCAACATGGGGTCTACTGTAGATCTAGCATGGCTGCCATAGAGAAACCCTGGAAGGCCAAGCTTTGTCTTTGACGCTTAAAAGGAAAAAAGGATTAGTAGTTGCGGCTCTGGTACCCTTCAATGCGAAGATTTAAGGCAAGACTGTAACTGTTAAAAGAAGAAATAACACATTTTTCCTCTTACAATGAAAAGTTGAATTCATTAGTGATAGAAAGCACTCCTGCTCAATTCAACACACTTTGCTGCTACAGCCTTTTTTGATCTGGTATGACCAGTTAGCATATGCTGGCTAAGTTTAGCAAACTTCAGATAGATACTGCTTTATGACAGACATGATTTTTCTCCATTTGTGCTACTATTATAGTAGGTTTTAGCATTTTTCCATAATTGTCACTTGTGGCTGCAGTAGCTTCTGTTTAGCAAGTTAGTCTTGCGTTAAAAGAGAGACACATATCTACTCTGGTTGGTTAGCAAGCATTGCACAAGTATAGAGTCTCCATAGCCATAGTGTCAGGAACTGCTGAAATAATTGCTACAAATGGGTTACTTTATCCAACTTTGACTTAGTTTTGAGCCAGACTGGATGGGTTTACCACACCGGGACTAGTCATGCCATTGCATTTGTCTTTTATTAAAAATAAAGGTGATTTTTAAATCCTTTTTGTAATGAATATAACAATTTGTCATTTAAAGTATTGTCCTTTATGACAAATCCACCTTTAAATAAACACATAGCAGGAATTATTGGGAAATATTATTTAGTTTGATTAAATACATGCCGACATCTGACTATTTGATCTTTGTAGGGAATAACTGACCACTGTCTGACTTCTTTTTAATAAGCAATTCCTATATTACACCTCATGATTTACTAGTTAGTCAAGAAAATGTTGATACTTGTTTGAATAATGCCATGAATCTAGTGTTTCTCCCCATACTGTGTCAGCACTTAGTGCCTACAACAGGAAGAACGCAACTTTAGCCCAACTGTTTCTGTACAGTAACTTAGCATATGGACCCATTATGAGCATCAGGTGTGTAAAACTAAAATGTCTTTATTTCTCAAGCTACATGATGAATGACCTGATTCCAACAAACAGGCATTTATTAATACTCTGCTTGCTGCTGTAAAAAAAGAAAAATATTTTTTTTTAAAAGAGCAAGATTTCAACAGAATCTGCAGTGTGAAAGTGACAAAAAAAATACAAATAAAATAAAAAGAACTAAAATTCTCAACAGATAGCCAGCCATAACGCTGCGGGCTACCTCCATGCGTGTACTATGTAGTGTGGTGGGTTAACGGTTAAAAATGCTTAATGTCCAAGTGTATTTTGTCTCATTACTTAAAGCATATGTATGTTCCATAATGATACAGACCTGAAAATGTTCTGTATTCATGCAGCGAGTCTCCTCTTTCAATCTGTGCAAAAATATAACAAGACTCAAACTCTGGAGCAAATTTACAGTCGACAGCAAAATGAAGCTAAATATTCCAAAAAGAGCATTTTCCTTTTTTTATTCTTTGTTTTAAGAAAATATGAGTGCTAAACTAGGATCATTTGAATAAGTAAAAATAAACTAGAGAGCAATAGGGTATGAAAATAGTTCATTTTTTCCCCCCTCCTGACGAACAATGATGACACGATTGATGAAGGATTTGTGGCAACTTATTTTGTAAGCCCTCCCCTTCAATCAATGACCAAAAGAAGAAAAACAAAAAATATTCAACTCTAAAGTTCAAGAGACAACTTGATGTAAAATTGCACGTTAATCTGGGGACTGGGAACACGGGAGAGTGACAGGGAGGGGACATGTGTGATGAGATGATGGGAGGCAGCAGAAGTGAAGGATGGCTGAGTGACAGATGGAAGCGACAAACGTCAAAGAGTTGGGAACGTGGGAGGAGGAGAAGGAGATGCATAGAGATGGAAAAAGCCAGAAAATAGTTAAAAGGAGACATGTAACATATTGCTATCAAGAGACAGAGATGGAGCCAACAGACATGACAGAGATAAAGAAACCTAAGATATGAGAATGACAAACAAATTACAGATTAAATGAGGTATTGCACAGATTAATAAAAAAAAGCATAAAGGCAACAAAAATATACAGCAAATTGATAGAACATTTACATTTAGAATTTTGAAATTAAAGATTTCTTTTTAGAAAGAAAATAACAATTTTAGTGTCAGAATCATCCAGGGGTTGGGGGAGGGGAGAAAAAAAAAATCACTAGTCCTCCCATTCATCATCATCCTCAAAGTCCTCATCTTCTTCATCGTCGTCATCCTCATCTGTGGAAGAGAAGAAGCCATTCACATGAAGTCTAACAGCTGAAATGATGTTCTTATAGGCAACAAAGTAAAATACACTGAAGGATGATTCAAACAATGGCATTTTCCAAAGTACTTCCTTTTCAAGAGAAAATAAATAAGTTTCTGTGGTATAAATGTCCTTTTATTTTTTATTTTTTGGTCTGTTGAAGAGTAAACTTTACTTTGTAACTTATTTGAATACATTTTAAGGACTACTTTCTTTTAGGGAAGAAAAGGTTCTTCCACTGAGAGGCTTAAAATGGAAAAAAAAAAATCACAAGGTTGTTCAGACTGTTGAGGAAGTGGTGAAAGTCTAATTTATAGTTTGGCGACAGTGTGTCATCTGACAAAGTCTGAGTGACTGGTGTCAAACTGCTCCATTGGGTAAACTTCTCAAAAGCACTTGTGGCAGCATAACTCAAGTCCCCAGGATCCATTCAGATTAACTGTGAAATAAACCCCTTCTACAAAATCCTCTCATAGCTGCCTCTAGCTCAGTCATTGAGCACTTCTCTAAAGTTACTTCATTGAAATTTGGTTTTGATATCATATGGAGTTGAATTAGTGTGAATGCCATCTTATTGGGCATTCAGCCTTAAAAGTTAATATGTTGGTGGGGGCATGTTGTTTCATGTAAAAACGGGGCAATGAAATATAACCCAGAAAGGCAGATTTGAGTAATAGATCCACAAGTGTACTGGCTTATCAGACACCAAATAACTGCACAGTGGTTTGTAATACAATGAAACAGAAGTTTAATCTGGAATCTACGCTTACACGTATTTGACTGGTCAATGCAGTATCTTGCTGGATGACGCTGCATTGCCTAGTGGCAAAAGCTGAGCCAGGATGAACTTTTTTGATTTGTTTTTTTCCCCAGGAGCTTTCAGTATCTGCACTTATTGCAAGTTGCTTTGGGCAATAGCATCTGCTAAATGAATGTAATGTAATATTAAGTAAGTAACTTGGTAAGTGTTGCACTAATAACAGCATGTAAAAATTCCTGTGGATTTCTACACATGACAGGAAACAGGAAATGAGGATAATATTATAAGCTAGTTGAATAGAGGGTGAATGTTTGTGTTTGTATGTACCTGAAGAGTGAATAGCCTTGCTCCTTTTCTGCATCACCTCCATCAGGGCCCCGACGATGCCTGCCGAGGAGGCCTGGGTGGAAGGGGCTGAATCGGTATTGTCATCCCTCTGTGAAGAAGACACAGCCACAGTTAAAGCACAAGATACAGATTAATACAGAGTTGACTGAGAGGTGTGTTGTGTGTACGAATGAATACTGACCGTTTTAAGTTGGATTCCTTGTCGGATTTGGTCCAGAAGTGCGTCTCTGCCGGTGTTGCTGGACACTGGCCTCTCTTTCTGTTCCACCTTCTTCAGCTGGGTGCCTTCTCTGATCTGACTCAACAGTGCAGACTTGCCCCCAGATGAGGGCAGACTGCCGTCCCCTCCATTAGCCTCCGTGGACAGTGGAGGAGCCGGGGGTGGAGGGCCAGGAGGTGGGGAGGAGGAGGGGAGGAGGCGGTGCTCCAGTACTGGATGGAGTTGAGGATGAAGGGGGAGGAGGTGGCGGGGGAGGCGCCACAGGAATTGAGGCATGGGCTGGTGGAGGGGGAGGCGGGAGATAGCCTCGGCTGGGAGGGGGAGGCGGTGGAGCTGACATGCCCGGTCGGGATGGAGGGGGAGGAGGGGGGGCAGAGAAGGGAGCTCTGGAAGGGGGAGGAGGTGGCGGAGCACCTCGCCCGCGGGCAGGAGGAGGGGGAGGAGGGGCTGAGCTGTGGTGTGGGGGTGGGGGAGGAGGGCCGCCTCTGGATGGAGGGGGTGGAGGAGCTGGAGAGAAAAAAAACAACAAAAACTTGAAGTTAAAGTTGTAATCATCAGTATGCATCATTCAGAGTTCACACTGCAGCCTTGAAGAACATCAAGATTTCATTTCATGTATTTTTTTTAACATTACTTTCATGAAAGGACGGCTGGAAGATCTGGATGGTCTCAAAGGATTTCACATGTCAAAATGCTCATCAGTTTTCCAATTCTTGTCTGTATCAATGCATCATGCAGTCATATAATCAAGCCACTGGGGGCAACCTGTAACTAGTGTTCATTTCGTTATCAAAAACAGATGAAATATTGGGCTACATGTTTTTTTTCTCCAATAATGAAGATTTAATGTTGATGAGACAAAACTGAATTCCAAAACTGAAATTGAAAATCTGAATTGAAAAGCCATTCCAAATTTGTATTTGTTATGAAACACCCTTTTTAAACTCATTGTTGAAAACTTGTACTGTACTTCGGTCTAACAGCTGGTTATAGAAGCGCAAATGCACGTGCATAGTTGTAACAAAGTGGTGGCCCAGAGTTAGAGTTTGGATAAGACAGAAGTTAAACAGCTAAAAATATACATCAAAATAAAAAAAAAAATAAAAAAAACAAAAACAAATCATGAAATAGCTCCCAATTCTTGCTAGTATCAATGCATCATGCAGTTATATAGTCAAGCCACTGGGGGCAGCCTTCTTGCATGTAACTAATGTTAATCTTGTTAATGAAAATTGTAACAGAATATATGCATAGTTTCTACAATATGGTGGACAAGAGCTTATAAGAGTTTACAAGTTTGGCTAAGACAGACGTTAACATCGTTAAAAAATAATGATTGCACAATAATAATTTTATGTAACAGAGGAAGGTATAGGAATGCTGTGTTTTAAATGTCTCCACGTTTAGTCATAATGGCGCAGAGTCAGCTAATGATAAAACATCCAGGTCAAGTTCAAACAAAACAACAAACACTGAACTAACTTCAGTAACTGCAAAAACCGTACACACTATACTTGAATTCTTAGGTCCTATTACAGTCCAACTTGACATGCACAGTCATGAGCTGTCACAGCAGGTCATGCATAGAAACCTACCACTCCACCTGGGCGGACCTGGGGATAAAACCATCACACTAGTTAGATTGTCTTAAATTGACAATCACTCTTTAATACGTATTTCACATGGTCAGTGTGAAAACATGTGTATAGATCACACTTAACAACACAGTCTCACTGGACATGTTCTACATCATGGTACCGAAAGGCCCCACTGAAGCCAGTATAGTAACGTTTACTGTGAAATTGACCTTTTCTAAGCAAAAGTGTGGGACCTTCCCTTTTTTAATTGCCCTTTCCAATTCTAATTCTTTGTCCAAAAAAAGAATCTGGTAAGCGTAGCCTTACCTTGTCTCCGTAGCTCATTTTTGACTGCTTCTACGCCTCCTTTCTTCTCAATGAAGTCGTAGATGACCTTGGAGGTCTCCTTGTCCTTCAGCTGAGCCTCAGAGATGCCGCACATATCAAACAGGTTCTTCAGCTCTGGGTCCAAGTTATTCAACTGAAGAAAGAAAACATAGGAGGATAAGACATGCATTCATTTAAACAGTCGAGAATGAAGGTTACCACAGCAGTAATCCTAATTCCAAACCCTGGAAATGGATCTGCATGATTTACTAATTGGGTTATAGAGGGGTGCATACATTCAAAGAGACATGGTAAACAGCAGTTGTATAATGCTGTATTATATAATGCATATGTTGTTGTTGTATCATCATCATCATCAAATGATTCTGTATCATTATGGGTTCCTAAATTTAACACAATATCAGCCTCCTTACCACAGTAACTAAAACATACTGGCTATAACAGAGCTGCTCTCATATCTGCTCATGTACGAGCAGTTAAGAGTTAAGATCTGTGATGTGATTTCACTGGTTTTAATCTGTATTTATGAGCTTTGCAGCTCAGTAACACATTATGTGACTGACATGTTAAGAGTTGAGTTGGGATTAAAAGGGACATTTGAAAAAGCAGGATTACTCAGTTGGACACTAGCTGTTAGAAATCTATTCAAAACATATCAAATGATTCATTCAGTAAAGTGTGAGTATGTAAGAAGTAACTTTGTTATTTGTGATGTTACACTCTCTTTTGTGAAGACACTGAGATATCCCTCTAAGACAGCTCAAAATGAGACCAGTGTCAGCCATTATGCTGCCACCTGGTGGCGTGGTTTAACACTACCAGGTTGGCACCCAGGAGGAAAATAGTGCTCATTAACCCAGATTTGAATACAAGTTAGGCCAGGGATAATTATTTGTTACAAGAGTTTCCCCTTCAGCTGCTTCTGTTTGTCATATTGTTTTTTGTTTCCAGCAGAGATGATACAGAGAAAGCCAAAAATAATACAATACACTGTTTATTTAAGTGTGTCATTATGTCCTGTTTCTATGTGACTGAGCCAAATGCAATATCCTGGTGCAGCTACTGCTACAAACTTTTTATTTTTTATAAGTGTTTGATACCCAGAAGTTTTTGGGTGTCTATAAAGTACTTTATCTACAGTAACTATGGTGTATAGATAGAAAAGAAAAGAGACATATTAAACTGGTAAGACAATAAGATATATCCCTTGCTCATTTGTGAATCAACTCATTCGTGCTCCGTCTGTAAGCCTGAGGATTTGAGAGGTGAGCAAGCTTTGTTCACCTGACGTCACCCATTCAAATCAATCTAAGTCCTTGAAAACATTAACTTATGAAACCAAATCATCTGAATTTCATCTTTTTTCATTTAGTTAGAGTTAAGTCCTCTGACCTGCATGATCTCATACTCATCATCCAGCATAATTACTGATGACGCTTTTTGGGAAGGAGTCCATGGATTATGCAGATGCAGGTTGATTCTTCTCCCTCGGAAATCTCCTTGTGTAACCCTCCTGATGACTTGGCAACGCAGCTTGGCTTAACATTTTGGAGCCGATATTAAATTTTAAAAATCTGCCTGGAAGAGGGACGTCTGACTGACAAACAGATAAACTTGGGGCCAAGTTTTAAAAATATCTAGACCTCACATACTCCTAACGTGTGCAGAGACACATACAAACAAGCACACATTAACATGACACTTTTGTATATTGCACTTACATCAAAGCCTGTATTTGGATCCCATCCTACATGCCCAATGTGCCTGTGAGAGAAGTAGAAGAGAGAGCGTGAGACCAAAAAGACTGAGAGAAGGCAGAAGATATGTACAGTACATTTTCACAAAAAAAAGAAGAGATGAGGCAGGGGTCGATTGGACTGCTGCAAAATCCATGTTGACCCCTGTTTTTTTAACCCAGATGGCTCATTGGTATCCTGCACTATCTCAATCAAGACTATGTGAGCTGCCACTCACTATTACTGAAAGCACAGCGCAGATTTTCCTGCATTACCAATCATACTAAACACTGTATAGGATTAGATTCTGAATAAAGACAGCCTAGATTAATACCTCATCCACATTCGCCAGTACTGATATGTACAAGAGGGATATAGGCCTCTGGGCCAATATGTCATATAGGGAACAATAGGGAACTCAAAGACCTACAGTCATGTAGCTGTTGTTCATATATAAAGATGTTTAATCTGCATTTGTATCTCAATCTGCATGAAATCCCAATAGGATAGACAACCATACTGTCTGGCAGTATAAGGGCTTTGTTAAAGGATGAATTGTTCAAGTGAGAATCCTGACCACCGAGTTATGGCCATTTCATTTTATTATGTTGCGCTACCTATTGTCAGAATGCCTTCCAAGTTTGCAGGATCACTCAAATTGACATGCACACGTGTGTTTTAGAGTTATGGCACATTATGCAACATGGTATGACAAATCAAAAAGTCAATACAAACATTTCAGGGAGTCCTTCAAAGATGTCGTGTGCTAAATTGTGTGAAGACTAGGTGGAGATAAAATTTAGTGAGAAGATGACGGTGTTTATCACCTGACCTGAACCCCACCCTACTTGTGCCTGTGGCGACTCACTGGAAGTTGCTCGGTGTGCCGATGTCTGCCTTGGTCAACCTCTTCTTCTTCCCCTTGGCCTTTTTCTCCCTCTTGGGGAAGGAGGAGTGCACAATGTTGTTCACCTGAGAGTTGTTATGGTAACGCTGAACATTGCTGATCTCTGGGTTTTTGATGTCGACGGTAGCCATGGGCAACGTTGGGCCTTAAAAATGACAGAGACAATAAAGTTACACTTTATATAATACAGCATGTGGAATGCAGAGAATAGTAGTTTCATTAAACTGTAGAGACATAACTTGGTTGTGGGGTTTTCCACTATATCTAAAAAGGAGTATGAGTACTTCTTAAATGTTGAATACATATACCTTCTTTACATATCAGGGCTACAAATAATATGTCTGGCATAGTTGTGACATGTTTACCGTTTAACATTTCATAAAAAAAAATCATGGGGCTTATTAGGGCCAGCAGTGTCCCTTTAATTATGTAATCCATTATTAATGACTATTACAGACTCTGTTTGGCACAGAGAGGTCTGGCAATTTTATTTGGGTTTGTGGGTGTGAAGAGGGCTTAGAATATGTGGGATTATAGCATCATCTCATTACTGCTGCTCAGGTTATTTAAACTAAATTACAGAACTAGTTAAGACTGAAAATAGATACTAAACAAAACATTATTAGAGTATTTGAGATGTAGAGGTTTAAGTCTACTGTAAAACTTGTATCAGTTTGGTGAGCTACTATCTAAAAATGACATTCATTCTGAGCGCTTATTCATTTTGCAGTGAGTTCACTTTTGCAGATGGTGCGTGTCTCAACCACTCATCCAAACTGTCTGGTCTGTTTGGTCTCAACATTGGTAGGGACAATCTGGGATCTCCCAGATTGGGACCGGCACCTATTTGATTGGATCGGGCACCTCCTTTTTCACTATCAAAATCTGTAAATACATTTTGTGTAATATTTAATGTTGTCTGTTCTGTCAGTCTTTTATTTCCCATTGAAGTTACTCGTAAATCGTTTGTTTGTCTATTTTGGATGCATTTTAAAGCAGTTTTGTTTTTTTGTTTGTTTTTTTTAAAGAGAGAGAGAGAGGGGTCAGGTCACGCAGTGAAGTGTGTGAGTTTTGCGTCACCTGAGCTAATGTTACTGCGATTTGAATTAGGATACCCTAAGCAACAAGGAGGAAACTGATGCACTTCAAGCGCTACCCCTAGCACCAATAGGAAGTATTGCGCTGCAGCGCGTCAACAACTGTCTCTGCTCATTCATTAATCTACACCATAGACTGAACATATTATACATAGTCAATGATCTATGACCTTTTTCAAGGGCGACGCTGAAAATAGGACAGTGGTGTGAAGCTGCCGCCGGTTCAGGGTTTGTACATAGAAAATAATAGGGGCGGCTGTTTTGACGTGCGCCGTTCAGTGGCGGTGTGTTTTGGCCTTAAGCCCCACAGCTAAGCAAGTGGGCGTTTGTGCTGTGAAATGGTGAAATGGGTATAAGGGGGTGCTAAATTAGCTAAATTAGGGGGCGCTGTGCCATAGCACTGAAACGGAGCAGCGGACATCGATAGATAGACAGAACACGTCACTTAGTTCGGTTTCTTAGTCTGCTTGCTTTGCAACCGTCTCACGGCAGTTCATGAAACAGTCGCGAAATTTAATCTATTGATTCGTGTACAAAGACATGAATTTTTTTCGTGACACTCAGCACGACTTTCAAACTAATAAGGACGAACATAGCATAAAGAGCGACAAAGTCTGCACAGGGAGGAAGTCCGGGTGAATGGATGTGTCAAACACAGGACTTTCACACGGGAGACTGGGGTTCAAGATCGGGTTTCGCGTCCCGTGTGAAACCAATAGTTAACGTTGATTGTTTTATTGAAGTCTATTTATTCTAACCAAAACCACGATCTTTTCACTGGGGGGGGGGGTGGTCGATATGAAAGATACTTCCAATTGAAATACATTAGTCTGAAAGTAGTGCTGGGTGTTATGAAAGAAAGAAAAAAGGAAAATGTCCATGTACACAAATTCTGCAGTAATTTCTTTAACTGCCGTGAGAATGGGTTGCGTGCTTTTCGTGGTTGTATACAGAACTTCCGGCCCTATTTCCATTTTTTTCCCTCAAACCATAAACATACCTTCACATGTACAACCACATGTATCTCGGCCAATAATTTGACGTAGCCTCTGGGAGGGCACATCGGAATTATCTAATATGACTTTACTCCGAAGATAATGCGAATGAGTTCGCTCAGATATTGGTAGGGGACAATTTTGTCCACCCAAAGTATTTGTAGGGACACGTCCCTACAGTCCATATGCAAACCTACGCCCTTGCTGTAAATGGATATTCTTTTACAGTATTTACTTAAGCTTTGTTTAACCAGGAAAACCTTTTTGAGATGTTAATCTCAATGATGAATCATGATAGGCAGAGGTAACAATGAGTGGGAAATTAACATACATTACATTTGAACTGCAATAATGGAGAACACTTTTTGTGTTTATATATCAATGTAAAGAATAGGATAGATGACAAAGCTGAATTGGACTGGACGCAGGTGACCCAGACACACCCACAAGTCATAACTACACATGGTAATATGGACTGCAAACAAGCAATCACATTGAGCAGACACTATCAGTAACTCCACTACACACTTGCAGCCAAACAACATGGATTTCAAATCAACAATGAACATATTCAGTCTAGTTGTATTACCACAATTCCTGCCAGTGCCTCAGCTGTAGCACATACCTTTAACCCTCTCACTACAGGGACTTTTGGGAGTTTTGCTGGGCGAAGGCGAGGCTGACCGACTGCGTCTCCTTCTCACCCTGTCCCAAATACACCCACCATCTCTTGCTCCGCAGGTGGCCATACTGACATCGAGAAGCATTTTGCCAACCAATTTGTGAGCTCGCTCTTTGGAGCAAATGGAGAGCCGAGCAGTCGGGTCGGAGAGAGATGGGTACAGTTCGTCCTGAGGGAGAACCAGGCAGTGTAAAGATGACAGACAGCTCCCTGGGCCCAAACCTCCACCTCCTACTGCTGCTCCTCCTCCACTGCCCTCACAATTAAGTTCCTCAGAGGGAGCAGACAGGAAGGTGGTGCAGAACATCATCGTAGCAGTAGACTGGGCATGAGTAATACGGTGAGAACAAGCTCAGATGGAGACACCAAGGAAGATCCTAGTTCAAACAAGTGATTTGAATGCAGATTTGTGGTTCAGAAACAGCTTTGCTGTGAGACAGAACTGAGGTATTCTTTCTCAGTCAAGAAAATTTTTTTTGCTTTGTAAGCAGGTAAAAAGCACAATCTACTTGTTGTCCTGCTTCAGAATTGATTCCAGTCTTCTTAAGGAAAGGGTTTCTTCTTTGCTGAAACCTGAAAGCCAAGATGATCCCAAAGGTTTCCAAAACACGACTAAAAAACCGCATAAGCCAACTTGTGACGACCTTGGTTACTGAATTAATATCCTCGTCAGACAACTGGTGGAGTTTACATGCACACTGTCTAAGCTGTTAAGGCAGACCTCCAGCAATGCCAACAGAGGGGTAAAGAGCCAGCCAACAGCCAAAGTTTACTCTTCCTCTTACATTCCTTCCATTACAGTAACAGTTTTCTTCTATGCAAATTGTTCACCAAATGTTCGTTTCCCTGCTTTATTTGTCCGTCTGAGCTCTGCATATTTTGTATCTATTTTGTAATAATTTTCTCTTCCCTTGACTTTCCATCTCAGCAGGGCGCACTGTAAGATTATCATGCTCGGATTGGCTCGCAATGATCCTTTCTCCACCCACCTCCCACTACCATCTCCTCCCTCTCCCTGCAAAACACACAAATGGATCTAATCTCAGCAAACTATTCTGGATTTAGTGCCGGATTTTACGTAACCATGATCCATGCATAATTCCACGTTAATCTCAGCGGATTCTGATACAAGATGAAACTGCGGGGTGAGAGAAAAAGCAAGAAAAGCATCACAATAGAGGAAGTCAGAGAAAGAGAGAAAAGAGGAAAATTAAGACAGATTCGATGAAGAGCAGAGGGCAGATGGAGACAAATGATGAGAAGGGGAGAGCTGGAAAGGGCAGCAGGAGAAAAGGGCAGAACAGAAGGAAAGCAAGAACCAGACTGGAGATGACAGACAGTAACAGAGCTATGATGCGATAATGAGAAGTGAAAGTGAGACAGATGGAGACAGAGAGAAGGTGTTCCTGTGGGAGGATGAGGATGACTTCCTTTGGAAATGCACCACACTCACAATCACACTCAAGATGCACTTATTCCAAAACTGAAACCATGCATGACAAATCTAAGATAGAAACTGGTATAAACATGTATGCATGACAGCATAACTGGGCGCAGGTAAATGGAAAACACATTCCTTTTAGATAACACATCCTTTTAATTCCTTTCCTGGGTTACCGCATAGCCCTGAGTTGCATGGTGGTTTAGATATGTCATGTATGACCATATATGGCATCTGATCATACATGTCCCAAAGCAAAGCATCCACAGGCTCGATGTTAAGCTGCTCTGAATATGAACATCAGCTAAATGCATAAATGTGTCATTTGTGGAGTGAAGACCTCTGCACGACTGCATGCACATACACAGATATATTAATAAGCCAGCTGGGACAAATCATGCTGTCTGTCAGTCCAAAACTGGTTCCCTCTTGTGTAAAACTAGGCTGTGTGTCTTGCTGTATGTATGTATGTATGTATGCTGTATGTCCAAAAACAAAATGTGTGCATATCCACAAATGTATTCCATCTGTTTAGTCATCAGACCATACTGAATGAGGGTCAGGCCATGAAGGCATGTAGTTCACAGATCTCCACTACAGGGCACTATTATATTAGACTGTACAGTCACATTGTACTGGTATTATGATCACGTGCTTTCTTTTCCTCCGGATTCCTACACAATTCCATTCATTTTGACTGATTATACACATCAAAACAAATATTTGAATAAAACAATAAAAGTTCCCATCCCTGCATTAGTGGTAATTAGTAAGCAATATCTTTATGAAGGTTGTTTGTGGCTACAACTGGACAACTGTTGCACTGCAGTAAAGAGTAAGGTATGATGGAGGCTAGGAAGCAGAATAGTAGTGTCCCACTTCCAAACTACATAGTGCTTTGTATTATATACTATGTACTGCATACTACTTGTCATAGTATACTGTTTTTTTCAGTTAATATACAGCAAATAGCATACCGTAACATTTTGTATACCACAAGACTTTCATTGATACATATCAAACTGCAATTTTAGAATGCCACTGCAGATTAAATTTCACGAAGGCAAAATGTTTTTCCAAAGAATTATTAGTTATAGTTTGTTTTTTGAGCAGTTTCACCACCATCTACAACTAATTTTTCCAGCTATCAGGAGCTCCTCCATTTCCTTTGTGCATTGCGGGACAATAGTGTACATCAAAAGCACACTTTAAAATTAAGTGTTTTTAGTATGCATACTGACTGATTTGAGTGTACTATATTGTCACTTTTTTAACATACAGCATAATCAAAAACCTGCTTAGAGTTAGTATGTTGTATGGAAATGGGACACAGCTAATCTCTTACTAGACAATGTAAATACAGTTTGTTGACAGCTGTTGATTTAGTTGTTAATAGGTACAATTTAACTTGTTTTTAGTTGTATAATCAATCTTTTTGGTGTTCAATTTACTCTTCAAGGATGCCAGACTGTTGGAGTTTCCTACATAGAATATGAAATGCTATGTATGCTACATAGTTTACATAGGGAAAGGGAATACAGTCTTGAGTTGTTGCCAAATAACAAAAAAATCTGAATGATCCTAAAACTTCACCCATCTGATATAAACAGATTGACACAAATGTTTCTAATCAGACACAGGTCTGACTCTGGTTTTACACTTCTCTTCGGTTTAATTCTGAACTTAACAGGAAAGAGTGGACAACATACCATTTGGAGGGTCGCGTCTCTTCTCTGTGAACACACAGACAAATGAAATCATTACAATCCTGTGCTAGTAGTAATAGTGGGTCGTGTTAGTGAGAAGCGAATATGTGTGAGTGCGTCGGAGCGCAGATGTACAAAGAGAAGAGAGTTTATTGGTTTTTAAGAGCAGGGCTCGGCGGGATTGTGCATGTGCTGTACAGAATGGAAAGTTATTTGGAAAAGTTACCAAGCAAAGGGTTTTGTTAGTGTGTTTAGGAGACGTAAATCAGACACACACAAGACAGCAAATATTATATCCATACATAAATTCAATGGTGCAAACACTAAACTCTGTAGAAGACAATACATGTCTCTCTTTCTCTCTCATATAGTACTATAAAGAATATAAATACTAATACATTAATGACATTGAAAGACACACACACACTTCCAAATACTGATGGCTTGAGTTTTCCAATGGCTAAAAAGGTCAAACAGAAGAAGAAGAAGACGGAGAAGCTTTGTAGAAAAGACTAGGCACCCAGTGCAGAGGGCTGAGGGGGAAAAGTTGAAAGAACGATCCATTTGAAGGTTCAGAAAATGACCCGCAGAAAAGGAAGAAGGAAGTCGGACGGTCTTAATCAAGCAAGTGATGATAAAAGTTATGGACTGTGTGCCAATATTAAGTTAAAGAATGCATCTGTCCGGCTTTGTGTAAACAATGTGTTTTCAATTTAATCCTCAGTCTGTTCGGATGAACACAAACATTCACGGCTCATTTCCTTAGATAGATAGATAAGATAGAAATTATAATGCACAACAACATTTTGTAAAATTGTTGCAGTTCCAAAGTCTAATTGTTGGTGCTGGATGAAAACCATTTAAATTTTAAGCACAATATTTCACAATAATACATTTCTTGAGTGCTATTTATTTATTATTTTAATTAATAAGAAAAACATTTTAAGGGCAAAATGGTAATAGAAGTCTCCTCATACAAATCACCAACTCTGGAAATATTATGCCCATGAGGGATGAAGTCCTTCTCATAGCTGAGCATGAATTTATTTTGCTCATTTTAACCTGAAACTGTAGTGCCCCTTGGTTTAGTCAGCATATTTGTTCAAACTTGGAGTGCAGTGTTGTGTGCATGCACCCTGAGGTTTTGCTAGAAATTCATCTGGTTGTGTCTGAGTTTTCATAAACATTTGAAAGAAAACTGATCCTCCCCCTGACTGTAAGCAGTTTCTGTGACAAAGGCACAAACAGCCAACAATTGTGTGGAAGGTTTCCTTGCAGCACCAAACAGAGAATTTTGTAAAGATCACTTTGAATAGTGAACAGATATATTGGATTATTATATGACTTGCCATTGCAAGACAGAATTGTGAAATCTTTCTGTTCACTTTTACGATTTTACTGAAGTTTCATGAGCACCTCAATGACGGGTTTGCAGACTGTAAGTTTGAAAATGGTGATATGTGTTATCAAAGGGTCTAAGAACTGGGAAGAGATTGCAGTAGATAAGAAGAAGGAGATAGGATGGTATAGTAAACAGGCCCGGGCAAAAACTCCTTAACCATTTTCCATACACTATGGTGAAGGACTGGTTTAAATAGACTCAAAAGTCGGACCTGAAGTACGTCTCACATGCCAGCTGTAATACATTGTTGCATGAAAGTCTAGTGTCTCAGAACTAATTTTGTTCATGTATTGAAATTTAGACCTTTTTTGCCCAGTTCTGTGTAGTTGAACACTGTAAAAAATGACAAGTTTAGAAATTAATTTGATCTGGTGCTCACACTAGTCAAGCCAAGACAGATCATTTAAGCAAAAACCTCTTATTATAACTTCCTACATCCCTGTAGTAACATGGTTTGACTTGAAATAAGATAGATTATTATGAACACAAGATAAAAATCTGATAAACATGTCATTTTTTTAGTGAGTTAGGTCAGTAGGTAGGTTTGTAGGTAAGTCGGCAGCAGCAGTAAGTGGGTACCAGTTTTCCTCTGTTTTCTCCCAATTAGCTCTGTCAAATGGCCACGGAAACGCTTGGTCTCCTCCTCACTGGCAAAGTTCAGACCCACTTGGCATGTCTGTAAACACACACACACACACACACACACACACACACACACACACACACACACACACACACACACACACACACACACACACACAACAGTAATTTGTAAGAACTCGGTACAAATACATTTGTAATGTCAACTACCTAGCTAATTTCCATGACTGAATTTCCAAACCTATTTCCATGGGGTGTATACAGTGAACAGTCCCAGCCTTATTAGCACAATCAGCAGTCCCACATACCTCATGGTCTGCTGGAGTCTGAGCCACTGTACCCACCTAAGTAGTAAAGAAGTTTGCTCTGCAAATAAAGGCTTCTCATCAACATCAAGAGCTTTAGATGTGACATAAAGCTATCAACAAGCAAACGAGCAAAATCATCTCCACAAAGCAACAGTTATGAAGAACTACTCCACTTACTGATTCCTGAAAGAACAATTAGGCCCATTATGAATGTGTCAGTGCTGGTGTGTAGTGTTTACAATATGCCAGACAAGAGCCATATGTAACAGGTTAGAATTTACTTTACAAGTGACAGAATATCTTTGCACCACAAGGATAGAAGATTCTTTGAGGAAATGTCTTTAAAGCAGTGGCTAAGTGTTGTCAATAGAACTGCTAGGCTTTCATTTTAATATTAGGTTTCTTTGAGGACATCAGCGCACATTTCAATGACTCAAATGTAATAATCAATGAAAGTGTCTCTGATGTAAACACCTTGATTGCATGAGAGGCAGAGTTATTTCCCCCTCTGCTGCTGTATTATCATCATGAATAAGTGAAAATTATTAACAAATAAAAATGAAGAAAAAAGTACTCGTCTGTGACCAAATGTGGGTGCTGACCTAGAATAGGATCAGAAGTAAAAAGAGAAATGTGAAAAGCTGTCGAGAAGGAAACTCACATCTCCAGCAAATGTGATGAAATAAGGTCTGGGGAGGTAGATGCTGAAGTTGTTGTACAGCTCCTGTTCAAACGTAATCTTACCATCCTGTGGAAAAACACAAAGACCAGGTTGAATGGAGGATATGAATTAGGTATCAGTTAGTACAACAGACAAATTAATGCTACAGTATAGGTCGTAAATGAACAGACATCCCACAGATTCCACTGTGTGGCTATAAAAATATAAGGTTGTCACAGTGAGGTTGATCCACGGGTGGTCATTTGAGTGGGCCCCCAGAAAATTGAGTGGGTCCCTAAAAAAATTTGTGTTTTTTGACAAATTGTAGGGTTAAACTTGTGTTTATGGATGGGTATCATTAGGACTTTGTTGATACTACTACCCTTAACAATACTCTCATCGGTTCTTTTTCATTATTAAATAATTGCTTTTTAAAATATTTGTTCTTTTAAAAAAAAGAATAAATTCAGAAAAGGATTAGAATTTTATATTTTAAATATAACTAAATGTTTCTAGAGTAGCAACAGTAATGTTTAAAACAGCAAAGTCACTTTATAAACTCAACATTTCACTGGAAACAAATCTAAAATGTCAATAAAATAAATCATATTCCTGATATACAAAATATTGAGTGAAGTTTAGAATGAATAAGAATGAAGAATTCAGACATCAGTTAGTATCAGTCCCTCCTCTTGTGCTCTGTCCTCCTCCCTCTGCTGCTGATGTGATTCACTGCCTGCAAGTACGTTACCGCTGGTAGAGAGAGGAGGTCCTGGTTTGTCTCAGCCAGTAGCTAAGTTTACAAAATTTTTCCAAATTTTAAGATACAAGACAAACTAAGCTAAACAGTTGGACTACAGACACCTATTGTTTTAGCTTGTTTGTAACAATTAGCAGAGTTAGCGCGCTGTGCTTGTGTAAACATAGCGCCGGTGGATCAGCCTGCGCACAGAGCAGATTAAATTAAAATATTGCTTTCTACATGTTCACATGGTTATGCTTGTTGAACAACTGTCTTGATAAAGTACTGGCACTTCACTCACAAAGGTTTTATTGCACTTCTTACAGTAACGAGCAAAGCTCAACTCAAGTAATCCCTGCTGTTGCAGGGAGGCGGTGGAGACTGGGCTATGTGTGTGTGCTCAGCCCTGACACAGAGAGTAGGTGAGAGGCCGCAGCCTGATGATAAATTACACCAAATTTTTTGACAGCAAGGTTTCTTTTAGTTTATTTCTATGATTTCAACATGTATTTGTTGTTCACAATGTAGCATTGTCAGGTAAAAAATAGGGTGGGTCCCCTGGACACGTCAATAGTGAGTTATACTGCGTCCTTTCGGATTTTAACGCGTCAGAGACGCAGGACGTGTACCTAGCAGCATCACTGGTTGTCATGAATATCAAATGGTGGTACACCGCCACTGGATATTAATTGTGGTGAGCACCATCATCTGCCAGCTACTACAGTGACAAACCACAATGATTAATCATAATCATCAATGTGCAGAACCGCTTTCTGCTTTGTATTTACTTACCTTGATGTCTAAGACTCTGATGAAGTAGGATCGTTGGGGGTTGTCTTTGACCAGACAGGCCACCCCACAGCATCTCTTGTTCCAGCTGGAGTTCCTATCTGCTGTGAACACCTGGACCACTGCTGAAGACAATGTCTGGAGGGAGGGAGGGAGAGAGAGGGAGGGAGAGTCACACTTATCCTGTGTTGCATAAGTAGTCCTACATAAGCAGTGTGTTTTTTGCAGCCATGTAAATATATCTCACAAGATGGTGATAAAATAAAATGCATACTGTACAAACAGAATGTGAGCTGCAATGCTGGAGATACAGCAGAAGCACTGTGGCAGTCTGGGTGTACAGTACAGTACAGAATAGCACTTACGCTACCAAGGCTTAAAAAGACCACAGTAGCCTCAAAATTTGGGAACTGGGTCAGGGAGGGAGGGGTGACCATGAATTTTTTCCGATTCCAATTAATTTAAGGAACGTTGCCTCCTCAGTGCTATGTTCCCAAGCCCATAACTCAGACATTAAGCGAAGCCCACCATCTTTAAGGATGTTCCAAATGGTTAAATGGCTCTTGGAGGAGCCAAAAAGCTTCCAGAAAAGCCCAGAGTGAAGTGCACGCTATGCACATCTTGCATTGGGAGCTGCATTTTTTATAAGAGAGATATATTGTACATCTGTTAGGAACAAGCATGACCTTATAAATTTACCAAGTGGCCTATCATTGGCTGGTCTGTGGGCAGCAAATCGGTTTGGTAATGACATAACTCAAAACCCAATGTCTTGCAGAAAATGGACTCACCATGCACAACAACATTCCTACCATGACAAATGATAGATGTAGCAACATGCTGTGTGCTTTCCAGCTGCGGGCACTGTGAGATATGTAAGGACAAGAGGAAACTATGAGGGGAGATCAATAAAAACTACAGTTCTATGGCACTGTTAGAACAGGATGACACAGCAATAAGAAATAGTTTCAGAACAAGAATGGTTACATTCTTCAGCTGCCCTGACCTGAATCTCAAAGAAAATGTGTGGAATGATCTAAAAAGAGCTGTTCGCACATGTTCCCCAACTAAACAGCTTGAGTCAATATTTTCATAATACAGGCCTAAATTCACGAGTACATTTTAAAACTAAAGTCATGTGAAATGGGCCTAGAAGAAAACACAGGCTAGGACCATACCTATTCCAAACCCCTCTCCAAAGATTTTGTATCAAAAAAGAAAACGTGTAAAACGTGTAGTAGATACTATTACTAAGGAATCAAATCATATGCCAGCTTTTTACAATACTTACAATACTCTTTGCTGAATAAAATCCTACTTCACTAATACTGAAATTATTTTCAATATGTTTCCAGTGTTTGATGGGCAGCATGAAAGTATATTGACATAACAAACTGAGTGACAGTGACTCTGTGGGGGTCAAGTCGCTCTACTCTGCAGTTGTCAGAAAAGAGTCCATCAATGCCAAATGCCTGACAAGCAGCACTAACATATGACTATGAAGAGACACATATCCACTAAGATGAATGAAAGCAGTGGGAGTAAGTGAGACTACAGAGATGAGATAGGTTGTTAACATAGACCAAAATTAATTTTGTCCCTATATTGTATCATTGTAAGAACACAGAATTGTAACCAATCTGTTTTGAGAGAGAGTTTATCTTGTTTGACACTGGTGACCGTAAACTGTGGATGCAAGGTTTACTCTGGTTATGTATTAAATACATAGCAAGCATCTGAGCATCTCCTGAAGTCTAAAATCCCTGAAGGATCTACACTATATTAAGACTGAGCCCACACACACCCAATGCTTGGCTTAATGACTACACGTGGTAAAATTAAATATAAGCTGTCTCATGCAGTATCTTCTATGCTGCGGACCAATATTAAGCACATACCAAGTCACTGAGTAACACAGAAAAAAAAACAAACAAACAAAAAAAAAAAACCCAGAGTAACCAAGTAACATAACTAATCCAGTCAACTAACAGTTTTATATCTTTTTTGTACCCAGATCACAAATGTTTTTGTATGGATTTTCATATCAGTTACAATGCCTATATTTTGACAATTTGTGCGTGAATTTTTCAGCTAACCCCCGTTTATCACCTTTCATTTTAAGTGTTTGAAGTTTGAGACATCACATCATTAGTGAGATATATTCGTATAGTGTGTTCTTGCTGGGGAAGCAGTGGGGTGAAAGGCAAAGAGAGGTAAAGGCTGTCAGTCTGAGATTAAACTGTATAATGATATGCACATACACACTGACGAACACACCTGTAGCGCACACGCGCACACATCCTTGATCATAAGATCAGATCATGCTCCCACAGGTTTTACAAGTTGCTGCAGGGATGTTCTCACACTGAGGGGGTCCAGGTTCACAGTCATTACCACACAGATGAAAGCTAGAGCATCAAAACGGGAAATGCCTGGTGATTTCCAGGCCATTTCAACTCAATAGTTCCAGGAATTATTGCATACTTCAAGACAACATACAGAGCCCTTCTGTTCTTTGTAATTTAGTGTTGTGTGTATGTGATGATGTTTAAACAGATGTGCAGAGGCAGAAAAGGAATATTAAAAATGCCAGCAAGCATGACACCTGTTTCTGAAGCAGTGAGGATGTGATCTGTGCCTTTTCTGGTTATTTTTCTGCTTCCACACGTTTGTCTCTTTTCATCTTGCTCTGGTCGAGAAAGTCAGCAACAGCACAGCTGTAGTTTAAACATCAATAAATAACAAGAGAAATCCCTGTCCCTAGTCCTAACATTGATACTAGCAACAAACAGTGTTTGCCTACAGTATGAATGAATACTGCACACAACAGCATTACCTCAGAAGCAGGTACTTTCTGAGTGAAGCAACTATGATACAGGAACCAAAACTGAAAATAAGTTCCTGTGGTCAAAATGCAGGTAACAACAGAAAATCTTCAGTTGAAAAGGACCACTTGTCTGTGTCTGATTCCTAAGAACTGACTGCCCAAGAGTAGTCCCAGACACTGATGCTATGTCTTCTCTGTGGGTCATTAGGACTAAATGGTGTTAGCTATCTTGTTTGTAAGATGTACAGCCTTCATGAGCACTGGAGTAAAAAAAACTGGTAGGTGAAAGCAAGCAAAGTAGTATTGCTACCATGTTTCATTAAACTCTTTACTTCTGCTTGAAGTAACGTTATCAATACTCAGCTGTTCTTGCTCTAATGGTGTTACCGAGGACGAGGTGCTCGCCGGCTGCACTTCGGTGACCCGAGGCTGGGCTAATGTTGTTGACTCAGTGGAGCCGCGAATGTTAGCACTCTTCTGCATCGCCATCGCCTCCAGTATTTGGCCATCTGAAAACACTGTTTGGGGTGTTATTTGGCTTTAACCTTTCCTCCATGACATTATCCTTAAATGTCACAAAGGCTAGCTGCTAAGGTTTCTAGGTAACGTTAGCTTGTTGTAGTTGGAAGCGTCAAAAATTAGAGTAAAGAACACTAATCTCAGACCTGCTGTTTTCTTATAGTGCGTTCACCTTTTAGCCAACAGATGTCACTGGTGAGCTTTCCAACAATTATATCTATGTTTCCAACAAAGCCGCCATTGTAACTGTAGTTTAAAAAAACATCTAAAAAATAAATTAAAAAAAAATTCCTGATGCTTGGGCCCGGTGGGCTTGCAATACACTGGTGCAAACCCTGGAGTATAACCTCGCAGTATGAATGATGCTGCAGAACATATCAGCCTAAAGGTGTACTCCCCCATAACCATGGATACATTCATCAGTATTATGATTTTGAGTTCAACCGTATAACCCAGACCTACTAATTGATAAATAATTAATATTTGGTTGATTTGTTTGGTTCATCTGTTGCCTAACAATACATGATATGTATAATCTAAGTAGGTACTTCACAGGCATGCAACTATTTTATTGGTGTATCTGTGTCCAGCTCCCGACTTTAAAGCTATGTTGTCAGAGAAGCAATTTGTCTTTCAGCACTGCACATACAAGATATTTTTAAATATTTATACAAACATTCAGTCTCTTGGCAGCATTACAGTTCTTGATTGTTTGAATTTGGACTTATGATCAAAAGAATAATGTGAATTCTGATTTATGATGGAATTTCTCTGTAACGGCGCCTGTAATAGTGTCCAGGCTCTGAGGCCCTGGGGTTCCATCTGCTCATGGAGCGCTGATTGTTCCTGACAGGGCCAAAGCCTGCAGGAAGTGGAGCTCTGTCTGTGGCATCATCAAAACCTGACAAAAACGCTTGCTCACTCTTAAATACACACTCTCTCTTTTATGCACTTGTTCTCAAACACGCTCAGTTTCTACATCCGTTTTCTACATCTTTCTGATACAATGATGAAGCTTATCACCTGTCCAGCACTCAGACTGCACAATCACAATCTTTCTTTTTCACACACAGAACAAGGAGACTACAAAGCACTCTGTTCAGATTTTATCAATATACTGCTGGACTGTGAAAGCTACAGCAATGTTCCTTAATCTTTCTATATTTTAAGGCCTCCATGACTAAAGGGGCCATCTTAACTGTAGTTTACATGCACAGGAAGAAGTCAATGCTAATTTATGCAGGTGACACCAAAAAGAAAAAATATCTGGGATAACATTTTGTGATTTAATGTTTCCAGGATGTGCAGTGATGTTGCTAGGTATGCATCCTGCGTCTCTGATGCATTAAAATCTGAAAGGACACAGTAAACTCACTTATGACGTGTCCAGGGGATGCACACAATTTCCCCCCCTGACAATTCTACATTGTGAACAAAAAACCTGTGTTGAAATCATAGCAATAAACAAAATAAACCTCGCTTTTACCCGGAATGTTTGGGCAGTGCACCAGTAATTTTTCTTATTAACAGTATGCCAGTATTTGAGTGCCTGTTACAGTAAGAATTATGGCCAATGAGCCACTATTGAATGTTTACATTTTTTCAAAATAAATGACACAAAGTTTATTTAAAATCCTAAAACCGAGGTAGATACCAAACTGTAAATTTTATGTACCGTTACACACCTAACACGAATTTGTCAAAAAACACTAATTTTACTGGGCACCTACTCAAATGACCACTTGTGGGTCCTGGGGACTCACTACAATGAAAACCTATCAACATCACTGGATGTGGACAGTAATGATTGTGATCCACCTTGTGTGATCACAAGATTTGAAAGCACAAAAATCAGACATGTGACCAAAATACTAGGTACGGTAGAGACGCAGACAGGTCACATGGGAAAGAAATATCACATGAGCCATTTTTATGGCTTATGTGAGATGAACCAAGTGGAAAAGAATGAATCGACCAAATGTTGGAGAAAAAAATTCCGTGTTTGAATGTGAAAACACTACTGTAGTTTCTGAAAGTGAATCATTAACTCTTTACCTAAGGTGTGGTAGCTGTGTCCAAAGTCATGACGTTGTACTTATATCATTTGTTAAATAAGAAACAACAGCACAGAAAAATTTTAATTATATGTTCACAATCAGACCCAATTGTGAACAAAATATTTGTGAAATGAGGAAGACTGCAATTTCTGTCTTTGTGCAGTCTTATGTGAAATGTTTTAGAAATTGCCTTGAACAAGGCAGAGTTTTATTCTGATTGCATTAAAAAAAAAGTCAGGGCATTAAGGTTCTGTTTGCAAAAACAGCTCTCGTGTCCTTCTTGCTTTCTGCAGAAGCAAACTATAGTTGACGTTCTCCTTTGAATGTCGTCCATCAGCCATTCGGTCAAGCTGTTCCATATTGGCACAAGTTAGGCACCATAACACCTCTTCACAAGATCTTCCGGGGAAGAAGCGAGTGAGGTGGTGAAAAGATGGGAAGGAGTGGGATGAAACAGAAGACAGGACAAGTGGCTGATGCAGAAAGGCAGTGTAGGAAAAAAGAGTGAGAAAAGGAGAGTGAAGATGTAAGAAAGGAGGGAAGCGATGTACAGTAAGAGAAAAGAAGTGAAGAGTTAGATGCAAAACAGGCTTGAAGAAGGGCTGAAAGAACATGAGAAATATGAATGACAGAAAGGGGAGTAGGAGCAGATGACATAAAAGGGGTAAGGTGAGACTAAAAAGGAGAAAGGAAGGAGAGAAAATTAGAAAAGTGGGCAAAGTGGAGGAAAAGAGGAGTCATGTTCTATTTCTCCAGCACAAATCACCAGAGGAGGCTGACCACGGGACTTCCTGTAGGACAGGACTGCTGATCAGGCAGTCTGTGGACATGCACACACACACACACACAGTGTGAATTGGACCACTTCCATCTTCTGCCCAGTCAGACAGTGTTGCTGATAGTGAAAACAGCAAAAGGAATACCAATGAGTAAAACCAATGAGTAAGACCACTGTGTATGTACCTGTATGTGTCTCTCTTTCTTTATGCATATGTGTGGCTGAATTACTTAGACAAGCAGAGTGCAGGCTGAATATGTATTCTGTACATATTTTTGTTGCGAAATCTAAGATTCAAATTATATCTGATATCACATACAACAACAGTGTCTCAAAAAAAAAAATCACATCACAACATAAATAAGAAAAACAATCAATTATTTCCTAATGATTTGAATGAACACTTTCCTCGCCATAGAGTCGTGGAAATCGTTTTTTGGCAATAGACAGCCACTGTCCAAACAACAGGCAAAAAAAAGAACTGAATAAAAATAACATGGTGTGTGGGCAATTTTATTTCTATGTCATTGGAGCAAGCAACAACGCTAAATGCAACTGCCAAAGCAATGCTGTGCAAAAAACTTGCACTTTGAATCTGCTGGACATAAAATCTCCCTCTATTGTAGCAAGCTCCCAAGACTACGAGCAGACAAACAGGAAAGGACAGCTTTGCTACTTTCAAATAATTAACTAGTATACAAACAAGCCCTTTACAGCTTGAATAAATCAAGCACTTAGTTGCACGGAGCCAACTGTGGGCTGTGCATCTTAGAAAGAAGACAGTACGAAGAAACTAGATGTTGACCGATATTGGATTTTTAAAGGCTGATATAATAGGGGTGGGACGATACAGGTACCTCACGATTCAATTCTGTGGCAATATGTGGTCCACGATATGATAATATCACGATTCGCGATATCTACGATATTGAATATATTGGAAAAAATTTCATCAACGATATATCACGATATATGTGACTGAAAAGAAAAAGAAGGAATAAGGAAATAAGGAAATTTTATGCATTTATTAATGCCAACATTTCCAACATTGTGCAAAGAAATATGCATTTGCATAACTCACTGCCTCCTGGTCTTAAATGTAAACACTGTACATCTAGACAGATAAAAGTGCATGAACATTACAAAACAACATGAACATTAACATGTGTAAACCATAATACTGAAACGTCAGTAGTAAGTTACTGTAAACGGTGGACACATCAAGGCATATTCTTCTTGAGGAAAACTAACTGATCAGCATGCTCAGATGTAAGAGCACACCTCTGAGCAGAGATTATGTCACCGGTGGTAGAAAAGATTCTCTCTGATGGCACGCTAGTCCCTGGCACACACAGGTACCTCTGGGCCAGCTTGGCAAGGTGTGGGTACTTGCATGCCTCAGATTTCCACCAACCCAACGGCTCATCTGACAGTGGTAGAGGTGAGGATTCTTGATATTGCTGAACCTCCTTTTTAGCCTTGGAGTTAGGTGATGATGATGGGGTCAGGTAAGATCTGGCATGCTGGAATGTTTGTCCAAGGAGGTTTGCAAGTGCGGATCTCCTTTTTTTTGGTGTGTGTGGTGGTCGGTCCTCATCACTGGTGTCATCATTCCTTATTAATCCAGACCAAGAAGTCAGGAAAAAGCACTTTACACTAAGGAACAAAATATATATCATGTTAACAATAATATTTTATAACACATTACAGTTATCATATGCAATTAAGTAACAAAACAATAAACGCCTTACCTCTGGAGATAAGAGGGCAGCAGTAACAGCTGGCTGTTGCTCAAGAAACCGGCTGATCATCTCATAGGCACTGTTCCAGCGGACAACAACATCAGTTATCAGCTTGTGGTGCGGAAGGCCTAACATCTTCTGGTTCCTCTTCAGTGCCTCAGCTGCTGAGGTGCTCCTGTGGAAGAATGTGCAAATTCTCCTAATTCTCCCGAGCAGTCGAGCGACATTTGGCAGTTTGAGGGCACGCTGCACCGCGAGATTCAAAACATGAGCGAAACAGCGAACGTGTGGATATCCAGCAATCTCAACAGCTACGGACATATTCGCTGCGTTGTCAGTCACCACTGCTGGCTCTTTCTCGGTGAGCTTCCACTCGTCTACAGCCGTCTTAAGCACCTCTGCCATGTGAGCGCCAGTATGACTGTCATTCATAGCCCGAGTCTGAAGGACGTAGCTTTGGGCATCCCAGTTGTCGTCTATGAAGTGGGCAGTAATAGTTACGAAGGACTCGGTGGCCCTTGACGTCCAACCATCACAGGTTAGTGCAACTCGTTTAGCAGACCGGAGCGCACCCTCCACTTTGGCTCTGGTATCTGCATACAATGCAGGGATGACTTTGTCTGTAAAGTGCCGACGACTCGGTATCTCGTATCTCGGTTCCAGTGTTGTCAACATTCTGCAAAATCCATCATTCTCGACCACGCTGTAAGGGCGAAGGTCCTTGCAAATAAATTCGGCGATGGACTTAGTGATACTCTGTGCCCTCGGCGACCCAAAGGGAGCTTTGCTTTGAACGCAGTAGTGATTGTCGGCTGACTTGGTTTACCCTCATTATCACCTGAGAGTAGTTCACCGTGATAGCGAGCGAGGTGCATTTGCAGATTCGTAGTGTTGCAGTTATATTTTATCTTTGCAAAGCAGTTCTTGCAGATTGCATAGTTTTTATCCAGTGCCTTTCCGTCGACTGTCTCGTAAAACCCGAAGTGTCTCCACACTTTAGAGTGGAAACTAGCGGGTGGGTCTTTGATTAGTTTTTATTGTTTTCCGCCATTCTTCTCGCTTCTCTTTTTTTTCTGCAATTCTCTGTTGTTTAGTTAACTTGTGTTCTTCACCGGCCGCTGTTTGTGCCACTTTACCCCTATTTACTCGAACAGCGCCCCCCGCAAACAGAATGGTAGATATTGGGTAGTGACAGTGACAATGACAACGGGTAAATTAATCATTTTGTGTTGTAATAAAATATCGATATTGGGCGTTAGTGTATCGATTATTTATTGCGACAGAGAGCACAACAATATATTGCAATATCGATTTTTTTTCCCACCCCTATGATATAATAACGATAATTTGGAGCAGGAAAGTTGATAGCAGATAAATCGGCTGATTCACCCTCAAAGGATCTTTGACTTTATTAGAAACTGAATAACTATTGAATTGAACATCTAAGTCAAAGTAATAAATACCTAAATAAATATGGATTACTGAACATCAAAACAGTTCAACTAACAATGAATAAGTCCTTATCGCAACAAAAAACTCCTTTGGGATCTCAGGAAGCAAACAAAAATACTCATCAAGACAAAATACAACCATTGGCCAAATAACATAAACCATAAAGTGACGCCTCTAGCATCTAATAGACAAGCTCAGTTATTTCCCGACAACTCTGGAGTTACCTCCCGTAGTCCGGCCAGTGCGCTGCTGTCGGCTCTAGGGAATGGCCAGCCTGGGAGCCGGGCGGTGATGGTGGGTCCACGAAGTAGAGGATGGAATTGGAAAATAATCTGATTCTGTAGAACGGGTGAACTATGAAATACGGACTTTTTGGCTTGTTGCCAGGGGTTGGCAAGCTAATTTATGATGACACTCCGGACAGACTGGGCCTCTTCTAGTGGTGAGTAGATGTGCCCTTTTGGGTTTAAAATGCTGACATAGAAATTGCCTGAGTTGACTGGTGAGTGCATGTGACGGAGGGCCCAGGGCCCGTGTGCTATACAGCACTGATCGCTACAGTACGTCCCTGCGTGACTGGTGGAGGGTGGACAGCCATCGGCCACTATCAGAGCCACGTTCCGCTGAGAACAATAGTTTGTGAAACAACCTATCGCCGCTGATTAATTGACCAAACTGATGAATGGGTCGACCGCTAGAACAAACTAAGTAAAAGTGACTCGGAGATTCTTACATTTTCTGCATAATAAGTACATTAACACACTCATACAGTCAGCCACTAAACCACTGGTGGGCATTCTAATTAAATTGGTTAGGGAGACACACAATGTCTGTCTCTTCCAATCTCCCTCTCTCCCAGTCTCTCACACACACTTCCTGTCTCTCCTAGACTCTCTCTGCATGTAAAGACGTGTACAGACACACAAGAGCATAAGACTGTGAGGAATGTTTCTGATTCCACATCTCTGTCACATGCTGAATGACACATTTGTCAGAATGCCAGAGGAATGTCGTCACTGGATTTCTGAAACAGGTTACATAGGTGTAGGAAGACACGCCTCAGACACCTGTGTGTTTCACCTAAAGGAGGGGGCTGGACATCCCACCACATGACCACATACAGGCCTGAGGTGGAAATGTACCCTTTCCAAAGCAAGCTTGCAAATATACACAGGCACCTCACACACCAAGCGTCTGACTGGTTCACCACAATGACGTGTGACACAAAGAGGAAGAGCCAAGCACATCACTTTTACTATTTACAATTAAAGGAAACTATGATCACTATGGGGAAGTAACCTGAGAACAGGCTATGTGAAAATCTATACTATGCAAGAGCAATGCAGATTTGTACACTTTTGTCTCACCTGCATGTTAAATGCACCTTCTCTCAGACTGACCCATATCTATAGAGCAAACTTGATTATGCTGCGTAAAAAAACCCCATAACGCAGTTTCTTTAATTTATTAATCTGACTCCTTCAACTTTACAACATTTCTTATCTGTAAAGGCTATCAATAACAGGTGATGGAGCGACATTCTTCCCAGCTGATATCACTAGGTGACATTTGCAAGAAACTTTGGTAAAACTACTAAGCAACTATGGTCAAGGGAATAATACAGTTTTATAGTCACTTTTTTTAGTCAATTTAATTTATATAGCCCAATATGACAAATTTGCCTCAAGGGGCTTTACAATCTGTACAGCATATGACACCCTCTGTCCTTAGACCCTTGATTTGGATAAGAAAAAACTCCCCCAAAAGACCCATTTGAAAAAAATTGGAAGAAACCTCAAGAAGAGCAGGAGGGATCCCTCTTCTAGGACAGACAGGCACGCAATAGATGTTGCGTGTACAGAATAGACCAACATAATGTTATAATGTGAAAGGATATCCCACCCTACTTTCTCACTGTTAGGTCTTCTGCTGGGCTGTGACACACACACACACAAACACACCTTGTTGAGGAAATAGGCTGATTTTGCAACAACCCTAATTGCTGAGAACAATATCACCCAACTTTACAGTGAGAGACATGCAAGTGCATTTCTACCTTAAAAAGGTGGTGGTGATGCACACAACATGTATGGGTCACAACATTCATGAAGTGAGACAAAGGGTCACAATCGTTCCGCTGGCTGCAAGAGACTTCTAATAACACTGCAGAGACAACCACTTATGCCACAGTGCCCATCAGAGGATGCATCTGCATTACTATATTAAACCTACTATTTTTTAGTCCAACACCCTGTTTCATTTGATAAGATCATAAGACCATAATGTAACCACTAGTTTAATGCTAGCAATATTTGACTGTGGTGAGCCACACCACTCTGGAAGGCAAACATCCTTTGCCATGATGCTCCTGAGTCTTTTAATAATAGTTTTACCTGCGGTAATTGTTTAAATGGTTCATTATTATTCAGATGAACCAGCCAGTGGGGATGGCTGACTATTTAGAAAAGGGGACAAAACCTGTCCTGCAAGATCATAAAGAGGAAAAAAAGCAAACATATATAAGAAATAGAATAAGCTTTGTTGTGTAATGGTGTTGATGCAGCTGCAAATGTCTTACTTAAAATGTGGCTACAATCTGTTGGGTATGGGGCTAACTACAGACACTGTGCACAAGGAGGACACATAAAAATGAGTCAGCTGAATGCTAAACGTGTTACGTAATATCAGACTATCTCACAATATTGAGTCGTGACATTGCACTACTGATGTTGACTGCAGTCAACCTGGTACAGCAGGCTACTCCCACTGCTTTCTCGTCAGATTTTGAGAGTCTTTCATTAGGATGACTTTTAGCTAGTCAGCGCTGTCCTCAACCAAGACTGGTCGGCACATTCTTCTAGGTGGACACACTTCCCGAAAACAACCAAGGTTCAGCTTTGTTATGTAACGTTAATGCCAGTGCAAAATTATTGCTTTGCCTTGCTTTCCGTTGATGGCTTTAACAGCTCCAAAACCCCGACTATTAACCCCACTGTCAAAACTAGGCTTAGTGCGTTTAGGCTAGGTGACAGCGGAATTTCAGGATCTCAGGAGTGTCAAGCTTTAAGTTAAAAGGCATACCAGCAGAGGCCTAAGGCTGGAACTTGCTGCCCAAATGTCACCGTCCCAAACGGGACGTTAAACACAGTCGCTCGCTCCCAGCCCTCCCTCGTCGCCTCTGCTGTCAAAACAAACCAACCTCTTCAGTTAGAAGTCTCAAATGTTTCCCAGGGAAAACATACACGTTACCCCTGAAATCACAACACCAAATTGTAGGCCACAAACACACCGTTACACCTCACTGCTAGCCTTATCTCCCGTCTCGGGACAGGAAACACGGTGCAAGTTAGCTGTACTAGCTTATTTCTTAGCAAGCTATCATACAACAATTTGATAGAAAAAAACTTACAATGCATTTCCTGCCAAGGTGGTTGAAAAGGCATTCGTTTTCCTGCGTTGTCAGTAGTAGCGACCCGACATTTGCTTGCCGCCGTTGCGACGGATGTCCACTCATTATTGGTGGTCAATTTATAAAGTATGCACCGACTGTAACTCGTTATATGGGATCCAAAAAGATACATAAACAATCCCTCGGACATCCGTGGCCTTCCTCCGACCCCCTCACACCGGTTCGGTTTATGCCGGGGGCCCGCAAGACTGGGGTGCCAAAAAATGTATGCCGTTTAGGAGTGCAATGCGACGTCCCGCTCCTCTTTAAAATAAGGTCAAAACTGCAGCGACTAGGCGAAGAAGGAAAACGGTAAAAACTTTCCTGGGAAGTCCGGCCGCCAGAGAGCCAGGAGCCAGTTCCATCCAACATGGCAGTGTTAGGACGAGTCCACTATCTGGGAATGGGGTCCACACTTTTCCCAGCTGTGTCACACATAATCACCAAGAGAACAGTTCGGCAAGACAAACGGTGAAAAGTTTATATATATGCAATTTTAATATGCAAGTATATTCTGTTAAAAGCCCGGTGAGGAAATTCTACTTAATAAAATTACAATTCTCAGCACACTCTCCATGGAGATGGTTTGGTCCTGTCCGCCCGTGGCTTTTAAGACAGGAATGTGTGCTAGTGCAGAATGGGAGGAGAAAGAAATAAAGTGCAAGTTGCCAAGATAATGGCATACAATGCTCTTTGTGAGAGGAATTATTGAACTGAATATTAAAGCAAAGATAAGCCTACACTTTAAATTAACATCTTAAGAAGTTCATAAAAGAACCACGGAAATTATAATTTCTCTCTAATTATGATAATGTGCTATTTTATTCTCAGAGAGGTTAAGTCATGGTTCAGCTACAGAGCTGTTATCTGGGGCCCTATGATTTCCTAGATGATAAACATTCCCTGGGACATGAAATGATTTGCACCCCTGAATTGAAATGCTTCTGAGACGATACACAGGTATCTTCCTTTCATTGCTATAAACTATAAATAGCCTATAAATAAAGTGAAGTAGAATTAACACTGCTCCAGTTACTAAACATAGCCTCAGGTGTAAGACTGCCAAGTCTGACATAGGCCTATGCTTCAAAGTATATTTCAGTGTGTTTCTCCAGAATCCTCGTCAATTGACTGAAACCACAAAATAAAACACCCCTTTTGTTCTTGATAAATGGCACAGTGTTAAAATATTACAAAAACATAGCCTTTTCACATCAGACATTTTACTCTTTCCAAAAGATAGCGCTCAACAATTAAACAGACATATTTAGAGGCATAATAAGTGGTCTTGAACAAGGGCAGCATGCATGGCTCATACTTATTTAGCTAATATGCCTAAGGGTGTCCGTAATACTCTGCAACATGCTCAGTCAGGCTCATAAACGGGTGTTGTTTGCAGGATGGCAGTCTTTGAGAGGTTATACAATTAAAATACATTTTATACTTTTTGAAATATATTCTTGCACACTCCTACATTTGAAGTAGTCTTATGTCAGGTATCAAAAGCACACATGATGTATAAGGAATTTGACATGGCTATATTGGTGCTAAAACCTTTACAACTGCAATTAGTGAGGGTAAGTGTAAATGATATATGCCTGCACCAGATTTCATAAAGTCAAATTTCTTGTTATATTTTTTTAAGTAGCTGATGAATATAGTGATTTTGATTTGCATAGATTCATGCAGAGTATGACTTGAAATAAGCTCTTCCATAGTCTTCATGACCCAAATTTCAATACAAACCCTGTTTGACACTGATATATTCATAGTTGGCGCAGTATGTAAACATCAACTCATCAACTCATGACATCTTCATACTCCATGTAGACCTCATATTCAAATGTTACTCTTGTAAGTCCATGTCACATACATACACAAATACATACACATCACTGTAGATGTTGTCAGCTGCCAAATAATGTAAACACAGTCCATCAGACTGGTGTGAAATGTCAACTCAGGCTAAATTGTTCAAGCACAAATTTCATTAAAATTGTAACCAAGCTGTCAGTCAACTTGTAAGAGAGAGGTTTCTTTTGGACTTTCATGGAAAAAAGACATTTTTCTGTCTCCTCCAATCATTACACAATACCTAGTTTTGATTATGACAAAAGGCCTTTATTGTTTCACCTTGGTCCTGATTGCAGAGATTTCTGCGTGTGTTCGTATATGTATGTTCGTTTGCATCTAAACATGAACATATGTGCATGTGATCATGTGGGTGTGTGTGAGTGTACGTGTTGTGCCCGGTCAGTATGGGGGGCGGGGGATGACAGAGATGACAGCCTCAAATGTCACTGGTAACACCTGTTGTGAATGACACTGCACATTAACCAAATGCAGCTTTTCATGATGAAAACAAAGTCAATACCTGTTTATTTCTTCTTTCTACAGTTAGGACGAATATGGATGCCAGACCATGTTTTATTACAGCATCTTGCTATTTATTGCCCTTGTTAAAAAACGAAATCTGCATCTTACTTTGCCGTATAATTCTTGCTCTATTTGCATTGTGTTATTGACCTCCACATGGAAAATATTCTTTTAGATGCTTTGATAACTAAAAACTACAAGTCACCCTTACTTCGTGATGTACCAGTTTCACAAACATACATTTTAAGGGATACATTTCTTTGGTTTATCATCAAAGATCTTCATATCAAAAGCTTTGCCAATACATTTAAGAGTGAGAAAGATGTCTTCAATCCAATACATCACTTTGTAAACAAAGCTGATAGTGAGGATAGAGTTTTTCAGTAAAGGGTGGGTTGCTACACTCTCATATTTAAGGGAAAACTATGTGGATATTTAGATAAAATATTACCTTCCTACTCTCACTGATGGATCTCTCACTGTTTCTAAAAAAACGTAATTTGAACATAAACTCAACCTGTTCTGTACATGCTCTTTTACACTTACTTCCATGTACTTCCAATTCCTAACCTAATTCCCTGCTCTTCAACAGAGTCTCATCGAACTCGAAAAACCCGACCGACAGGCAGAGAAACACCTCGGGGAAACGCTGCACTACTCCGCCTAGCCTTGGTTTATAGATCTATAGAAGTGTTAGAAATGACTCATCCTGAATAAGGAGTTTTAAGGACACTTGTGTTCTTCATGCAGAAACATGAACAAATTGGCAGTAGATGGACAGAGAGTGGGAAATAAGAGGGAGGGAAAGTGAGCTGAGCAGAAAGAGAAGCAGTCAAACGTCAGTATGCTTAACATTACTGAGAAACAGCCCATTAACTGTCCGTATTCCAGGAAGTTGCCTGGTGTTTCAGGGTGAAGTTAGAGCCGGTTAATTATGATGATGACTATGATACTTTTGATTACAAAGGTACAAAATCCCTAATGCTGATAAACTTTATGTATGAAAATGGTTTATAAACTTCTCTTTCTCAACTTGTGTTGTGAGTGCTTTCAGTCCAGTGCATAAAACCCAAATTTCCCAAAGGCTGTCATAACTTAAGCAAGCAATTACATAAGTAAGGAAGTACATTGTTCATCTGTCAACATATTGAGAAGGATACAGATGCTCTATTCACAGAAATTCAATGATACTGACAGCTAATACTGCCTGGTATGCACTTACGCACACAATAACAAGAGAATTGAACTGAGAACAGATACCTAACTGACATTTCTGAGCAATGCTAACAAGAATGCATGAGGTGTGAGCATGAGCAGTCTTTTCAATGCATGTGAATATACCCGTATGTGTTTGTAATGTTTCATGTTTATGTGAATGTGTAGTTAAGGAATGGAAAACTGCATTATTTAGGTGTTAATGCTGCATGTGTTTCGGGGGTTATTTGTACCAGTGCAGACACACCTTCTGGGGCTACCCTTGTGAAACATTCATTTGACCCACTTTCCACAACAAAAGAAAATTGAGGTTATGAGAGAAGGAGGGAAGAGGACAACATGAATATTATATTTAGAATTCTGGAGGAAGACATCCCCTACGGGCCGCTGTATGAATATTTTATAAAGCTGGCCTTTCCACATCTCCCCAGCATGTTCTACAATGTGGATTTTTTGGAAATATCACGACGGGGTCACCTTAACAGAAATACATTCAAACAGGCAAGTATTGTGGTTCGCCATGGGTGGCATTTTGCTTTGTGCTTAGGTATTAGATGATTGCACAGGTTCACATACATACACAAATACATTCATACATGCTGATTCACAGAAAGAAAGTCAGAAAGGGTTAGGAAATGATTGCATTGACTTAGCAGTTGCATCATTGGCTGACACACAGTCAGACACCGCTTCAGTTTGTAATAAATACAGAGATGATGGTCATGTAAAAGAATAATCAGACTAGACCAGTGTTTTTTTCCCAATTTTTCTCCAATATATACTTTTTTATTGTAAAACACTGGATGCTTTTACCTCTTCAAATCTCTAAAGACTATTCAGATGAAACAGTCGGAGAAGGAAACATCAAGTTTCGGTTAAACTGCCCACAATTTATAGACATATGCAACCTGTGAGAAGGGGTCATGAAGCTTACTTTGCTTTAAATAGCCAAAAAAGGAACCACTGGATTACACCATCAAATATACTATGTTATAACATATGGTGTTACATATTATGATATTTTTCATAACTGGTCTACTCCTCATTTGGGTGAATCTGTGTATTAATAGATCTGTTAACATAATAGCATTTTAGAGGTAGAGATGCATTGAGCTGCATTTGCTGAAACGTGCATCAGCTGTACAGTTTAACCGTAAGATGGCAGCATTACACTAGATATTATAACACCAATGCTGGACTGTGCACTCAACACATTGGTTACTGTATCAAATGACATTTGCCCTACATGTATGGCAAAAACACAATACACATCCTGTGCTATTGTGCACAATACTGCCTTCATACGGCATCATACAACTAGGAGATTGATAAGAGTGATGGATTCGTGGTGAAGAGCTACTGCCTATCTCTTGGAGCAGTTATCAAAGTGTTCTTCCATCTTAACAATTTTAGGTTGCAGTGTTGCAGTGTCATTGTTTGGAAAGAAAACAATGCAGCTCATGCAGCTATGCAAATCAGCAGTAGACATGTACTTAGGGCTTGTTGGTTTGGGCTTCCTTTAAAACTGTGTGCCGTGGTAAATTCTTGCCAATGACCAGCTATGCTTGCCTAGGAATAAGGAAATCTCACGTGTCTGTTTTGTCAGTGTGTAAGCCATACCTGATCACCTTGAGATTTGATCTATCAGCTGACTGCAGGGTGCCTACCTATCAAGGAGAACAGAAAAAAATAGAAGGGTTAAGAATATACTTATATCTTCTGTTGCATCAGTACATTAAACATTTTAGTTTTGTCCCAACAAGCTCAATAACAAAGAAAGTCTTTAGTACCAAACCCTCTGGGCTTAGTGGGTAGTTGAAAATACTGCACTGGAGCTAGCCACAAATGCTAGTTCAAATCTAATCTAATCTAATCTAATATAATATAATATAATCTGGCCTATAGTGGAGCGCAGCATGTGCAGGTCTTTTATTTTAGTCCTGTTGTACCTTATGTCTCTTGGAAAAAACACGGAAGGAGGAAACATTTTTCATAGTTAAACTATTTGTTGGAATATCAGAACTGAATTGATCGTAGTAGCTCTATTGCTCAATTGATCCTATCTGGAGAGGAATTGATTTCATATCATAAAGAAATAAAAACAAACCCTTTTTGCTGGATATGATTTCTTCAAAGGAAAGTTACACTATAAGTCACTAACTCATGATGAGAAAACAAGTTTTTTTTTTTTTTACTGAGACATAATCTTGTTTACTTAACTAAAGTGTATTTGTAGTACTAGTTTAACAGAAACACACGCAGTTACACACACACCACCATCATCAAAACAACAAGGAGGGACCAACGTCACTGTCCCACTGTTCATACTGTGTCACTAACTTGTGAAATAACCACCACCATTTGGTATTACATGTCCCTGACCAGACACATAAACACATACAGTACACACAGGTGAAAACAGTCCAATGTATGTATCCCACAGTGTTCAATTACTTGTAACATGGAGGTGAAAAGTGCTATTATTAGTTATTATTGAGTTATTTTTGCCTGTAAACACTGTGTGTGTCAGACATCTCTTATTTTTTTACATTCTCATAGAAGAGAGAAGTGTTGTTACTGGGCTCTACAACTCCTCTCTTGCCACCTAGATGTCAAACTTTCCTGTCTCCTAACTGCTGGGGGATAATGTAAAGATCTTGGCTGCTGACTGATAGCATGTTGCATATTATGCAATTCTTTTTCCAAATAGGCCAACCTGCCACCCAGTGGTATTGTTATTTAATTACTATCTTGAGCAATTACCATTTGCTTGAATCCTTGATGGATGAGAAAAGGCAGCCAGAAATGTGCTGCATATAGCATTACTTGATAAATATTACATCAAAACAGGTCCTGGATCTATACAATTCCATTTGGTTCCATGGTCTACACTATTGTAATTATTTGTTTATCCCATCCCAGGTGACAAGCACCAGCGTCAACACCAGCACAATAACAGTCTAAGCTCCATACTGATGCCCCACTCAGTGTGCTTCACTATGAGGACAGTGCACGCTCCATAACCTCACACCCAGGTGTGCCTTTCTTCTTTGCTCCAAGTCAAACTTGGCACTGGGCGATCAAAACAAGACGTTTTTCTGAGACAAACAACAGAGCAGAGTGCATCCTTGTACACAGCTCTCCCCACCGTGCCTCTCCTCCCCTACATGTACCTATATCAGATATCATTTTTGTAAGGATACTCTCACTCTCTGTGCTCCAGTCAACACATCTCATGGTGAGACGGTTCCACTGAAGGCATGTCCAGGTATTGTGTCTTTTTACATTGTCTGTAAGTTAGTTTTGAGTTGGTATGTTGTGGTTTATCATTTGTCAAGGTGGCCTCATCTTGATTTAGGAATGCTTAGATAGGAGAGACTTGTGGTTTGTGTTTGGCAAGACAAGGAGAGTGAAATCATGCCAACCTTGGTGGAGTGGAGTAGAATCCTGTGAATCCTAAAACTCTGACTTATATCAGATTTCAGGTCAGAGTTGATAGCTGAGCAGACTGAAGAGATAAGAATTGTTGGAGGTTTTGCATTTAATTTAAATGTACATATAAAGTAACTAAAGAAACAATACTAGCCAATCAGACAAGTAGAAACAACATCAGATTGTCATTGTATAATTTTGGGGCGTCAGCTTGTTCTAGGCTTTCTTTGCACACACTAAACATAAACGTCATTTGTCTGAATATATTAAAAAGCTAACATTGTCTTGTTTGTTTCATTATAGTTTCATTACAGCAACATTGGCCACCAATATGTACATGTTTATTAGCATATTAGACTGTAATATGGAGTTTGATTGGTTCTGTTTTATTGTGTTTTTGTTCTGGTTTTCTTCAGCTAGACGAAAGGATGGTTTCAGTCACACAGAAGAGCAGAAGTTGTGTGCTGCTGCTTCTCTCACTCACCCCATCAATCTTCCCCCCTCTGTCCATCTCTATCCTCCCTGCTCTCATCATCTCTGTCTGGCCGGTTCTTTCATTATCTGACCTGACGACCCCACCTGCTGGTAACATATCAACCGTTTCCAACGCTTTTACCACTCCTGCAATTCTAAAATCACCCACCTCCACCATCAGCACAACGTCTTCGTCAAAAGCCTCTATTATAACTCTGTATCCCTCTAAATCAACGTCAGCTACCTCTACAGTGTCTCTCTTTGACCAAACATCCTACAGAGGCCTCCACATATCCTCACCTTCAGCTGCTACAAAAACATTTACCCCTCAGTACCCCTGCAAACTTCTCACAATATCCCAAAAAACTATAGGACTACCTCTGCACAAAAACCTAGCACGTCATTTGTCCAAAATGACTCCTGTGTCTGCTGAAAAACTTCCTCTTCACACTGCTAAACAATTTCCTCCCACCAACTCAACTTCACTTCCAAAGAGTTTGCCATCTTCCTCTCCACCTCAGACTGCTTCACACAAGTGTCGCTCTCCTGTTCCAACATCATCCTTTTCCACAGCATTCTCGACTTTAACCTCTAAAACATCACCACCTCCTCCTGCCAAAACGTCCCCCATCCCTCTCCCCAAAACCTCGACATCTCCTTCAGAAGCAGCGGCCTCTCGTCAGCCCGGACCACTTCCGCCTCCCTCTCTCCCCCACACCACAGGTCCGCTGTTTGAGCACCAGCCTTTCATTGTTAGTTGGAACATACCTGATCTGGTGTGTAACAGGTACAACATCTCACTGGACACCTCACCCTTTAAAGGAGTGACCACACCTGCTAAGGTAACGGCACCAATATTTGATTGTTTTCTGTTGGAAATGGAGTTCTATTTGATACCATTAAAATCTATAGCTGCATTACACATGTTGTAATCAAATTACAAGCTCATTTACTTTACATAAAGCTATTATGCAAGCACATTTGCAAGGCAGTTGCTAACTGAAATATTTTTCTAATTAACTTTGCTACAATTTTTGCTTCTAAACAAATTACAAATTAATTCTGGGTCTTGTTTCTACATGATGCCAGCACAGTAAGATGCATGAATATTTACAGGTTAATGCCCATGTAGGAGGGGGCCTCTTCACTGGAGGTTATAAAGCTGTTCTTCTTGAAAATGTCTTATTTAAGGTAAATTCACAGGTTGATTCACTTGTGTCATGTTTCTGTTGCAGGTCCCAGGCCAGTTCCTGTCTCTGTTCTACACAGATCGATTGGGTCTTTACCCACACGTAGACCTCACTAGTAGGAAACAATTCAATGGTGGCATCCCTCAGAGAGGTAACCTGAAAGCCAGTATGAACAAGGCCAGAGCAGATATTGACTACTACATCCCATCCAAGTGAGCCTTTTACCAAAAAATTAAAAAATTCACCCTTTGTTGTTTGACACATTTGATGCTGATCTTTAACCTCTCCTTCATCCTCTTGTCTTCCCTCCAGGACAAGCCGAGGCTTGGCTGTGATAGACTGGGAGGAATGGCGCCCCCTATGGGACAGAAACTGGGGCACTAAGAGAATCTACCAGACTTTATCTGTGGCTCATGTTATGAAGACAAACTGCTCCCTCACAGTACAGCAGGCCACAAATAAAGCCAAACAACAGTTCCAGGTCAGAGCTAACTGTGTGAAGGTTCATAAAACTAATTCTATAGCTCTGAGCAGCTAATTAATATTGATGAATAATTCTTCTCGTCTTCTTTCTGTCCTTCCATTTCAGGTGGCAGCGAGGAGTTTCATGTCAGGGATGTTGGCAATGGGCAGAGCTATGAGACCCAACTATCTCTGGGGCTTCTACCTGTTTCCTAACTGTTACAATTATGGCTGGGAGAAGCCAGACTACACAGGCCGGTGCTCCAAGGAGGTGAGGAGGCAGAATGATGAGCTGCTCTGGCTGTGGGAGTCCAGCACTGCCCTCTACCCCTCTGTCTACCTGCAGGTTGGTTAGATTGCAGGGCAATACAGACATTTTATGGATAAGTTATCCCTAATATTATTCTCAGAATTTACATTCCTCAGACGTATTTTTTCCCTGCATCCTCGCACTGTTTCAGGTCTCTCTGGCAGACAATCCCAGAGCCGCCCTGATGGTTAGAAACCGTGTCAAGGAAACTTTGAGAGTATCTTCCCTGCCCAGACGGAGTGGCACTGCACCCGTTTTTGTTTACATGCGACCTGTCTTTGTCGACCAGAACAGACGCTTCCTCAGCCAGGTAAATGAGGAATTTAAATGTTGATTTGTTTGATACATGCTGCAGTCATTGGGAGACAATTCTTAATGACGACCACTTACTAATCCTACTTAATAAATCAATAATTAAATCCACCGTTCAAATGGATTACATTTTTAAAACGACTCATGAGTGAGCGATCACACACTTGACGAGATTAGATACATCTTAGGTTACTTCTTCATCTCAGCAGTGAGGTGTTTCCAGCCTGAGGTCCAATTTTAAGAGGAGTTTGGTTTCTTGGCGTAACAACACCCTGTTCAGGTGGTAACCCTGTAACCCTGTAATCCTTATCCTCTCTTCTCACCTTTTGGGGAAATAAGAACAGTGTAAACGTCTGTGCTCCATGCATGCATACATGATTGTTGTGTGTCTCATTTGTGAATGCCTGTGGTATTTTCTGTATCTGTACAAAAGCACTAATGAACATATTTAACCATTTTTTGTGCAGGGAGACTTGGTCAGCACCATTGGCGAGAGTGCAGCAGTGGGAGTGTCTGGCGCTGTGCTTTGGGGGGCCAGCGCTGATTATGATGACCAGGTAACGTCACACCGCAGACCTCCACTGGACTGCTGAAAGACATTGACAGTGTACTGATGGCAGGTAGTCAGACCAGAGACAATGTGTTCAATTAGATGATATAGGAGTCTGCTTGTCTCTGTGACTGACTGACAATACCTCAGTGGCACAGGTACTGATGGTCTGTGGTGGTTGGTTGTGCATCAGTATTAGTTAATCCATGGCAGCAAAGCCAAGATTAGCTTGATGATAGTGACTTTCACTGGATGTCTTCTGAAAGAGACTTCACCATGTAAATTCAAATTACTGAATGTTCTTACAGTTAGATATCGTTATTGTGTATTATTCAGGGCACTAGGTTGTTATTCTAAGATGAAATATTGTAATTTTTTATCCAGCTTTCCTTAACCTGTCTTGTCTGCTTTCACTTCAGTTAATGAACTTCAGTTAATGAACTTGACTGACACATGACAACCTGTAAAAATGTTCTTTTAAAGAAATAGTTTGGGAAATATGCTTAATCGCTTTCTTGCCGAGAGTTAGACGGAAGACTGATACCACTCTCATGTCTGTCCATTCAATATAAGGCTAGAGCCAGCAGCTGGCTATCTTAGCTTAGCATAAAGACTAAAAGCAGGGGCAAACAGCTGGCCTAGCTCTTTCTTAAGGTAACAAAATCTGACAACAACCCTTAAGTTCACTAATTAACATGTTATATCTTGTTTGTTTAATCCGCATGTTTTTACTGAGGTTAGCTTTGTGCTGGACTATTTCTTGGCTAGGAGCAGTGACTTCCTGAAGAAATAGTCTGGCACATAACCCACCGTCAAACCACAACATGTTGTTTTTACACTTTTTTGTTTTTGCACAGGATAAAGTAATGAGATATAACATGTTGGACAGAGCCAGGCTAGCTGTTTCCCCCCGTTTCCAGTCTTTATGCTAAGCTAAGCTAACCGTCTCCTGGCTTCAGCTTAATATTGAACGACAGATATGAGAGTGGTATTGATTTTCTCATCTAACTCTTGGCAAGAAAGCCAATAAGAGTATTTCCTAAAATGTCAAACTTTTCCTTTAGTCATAAGTAGGCATATTAACATATTTCAGGGCTGTTGACTTACTGTAATGTTCAATTTCAGACATACATCATTCTTCCACTCTCTTTTCTTTGCTCCCCAGACTTCTTGTGAAGCCCTTTCATCCTACCTCTCCTCCACCCTCAACCCATACATCACCAATGTCACCGTAGCTGCCCAGCTCTGCAGCAACTTCCTGTGTCGAGGGAATGGCCGCTGTGTCAGAAAAAACTACAACTCCAACCACTACCTCCACCTAAACCCTGAGAATTTCAGGGTCATGCATGTTCAGAACCGCTACCTTGTCCTAGGGAGACCTACCTTCGCAGACCTGAAGACTTTGAGCAGGAGGTTTACCTGTCAATGCTACAAAGGACTGAGTTGCTCTCCCAGGACACACAGAGAGCTAGCCAAGGCCCTGATGTTTAGTGTGAAACAAGAGCTGTACCAAAAGGCTCACACTCTGAATAAATCCATGTTGGATGATATGCAACAAGCCAGTATTACTAAGGACAATGTTAAAAAGAACTTGAAAGTTTAGCTTGTAATCAGAGTTCAGACCTGAAGTTCTTTTTTTCAGGAAACACACCACTTAAACCAAAACATACTGTACATTCAGACCTGGGAACTACCCAGTCCTGTCACAATCCAGTGCTGGACACTCTGTGTGTTTAGTCCACTGCGTGATTTGCATTTGTAGTGATTAAAGTGAAAAGACTGCAGGCATTGCTCAACTGAAGCACAAAAGCAGATTGCGTCACAGTGCATCCTTAGTGAACCTGGAGCTACTGGCTTAGTTGAGGAGTTTCTGCCGGGTTTTCTGCTACAGAAGTTTTCTGAAAGAGTTCAGGGATACCATCAACGTTTTCGTCATCAGCTCACCTTTTTTTTTGTTATTGCCTCCCATCACACATACATTTTGCTGCATTGAGTGATTTAGCGTATTAGCAGCTGATCATCAGCAAGATTAAAAGGGCTCAGGAAGCATCACCTCATCTATATAACGCATGTATACTATGACCACTGACAGAACATGTTCCATGGCCTTGCCAAACAACAGGGCTACCATTCAGGGGTTTGCCTAATCTCAAATAAAACAAATACTGTGCTATATCAGGTAACTATTAGCTGTGACAATATTATTGCCACTGGGCATCTGCATATGATTTGAATGTGTATGTAAATAAATGACAAGAGACAGGGAGCAACAGTGTTGTTGGTTTTGTTTTGAACTTCCCTACACAAGACAGAGAAAATAGGATGACTTGGTGTTGAGTAAATGAAGAGTTCTGTTAAAAAGTCTGTCTCAGAATGTGATTAACCAAATTAATTGAACTGTGCTTTGTTTACTTGATTTAATTAGTTTTAAGCGATTGGGCTACATTCTTATTCTGGTGTAAAAGCACATAAACAAATGAAAAGGTTGCTCACTCCTTGGTGCACCCCACAGGGGTTTTCACTTATGAGAAACACAGGTGTGACTAACATCATTAACAATGGTGCGTTCTAAGTCAGTAAGCCATGTGACAGTGACCCAGCATGCACAATACCAGGACCCTGAAACCAAAGCAGCAAAATGGAATTCAGCCATTATTCATTTTATTGTCCATAGGACTACCTGTGCCTTTTCCTACTGTGACATGTCTGACTCTCTTTATAATTTTGTTGTATATATTAGAACAGGACAATTTACACCTTTACCAATTCTGTAATCACATGGACTTTGTTGACCTAAGGTACTGTAAATCCCTGCTTTGCTACACCCAACTTTAACATGAGCAGAGGTCTAATCAGATAAGTGAAAACACCTGTGTGGATGTACAGCGCTTTAAAAGCCGCATGAACAGATTTTTTAGGCCACTAGAGGGCAGAAGAACTCCACTAGAAGCTAAAATTAGTTTCTGCTAGCAAACAGTTAGCAAGCAGTTACCTACTTACACATCTAGCAGACGTGAAACAACATTAGCATTCATTTGGGGACGTGTTTCTGGCCACTTGACAAATGTAAGTCCAATATTCAATCTTCTTTTCACTGTTTTAGTCTCCAACCCCTGAGAGAAATAACTGGGGCATTAGCTTGCTGACCAGCTAATAGCTAACTTTGCTTTGTCTTTGGTATTGAGCAGGCGGTGTACAGTGTGTTTATTGGAGCTTTTTGTTTGCTGAAAACTGCTGCCAGTTTCTATTGGAAACAGGGTTGATAAGAGCTAGGATCCATAAATATACAGTACATGTGCTGCAAAACCCAAAACAACAAGCTTAAAAATGCTGAAAAGCAGCAGAGAGCTGCAGAGTTGAGTGTTAGCTAAGTTTCTGAATTTGTAACTAATAGTGACCTCTTTTATATTACGCATAATAGTAGTCATTTGATTCAATGTTAATATTAGAAATATTGATTAATGGAGCCTTACACATTAATGGACTGGAAAACCTACATTAGGCTACAGGGTTAATTTTTCGGTCAAACAGTTCTCACAGCATCCCACTTCCTGTTTTCATCATGTTGTCATGCTGCAGTGCATACTTCTGATTGAGAGTGCTAATGAATTTTATGGAGGAGTTAGTGTATGGTATTCCCATTGTAGTGTTGTCAACAGATACTGTGGGCCATTGGTGTATTGATTGAGGCCTCTGGGAGGTAAGCGTCAGGTGTGTCTGGATTTGTGTGTTTGCTTGTGTCACAAGGATCTCCAAGGTGGTTTAAAGAGAGAGAAAGATAGTTTGATACATTGTTGGTGGCTACATTGCTGGCTACTTATCAATTAGAATTTAGTCAGTTTGTTCAGTTATTACTAACATGTTTCACATGTATAAACTGCAACAGAAAGCACAGTAAGCATCAGAAAACAAAAATGTCCTCTACAAGTTCAGGATGCAGACAGAAATCAAGTAAAAGCTTTAAGTGTGGGCTTTTTGTTGAACTTTCTAGGTTCCTCTCTGTCTTGTTTCATTTGTTTAATTTATCACAATATCTCAACAAGGAAGCAGTAATGAAAAACAACACAAATCATTTTTGTGTGCACCAGGAACTAGTGTGTGTGTTCTAGTATAGAAAGTAACTTCCAGGCATAAAGCCAATGTTACCTATCATATAATCTGTTTGTGAATTTGTTTTTGAGTTTTTGCTGAGACCTGTTTCGTGCCTGACATGATATGTGTATCTGGCCAAACACAAATGTACAAGATACTGCTGCCTACAGTTGACAGTACCATGTCAGTGAGTCAGCCTGAAAATAGGTTGCAGACCTTTTTGTTTAGTTGCTAGCCAATAATAGTGAATGGTGAAAATAGAGCTAAAACACCCAGGGCACCTAATAAAAAAGAAAAAACAAAAGCTTCCTCCTTATTGCACAATTTCTCTTGCAAGGCTTGCTTGCCTCCTCCGCTTCATTTTCTTTACACTTCTCCCTTACAACTGAAGTGGTCAAATAAACACAAGATTATAGCTTTTACTTGGACTCTCCTGGTCCATTTTATGAGGGCAAGTAATATTTTATACAATTGCAGTGTGAAACATAATTGCTCAAAACCCTGCTGAATAATGTAAATGATGTTTCACAACATTAAAGTTAAGAATGAAGGAATGCCAGTCGTGCCACAGGAAAAATTCAGATTTAATTAAAATTGTAAGTTGTATAGTACATGCCATTGCAAATTTCATTCCCACCTCTCATATCTTTTCTAAAAGCAGTTTGGTCTTTTTTTTAAAAATTGGTGAGTAACAACAGCACAAAGTAAAGTATGATTTAAATACAGTTATTCGGCCATGGAGAATCTTAAAGATGTAGAAAGTACAAATTCATTCTCTCGTGTGGCTGTGGTTCAGTGAGTGCAAATGTTTAAGAACCTTAATATAGCTGCCAAGTTGAACAAAAAACCCCTAAACACACCAGACACAGGCTCACTAGCACTGTAAAAGTTCAGTGCTAGGGGTATCAGCTAGTGGTTTTAAAGTAAATGGTAAGATATAATGTTTGTGCCAATTTACCTTCTAAACATGTGCAGACACAGACTTGACAACTCACCCACAGACAAGAAGAAATCTTTGACAGAAGAATCTGGTATCTTAAGAATCCAAAGTGAATGATTCTAATATATTTAATGAAGTATAATGATTTTCAGTGTCGTTCCCACACCATACAAGGGCATATAATTATTACGTTTACTGAACCCTTAAAACAGACTCAAATCTAGCAGAACAGATTCCAAGCATGTCTAAACATTCAGAAAACACTACTCATTCCTACAATAAGGTACTATCAGAATTTAGAGTTGTGATTAGAACAAAATGTGTTCTAATTATAAAGGAATTATTAAAGGGCAGCTTCATAAATGATAGGATTGATTCCAGCACTAAGTTAAAATGCTACTGTGGGAGTGAAACAGCTTCAACTTCTGGCAAATCCATCACTTTATCAGCCACTTAATTCTGTATACCCAAACAATGGTTAGTTATCTAACAAAGTGATGTGTATAGAGTAGTTTGCTAAGATTTATCACCATTTGTTTTGTCACAGTGCCAGGTACTTAGTTTGTTAATAAGGCATAAGACCACTATAAACCAATTTTGTGTGTTAGAATATGCTCTACAAAGTATACACAGTTGGAGTTTATTTAGGGATTATTTAAATAAAAAATATTCCTTCTGGATTTACAATATGTCTGTTAACACCCATCATTTAGCGATGGAACCAGTGTTGATCTGATAATGGAACAAATGCAACCTCACTGACTGAAACCGTCATTAGTGCTAAAGGTTAAGACATTTTTATATTGATTTGCAAAACACTACTGTGCTTCAACTATAAAAAGAAGAACCCCATGGACACCAGGCCTTGTTTGTTTGAGTCTTGACTCCGTTTGCACATGACGGCACTCCAGCAAAGTAACGTTTGGTTCATGAAAGATTCATAGCAAAATCTCACTTGGCTCCTCATATCCATTCAGCTACAGGTTTTCTTGCTACATATGTTACTGGGTTTATCTCTACTCTAATAGTTACCATGCATTACTCGGGGGTCATTTTAACAAGCTGAGTGAAAATAGGGAGTTTGTTTCAAAATGTAAATTAACAATAAAAAAAAGAGATGAACATTTAAAAACAGATTACTTGCATGAAAGAAGATGGAACATTAGGTACTGTCCTCTTAACAGCTGTTTTTATGTCTTCTTTGTCTTGAGAATACTGACTTTTGAATTTTGGTGAACAAAACCTAAACCATAAACCGTTTGAAACAAAACCTTCCACATGTTATTTTATTTCTACTTTGTAGCATGCAGATATGAGCTACAGTTAAAACATGCCGATGCACATGTAAATGACACGATCGAGCCAACTCAAACTAGACCTGCCACAATGCATGTAATGTATAATAAGATGGCAAGTCTGCCACTGCAATCATTAAAAAAACAGAATATTCACACTTCCAAAGTCATGAAGACTAGTAAAAGATTAATATTACAACTACATTTTACATCAGATAAAAATGGCAGTAGGTTTACTGAATTTAAACAGGTTAGGTAAACAATGCAGTCCAGTATTTAATCTTTATTACTGGACCCAGAAATATCAGCTGGAAAATGTCTCATCTGCATACTGGTAACAAGTGTCCAGACTCCAATGTAGCCGACTCTAAACTTGCTGAAAATATTAACTGCTCAACATCTGCTCTCATGGCAACATATTGCTGACCAACTGTCCAAAGACTCAAAGTAATTATCTTAAATACTTTGGATATGTGGACAAATGCAGCTATTTATACCATGATTTGAGTTGAAAGGCCAAACTGGTCCCACATTAAACTGATTTGATGAATTTAGAATAGAATAATGCCTGCTTGTTTCTTCATGAGTCTAATGTGATCCAGACTTTCCCTAGAAGTTAAAACCTCAAAAAGAAAAATTAAAGTAGTTTTGACTTTGACTCCAGCTGTCCATTGACCTCTCCATTCTCACCACTCAAATCATTTACATCTTTGGTGCACTTGATTCTCAGCAGGACATTAGACAGTATGTCCTGATACAGACTGAGGCAGACCCAGCCTGGCAAGTAGAGGAGGGTGATGAGCCCCATGAAGTTGTGAGGATAATGGGAGTAGTCCCAGGAGCAGGCGTCAAACTGCCTCAGGACCAGACCCCAGGAGAACTCCCAGGTGTAAATGAAGCAGATGTAGATGGGGAGCCGCCGTAAAGTCCCCCAGCCTCTGCTGAAGTGCAGGTGAAGGTAGAGCTTTTCCACCACGAAGCTGCAGCTTCCGTACATCAGGAAAGACCACAAGGATGTGTGGCCGCTGAGGGTCCGGTCAGACTTCTCCACAAAGTTGAAAATAGAGGTGAAAAGCACCTCATCCAGAAAGCCGTGCATCCCGAAGAACAAGAAGCGCACTAGTCCTGGGAGACCGCGTGGAGGCCCCCGATCATGACCGCTGTCCTCCGGCCCGGTTTTGCTCGGGGGGGCGGCGGGATGATACTGCAGCCTTAACAGCCCTCTGTGAAACACCTGGCCAAAATAGAGAGCCAAGATGTAGTGCACGGCCAGCTGCGTGCCAGATACCACCCTCACCTGCTCGGTCAAAGTGTTAATGTTCCCGATCAGGATCTGCAGCCCGATGTAGACAGACGGGTAGAAAACAAGATGAAACACTACAGGCCGACCTCGGAAACACCTTTTCTGTGAGTAGATCTTCTCCAGCGCAAAGTGGGTGAGTGAATGCATAATGCAAAGATACGGAGAGGAAAAGCCCACCAGTTTAGGGTCCCGATAATTCAAAACCCCCTGTAACGATGAGAGCAGGACATCCAGAGTCACGCCGTGCATCCCGTAGAAGTAAAGCCGCATCCATCGCGGCAGCTCCCGCAGCGACTCCGCCGCGTCCTCGGTCTCTCCGGACGGTTCTTGTTGGCGGGGCATTCGCACCATTTTTAAGGCACGGGCGGGGTCTCCTGAACGGCTGCGAGGAGCGTCTCGCCACCGACTGGCCATGGTCACTCACTCTGTCTGGATAGATCCAGCTGGCCTCTTCCTACACATTGTTTTCTGTTATGCTCCGCTGCGGCCGCACAGTGAAGCGAGCTGCAGCTACAAGCATCTCCTGCACTGTGCAGAGTGACTGCTGCTTTCTCGTGCTCCCCGGAAAACCCTGGTTTTGTGGACCCAGCTTGAGACGCCCTGTGGCGTTTTCTTGTAAACAAACAAAAGTTTGGTCAGCATTTGGTGTTTCTCGCCTAAACACATTGTGTGCCTAAACACATTTCCTTCCTCCTAAAGCATTTGCAAAGCCTATTTTGAATTGTACATTTTCATAGCCTATGCACATTTGAAGCTAGCAGTATTCTTCTCTGCCTTTGTGTTGCTGCTCTAGGTCGTCATTTGCATCGTTATAACAATATTTCCAAATTTCCAATAGTACCTGAAGGCAGCATGAGAGAGAGAAGCTGATGGAGGCTGTATTGCTGTGGTGGAGACATGACGTTTTGGCTCTAATGCGGTTATTAATTGAACTCATGCCCCTCTGCGACGTCCTGACGCTGTGTAATTACGAGTCATTAATTATAATTACAGCAGATTACTCTGCTGTTATGATAGACCAATATCGGTCCTCACTAAACTCATTTGTAAAATAAAAATGTAGTAAACTAATCCATCATCTTTCATCAGAATTAAACAATCACCCATCATATGTACCTAGACCTGTGTGACTCAAGATGGACCATAGATAGATAGCCTGTATCATATGTTCAGATTTCATTCAGTTTTACAGGCTAAGTGAAAAAAAAGAAGAAAATTCAGTCCATTAATGCATTCTGCATGAAGTAGATGCAGTCCAGTCAAGATATTTCTGACTACTTCCTCTTGTGGTTCCCTGCTTTACTGTTACACTTTCATGAACTGTAAAAAAATAATACAATGACACGTTTAACAAAAATCGTTCAACAATACTTAATATGTATACAGTAAATCTCAATATGAAACCATGGTTTCAATGAGAAGATTAAGGCTACTAATCAGCCACTATTCCAGCAGGACTGTACCCACGATATGCTGAACAAATACTGAACATGTACAGTGATTTGAATTTAAATTATAACCAAATCAAGTATTTTGTGCACACACAGTTGAGAAGGCTTGCAGTATATCTGGATGACCACAGAGGGGCACTGCTGAGTGTGTGTGACCAGAATAGAGTGATACTGTATAAGGCTAATATTCTCTAAAGGGAACTGAGTGCATTTTCATGGTGCAGCGTGGTGTTGTAACTCACTCATCTCTTCTTGAGATGTGTCTTATTGGTTCAGCTCTGAGTTTCTGGCTCAATACTGTGCTGAATGCATGAATGCATGCATTAGTGTTAGTTTGGTGCTGTGTGTTTGTGTGCCCACAAAGAGAGTATGAATTTGTGTGTGTTTGTATTCTACCTCTTTGAACAGTCTTTCACGGTTTCACTGTATATATTTAACTGTATCTGTTTGCACCTTGTGAGGGCTATGTGAGTGTCAGCATGTCTCTTCAGGATGCAGTTTTGTGTGCCCAAACTGTTTCTGTGTGTGTATATTCATGTGTGCGTGCTTTTGTGAATGTTTCTGCCTGTGTGCTGTCTATGTTTGTCTGTGTGCGTGAATGCATAAGCATATTGTGTGTGTGTGTGTGTGTGTGTGTGTGTGTGCATGTGTGTGCACTCAGAAGAAATAGAGATATCAGTGGTCTTTCTGGGCCACAGAGATAACAGTGTGTCTCTGCATGGTTTAAAACTATCAGAATCACTTCAGCACAGAATGAACTCCAGCCTCAACCCACTCAGTCGTGACCCAGAACAAGCACATTTTCAAACAGTTTGGGTCAAAAACAGCATTATATGCCAACTGACAAGATATGACCGTCTCTCTCACACACACATACACATCTCCACCATTTTCTCAACCTCCACTAAGTGCACTGCTACAGGTAATAACAGCCATTATTCTTTGTGTGTGTGTTGACAGCAGCCGTTGAACATCAATAATTCATTACACAATTGTAAGACATAATACAATTACTGTAAACACATGAGATTATCACTGATATAAACGGTACACTCAGAACATCTAAATCTCCGTGAATATCTAATAGTAAAGCTTATCTTCAGAGGTAAAACAGTAGAAGTTGAGAATTTCTGAGAAGTTAGTTGTGCTTTAAATCCAACATCAGTCATAAATTAGATAACAGTGTTGAATGAGAGGGAAAGGCGAGTCTTGTATGATTAAATTGGGCTTTTGGCTCACATTAAGGCATTGTCTCCTCTTAATGGTGTTTTCTGTCCATCTCTGCTGTATGCTGTCAAGAATGCAGCACAGTGTAAAATATAGAAAGGATGCAAATTGTTCCTGACTAAAATGGCACTTCTGCATTCTGTGTTGTGATTACTACAACACTGAATCTTAGGCTACATTTATGGTACTAGTACAGTAATGTTGTCATTTTACTGCAAACTGTATGAATGGTAATTTATTTCATATTTAAATGTTTATATAATAACCAATTTCATTATTCAAAAACATATTTATCAATATTGTATGTAAGTTAAAGGCAAGGCATTATATGACTCTCGGCATTAAGACAGACCTGATGAAGAAAAATAGTTTCCTCATAGATAATATTGCGGTTTTTGAATAATATTCTGTGCAGTGAAGCCAGTCAGCTTCATTCTGCACCTAATCTGAGTCAGCAGCAGAGATAGAAGAGGTCAGTGCTGCCTCATATATTGGATTCCTTTGTACTATTGTGTGCTCTTTTACAATTTCATTTCATTTATCAGGGGACACAGAGAACATGACAAATATTCATTATTTCATGAAAGTTAGAGTAAAATGAGAAAGATAGATATGTGAATACATTTGTAGTTCAGATAAAAAAAAGTTTTTACAGAGCTGTAAGTGATCTCATGATGTTGCAAAGTTATTTTGCAACAACCTGGGTGGTGGTGACACAAACTAATCATATCCTCATGTCTTATTGCTGTCTTTTCTTCAAATGACTTCCAGACTTGATGTTGCACATTGGGTGAAGCAAACAAACTATGGAATATTCATTGAATAGAAGTCAAACAATGGAACTTGCTCATTTTCTCTGTGTGCTTGATGCCATTGTCTGTCCTTTGTACTGATAACTCTGTCTGATGTGTGTCAATGCCACCAAAACAAATTCCTGTAGATTTAAAAGACTTGGTTTATGAGATGATTGTGATCTTGATATTTCATGCAATCATTACTAAACTTTCTTTCATCTTAAGTCTGTCCTTCAGCGAAACATCTGCTTGTTAGTGAGTTTGAGTCTCCATGTTCCTCAGATAAAACACTGTAGACCTTGAGTTTATGTCCCACAGACAGCTGATCTGTTCTCTTTTTCTCCCTGGATATGTTTTGTGCATTTTAATGTGTTTTGGTGGATCCCAGTCAGTCAAGTGTTGGATATTAGGGAGTGACAATGGTGCAGAAAATGTATGAGACACTGTATTTCCTGGTTGTTAGCCATAAAAAAACATAAAGGTATATCATCCCATTTAGACTTTACAGAATTAATTTAAACCAGTTCAAACTGCTTTTCCAGAAATCCAGATTTCCACCCCCACAAGCCTGTTTGTGCTTCAA